>NC_057852.1:60929424-62129424 GCF_015237465.2 Chelonia mydas
TACTCTTTAATAGCTTCTTTGTGTATGTCATCTGGTAGTACCAGGCATACAACACAATGGTCTGAACAAGAAAGTGGCACCAAAGCTCTGCCTGTCATATTACATAAACACTTGTTAATCCAGAGAAAAAAACAGATCAGTAACACTAGCCCAAGAAATTGCCAACACTGACTGCTTTTGTCCGAAAAGATAATGCATGCAGAATTCCATCATTACTGTAATGGCATATGCCATTTTTCTAATGTCAGAGGAACAAAAAATACTCTCTATTGCTTCTTGTTTTGAATTCTGCGGTTTTTTAAAAAAATCCACATTCACTTTTGTTATGTAGATTTCATATCAAAATTGCTTGTGAAAACAGCTCTTTTACAATAACTGCAGTTTCAATTTCTGTAAATGTTGAATTGAGCACCAATAGCCATGTAATGAGTCATCATGCAGGTAAAGTGCAGAAAAAGATATCCAGACTAGTAAAGAGATCAAGATCTTTTTGTCATGAGATCAAGTATCTTGATATCTAAGGCCAATGAACGAAAGCCCCAAAGAGGCATGTGAAACTTCTTAGGAGAAACTGAAAAGCAGCTGTTTTATTTCTCATTCTCCTTCAAGCCCTGATTTCACAGTGCAGACTCAGTATCCTGTTTTACAATGAAAGTGGGTGGTTGGTTTCTTTTTTCACTACAGAACCTGACCTGTTTGTTTTGAAGCTCATGAAATGAAGGTAGTTGAACACACTACAGCTGCTGAGGTCCGGAAGACAGCAAATTTAATGTTGTAATAAAATGCTGCCCTTGCTTGTTCTAAAGGTATAAACCGTGTGACTTGAAAATTTATGTTTGGATGACTGCTGAGTAATTGCTTTGTGAGATACCCAGTCAGCCTGCACAGCTGGGTCTGAATGTTTCCAGCAATATAGATACCTGGAAAATTTGACAGCTACTGTGAGATAAAATAAATCTCCTCAAAATGTTTTTCAAGTCCTGATAAGAAACAGCTTCCAGGTTCCACACTTTGTTTCTCACATTATTGGGATTTGGTTTCAGACAGTGAGGGAGATTACCTTTGTGTGCATACATATCTGACGACATACTGCAAACAGTTCAAAAGATTTGTTTAAAATAATTTGTTCAAAAATAAGTTAAGTATCTTCATAAAAATCACAGCTATAGCTATGAAGACTCCTCAACAAAAAAATTAAAAGTCGAAACCCTTAAGAAATGGCGTTTACACTAGGATGCATTAAACTAACTAGAACACAATTAAAAGGGGTCACAATCTTTATACTTCAGCATATTAACCGATCATTTGCTGGAATTTAGAAGAAACTTTTCCCCAACATATACTATTGCTCACCTAAGTGCATTAGGGGGTACCTTCCTCAAAAGCATCTGACACTGGCCACTGTCAGAGACAGAATACTGGACCCATGGGCAGTGAGTTCTATGGGCCCGTGGTGCCCGGGCAGCAGAAATATTACTTTCCCAGGGCCTGGCTCCAGCAAAGTTTCCCCCGGCCCCACCTGCCACCCCCGGGCGATTTAAAACAGCCCGGGGGCTCCCGCTGCCACCCAGCAGCGCAGCGGGGCTGAGCAGCTTCCTGCGTGCTCGTTCCATGTGGCTGCGGGCAGGTCCTTGCAGCCCGTGTGAGGGGGTTGTGCCGCTGCACGCTGCCCCCGCCCCCACCTCCAACGCCCCTGCGGCCAATGGGAAGCTGCGGGGTAGTGTCTAGAGACAGCAGCGTGAGGAGACCCCCCGGCCTGCCCTGCCTAGGAGCTGCTACCGGAGGGGGTGCCTCAGGTGAGCATCGAACCCGCCCTGGAATCCACTTCGAGAGTCTGCACCCTTCACTCTCTCCTGCACCCCGCACCCTCCTAACTCCCTCTTGTACTCCCACCCCTCCCCTGCACTTACTTTTGTCCCCAAATTCCCTCCCAGAGCCTGCACACCCACCCCCTCCTGCACCCCCGCCCCCTGCCCAGAGCCTGCACCCAGCACCCAAACTTGTTCCCAGAGCCTGCACTCCAGACCCACTCCCCCACCCAAACTCCCTCCCAGAGCCCGACCTCTCACTCCTTCTGCACCCAAATTCCCTTCCAGAGCCTGCACCTTGCACCTCTCCTGCACCCCAATCCCCTGCCCCAGCCCAGAGCCTGCACTCCAATCCCCTGCCCTAGCCCAGAGCCTGTACCCAAACTCCATCCCAGAGCCTGTACCCCAGACCCTGTCCCCCACCAAACTCCCTCCCAGAGCCCGACCCCTCACACCCTCTGCACCCATACTCCCTCTCAAAGCCTGCATCCCCACTCCCTCATGCTCCCCAATCGCCTGAACCCCAGACCCCCTCCCAACTCCCTCCCAGAGCCTTAGGCAGGTGTGTGTGGGGAGTTGGGGGGGGGCGGTTTCTGGGTGTTCTGGGCACCACCAAAATTTCTACAAACCTGCAACCCCTGACTGGATCCGATGGACTGTTCCAGTAAGACAGTTACTATAAAAACTTCTGATTTGATCATTTTGTATACATTTCTGTCTCAATCAGTTTGCTTTTCAATGTTATGAACGCCTAAATTGGCCTTTCTGCCCATCTAACTGCTGCAATGTAAACTACACAGGGCTGACCAGCAACTGGTAGAGTGCAACTCCCAGGTTCTTATTTGAGCCAGTGCCACACTGAGTGATTCTATCCAATTAAGATAACCAACTGTTTCAACAGAAGTAAAGGCACAAATATCTACAACGCAGAACAGAAGTAAAAATACTTCTCAAATTTCCCATAGTAAGCAGAATGCTCTGCATTTTATTCTTATTTTTAAATGCACTCGTCACCTGTAATTTTTCAGACACGCACTGTATTCAGTACTACTTTTCAGGAGACATTGGTGGAATGCTACAATCAGACTATTCTTGTTAGTTCGTGAACGAAGACCTGAAGAAGAGCACTGTGTAGTTCAAAAGTTTATTTCTTTCAGCAACAGAACTTGGTCTACTAAAACATATTACCTCACCCACTTGTCCTTCTAATATCCTGGGACCTACACTGCTAGTTATATCAAAATAATTCTGTAGTGTAGACCTGTTCTCGCCAGTTAGAGTAAGGGTACTAGAATATGGCTCTCGTCTAACCTACATCTAAGCTTGGCAGGATTCTAATTTTTATTTTTTATAATTTTGCTGGATAATATCAATGTTTATTCTTAAGCATTTTTTTCTATTTTTATCCATTTTAATTTTCACAGTTGTTCAAAATTCTGAGTCTTTAGTAGCATTTTTTCAATATTTACAGTTGTGGGAAATTAAGAGGTAGGGTCAGACTACAGTTATTTAATGACAGTAGACAGAGATTCAAAAAGATAAAGCTTTTTAACCCCTAAAACACAAATCATCAACATCACATGTCAAAATATACACAGTAAATATCCTTAAATCGATGTCCTAATAAGTTCTTGAGAATCATTTTTCTTTCTTTGTCCATCAGTAAATTCTGATCAATATTGAGGGAAATATTTTTTCATTGGATTATGTGTGTTTGGTGAAATAGACATTTACCAATATTTACCAATACAAATCTGATCCTTCCAAGCCTCTCTATATAGGTTCTTATACTGCCCTTATTACCACAGTATCTGAGTTCCTTCCACTAGTGCATTAAGCAAAGTGACTAACATCTGTCACAGGTGGTTCATTCTCTTTCTTATCCTCTCCACAGAGGAAGAATTGTGTGCACAGCATAGCATTTTGTTTTAGTAGAATTTTTATATATCTATATGTATGGGCACACTGCTATGTGTTTATGTTAGAGAAGGCAAGACTGAAGCAGTGCAAGTTGTGCTTGGAACAGCAGGTAGTAAGGTTAATGATGGTCCTTAGTTACTGTGATAGTGCATCTCCACCCCACCCCAAAATTGCTGTCTCTTGCCCAGATGAGCTTTGTCCTTATGTCAGAAAGTTCTATTGTGGCTGAGGAGTGGAGTTCATCCCAGATCTTCAGGCAATCTTTTAGGTCCTAATCTGAAGTCAAGACATGACAAGTGGGTTTAACAAACAATGAGAGAGACAGAAGGAAAAGAAAAAGGGTCACAGTGATAAGATCCCATGGGTAGGAAATTATCACAAAGGGCCAATTCCCGCATATCTCACCCATCCAAAACTTCCAATAAAGTCAATGGACATTTTTGGTGTACAAGGTGGATAGCTGATGAGAAAGAATAACACTTTTCATATGAGTATTTTAAAATATTTTCATGAGTATTTTAGCAATCAGCAACGACAGGACAGGAACTACAGAAAAAGTATGAAAGTTAAATGGAATAAAGCTTGCCAACATGTGCCGATGTTTCTTCAAGGAACAGGTTAAAACAGTAAATTTAACCTGCACCACTCTCTTGTCTGAGACTTAAAACAAGAGAAAGATTGTGCTTGAATGCTTTTGGGGCAGTGTTACAAAAAACCCAAAAGGCTTTGGGTGACTTAATTAGAAAAGGAAAAACCCTGCAACAAACCGAAAAAACATCACATCAGGATTAATATTCTGCATTTATCATGATGACATATTTTAAGTGTTCCTGACTGGTAAGCATGAAACTGCAAAAGCTGCTGACAAAAAAACATAAAAGCTTTTTCAAGCACCTAGCAAAGCCAGCTGCATTATTAAAAGCACTTTTCATTTGAGCAAATTCTTTAGAAGCAAAGAAAGTAAGTCACCAGTTTGGTTTTTAGTTTATACTATTAAATATTCTAACCTAGAAATATTGAGCTAATGAATATTAAAATCCAAAATTTTAACAGGGACAATAAAAGAAACTCCATACATATGAAACTTTTCAATACCTTTGGAAATGTTATTCTATTAAACCACTGCTTGTTCCAGTCTTCACAGTTCATATATCTATTGGAGTATTGTACCTATAGCTTACAGTATGAAGAGTTTCATGTGAAACAGAAAAAGAGTGACAGTATATGCTATTGTCAGGTTTCCGAGTAGCAGCCGTGTATACTGCTATGGGTACCCGCATGGCCCCACAGTGTGCCAACATTTTTATGGCTGACTTAGAACAACGCTTCCTCAGCTCTCGTTCCCTAATGCCCCTACTCTACTTGCGCTACATTGATGACATCTTCATCATCTGGACCCATGGAAAAGAAGCCCTTGAGGAATTCCACCATGATTTCAACAATTTCCATCCCACCATCAACCTCAGCCTGGACCAGTCCACACAAGAGATCCACTTCCTGGACACTACGGTGCTAATAAGCGATGGTCACATAAACACCACCCTATACCAGAAACCTACTGACTGCTATGCTTACCTACATGACTCCAGCTTTCATCCAGACCACACCACTCGATCCATTGTCTACAGCGAAGCTCTACTATACAACCGCATTTACTCCAACCCCTCAGGCAGAGACAAACACCTAAAAGATCTCTATTAAGCATTCTTACAACTACAGTACCCACCTGCTGAAGTGAAGAAACAAATTGACAAAGCCAGAAGAGTACTGCAGTAGGTAACTTCTGGGGACAGGCCCAACAAAGAAAACAACAGAACGCCACTAGCCATCACCTTCAGCCCCCAACTGAAACCTCTCCAACGCATCATCAAGGACCTACAACCTATCCTGAAGGATGACCCAACACTCTTACAGATCTTGGGAGACAGGCCAGTCCTTGCTTACAGACAACCCCCCAAACTGAAGCAAATACTCACCAGCAACCACACACCACACAACAGAACCACTAACCCAGGAACCTATCCTTGCAACGCAGCCCGTTGCCAACTGTGTCCACATATCTATTCAGGGGACACCATCATAGGGCCTAATCACATCAGCCACAATATCAGAGGCTCGTTCACCTGCACATCTACCAATGTGATATATGCCATCATATGCCAGCAATGCCCCTCTGCCATGTACATTGGCCAAACTGGACAGTCTCTACGTAAAAGAATAAATGGACACAAATCAGATGTTAAGAATTATAACATTCAAAAACCAGCTGGAGAACCCTTCAATCTCTTTGGTCACTCAATTACAGACCTAAAAGTGGCAATTCCTCAACAAAAAAACTTCAAAAACAGACTCCAACGAGAGACTGCTGAATTGGAATTAATTTGCAAACTGGATACAATTAACTTAGGTTTTAATAAAGACTGGGAGTGGATGGGTCATTACACAAAGTAAAACTTCCCCATGTTTATTCCCCCCACACACACACACACACAGTTCCTCACACGATCTTGTCAACTGCTGGAAATGGCCCACCTTGATTATCACTACAAAAGGTTTCCCACCCACCCCACTCTACTGCTGGCAATAGCTCACCTTACCTGATAACTCTCGTTACAGTGTGTATGGTAAACCCACTGTTTCATGTTATCTGTGTATATAAATCTCCCCGCTGTATTTTCCACTGCATGCATCCGATGAAGTGAGCTGTAGCTCACGAAAGCTTATACTCAAATAAATTTATTAGTCTCTAAGGTGCCACAAGTCCTACTTTTCTATATGCTATTGCATGAGTCATTTCTGAAAGAGACAGAACGCCTTTTTCTACATCATGCAGTTCAGGAAGAAATCATCAAGACAAATTCAAGGAATTTCAATTCCTTGATTTGTAAATTGGAAGTCAACCAATCTCATATTGAACAAATGGAAACAGTGTGCACCTTTGTAAAATGAAATATTACAGAGAGTGTGAAAGAAGGGGAAATGAACTCCTGTAATGTGAGCACAAAATTGGAAGCTAGGAACTCCTGAATTGTAATCTCAGCACTAACAGTGACCTCCCACACCTGCCCCATTTATGGCTTTAGGCACCTTGCTTAATGATGCTAGCGTGCATATGAGTATGCCTACATAAGAGTATTAGTGGGAGTATGCATGTATATAAATGTGTTTGAATGTGAGAGCATCAGTTTAGTTAAGTAATAATAAAATGATATTATTTAAATAAGTATGTGGTACTTTCCATTTTCAAAGTGCCTCACAAACATTAACTGATAGCTCCCTAATAGATGTGTTGTGGCAAAGTATTATTTTTAATACTCCCAAGTAGGGCTGTCAAGCGATTAAAAAAATAATTGCAATTAAAAAAATTAATCACAATTAATCATGTGATTAAAAAAATTAATCACAATTAATCATGTTGTTAATAATGGAATACCATTTATTTAAATATTTTTGGGTGTTTTCTACATTTTCAAATATATTGATTTCAATTACAACACAGAATACTTAGTGCTCAGTTTATATTTATTTTTTATTACAAATATTTGTGCTGTAAAAAACAGAAGAAATAATATTTTTCAATTCACCTCACACAAGTACTGTAGTGCAATCTCTTCATCATGAAAGCTGAACTTACAAACGTAGAATTATGTACAAAAAATAACTGCATTGAAAAATAAAACCGTCTAAAACTTCAGAGTCTACAAGTCCACTCAGTCCTACTTCAGCCAATCTCTCAGACAACCAACTTTGTAAACAAGAAGCGGGCAGCATTATCTCCTGTAAATTGTAACCAATGTCACCTAAAAGTGAGAAGAGGTGTTCGCGTGACACTGTTGTAGCCAGCGTTGCAAAATATTTACGTGCCAGGTGCGCTAAAGATTCATATGTAGCGCCGTCCTTAGGCATACGCAGCATACACAGCTGTGTAGGGCACCCGAAAATTTGGGGCACCCTGGATCTTAGGGCATGTCTTCACTAGCAGCACTTCACTTTAACGTGGCTGTGTAGTCGCAGCACCAGCTCTCCCAGTACTATAAAAAAAAACACCTCCACAAGGGGAATAGCTAACAGCACTGGGAGCACAGCTCCCAGCGCTGGTGCACTGTTTACACTGGCACTTTACAGCACTGAAACTAGCAGCACGCAGGGGTGTGTTTTTTCACACCCCTGAGCGAGAAAGTTGCAGCACTGAAAAGTGCCAGTGTAGACAAGCGCTTCGTGTCCACCCTCCCGCCTCTTCCTATCCCTGTTCTGACCCTTCCTGCAGGCTCCCACAGCTAGCTGCTGCAGCCTGGTGAGTCTTCCTCTGGAGGGGATCTAGTACTTAAAAGTGAAAAGGCCTTCCAGCCTGCCAGACCTATTAGCACAACATTGAAACTGTTTAAGAGCCAGTCAAGTGGTAATGAAGCCATTTAACAGGCATGTGCCAACCCTCAGGTATATATGGTCAGTTTCTGAATTTACTGACAAAACCAGTTGTACATTACTGTCATATTTACTCAGAACATGTTAGTCTACAGGACTTCAGTTTAAAATTCGCTTTAAAATATTTCATCAGTGTGTTGCTGAAGATTATAAAATCACACCTCTAAAAAAATCCTTGCATAGATTTTTAGATGCACAATCTGAGCATCTCTAGTCTTAAATGCTTGGATCTTCAGACAAAGTTTTTTAAATAAATCCTTCAAAAGACCCACCCCTTTTTAAAATACACATGCGTGTCCAGGCTGCCGTCGGGCATAGGGGCACCAGTTTAATAATACTGCATAGGACCCCGTAAATCCTAAGGACAGAGCCCTGTTCATATGTCCCTTCATCTTCAACCTCCATTTCATAGGACATGAGTCCATGCTGATGACGGGTTCTGCTCGATAACAATCCAAAACATGTTCATTTTCATCATCTGAGTCACATGCCACCAGCAGAAGGTTGATTTTCTTTTTTGGTGGTTCGGGTTCTCTAGTTTCCACATCTGTGTTGCTCTTTTAAGACTTCTGAAAGCATGCTCCACACCTCATCACTCTCAGATTTTGGAAGGCACTTCTGATTCTTAAACCTGGGGTCGAGTGCTGTAGTTATTTTTAGAAATCTCACACTGGTATCTTCTCTGAATTTTGTCAAATCTGCTGTGAAATGAACATGTGCTGGGTCATCATCCGAGAATGCTATGACATGAAATATATGGCAGAATGCGGGTAAACCAGAGCCAAAGACATACAGTTCTTCCTCAAGGAGTTCAGTCACAAATTTAATTAACACATTATTATTTTCGACGGGGGCCTGCTTCTGAACGGGACCCTGAAGAACATGTTCCCTGGGAAGGACCACCATCGTAGGGAGGTGATCACCAGTTCGGGCACAGGGAGGACCTTGTCTATCCTGTCTCTGGCCTGGGAGAACACCAAGGCCAACCAGAGCTGGAGAAGCCTCATCCTGACGAATCACATATGTGCACGCCAACATGTGACCCAACAGCTAGACACACGCTCTGGATGTTGTCACTTGAAACCTTGTGACTGTGTCGATGAACCCTTTCAGGGTCTCGAACCTGTCCAGTGGGAGGGAGGCTCTGGCCGATGTGGCGTCCAGGACTGCCCCAATAAACTCTATGCATTGTACCAGGACTAATGTGGACTTGGTGTCGTTTACCAACAGGCCCAGAGTGGCGCACGTGGACAGAAGGAGCGCCACGTGGTCCCGCACCTGCAACTGGGAGCTGCCTTTGACCAGCCAGCCGTCCAGATAGGGGAAGATCTGACCCCACGGCGCCTGAGGTAGGCTGCCACCACAGACATACACTTTGTAAATACCCTGGGGGGGCACTGGACAGGCCAAATGGGAGGACCGTAAATGGGTAGTGTTCCAACCGTGAAACGGAGGAAGTGTCCGTGCCCTTCGAATATATGGATGTGGAAGTATGCGTCCTGCAGATGGAGGGCGGCGTACCAGTCCCTGGGATCCAGTGAGGGAATGACGGAGACCATGTGGAACTTGAGCTTCACCATGTACTGGTTCAGGCCTTGCAGGTCCAGGATGGGCCTGAGCCACCCTTTAGCCTTCGGGATAAGAAAAGAGCGGGAAATCGCGCTTGAACTCTGCTGGCACCACTTCCACTGCTCCTAGGCCAAGGAGTTGCCCACCTCCTGCTCGAGCAGAGCCTCGTGAAAGGCGTCCCCCAGGAGGGACGCGGGCATAGGGTGGTTGGGCGGGGTAAAGGTAAACTAGAGGGTGTAGCCCCGAGATATGGTGCTGAGGACCCATCGGTCCGAAGTCAGCCGCAACCACTCTGGGAGAAAAGCACACATCCAGTTAGAGAAGGGAAGCTTTATTGTGGGTGGATCCCTGATGAGAACTGGTAGGTCGCCCCCGGGCATCCCATCAAAACTGTCATTTCCCTGCTTGTTTGCCCTTGGAGGACCCAGGCTGGGGGGGCAGACCGAGACTGTCTCTGTGGGCGTTTCTTATAGTCCCATGACTTTTTATAAGGGGACTCATATTTAGAGTGGATGGCGTGGGTGGGAGCCTGCTGCAGCTTAAACTTAGGTCTAGACAGAGCCAGAACATAGTGCGGGAGTCTTTCAGGACATGCAGTTTTATGTCCATCTGTTCTGCAAACTGAGCCTTACTGTCAAACGGGAGGTCCTGCAAGGAGTTCTGCACCTCACTGGACAGCCCAGACAGCAGGAGCCAGGACACTCTTCTCATGGACACCGCGGAGGCCAAGGACCGCACAGCCGTGTCCACCGCATCCGACACTGCCTGCAGAATTGCCCTCGCACCTGCTGTACCCTCCTCCACCAGAGCTTTGAACTCCTTCCTGTCACGCTCCTGGAGGGAGTCCTCGAACTTGGGCAGAGAGCCCCATAGATTGAACTCATACCGGCCCAGGAGAGCCTGATGGTTTGCCACCTGTAACTGGAAGCTCGAGGACAAATAAATTTTTCTCCCAAATGAATCCAGCCTCCTTTAATCTTTATTTTTCAGAGTAGGGGGTGGTTGGCCCTGCCATTCCCTATGGTTGACCGACTCAATCACCAGGGAGTTAGGAGCAGGGTGGGTGTATAGGTATTCATCTCCTTTGGCGGGCACAAAATACTTGTGTTCTGCTCTCTCAGAGATGGGGGTCAACGAGGCTGGGGTTTGCCACAATGCATTTGAAATTTTCACCACCTTTTCGTGGAGTGAAGGCCATCCTGCCCAGTACCGAGCCGGACAAGACATTAAAAAGAGAGTCCAAGGGCTCCTCCACCTCCTCTGCCTGAAGGTTGAGGTTTGATGCCACCCTTTTCAATAGCTCCTGGTGGGCTTTAGAGTCCTGTGGGACAGAGGGAAGGGGGGCCATAATCGCCTCATCAGGGGAGGGTGAGGAGGCAGGCGCAGTACTTTGTGTGTCTACTGGCACCGGAGGATCCACCACCTGGTTGCTCTCCAGGCACGGTGCCGAAGATGCACATCCCACCGACTCCTTCCTCGGAGGCTGGGAGAGGGAGGCCGATGGCTGTTCCGAGGCTCCCACCACTAAGCAAGCCCCCACCGGGGGCTGCGTTGGGGGCCACGGTGCCCACTGGTACCACTGTCCCGGCACCACTGCACCTGCTGTGGCATCAGCGGAGCAGCCTGTTCTATTGATGGACAACTACAAAGGGAGGACGGGCTGACGTAGGACCTGCCGCTGTCCCTGGACCGGGAGGAGTGGCGGCACTGGGAGCTGTGCCGACCACGAGACCGCGACCCCGACGTGGAGGAATGGTACCGCTGGTAGCAGGTGCTCCGCAATCGGCTTCAGCAGGCAGATCCGTGCCGGCGATGCACCGGTGATCGATGCCCGGGGCTGCGGGAGCGGTGCTGTGGCAGGGTCCTGGAGCAAGATGACGAATGAGAATGGCGTTGGCGTTCGTGTCATGATTGGCTACAATAGCCCCTCTGAGATGAGGACCCTCAGTGGCGTCTGCCTCGGTCCCGTCGGTGTCCGCTCCTCGAGGCGGAGCGGTGCCTGGAGTCTCTGTCAGACAGAACCCAGCCAGACAACCTGGTGGGGCTTGACGAGGACCTACGTGGACTACGCATGGGATGGTAGCTGAGCGGCGAACAGCATCGGGAACATTCCCTCAACTGTGATAGGTACTCAGTCAGGGGCAACTCTGGAGATCCCAGCGGTTGCTTGCCTCTGGACCGCGGGGCCAACATTGGCGGTGCTCCTGGTACCAGCATGGACATAATGTCCCGGGCCGATTGCAGGGCCTCTGGCATGGAAGGCATCCGGACATCCGGGGAAGCCTGATCCGAATGGGCCAGGCTACTCTGTTCGACCTGAGTCAGAGGCCTAGAGGCCGATGGGGACCGAGGACTGCCCAACATGGGTCTAGCCTCTCCCCAAGTCTTGCTCCGGTGCCGCAGTGGAGAAGACCTCTTTTTAGCCTTCTTGGCATGCCCCGCGGATGGGGAGCAGTGCCGACTGGTAGATGGCGCCAGGGGGCCACCGTGCACCAACACTGCGGTACCTGGTGTCGACTCGGAGCAGCGCACTGGAGTCGGGGTCAATGCTGACTCCATAAGGATGGCCCGGAGCCTAATGTCTCTCTCTCTCGGTCCAAGGCTTGAACGACTTGCAGATCTTGCAGTGATCACTGAAATGGGTTTCACCCAAACAGCATAAACAATCCGCGTGCAGATCACTCACTGGCATAGGTCGCCTACAAGTGTCGCATGACTTAAAACCTGAGGCGCGGGGCATGCCCCGGCCTGTGCACACTAACTACTAACTACAGGTACCATACACTGAACTAACAAGAGTTCTGGGGACAAGCTGCAGCAAAGCTGGAGCACAGCCGTTCTGAAGCACCTTCACTGGCGGTAAGAAGGAACTGAAAATGGGGGGAGCGCGCAGCTTCCCTTATACCACGCCATGGAGGCGCCACTCCAGGGGTCACTTGGGGCACTCCCCTACAAGTACTGCTAGGGAAAAAACTTCCAACACCAGTGCACATGGGGAGCACACACACCTATTGTGGAATACATGAGCAATCACTCAAAGAAGAATGTACATACATACCCAGTACTCCTCCCATAAAGACATAATAGGGCACATAGCTTTGTGATTAATTAGGCATTCAATATGCCTCCAGTTGTCATTCATGTCATCTAACATTTAATTTCAATATATAGTTTTAAGCTTCTGGACATCACTGTTTCATAACTCTCCACTTTTCTATTATATTATACATACTAAAATAGAGAAAGAAAGGAACAATATATGAAATGGAGATGAGTGATATAATACCCCTAGTGGAAAATGAAGGAATGAGGTATACTAATTCAGAACAGGTGAAACTTCTAGGGAACAGGAATGAATACAGTCTTATTCTCTTGTGCAGAAATGAAGAGTGTTATAGTGTTAACTTACTAAGTGTTACATCCTAATACAGTAAGCAGGACTTAGACTGTACCCTTTAAGATTGTTAACATCTGGACAAGGCAATTAGATCCTTAAGTGACTAGTTATCATTCCAAAGCGAGTGCCTGGAAAGATTTACCATAATGTACAGGGAGGGGAAAGTGTTCCTGAAGATTTTCACATATTTACTCCATTTCCACAACTTCAGTGCTTGTCTCTTCCTCAGGTCAGCAGCTGATAGTCACTGTCATGCATTTAACGTTGAACTAATTCAATGCAAGAGAAGCAAGTCAGGCTGCTTCCAGTACTAAAGATGCTAAGGAGGGAATGAAGCCAGCAGAAGTAACGGGCATGGAAAAAACAAAAGAAATGCCAAATATTACAATACTCCATTCTTTCTGAAGCACAACCAAATTTTTTTCTTCTCTTTTGTGGTCCTCCTCCTGAACTGCAAATTTTACATTTTGGCTTTGGTATCATAAGCTTATTGGGGTATGTCCCAGTATTCCATAAAGTGTCTTTCACATATATGCACTGAGGTTAATGCCTGGTCTTAGCTAGCATGGGGGAGAGGAGAAAGAGGCACATTTCTGGCTGTATCTCCAACACAAGAGGCATCTTTCCTTTCAGGGGAGGAGTTTGCATATGGATTATTGCCTTCTTGCCTGTGATGCCAATGGTATCCCACACATTAGTTAGCTTCAAAACTACACACATTTTCTGATCCACACATTATGCCTCCTTTGGGATGTGATGTGCACCATGGAACTTTAACCAGGAAACTCCTGTACACTACGAAGGAAAATAGCCTGGTTAGGGTTACAGTACAGAAGAAGAAAGGCTCCTTATGCCCTACAAGCCCTGCACACACACAGAAAGTTGGTATCTGATTAGCCAAGACCAGTAGTTTCAACCTGTGGGCCATTTGCGGCCCAATCAGCACACAGCTGTGGCCCATGTGACATCCTCAGGACCATACAGGTAGTACATATACTGTGTGGATGCAGCCCACATAACACAGAGAGCTACATATGTGGCCTGCAATGATAAACAGGTTGAGAACCATGGGCCTACACTAACCTCTTTCTATCCTTAAGA
Organism: Chelonia mydas; assembly: GCF_015237465.2. Taxonomy (NCBI): domain Eukaryota; kingdom Metazoa; phylum Chordata; order Testudines; family Cheloniidae; genus Chelonia; species Chelonia mydas. The sequence goes on from NC_057852.1 coordinate 60,943,645, forward strand.
CCTACTGTACTTCGACATAACTAACCAGGCACACAATTTTCTATAGGACAAAGGACCTAATCCTGATCTCCCACTGATGTTTATCAGAAATGACTCCACTGAAATCACTGGAGCAATACCAGTGTAAAACTCATGTAAATAAGATCAGAATCAGGGCCCAAAAGATGTTTCCAAATAGTTTTTGGTAATAAAACAAAATCTGTGTTTTAACCAGGCCTGTGCTAATTGTAGCATAACAAACTGGTAACACGGGGATGGAATTTGACAGTACTGCCTTTTCCCACCCAGAAAAATTAAAATTAAATTTAAAATTAGATCAAGGAGAACACCTTCCTCTTCTCATATAATGTTTGGATGTGAAGTAGAAGGGATATTTTCTTGGATTATAGGTAATATTATAGTTATTTTCCCAACATACGTTGGTTGTTTTTAATGAAAATCTTTTCATTTTTAGGTCTTTACAGTTCAATTCTGACCTTTCAGGATTGGGCAAAGATTGAATAAGATCGTACTCTACTATAAATTGTGCCCATGCAATCCCACTTACTTCAATGTGGTCTCACCTATGAAACAGAGAACAAAGTGTGACCCAAAGTTTGAAAGAGAAAGAGTCTCTTTGGCAGGGCAGCAGAGTTTGCACATTAGCCATTTGCACTTAGCTTTCTGGTCTGTCAGATCCATGTGTTCAGACCTGGGTGTGGGAAGGGAAATCAGAGCTGGGTGTACTTCCGGAAAACGTGGTCAGAATTTAATCTGCACTTGTGCCCATGTACAAATCTTTACTTATGTGTGTCACTCTCTATACAATATGTGCCTAATTCTGGCTACCCAGTCCAGAGTGGGCTTCCTCTTCTGTTCTATATATGTTTTTATACCACGCTCATCACCACAGCATTTGAATGCCTTCCAGTAGCACAGTAAGCAAGGTGACTAACATCTGTCACATAACATGTTGTTTATTCTCTCAATCTCGCCCCAGAAGAAGAAGAGTTTGCTATGGAATGTTTTGTTTTGATAGGGAGCTGGTTTTTCATTGTTGTTGTCACTTGGGGTTTTTTAAATGTTGCTATGTATTGTTAGAAAAGGCAAGGTTTAACAAATAAATGCACCTTGCAATTACAGTGGAAGGTTCTGAAGTTTGAGATGGTTCCTGTGGAAATTCATTCCACAGTCTAGGACCAGACCTCAAGAAGTTCTGTCTCCCATACAGATATGTTTTACCATTATTGCAGAAAGTTTCATTTCACCAGAGGAGTGGAGTAGTAGATCAATGTCTTCATCCCAGAGTTTTAAGCGCTCTTATAGATACCCTGTGCCCAAGCCACTGAGCACCCTGAAGATAAGGACTGAGATCTTGAACCTGACTAGATATTCTATGAGAAGCCAGTGTAGAGACAAAAGGACAGGTTTGATGTGTTTGTGGTAGCCCATATTGCTGAGAAGATGTGCTATAGCATTCTGTACTAGTTGGAATTTCCTAAGGGCTGGAGACTTCACATGCAGATGTGTCACACTGCCGATAGTCCATCTGAGAAGTGACAAAGGCATGAGTAACTGAGGATAGGTTATCATCCACCAGGATGGGATGGAGTCTCTTAGCCAAACAAAGATGGTAGAAAATATTACTGTACTTATGAATGCTCCTATAGTGTCAGCAAGGAATCCAGAATACTCCTAAATTACAGACAGAATTGACCAAGTGCAGGTGTATGCCTTGAGACCGTATCATGGCTGCAAACTCTTCAAAGCGCTTCCCTCGGCCCACCAGCATAACTTCTGTCTTGCTCAGGTTCAGCCTCAATAAGCCATTCTTCATCCATGAACTCAACTTGTCTAAGTGCTGCACCATCTTGGTGGTAGCGGTGTATCACTTCTTTTTTCTTGATCTGCTAAATTAGTATATAGTTACACTGACTAAAATTATATAGGGATTTTTTAAAAAGCGTATTGTCTGAAATAGTAGGGTCAGACCAATCTATCCAAATAACCACCAAACATATATGCCATCCTTTATGAAAAAAGTCCAAGAGAATTTAATTGGGATGAAACCAGTAGGCTTTAAATTTAAAAGAGTTCTACAGAAATTACTCAAAAAACCTAGCAGTTTTAACAGAGAATGATGTCCTCAATATTTTTGTTATAGAATTCTATAGCAGGAACATTCTTCTGTATTACAATTCCATGGGATGGTAAAGCAAGATTACAGTTTTCAAGTACATTCTATACGATTTTTCTATAAGTGTTATTTCTCATCCTGGGCCTTATTCAAAACCTACTGAAACCAATGGAGGTCTTTCCATTGACTTCAACAATCTTTGGCTCAGACACAATATGCTGAAATATTACAAGGAAAACACCAGAGACAACCAATGCAATTTCTCTGTCAATATTTTTGATTACATCTGTAGTAGAAGCTCGCAGTCTATCGTGTATGCTTCTCACTCAGGTGAAAAGCCAGGGCTGAATAGCTGGAGCATGACATTGACAGAGTTTTACAGTCAGGCAGTTTGAAGCCAGCAGGAATCAACAGATCATCTAGTCTGACCTTCTGTATACAAAGGCCACCAACACCATCCAGCATACCAGTGAGAAAAGACAGTTATCTTTTCCGTAACAGGTGTGTTGCTCACGTCTATTCCACAATAGGCATGCGTGCTCACCATGTTCACCGGTGCCGGAAGTTTTTCCCCTACCAGTACCCCTGAGGGGGAGCACCCCCGAGCGACCCCTGGAGCAGCGCCTGTCTGGCACGGTATAAGGAGGGCTGCACTCCCCCCACCCTCAGTTCCCTCTTGCCAGACAACTCCGACAGAGGGGAAGGAGGGCAGGATGTGGAACAGACATGAGCAACACATCTCGAAGAACACCAATTACTTCTTCTTCGAGTGATTGCTCATGTGTATTCCACAACAGGTGATCCCAAGCTATATCTGTTGGAGGTGGGTAGGAGTTCACAAGTTCTCAGGACGGAGGACTGCCCTGTCAAACCTGGCATCATCCCTGGCCTGGAAGATGATCGCATAGTGCGAGGTGAAGGTATGAACCGAATACCACGTGGCGGCTCTACAAATGTCCTGGAGGGGAAGTGGGCCACGAAGGCAGCCAACGAGGCCTGCGCCTGAGTCGAGTGTGCCCTCACAATGGGCGGCAGGGGAACCCCCGCCAGCTTATAACAGGAATAGATGCACGAAGTGATCCATTTAGAAAGCCGCTGAGTGGAAATCGGCTGACCCTTCGCATGCTCAGCCGAGGCGATGAACAGTTGCAAAGACTTTCTGAATGGCTTGGTCCGCTCAAGGTAGAAAGCCAGAGTTCGCGTCACGTTGAGCATGTGGAGACAGCATTCCTCACTCGTTGTGTGAGGCTTGGGGCAGAGGACTGGCAGAAAAATGTCCTGACTCATGTGGTAGGTGGAGACCACCTTCGGGAAGAACACGGGGTGTGGGCGGAGCTGGACCTTGCCCTTATGAAAAACCATATATGGCAGTTCAGAGGTTAGGGCCCAGAGCTCTGAGACCCGCCTGGCCAATGTGATAGTTACCAGAAAGGCCGCTTTCCACGAGAGGTGAGACCAGGAACACGTGGCCAGTGGTTCAAACGGGGACCCCATGAGACCAGCCAGCACCAGGTTTAGGTCCCACTGCGGAACCAGGGGCTTGGAATATAGGTAGAGACGGTCCAAACCCTTAAGGAACCAGCCGGTCATAGCATGGGGAAACACCGTGTGCCCTTGAACTGGGGGATGAAAGGCCGATATGGCCGCCAAGTGTACCCTGACTGATGAAGGCGCCAGTCCCGGGGCCCTCAGGTGGAGGAGGTAATCAAGGATAAGCTGGATCGGGGCAGCCGTCAGGGAAACACCCTGGCCTGCCGCCCACCTCGAAAACCGAGACCACTTTGCCACATAGGAGCGGCGAGTGGAAGGACGTCTACTTTTGAGGAGGACGGGCTGAACCTGTTCTGAGCATGTCCTTTCCTCGCCACCTAGCCACTGAGCAGCCACGCTGTGAGGTGAAGCGTTGCTAGGTTGGGATGGAGGAGGCGGCCCTGGTCCTGAGAGAGCAGATCCGGCTGGAGCGGCAACTGCCATGGCAGAGCTACCGCCAGCCCTGAGAGGGTCCCGTACCAGTGCTGTCTGGGCCACACCGGGGCAACGAGGAGGACCCTGGCTTTGTCAGTCTTCATTTTCTCCAAGGCCCTGCTGATCAGAGGGAACGGGGGAATGGCATAGAGGAGCTGGCCTGACCAGGACAGGATAAAGGCATCAGAGATAGCTCCCCTCCTCAGACCCCCCCGGAGCAGAACCAGGGGCTTCGTCAGTTCTACCGGGTCACAAATAGGTCCACCTGGGGAGTACCCCACCTTCGGAAGAGCTAGTGAGACACTTCCAGGTGAAGAGACCACTTGTGCTGAGAGGAAAAATCCCTGCTCAAGCAATCCGCCCACACATTCCGGGCGCCCAGCAGGTGGAAGGCTTCTAGGTAGATGTCGTGGGCTATACAGAAGTTCCACAGACTGAGGGCTTCGTGGCAGTGGATCGGGCCCCGCCTTGCCTGTTGATATAGAACATCGAGGCTGTTTTGTCCGTGAGGACCCTGACTACCTTGCCCTCCAGGTACATGTAGACAGGAGGAGCGCCACATCTGCGACCAGGAGATGCCTTTGACTAGCCAGTCGTCCCGATATGGGAATATTTGGACCCCCTGGCATCTGAGATAGGCCGCTACCACCGCCATACACTTTGTGAAGACCCCGGGGGCAGTGGACGGACCAAATGGGAGGACCGTGAATTGGTAGTGACTCTGTCCCACCATGAAACGGAGGAAGCGTCTGTGCCCCTCGAATATGCGGATGTAGAAGTATGCATCCTGTAGATCGAGGGCACCGTACCAGTCCCCAGGATCCAGGGAGGGGATGATAGGGGCCAGGGAAACCATGCGGAACTTGAGTTTCACCATGTAGTGGTTCAGGCCTCGCAGGTCCATGATGGGCCTGAGCCCCCCTTTGGCCTTCGGGATAAGGAAATACTGGGAGTAATACCCCTTGCCCAGGAACTCCTTGGGCACCGCCTCTATAGCTCCTAGGTCCAAGAGCTACCCCACCTCCTGCTTGAGCAGAGCCTCGTGACAGGGGTCCCCCAGGAGGGACAGAGGCGGAGGGCAGTTGGGCGGGGAGGAGGTAAACTAAAGGGTGTAATCTCAGGAGATGGTATTGAGGACCCATCGGCCCAAGGTGAGCCATGATCATTCCGGGAGGAAAGCACACAATCAATTGGAGAAAGGGAACAGGTCCCTGCTGAGAACTGGCAGAGTACCCCTGAGCGTCCCATCAAAAACGCCTTTTGCCAGCCTGCTTGACCTTAGAAGAGCCAGGCTGGGGGGCAGGCCGGGATTGCCATTGGGGGCACTTTCTATAGTCCCGCTGCTTTTTGTGGGCAGCCTCATACTTCAGGAGGGTGGCCTGGGCGGGAGCCTGCTGCGGCTTGAACTTGGGTTTTGCCAGATGAAGGACATAGAGGCCCAAGGTCTGGAGAGTCATGCAGGAGTCATTCATGCCATGCAGCCTTGTGTCTGTTTCCTCAGCAAACAGAGCCTTCCCATCAAAAGGGAGATTCTGCACTGACGACTGTGCTTCGCTGGAGAGCCCAGAGAGCAGAAACCATGACACCCGTCTCATGGACACCGCTGAGGCCATGGACCGTGCGGCCATGTCCGCTTCATCCGAAGCGGCCTACAGGGATGCCCTTACGGCCGCCGCCCCTTCCTCCATGAGCGCCTTAAACTTCTTCTTATCACGCTCCTGGAGGAAGTCCTCAAACTTAGGGAGGGATTCCCAGAGGTTAAACTCATAGCGATCCAGGAGAGCCTGATGGTTTGCTACTCGTAACTGAAAGCTTGACAACGAATAAACTTTTCTCCCAAAAGTATCCAGCCTCCGAGAGTCTTTGTTCTTGGGGGTCGGGGCTGGTTGCCCTGCTACTCCCTGTGGTTGACTGACTCAACCAACAAGGAGTTGGGCGCTGGGTGGGTATAGAGACTCGTGTCCCTTTGTGGGTACAAAGTATTTGCGCGCTGCCTTTTTAGAGATGGGAGCCAACGAGGCTGGAGTTTGCCACAGGGCATTCAAAATTCTTGCCACCCCTTTATGGAGCGGCAAGGCCACCCTGCCTGGTGCTGAAGGGGAGAGCACACTGAAGAGGGAGTCTGAGGGCTCTTCCATCTCCTCAGCCTGGAGGTGGAGGCTCGCTGCCACCCTTTTTAGGAGGTCTTGGTGGGCCCGGTAGCCCTCCTGCGGGATCAAGGGGGGCAGGGCTGCAATCAGCTCCTCTAGACGGGGAGAGGCCGGTGCAGTGCTTTGGGTGTCGACCGGCACCAGAGGATCCACCACCTGGTCGGACTCCGGGCACGGTACTGAGGACACAGCTCCCACCGACCTTTTTTCTGGCAGTCTAAAGATGGACGCCGCCGGTGCTTCCGAGGCCTCGGCCACCGAGCAAGCCCCCACCGGGGACTGCGCCGGAGTCCACGGTGCCCATTGGTACCACTGGGCCGGCCACGACGCTTGGTGCCATTGCGCTTGCTGAGGCACCGATGGAGCCGGCTGTTCGGGCTGGCTAGCTTGGCTTGTAGACGGGTGGCTGTGAGGGGAGGCCGGGCTGGTGTACGATCCGCTGCTGCCTCTGGACCGGGAGTATCAGCGGTGCTGGGATCTATGTCGGCCAAAGGACCGCGATCTTGATGCAGAGGAGCGGCACTGACGGTAGTAGCTGCTCCGCAAACGACTTCGACGGGCAGACCCGCGTCGGCGAGATGCCAGCGATCGACGCCCAGGGCTACGGTGCCTTGGTGGAGACTTGGAACGGGAGTCCAAGCAGGAACAGCGTCGACGATCTTGCCGCAACCGACTGCAGTATCTCCTGTGGGCGGCGTCTGCCACGGTCCCGATATTCGCTTCGCAAAGACGAGCAGTGCCAGAAGTCCCGGTTGGAGGGCACCCATCATCCAGTCTGGCCGGCGTCGAGGGCGATTCACATGGACTGAGCCCTGAATGGTCACTGGGCGGTGAGCAGTGTCGGGAACGTTCCCTCGACCGAGACCAATACCGGGCCTGTGTCGACTGCAGTGATCCCAGCGGTGGCTTGCCTCTGGAGCATGGGGCCAACATCGGCGGAGCTCCGGGCACCGGCATGGACATGACGTCCCTGGGTGCCTGGAGGGCTTCGGGCGTAGATGGCATCCGGACATGCAAAGAGGCCTGCTCCGAAGAGGCCGGGCTACTCCGCTCAACGTGAGTCAGAGGCCGAGGGCTCGGGGATCGAGGACTACCCGACATAGGCCTAGCCTCTGTCCCCGACCTCCCTCGGTGCAGCTGCAGAGAGGGAGTCTTTCCGGTCCTCTTGGCGTGCTCCGTGGACTGGGAGCGGTACTGACTGGATGCTGGGTACCGGTTCGGAGCGGTGTGCTGGGGTCGGGGCCAGCGCCAACTCCATCAAGATGGCCCAGAGCCTAATGTCGCTTTCTTTTTTAGTCTGGGGCTTGAAAGACTTGAAGATATTGCACCTTTTGCTGATATGGGTTTCTCCCAGGCAGAGCAGACAATCCGCCTGCGGGTCGCTCCTTGACACAGAACGCCTACAAGAGCTGCACGATTTAAAGCCTGGGGTGCGGTGCATGCCCTGGCCTGGGCTCAATGACTAACTAAACTAACTGAATTAGTTAACTACAGGTACTACAGAACAAACGAAGAGTTCTGGGGACGAGCTGCAGCAAAGCTGGAGCTAAGCAGTTCCGACGCACCTTCACTGGTGGCAAGAAGGAACTAAGGGTGGGGGGAGTGCAGCCCTCCTTATACTGCGCCAGGCAGGTGCCATTCCAGGGGTTGCAGGGGAGCGCTCCCCCCTAGGGGTACTGCTAGGGGAAAAACTTCCGGCACCGGTGCACACTGTGAGCACGCACACCGGTTGTGGAATACCCATGAGCAATCTCTCGAAGAAGTAACCCCAATACCATAAACTGCTGTACCTCACGTTGTGCATGAACAAATGTTACTCTGCTGTTTTCTCAGACATGTTGTTCTGAATGTTAAATATAAAAATGTGTGTCTGTATGTGTATTCATGTATTTTAGGTGGAGTTGGTATAGCTGACTGGTAGCACACTAGATGGGGAGGTCTCTGAGTTACTACAAAGAATTCTTTCCCAGGTATCTGCCTAGCAGGTCTGGCCCACATGCTCAGGGTCTAACTGATCACCATATCTGGAGTCAAGAAGGAATTTTTCCTGGGTCAGATTGGCAAAGACCCTGGGGGGATTTCGCCTTCCTCTGCAGCTTGGGTCTCTTGCAGGTTTAAATTAGCATAAATGGTGAATCCTCTGTAACTTGAAGTCTTTAAAGCATGATTTGAGGACTTCAGTAACTTAGCCAGAGGTTAGGGGTCTATTTGAGGAGTGGATGAGGTTCTGGGACTGCCACATACAGAAAGTCAGACTAGATGAACACGATGGTCCCTTCTGACCTTAAATTCTATGAGTCTGTGTGTTTGCCTCAGGTTGCACTTTATTTTATTTTTGATGGTTTCTAAAATGGCTCAGTCATTTCTGAGAACAAGTTTAGAAGCAAATGATGTTTGTCCAGGTTAAAAAAAAATCTTACAAACAAATGTTTTTTTGATAAGCTCTCGTGCCTCCATGCTTTGGGGAAAAAGCTTGAAATTTGGCATGGAGGCCACCAGGGTGCCAGGAATGTGTCTTTTGCCATTCCTGTGAAAATCCACCCAAATCTCATTAATTTATAAACCCTCCAAAAATCTCAACTTGCATATGCTCAGTAAAGATTTAATAAAATTTGGCCGTAATATTCTCCAAAAATTCTGTCTGTACTGCGGACGTTGGAGCTTGTTGGAAGCCAGGTCTGCAAGGACTTATCAGGACTTTCCTTGAAATTGTTGCTCTTGGCAGTCAAGGCACTGTGACACCAGACAAGAAAGGAGAGCCTAGAGACCATTTCTCTGGCAGACGCTGCCCAAGGCATAGGCAAGCTAGGCACCTGCCTAGTGCAGCAGATTTTGGGACCTCTCCCAATTCCTTCCATAGATGATGGAAGTGGTGGGGTATTAGGCTGGCAGGGCTGCTCAAGGGAGGGGCAGTCACCAGTTGGGGCTCCAAGGAGCAGGAAGCGGCCCGCTGCCGGTCTGCTACAGAAGCGTTCCCACCCTTCCCCTGCTGCTCCTCACCCCCCAGCCTGGGTAAGGTCATGGTCAAAGCCCAGGCACTAAGCGGCTTGGGGCTGCACCTGGAGGCACTACAAGCACTGTCGGGGCTTCAGCCTCAAACAGAGTAATCCACCTGGCTTCATATCAGCCCCCAATTTTCAGCTTCCGCTCCATGGTCAGCCCTGGCAGGCCCTGCTGTCAAAGCAGCCCCTGCTTTCTGCCCCAGCTGCTGCCACTCTTGGCTAGCAATGCAGCAGCCCTGTGCTCCAAAAAAGCTGAACAGCAAGGAGCTAATCCAGAAAGGTGGGGAGACATATTGGGGGAGGGGGCAGAGGGATACAGGACAGGATGGGGTTGCAGGCTGGGGTCCCTGACCCCAGGGGAGAAAGGGTCAAGTCAGCATTGGCAGAGCTGCAGGGGGCAGATGGAGAGCATGTCCTTGCTGTTAATTTCTCAGGAAATGGGGGCGGGGGGGGGGGCAAACACTGAAGTTTTGCCTAAGGTGGCAGATTGTCTTCAGAATTCCCTGCTCTCAATGCCCACCCTCCTTTGCCGGTGTGTAGAAGAGAGAGGAATGGGTGGTGGGGAGGACTAGGCACCAGACTGTGGGTGGTGGACAGGAGCAGGGGTGAGGGGCAAGAGCCTGCGCTGTGTGATAAGAGCTCACTGCTGCTACCAGTTACTTCATTAATTCAAGAAGTAGGAGTTTGCACTGTGGAGCTAAAGTTCTGAACCCTGCTGATGACCCAATTTAGAGTCAATATGATTCCACCTGACTGAACTTCTGTTTTGTCAGTTTGTTTTCTTAAAAATTAGGAAATTACATTAATAAGCCTACATTAAAAAAATTAACCTTGCAAAGTCAAGCACTCAAAACTTAGGAAATTCCTATATTCAATTTATATTTGTAGTTTATGAAATTGTTTTTGGATTGCTTATTAAACAAAGATTATCCATATTACCAATGTCCTATATGTAGATAACAGAAATATTAATTTGTTTGAAGACATGAACTCCTCCAATAAATGATACATGTTTACATGATTTCCCTGAGGACTAGATTGTTGTACAATATTTAAATCTGAGTTAGCTAAAAGACTAGTAAAATCCCATCCACAATAGGCTCACAGCTCCAAAATGATTACCCATTTCAGAAGGCCCACGTGCATTATTCGAGCAAACAGGGGGAATAAATTATACTCATGAAAATTTGTTCCTAAAATTCCAACAGTATCCAAATAATTAGTGCATAAAACCACACTTCCCATTTTTGGTTAAATCCTATTTTTGTTATCGTTGAGGGCAGAAGCAGTTCTCATATCTGACTTAACTCACATTTCTATACTCTATGTTTCGATGAAAAGCACATATATATCTAAGGGCAGAAGAGTGTTCTAAGTGTATTTTGACTTCAGTGCAGCTATGCTCACTTATAGCTTAGGATCTGGCATCAGGACATGATGTGTTCTTAAATTTGTCCTGCCACACAACAGCAGACAAAAGTGTAATAAACTAGCCTAGTGCTGAGAGATCATATCTTACTCTTATGGCTATCCCCTCTCCCCACCAGCTAAAACAGCTTATTACTCCTCACAGCTTAAGAAGTTCACCCTGAGCTCAAGTAGTAGAAGCATGTTTTTGGCACTGAAGTTCCTACATTCAGTCCCTTTTACCAACCACAGCGTCTGTGCCGCTGTTTGTTACAAAATGGCACCCGGAGTCTTGTGGACCCCATACTCTCTGGATAAGCTTGCTTAATTCAGCAAATATGTAGCCCTAGTTAACGTGATCATGATTCTTCCTAATAAGTGGCAACTAAGCAGTCCGCTACTATCTCAGAGCGGAGAGAGAATTTTCCTTTAGCTCAAATTTTAGAGGCCTATGTTTCTGATGCTAAGTGCATGTGGCCTCAACTCATTACATAATCAAATCCTTTACTCTATAACATATGTTTTCCAGCTAGTGGTTTCCTCCATTTTGCCTGTGTTACATTACTCACATAAGGAAAAAAACTGAATCTTTTTTTCTGAAAGCTTATCGCCTGCTGTTTTTTGGCAGCTTGTAGGATTCTATTTTAAACCCCCTATTCTGAAACAATCATTCAGCTTGAACACTGAGGTTTTTCCTTTATTTTTTCCTTGCAGTATTTTATAGGGATTCACAACATATAGTGGTTGTGAATTCATGTCAAATTACTAAATTTGAAGGATCTACTTTTCGAAGAAGGATAGCAGCCATCACCTTCCACTGGCTTTTGCAGTCCCACATATGGACATAATTCCTACTTTGATTTGTTATTAAGGCGTTCCAAATATTATCATAACACATTTCCTTCACTAACACTGATGACAATGGGGTTAAGCGAAAAGAGAAACCAACCTGGAACAAGCTGTGTTTGCTACCCTCTCAAGCTACTTTTTTGAGGCATCTATTTTCCACTCTATATTATCCATTCTTGTTCTCATTTTTCCAATTTGGCATTCATACCAGATAAGGTTGATTGTACTTATTGACTTTGACATGATGCCTCTTCTAGTTTTTGTCTGTATTTTCAGGCCTGGCCAGAGACGTCATCAGAGAACTAGATGATACTCTTGCCTGAGGCTGAGGCTGGTGTCTCCTTTGCAGTTGTCTACCTCTGCCTGCCTTCTCTATTCTTGTATGTTTCAATTATTTCTGATTTACAAGACTTCTGCACAGGAGTAGAGAATTCCTGTAAATGTCACTCCCTATCCAGCAGACAAAAATAGGTAGACTGAACTGTAATAGATACATAGATACCTAAGAGTTCATAATCATTATACTGTGCACAGTAGCATTCGATTTTCACAGGTAGAATTCAGATACTTCTCCAAAATCACAGTTCCCTATCACCTCTCTCTTACATAAAAGTCATATAGAATCTAATAAGGATGAAACCAATAGGAGTCTAAAGAAATTATTCTAAAATCCTGGAGGATTTAAAGAGAGTGTTTTTCTATAGCATTTTTAAACTAAGGTATGGAATTTAACAGAGAATTATATCCCCATGTGGAGTTCTAGAGGTTGATTTAAGATTATTAAAACATATGTATGTTACCATTCTCTTATTAAATTCTCTAGGACGCCTTCCATATGAGACACAAAAGAAGTCTCTTAGGGAAAGAGTAATATTTGGGTTCATGACACACAGTTAAGAATTTCTGATTCCATCTAGTACAGCAAAAGGGTAACGTTCATACCCGTTAACCAGGATGTTATATAAAACATAGAGATGGCTTCACATGCATGCCTGTGAATCAAAAGAAAGACTGGTGGTAGGTCTCTAAGCTAAAAAGATAAGATTTTAATAATGGTGGAATCTTTGTACTAAAAGTCACTGGTAGGCTTTTTGTTTCCTTTTGTTTTTTTCCCAGCACCAATTTTTCTAATTTTTCTTTCCCCTCCTCCAGCAACATTTTTAAACGTTTTTAACAGCTGCATGAACTTCAATAAATTATAGAGTGCAAGGCCGCTATACCAGTGATCCTCAGTTTGTGGCCATACTGCCACACACCGCTCTTGAAGGCACTTCATGGTATCATTAAGGCTGCAATTAGCCTCAAGCATAACCCCACTTCCATGAGCACAAAAATTACACTAACCCACGGCTTGGACTCAGGGTCCCAGGACCCTATGGGGGTGGAGGGTCTGAGCCTGAGGGTATGTCTACACTGCAATATAAGCCCAGGGTCAGTAGAACTCGAGTGAGCAGACCCTGAGTTTGTTAAACTAGGGTTTGAGCATGTACACTCATTTGTAATCCCAGGTTAGGAACTGGGCCCCAACCTAGCACACCAATGTCTACACTACATTTTGCAAGCCCTTGTCAAACCACCCATATCCCAGACTTAGAATCATAGAATATTAGGGTTGCAAGAGACCTTAGGAGGTCTTCTAGTCCAATCCCCTGCTCAAAGCAGGACCGACACCAACTAAATCATCCCAGCCAGGGCTTTGTCAAGCCGGGCCTTAAAAACCTCTAAGGACAGAGATTCCACCGTCTCCCTAGGTAACCCATTCCAGTGCTTCACCACCCTCCTAGAGAAATAGCGTTTCCTAATATCCAACCTGTACCTCCCCCACTGCAACTTGAGATCATTGCTCTTTGTTCTGTCATCTGCCACCACTGAGAACAGCCGAGCTCCATCCTCTTTGGAACCCCCTACCTCAGGTAGTTGAAGGCTGCTATCAAATCCCCCCTCACTCTTCTCTTCCGCAGACTTAATAACCCCAGTTCCCTCAGCCTCTCTTCGTAAGTCATATACCCCAGCCCCCTAATAATTTTCATAGTCCTCCGCTGGACTCTCTCCAATTTGTCCATATCCCTTCTGTAGTGGGGGGACCAAAACTGGACACAATACTCCAGCTGTGGCCTTACCAGTGCCGAATAGAGGGGAATAATCACTTCCCTTGATCTGCTGGCAATGCTCCTAAGAATACAGCCCAATATGCCATGGGTCTTCTTGGAAACGAGGGCACACTGCTGACTCATGTCCAACTTCTCATCTGCTATAATCCCCAGCTCCTTTTCTGCAGAACTGCTGCTTAGCCAGTCGGTCCCCAGCCTGTAGCAGTACATGGGATTCTTCCTTCCTAAATGCAAGACTCTGCACTTGTCCTTGTTTTTTCTTTTGGCCCAATCCTCCAATTTGTCTAGGTCATTCTGGACCCTATCCCTACCCTCCAGTATATCTACCTCTCCTCCCAGTTTAGTGTCATCTGCAAATTTGCTGAGGGTGCAATTAATCCCATCATCCAAATAATTGATAAAGATGTTGAACAAGACCAATCCCTGGGGCACTCTGCTTGATAGTGGCTGCAAACTAGACATCAAGCCATTGATCACTACCCATTGAGCCCGACAATCTAGCCAGCTTTCTACCCACCTTATAGCCCATTCATCCAATCCATACTTTTTTAACTTGCTGGCAAGAATACTGTGGGAGACCGTATCAAAATCTTTGCTAAAGTCAAGATATATCACATCCACCGCTTTCCCCATATCCACAGAGCCAGTTATCTCATCATAGAAGGCAATCAGGTTGGTCAGGTATGACTTGCCCTTGGTGAATCCATGTTGACTGTTCCTGATCACCTTCGTCTCCTCCAAGTGCTTCAAAATAGATTCTTTGAGGACCTGCTCCATGATTTTGCCAGGGACTGAAGTGAAGCTGACCGGTCTGTAATACCCTTGGGTTCCCCTTATTCCCTTTTTCAAATATGGGTAATATATTTGCCTTTTTCCAATTGTCCGGGACCTCCCCCGATCGCCACAAATTTTCAAAGATAATGGCCAGTGGCTCTGCAATCACATCAGCCAACTCCCTCAGCACCCTTGGATGCATTAGGTCTGGACCCATGGACTTGTACATGTCCAGCTTTTCTAAATAGTCCTTAACCTGTTCTTTCACCATGGAGGGCAGCTCACCTCCTCCCCATACTGTGTTGCCCAGTACAGCAGTCTGGGAGCTGACCTTGTCTGTGAAGACTGAGGCAAAAAAAGCATTGAGTACTTCAGCTTTTTCCACATCATCTGTCACTATGTTGCCCCCCCATTCAGTAAGGGTCCCACACTTTCCCTGACCTTCTTCTTGTTACTAATATACCTGCAAAAACTATGTTGCCCCCCCATTCAGTAAGGGTCCCACACTTTCCCTGACCTTCTTCTTGTTACTAACATACCTGCAAAAACCTTTCTTGTTACCCTTCACATCCCTTGCTAGCTGCAACTCCAATTGTGCCTTGGCCTTCCTGATTATACCCCTGCATGCTCTAGCAATATTTTTATACTGCTCCCTAGTCATCTGTTCAAATTTCCACTTTGTGAGCTTAAATTCAAAAAGGAAGCTTACAGGAAGATTTCACTGGTAAGCCAAAGTGGTCGCCTGCCATATTTGCTATTCTTTCTGCACTTCAGGACTTCTTAGCACCCTCCCAAAATGTAACTGCTCTAGCCCTTTATTCGTGGTGCAATGTGGGAAAACCTGACTGTCCACCAAACTTGACTGCCCAGAGAACAAAGAAAGTTAGCCCATGTGACAGTGGTTTGCTTTTGATGTGCTCCTAGAGCACAAGTCCAGTGGGGTTCCATCTACACTGAAAAGCAATAGGGCTTGAACCCTAGGTCCTAGCTTGACTCAGACTTGGATCTTCCACCCCCCCACCCCCCCACGGGATCCTGGGACTTTGGGTCCATGCTATGGGTTAGTGACATTTGTGTGCAGAGTGAAGGCAGGGAGGTTAGGCTTGAGCCTGAGTTCAAACCTTTGGCATACACAGCAGTGTAGACACAACCTGAGTCAAGCTGGGAACCAGGGTTCAAGCCCTATTGCTCCACAGTGTAGACACAGCCCCACTGGACTCATGCTCTGAGTCCCTCAAAAGCACCCCACAATCCCACGGTCTGACTTTCTTTCTCCTCTGTACAGTCAAATAGGGTGCACGGTCAAATTTTCCCACACTGCATCATAAAGAAAGGACTAAGGCAGCCACATTTTGGGAGAGTGCTAGGAAATTTGGCATATGGGTGATCAAACTCAGGCCCCCATAATGAGGAGCTCCATGCTGGGACCCAGGGTTCAACAATTCCTAACCTGGGGTTACAAATGGGTGTAGGCACTCAAGCCCTAAAATAACAAACACAGGGCCTGCTAACTCAAGTTCTACTAACCTGGGCTTACAGTGAAGTGCAGACATACCCTTAACTGTTTAAAGTTTGATCAAAATGCCTCTTTTTCGAGGCAGACAGCCACCCTTCCTTGCAGGCTGGATCAAAATCAATGAAATAAAAATCGGATTTTTTTCATAAAATTCTTTTTGAGGAAAAAACCCATCCAAAGATAGTTTTAATTAAGATACATTCTAGCTCAAAGATATCTCATCATGGAATAGGGATTATAAATTCTAATTCCATACTATGAGACAATATATTCATGTAACGTTTAAGAACAGTTTTTTAAATTAGTTCCAATAGTTCTTGGATTAGGGACCCAATCTTATGGGGTTCCAGGGACTTCTGTATAGATTATATAGGTTAATCTTTCTATCTAGCCAATGGGATTCAGTGCTCAGTCTAGAAGATACCAACAGAGATGCTTAGTTTTGCAGTTCTCAAACTGTGGATTTGTGTCTCCAGAGATAACATGCTTGTGTAGCAGCAAAAATGTTTTAAAATAAATAAATAAACATAGAGAGGTGAGAAATAACAGACCTCAACCCTATTGTTCCTTTGCAAATCTGTGTAAGCAGAGTCAATCCCTTACCTCTCTCTAAAAGTGCAAAGTTTCAAAAAGTTCAATAAATAGAAGATTGTTGGGGGTGGAATAAATCTGGACAAGGAGAAGAAGTCTGGAGATAAATGTGAGAAGGGAGGGACAGGCAGTAGAAACAAAAGTGAAACTGTTTGAGCAGCATATTCCAGAAGTCTTGAGGTCTTTCTGAGTGTAGGTCTTTCTGAGAGGGGTGGAAGATCCTTCAGTGATTTGAGATCTACCATACAATTCTCTCACTAGAAGGGGAAACCTATAATGACAGCAAGCCCTAAAAGAGACCCAGTTTGGGAATATTTTAATGAAGTTTCTCTACCTGTGTGTAAGACATGCATGCATTCAAAAATGGAAACAGCGCAACAAAGAAATGCAAGGCCTGGTTGCCCAAATGAAACAACATCATGAGAAGTGTTCCTTCTCAGGAGGAAGATGCGTTGAAGATGATGAAAGGAACATGTCTGAACATGCAGGACCTTCAGGTTGGTAAACTTTTTTATTTATACTTCTTTGTTAAGGACTGCCTGTCTTCCTTCTGGACTATTCTTGAATTCTCATGTTTGAGCAAAAAATATAGTTGTTACTCTATGGTACTATCATTTTAGATGCAGTTGTGATAAAAAATAAATAGCTGAAATAGGCAGATCTTCCTTTTACAATGCCACCTTTAAAGTAGTACTGAGTGACAGTGAATGCATGAGTAATACTATATGAGCAGTATGGTAATAATAATTAAATAACTGCATTGACTTGTTTTGTTTAAGAGAATCCATCCTCAACATACAAGATTCTGAAGACCATCCACCTTCAAGATCATCATAATTTTCTATAGTTTCAGAGTTATCTGCCAATATAGTATTTCAGTCACATCATGTACGTCACACAGTCACTATATATCACCTGTATCAAAAAGAAAAAAATAATCTCCATCATCCAAAAACAACCATAGATAAGTTTCTGATAAGAACCAGCAGATTACAAAAAGAGATAATTGATTTAAAAAGTGCCCGGTTTGTTTATGCAACAAACTCTCCTTTCTGTATGATTGAGAACCCACACTTCATGAATATGGTTCAGTTATTAAGACCAGGATACAGTCCACCCAACAGAGCAAATGTCGCAGACAAACTGCTGGATAAAGTGTCTGAAAGAGAAATTGACCAGTGTGCAAAATGTCTAGAGGGTAAAATTGTTAACCTGAGTCTTAATGGGTGGAGCAATGTTCACAATGATCCTGTAGTATCAGCTCGTGTGATAACAGAAGACGGGAATGTCTTCCTTACAGAAACAATTGATACATCAGGAAATGCACACTCAGTAGAATACTTACAAGAAGTGGCAGTAAAAGCTGTAACAAAATGAAAAAAAATTCAAATGTCTAGTACACAGCTTGGTCACAGACAATGCTGCAAATGTATCCGAGATGAGAAGAAATTTAGAAGAGAGAGTGAAGAGTCCCAAGCTAACATATGGTTGCAGTGCTCATCTGATGCACCTTCTAGCCAAAGACTTCAGTGTTCCAGAAATAAAGGCTAAAGTTGTTGAAATTGAAAAATACTTCCATAACCACCACTTTGCAGCAGCTGCTCTGAAAAAAGTGGGAGGAACCAAGCTAACTCTCCCACAAGACGTGCGATGGAACTCAGTAGTGGACTTTTTTGAGCACTACATCAAGAACTGGCCTAATCTGACGACAGTTTGTGAACAAAATTGTGAAAAAATAGATGGCACTCCCACTGCCAAAGTTCTCAACATTGGGCTTAAGAGAAATGTTGAACACATGCTGAGTACCCTGAAGCCTATTTCTGTAGCCTGGAACAAAATGCAGGGAAATAGCTGTTTTATTGCTGACGCTGTTGAAATCTGGAAGGAACTGAGTGAGATCTTAAAAAGAGAAATATGCAATGAGAGTTAAATTACAAGCATTAAAAAAACAAATGGGACAAGCACTATCTCTAGCTCATTTTCTTGCAAATATTCTCAGTACTCAGTACCAGGATCAAACTGCTGAAGAAGAGGAGTTGGCTATGACATGGACATCCAGCAATCATCCCTCTATAACGCCAACTATAATAAGCTTCAGAGCTAAGGGTGAAGCATTCAAGACATATATGTTTGCTGATGAAGGTTCAAAGAAAGTCACATCACTGAACTGGTGGAAGTCACTTAAACACTTGGATTCAGAGACTGTTGAAGTGATAATCTCACTTTTAAGAGCAGTGGCTTCTTCTGCCGGTGCAGAAAGAATATTTTCTCTCTTTGGATTAATTCATTCCAAATTGAGAAATCGTTTGGGACCTGAAAAAGCAGGAAAGCTTGTTTTTCTTTTCCAGATTATGAACAAACAGGAAAATGAAGGTGAAGATGATTCAGTTAGCTGCAGAAGCCAGTATTTTAAGTTTCTCATGTTGACCTGGCTGACATAGTCAATTTAATTTTTGTTTTTTTAAAAAACAATTTTAATTAACCTTTTGAATTGGAGATAGTTCACCTCCCAATGACTTCAAAAATATCTGCTTCAATCACCTTTGGTAAATGAAATAACCAATCATCCATTTTCTGATATAGCTGTAAAACTAATTTAAAAAGTCTTCAAAATAAATCACTAAAAATATATAGTGTACACCTTCTAAAAATGAAACCTACATCTAGCTCTGAGTTGTGGAGAATATGTTTTAAGGTTATAACAACCAACAAGAATGCACTTTTATGTAGAAATTCATGATTAAATCGAGTCTTCCTAACTAGTGATTTAAATCAAATTCACCCTGCTTCCTTGCTTCCCAAAAATCTGGTGGATGATGAGAGATTGTGTCAAATTATGCCACAGAGATCCTCATGGGATACTGTATGATACAATTTGCACCTGTCAACCACAGCAGTTATTTCTAACTTCCTTCCACTTTTGAGAAACATACTGATTATTAACGTATGGCCATAGGCATAAAACATGGCGTGCATTATGAGGAGTTAAAAATATAATATTGCATCTATTCAAGATCTCAAAACAACAAATGGCATATTTTGACTGGCTGTCAATAAGATCAGACCTACATAAATAATCTCTCAGTACATGCAAAGACTTTTCTCTTTTTTGGTGTTAGGATTCCAGTAAAGCATTCCAATGAAAGAATTTCTGAGGTTGTTGTGTTACTTGCACAATCCCAGATATGCAATACCTGTCACGTCCTAACTAGTCAGCAAAGCCTCTGGGTCAGAAAAAAATTATTAGACTACAAAAAGGAAATGACAAAAACTTCAAAGACACATTTTTTTCAAATTAAAAAGTGCTTAGTCTTTTCAATTGCTGAATTTGAAATGTCTTGATTTTTCCCTCAAATGGAGTTTTAAAAAAATAATACCACTCAGAGTCAAAGCTTTACTTTTTAATTACAAAAGCAAATGCAAAATATTTTCTTTTCTTTTTTTAAATGAAAAGAATACACAAAGCAAGCTAGCAGCAGCATAAATCATTATGACACTACCATGCTAAATTGACAGGTTTCAGAGTAGCAGCCATGTTAGTCTGTATCCGCAAAAAGAACAGGAGTACTTGTGGCACCTTAGAGACTAAAAAATTTATTAGAGCATAAGCTTTTGTGGGCTACAGCCCACTTCATCGGCTGCACAGAATGGAACATATAGTAAGAAGATATATGTAGACACGCAGAGAAGTTGGAAGTTTCCATACAAACTGTAAGAGGCTAATTAGTTCAACCTGTCTGGCCACTCAGTAAAAGATTTAAGGGTGGCAATTTTGCAACAGAAAAGCTTCAAAAACAGACTCCAATGAGAAACTGCTGAGCTTGAATTAATATGCAAACTAGATACCATTAACTTGGTATCTAGTTAATGATGGGTTTGAATAGAGACTGGGAGTGGCTGGGTCATTACACATATTGAATCTATTTCCCTAAGCCCTGGTCTACACTAGGAGTTGAGGTCGAATTTAGCAGCGTTAAATCGATTTAACCCTGCACCCGTTCACCCGATGAAGCCCTTTTTTTCAACTTAAAGGGCTCTTAAAATCGATTTCCTTACTCCACCCCCGACAAGGGGATTAGCGCTTAAATCGGCCTTGCCGGGTCAAATTTGGGGTACTGTGGATGCAATTAGACGGTATTGGCCTCCGGGAGCTATCCCAGAGTGCTCTATTGTGACCGCTCTGGACAGCACTCTCAACTCAGATGCACTGGCCAGGTAGACAGGAAAAGGCCCGCAAACTTTTGAATTTCAATTTCCTGTTTGCATGGTCACCTGCAGCTTGCCACGCTGGCCAGAGCTCATCAGCAGAGATGACCATGCAGAGCTCATCAGCAGAGGTGACCATGATGGAGTCCCAGAATTGCAAAAGAGCTCCAGTATGGACCGAACGGGAGGTACGGGATCTGATCGCTGTATGGGGAGAGGAATCCGTGCTATCGGAACTCCGTTCCAGTTTTCGAAATGCCAAAATGTTTGTCAAAATCTCCCAGGGCATGAAGGACAGAGGACATAACAGGGACCCGAAGCAATGCCGCATGAAACTTAAGGAGCTGAGGCAAGCCTACCAGAAAACCAGAGAGGCAAACGGCCGCTCCGGGTCAGAGCTCCAAACATGCCGCTTCTATGATGAGCTGCATGCCATTTTAGGGGGTTCAGCCACCACTATCCCAGCCGTGTTGTTTGACTCCTTCAATGAAGATGGAGGCAACACAGAAGCAGGTTTTGGGGACGAGGAAGATGATCATGATGAAGTTGTAGATAGCTCACAGCAAGCAAGCAGAGAAACCAGTTTTCCCAACAGCCAGGAACTGTTTCTCACCCTGGACCTGGAGCCAGTACCCCCCGAACCCACCCAAGGCTGCCTCCCAGACCTGCCAGGCAGAGAAGGGACCTCTGGTGAGTGTACCTTTTAAAATACTATACATGGTTTAAAAGCAAGCATGTTTAATGACTAATTTGCCCTGGCATTTACGGCTCTCCTGGATGTACTCCCAGAGCCTTTGCAAAAGGTTTCTGGGGAGGGCAGCCTTATTCCGTCCACCATGGTAGGACACTTTACCACTCCAGGCCAGTAGCACGTACTCGGGAATCATTGTAGAACAAAGCATTGCAGTGTATGTTTGCTGGCATTCAAATAACATACGTTCTTTATCTCTCTGTGTTATCCTCAGGAGAGTAATATCATTCATGGTCACCTGGTTGAAATAGGGTGCTTTTCTTAAGAGGACATTCAGAGGTGCCCGTTCCTGCTGGGCTGTTTGCCTATGGCTGAAAAGAAATGTTCCCCACTGTTAGCCACGGGGAGGGGTGAGGGGCTAGCCACGTGGTGGGGGGGAGGCAAAATGTGACCTTGGAATGAAAGTACATGTGCTGCGTATGTAATGTTAACAGCAAGGTTTACCATGAAAGAGTGTAGCCATTGTTCTAGCAAATGTGTCTTTTTAAATACCTCTGTCTTTTTTTTTCCCTCCACCAGCTGCATGTGTTTCAGGGATCACAGGATCTTCTCCTTCCCAGAGGCTAGTGAAGATTAGAAGGCGAAAAAAAAACGCACTTGTGATGAAATGTTCTCTGAGCTCATGCTGTCCTCCCACACTGACAGAGTACAGATGAATGCATGGAGGCAGACAATGTCAGAGTGCAGGAAAGCACAAAATGACCGGGAGGAGAGGTGGCGGGCTGAAGAGAGTGCTGAAGCTGAAAGGTGGCAGCAGTGTGATGAGAGGAGGCAGGATTCAATGCTGAGGCTGCTGGAGGATCAAACTAATATGCTCCAGCGTATGGTTGAGCTGCAGGAAAGGCAGCTGGAGCACAGACCGCCGCTACAGCCCCCTGTGTAACCAACCGCCCTCCTCCCCAAGTTCCATAGCCTCCTCACCCAGACGCCCAAGAACACGGTGGGGGGGCCTCCGGCCACTCCACCCCAGAGGATTGCCCAAGCAACAGAAGGCTGGCATTCAATAAGTTTAAAGTTTTAAACTTTTAAAGTGCTATGTGGCCTTGTCCTTCCCTCCTCCACCACCCCTCCTGGTGCTTCTCTCCTCCACCACCCCTCCTGGGCTACCTTGCTAGTTATCCCCCTATTTGTGTGATGGATTAATAAAGAATGCATGAATATGAAGCAACAATGACTTTATTGCCTCTGCAAGTGGTGATCGAAGGGAGGAGGGGAGGGTAGTTAGCTTACAGGGAAGTAGAGTCAACCAAGGGGCGGGGGGTTTCATCAAGGAGAAACAAACATAACTTTCACACCGTAGCCTGGCCAGTCATGAAACTAGTTTTCAAAGCTTCTCTGATGCACACCGCGCCCTCCTGTGCTCTTCTAACCGCCCTGGTGTCTGGCTGTGTGAAACCAGCAGCCAGGCGATTTGCCTCAACCTCCTACCCCGCCATAATTGTCTGCCACTTACTCTCACAGATATTGTGGAGCGCACAGCAAGCAGTAATAACAGTGGGAATATTGGTTTCGCTGAGGTCTAACTGAGTCAGTAAACTGGGCCAGCGCGCTTTTAAACGTCCAAATGCACAGTCTACCACCATTCTGCACTTGCTCAGCCTGTAGTTGAACAGCTCATGACTACTGTCCAGGCTGCCTGTGTACGGCTTCATGAGCCAGGGCATTAAGGGGTAGGCTGGGTCCCCAAGGATACATATAGGCATTTCAGCATCCCCAATCGTTATTTTCTGGTCTGGGAAAAAAGTCCCTTCCTGCAGCTTTTGAAACAGACCAGAGTTCCTGAAGATGTGAGCGTCATGTACCTTTCCCGGCCATCTCACGTTGATGTTGGTGAAACATCCCTTGTAATCCACCAGTGCTTGCAGCACTATTGAAAAGTACCCCTGGCGGTTTATGTACTCGCCGGCTTGGTGCTCCGGCGCCAAGATAGGGATATGGGTTCCGTCTATGGCCCCACCACAGTTAGGGAATCCCATTGCAGCAAAGCCATCCACTATGACCTGCACATTTCCCAGGGTCACTACCCTTGATATCAGCAGATCTTTGACTTCAAAAATAGATTGCCCACTCCAAGTTGATTCCCGACTGACCGACAGCTGTCTGGCATTGCAAGCTTCCACAGGGCTATTGCCACTCGCTTCTCAACTGTGAGGGCTGCTCTCATCTTGGTATTCTTGCGCCTCTGGGCAGGGAAAAGCAAGTCACAAAGTTCCATGAAAGTGCCCTTACGCATGCGAAAGTTTCGCAACCACTGGGAATCCTCCCAGACCTGCAACACTATGCGGTCCCACCAGTCTGTGCTTGTTTCTCAAGCCCAGAATCGGCGTTCCACCGCATTAACCTGCCCCATTAGCACCATGATGCCCACATTGCCAGGGCCCATGCTTTGAGAGAAGTCTGTGTCCATGTCCTCATCACTCACGTCAACGCGCTGTCGCCTACTTGCCCGGTATCGCTTTGCCAGCTTCTGGTGCTGCATATACTGCTGGATAATGCGCATGGTGTTTAATGTGCTCCTAATTGCCAAATTGATCTGAGCGGGCTCCATGCTTGCCGTGGTACGGCGTCTGCACAGAAAAAAGGCGCGGAACGATTGTCTGCCTTTGCCCTGATGTAGGGAGGGGCGACTGACAACATGGCTTACAGGGTTGGCTTACAGGGAATTAAAATCAACAAAGGGGGTGGCTTTGCGAGAAACTGAATGGCCCCCTCAAGGATTGAACTCAAAATCTCAAGGATAGAACTCAAAACTGGGTTTAGCAGGCCGTTGATTTCACAGAGGGAGGGAGGGAGGGAGGGAGGAGAAAACGAATACAAAACAAATCTGATCTATTTCTTGTTTTGAGCCACTTCGTCTATCTTTATACATCTTGCTGGCAGCAAACTGTGCAGTACGACCACTAGCCATCATCATCATCTCCTGGGTGCTCGACAGAAGACGGTGCAGTATGACGCTAGCCATCATCTTCTGCTAGCTGGAGGTTAAAAGACAGTGCACTGCCTTTAGGTAGGACTCAGTCGCCATGAGATGAAACAAGGGAAATGACCTGGCTGAGTCACTCCCATGTTTGCCCAGGCGCACGGTTAAAAGAGCACCCAGGACTACGTCGATGACAGCTACCAGTCATACTGCACTGTCTGCTGCCAAAAGGCAATAAACTGCTGCTGTGTAGCAATGCAGTACCACGTCTGCCAGCACCCAGGAGACATACGGTGACGGTTAGCTGAGCGGGCTCCATGCTTGCCGTGGTATGGCGTCTGCACAGGTAACTCAAGAAAAAAGGCACAAAATGATTGTCTGCCCTTGCTTTCATGGAGGGAAGGAGGGAACGGGGGCCTGACGATATGTACCCAGAACCACCCGCGACAATGTTTTAGCCCCATCAGGCACTGGGATTTCTACCCAGAATTCAAATGTGCGGCGGAGACTGCGGGAACTGTGGGATAGCCACCCATAGTGCAACGCTCCGGAAGTCAACGGTTGCCTCAGTACTGTGGACACACTCCGCCGACTACATGCACTTAGAGCATTTGTGTGGGGACACACACAATCAACTGTATAAAAACGCTTTCTACAAAACCGACTTCTATAAATTCAACCTAATTTCGTAGTGTAGACATATCCTTAGTTAAGTATTCTCACACCTTCTTGTCAACTGTCTAAATGAGCCACCTTGATTATCACTACAAAAGTTTTTTTCTCCTGCTGATAATAGCTCATCTTAACTAATTAGCCTCTCACAGTTTGTATGGCAACTTCCAACTTATCTGTGTGTATGTATGTGTATATATATATATATTTTCTTACTATATGTTCCATTCTATGCATCCGATGAAGTGGGCAGTAGCCCATGAAAGCTTATGCTCTAATAAATTTGTTAGTCTCTAAGGTGCCACAAGTACTCCTGTTCTTTTTACCATGCTAAAGACATCAAAGACAACTTGAACAAACAACAAATATTACTATAGCAGGAAGTGGAGTTCTGCTTTAATGGTAACAAAAGAGAACAAACAAAAACACTGACCAAATATATTTTTGCATAAAGATTTTGTTTTTTTCAAGCTAGCAGGAAAATTTTCCTCTAAACTGTTTTAAGAATTCTTTCAATGTAAAACCAAGATTAATGAACAGTCACCAAAGTAGTTACTTTAGTATGATTTGGTTTTCAGATTCAATTTTTAGGGATACAATTATTTGAATACTGCTAATGATGGAACCAGCATGCTATTTTTACATTTGAAATTAATAAGAAAACATTTCCACACTTTGGAAAAGTAGGGTCACAGTTGCATCATATTTTTATTGGCCTTTTTGTTCCCTGTAGTGTTATGAATCCCTCCCCTCTCTTTCTCTCTCTCACACACACAAAGTAGATCTGAGTGTGGTATTTTCAGAACAGCCTTTGAGACTTGGAGCACAAGTCCCATTCACCTTCAGTGGGTTATAAAATTGCTGTGTGAATGAGCTAATCTCAGACCCTGGGCTCTAGCCTGAGCATTTACATGGCAATTTTATAGCCCCCCAGTTATCTCAGTGAAGGTGAACGGACTCTATTCAATGGCAATGTGACTCTTCAGCTCTGCAAAGCTGAGGTAAGTCATTTAAAAATTGGTCACATGATAAAAATGTATTGTTCTACTGCAGCCTTAAAAAGTTTTCATGGAAATCTACTATCCAGACACACAATCTACTCTCACTCCTTAACTGTGATGACTGATGAGAATGAAAAATCTAGTGGATATTTTATTAATCCCTTAAAAAAAGTTACTTGCCTAGATTGGGTAGATTTTTTTCAAGGCTGTGCTTCTTCTTAGGCACGCAGCACACATTAGAAGACAATAGTCTATGAGCCTTGACTAATGGGGTAACTAGACCTAAATTATGCTACTCCAGCTACGTCAATAACGTAGCTGGAGTCAACATACCTTAGGTCAATTTACCCCGGTGTCTTCACTGTGCTGTGTCGATGGGAGATGCTCTCCGGTCAACTTACCTTACTCTTCTCGAGCTGGAGTATCGGAGAGCACTCTGCCATTGCTTTAGTGGGTCTTCATTAGACCCGCTAAATTGACACCCACTGCATCGATTGCAGCGGCGTCGATCTCCCCGGTCGCGAAGACAAGCCCTATATCTGAGTTCATCAAGTCCATTATATAGACACCCTTGTAAAGGCTGGTCAACATATCGGCCAGCCCGCTCATGTCTCTGGATGGGGACAGGAATCAAAAGTTTCTTCTACAACATCCCACTAGGGAGAAGAGTTGGACAGATTCCCAGTGTCTTCTATGCAAGAGGAGCCAACTAGACATCCAATTAGTTTTACAAGGAAGAGAAGCCAGCAAGCAGCCCTTGTATCTTCCAGTCAAACTAGACATTTCACTTACTGATGTACCTAAGACCTTACAGATACCAGAACATTAAAAAAAAAATCTGAAAGCATATAAAAACATATAGTAACTGTTTCTAGGGCACACAGAGAATTCAGAGACAATTTTTTTTACACTGCTCCCCCCCTACCCCGCTCCATTTGTGCACATTGTCCCTCAGAATTCAGGCATCATACGAGTGTCTCAGAAATATTTCCTTCTTTGGGCAATATTTTACTTCTACTGTACTCAGTCATTATTTGTATAACAAATGTAGGCAACACTTATTAACCTACCTCTTTTTTCCTGTCTTATTAATTGTTTTTAACCAATCTTATTATATGAAATAGCATGAGTTATTGCCCTGAATATATCACACAGAGAAAACAGACACTGGGAAGAAATAGACCAGGTTACACATCAGGAACAATTCTGACATAGATGTCAACAGGAAGCTACTTTGGCATAGGTAGCTACATAACTGAGTGCACGTCTAAACAAGCTGCTAGTGAGCAGCAAGCCAGGGTGTAAATCTCCAGCATTCCAGCGTGCTGCACTCTAACTGTCTGAAAGTTCCCTAGAGCACACTGACAGATAGTGTGTGGCACAATGGAGTACTGTATATTCACACCCAAGCTTGCTGCTGACTAATGGCTCATTTAGACAAGCCCTAAGATGAGATGTTGTCATTCCTTTCTGTGCACCTCTAAAAGCTCGAGTTCCTTCATGCTATAGGGACAGGTTACTGGTCAAATGCAGGATGTTACAGAGTCACAATATTCTCTCTCTGTCTCTCTCCCCCTCCCAGTGCCCCTTCCTCCCCATATGGAGACTTTGTTCTTTATTGCTGTCTTCCTTAATCTGAAATAAATTATCCAGACTGAGAAATGCATGTTTGGTTTTTGTGTATAGGAAAAACTTAACACCATTCATCTCCATTCATCATGGCTCAGCGAAACAACTCCAGAGCCAGCATCACCAGATGACTTCTCATCCTCCACCCCCCTAAAAAGAACTGAATAATATAATAAAAAAATTGGATGAAGAGTTTCTCATAACAACATTAAAACCAGGAGAAATTTCATTTTAGATCCCAGCTAATAAGAGATAGTAACTCAAGAAAAATGAGAATAAGGCCAAGCTTCACATATTTAAGCAAGGGCTAAATTTAGCTCATAAATAAGCAAAGAAAAAGTCAGGAATTCAAGGGATTCAGTTAAGTACCAACCCAGCTGTAACCCTGATTAAAGGTTTTCCATCTTTCATTCTCTGGATCTCTTTACAAGAGAGAAAGCTTACAATGAACCACTGGCGATCTGCAGGCCATTGATCGAGAATCAGTGAGTTAGAGGCAACTCCGAGCTAATGTGTACATATTTAGGTATATATACACATCAGGTCAGTTCTGTACACAGGAAAATATTTAAATTTAATTTACTTTTCGCATTTACTAATTTTCCTTCAGTAACATGTAGCAGCACCTACTTATTATCCTAAATAGGATATTTGAAAAACTTTAAAATTAGCCTGTACCTATAGAAAGTGGTCACACCTGCTCATCACCAACCTAACCCCTTTTCTTTCTGCCAACATCCTGCCAATTCTCTATCACAGAAGTCACCATTACAGTTAGCAGCCACTGCACTCTAGTTAGCTTTCTCAGCAGCAAAGGACTGAATGGGCATGCATATATCTTGCCCCGACAAGTGATCCCTCCAGCTCCAGCTTAGAGATATGGTTGAGAATAAAACAAAGTTTGGTCTATGACTACTCATGTTTCATCTATTCAGAGGATTGAGTTCTATATGGACTGAATCCAGCATAGCTTCACCCACATTTAATTTACATATTTTTAAATTACAAATATTTTTGTAAACACAAATGTTGAACTGAAGTTTCTTCCACTTCTCTGTGATCACAAGTGGAAGCTGTTGCCTCTTTGGCAGTTTCTGAAAGGCACAGAGGATAACCCAGTGCTCTGTCCCATGCTCCCTTTCCATACAAACGTTTTTTAAATCCATGGCTACAGCAAACTATTATGGGAACATAATAGCTGTTCTGCTTGTCAAAGTAAAAAGAAGAGTAGTGTGAGGGTCTCAATGAAGTTATTCTTAGTTACACTGGTGTAACTGGAATAATCTATCCTGTACAAACTTGAAGTGTTTTAGGAGACTTCAAGTATGGGAAAGAGAAAGTTACTCACCTTGCAATAACTGAGGTTCTTCGAGATGTGTCCCCCATGGGTGCTCCACTCTAGGTGACGGTGCATCCTGGCACCGTTGATCGGAGATCTTCAGTAGCAGTGCCTGGTCGGGACGCACATGCTCAGCTGCTGTCTCGCGGTGTTGTTAGGGTCTGCCTAAGCACGCACGTCCCACACCTCCCTCAGTTCCTTCGCTACTGTAGAGTTGTCTGATTAGTACTCCAAAGTAGAGGGGAGGAGGGTGGGTAGTGGAGCACCCACAGGGGGACACATCTCGAAGAACCTCAGTTACTGCAAGGTGAGTAACTTTCTCTTCTTCTTCGAGTGCCGTCCCTGGGGCTGCTCCACTCTAGGTGAATGTGAAGCAGTGCCCACTATGGTTGGTGGGATTTTGGAGTTGTGTGAGGGACAACGGTAGACAGTACCTTATGGCCGACTATGGTGTCTGCCATGGTATCCCATGTGATAGCATAATGTTTGGCAAATGTGCGGTCAGATGTCCATGTGACCGCCTTGCATATGTCTGTAACAGGCACATTGTGGAGGAAGGCAATGGATGTTGACATTGCTCTAGTAAAATGAGTCCTAACACCCTCCTGTGGTTGAACATTCTGGGTCTGATAGCAGGCTCTGATACAGGCCGAGATCCACTTGGAGAGTCTTTGCTTAGAGATAGCACCACCCTTTGATCTCTTGGTAGTAGAAACAAATAGCCTGGGGGATTCACAAAATGGTTTAGTTCTGTCAAGATAGACTGCAAGAGCCCGTCGGACATCGAGGGTATGTAACGCAGCTTCCTGTGGAGTCGTGTGAGGCTTGGGATGGAATACAGGTAAGTGTATTGACTGGTTAAGGTGGAAGGTAGACACAACCTTGGGGAGGAATTTGGGGCAGGTTCGTACAGTAACCGTTTTTAGAGAAAATGGTGTAGGGAGGGTAGGCCATCAGGGTGCTTATTTCACCAACCCTTCTTGTTGACACTATGGCAACCAAGAAAGCGACTTTCATGGACATGTGGAGCAGGGATGAGGTGGCCAGGGGCTCGAAAGAGGGTTTCATAAGAGCACGGAGAATTAGGTTGAGACTCCAGGAGGCTACTGGTGAATGATTCTCAGGGTAGAGATTTTGCAGGCCCGTGAGGAAGCGTTTCATGATGGGGTGGGCGAAAAGTGAATAGCCATCCAGAGTATCATGGAAGGTGGTAAGGGCCGCGAGGTGTACCCTGATAGAACTGAGCGAAAGCTTGTCCTGTTTTGGTTAGAAAAGATAGTCTAAGATGTCAGGGAGAGTTGCAGTCTGGTGTATTAGGCATCTGTGGAAGCACCAGATGGAGAAGCGTGTCCACTTTTGCAGGTAAGTCTTAGAAGTGGAGTCCCTTCTACTGTGCAGGAGGATGTGTTGGATCTGTTCTGAGCAGGTTAATTCGTGGGATTGAAACCATGAAGGAACTGCACCATCAGATGGAGTTTCCAGAGCTGCGGATGAAGAAGCCGATCTGTGTATCAGAAGAATCGGTGGAAAAGCGTACATGAGGGAGTTGTTCCAAGGAATGAGGAACACATCCCCTAAAGATACGTTTGCGGTCCCGCTCTGGAGCAAAATAGATGGCATTTGCGGTTTTGAGGAGTGGCAAACAGGTCTATCGACAGAGTGCCCCAGTGGGAGGAGAGATGTCCGAGTATTGTGAGATATAATTCTCATTCGTGTTCCTCGGAGAAGTGTCTGCTGAGTGTGTCGGAGGTAGTGTTGTGACACGCGGGCAGGTAGGAAGTGGTGACTTTTACGTGATGTTGTATGCACCAATTCCATAGTTTAATGGCTACTATGCATAGGGAGTGAGATTGTACTCCTCCGTGCCTGACAGCTCTGAGTTCTAGGAGATTGATGTGCAGACGCGTCTCTGATAGGGACCAGCAGCACTGTGCCTTGTGGTCGCCTAAGTGTGCTCTGCAATCTATCTGGGAAGTGTCCGTGGTCAGCATGAGTACCGGGGAGTGTGGATGGAAGGGAACACCCATGCATAGGTTCTCTGGTTTTGTCCACCAATGCAGGGAGGCCAATACGTTAGGTGGCAGAGTCAGTGTTATGCAGAAACTGTGTCTGCTGGGTTTGGAGTTGAAGTTAAGCAAACCCTGAAGGCATCTCATGTGCAGTGTGGCGTATTTGGCCACAAAGGTGATGGCTGCCATATGACCAAGAAGCTAAAGGTAGGTCCTTGCCTGTATTCTGGGGCGAACAGAGATCGTGCCTATGAGATGCGTAATAGTGAGGAATCACAGGAAGCATCTGTGTGGTGGATGAATGGATATATGGAAATAGGCGTCTTGTAGGGCGAGGGCTGTGTACCAGTCCCCTTGTTCCAGCACGTGTATTATTGTGCCCAATGTGACCATCTTGAATTTTTGTACACGTACAAACTTGTTCAGTCAGCGTAGGTCCAATATAGGTCTCGACTCCCTGCCTTTCTTTTGGGTTAGAAAGTAGTGGAAGTAGAATCCTTTTCCCCGATGTTGCTTCGGTACATGTTCGACTGCACCTAGGTGGAGAAGATAAGCCACCTACAAGCAGAGAAGATGCTCATGAGAGGGGTCCCTGAAGAGAGACGGGGAAGGGGAAAAGGGTGGGCAGGGAAGATAGGAAAGGGATGGAGTAACTTGACTGAGCTATTTCCAGGACCCAGCGGTCCTGCGTGATCTGTTGCCAGACATGGTGGAAAGCCTGGAGGTGGCAGCCAAATGGACAAATAGGTGGAGGAGTCAAGGGGTGGTCGCACAGACCCCTGACCAGCACTTCAAAATTGTTGTTTGTTACCCGATGGCAGGAAGTAGTTGGTTGCGCCTGGTTTTGCCTGAGCATAGGAGGTCTGCTGCAGTTTCTCCCAGTGTCATATGGTCTGGACTGGGGTCGGTGATATTGTTGTGCGCTGGGCCTCTGATAAGGTTGATACCATGGTCTCCTGGGGATGAATGGGTATATGCCCAATGTGTGCAAAGTGGCTCTAGAGTCTTTCATAGTGTGAAGGACTTCATCCTTGGGGTTTTGGGGGGGGGGGTTGTTTGTTTTTTTGGAAAAGAGTTTATCTTTGTCAAAGGGGAGATCCTCCACTTTGGACTGCAAATCTTTGGGGATACCAGATGCTGAGAGCCAGGAAGCAGTGGCAGTGGTGTGGGCTGCTGGATCAGCCATGTCCGTGGACGCTTATAGTGCCATCCTAGACACCAACTGACCTTCGACGAGGACTAACTTGAAGTCCGCTCTCCTGTCCTCCAGTTTATGGGAGGCAAATCAAAGAGCTTATTGTAGTTGTCATGGTCATAGCTTGCAAGAAGGGTGGAATAATTTGCAATTCTAAATTGTAGAGTAGAAAAGGTATAAACCTTGCAGTCCAGGAGGTCA
Source organism: Chelonia mydas (assembly GCF_015237465.2). Lineage (NCBI taxonomy): Eukaryota > Metazoa > Chordata > Testudines > Cheloniidae > Chelonia > Chelonia mydas. The sequence continues at coordinate 60,976,049 of NC_057852.1, forward strand.
AGGCGTTTGGGGTCCTTGTCCTGTGGAGTGGGCCAGCAGTGTGGCTGCTTTGTTCTCTGCATCGCTGCATCCACAACAGAATTAGGTTGTGGGTGGGGAAATAAGAAATCGAGTTCCCTCGTGGGCATATACTATTTATGTTCAGTTTTCTTGCATGTTGGTGGAATAGAGTCAGAGGTCTGCCAGAGAGTATCAGCTGGTTCTAGAAGAGCTTCGTTTATGGGTAGTGCTATCTTTGAGGGTGCAGAGGGTTGGAGGATTTTGAGAAGTCTATGTTGTGTCTCCTGGACTTCCTCCAAAGGGATATCCTGGCTGAGTGCCATTCTCTTGAAAAGTTCCTGGAATTGCTTAAAGTCGTCCACATTTTGTGGAGGTGGAGGCATGAGGGCATCTTCTGTGGCTGATGGCGAGGCAGGAGCCGGTAAAACCGAGAAGGGTTCGTAGCCCACTTCTTCAGGAGAGGGTTCAGGAGCTCTAGATGTTGATAGAGCAGGGGATATAGGCGTAGGACGAGCTTGCTGTCCGGTAGAAGGGGCACAAGGAGGAGCGGTGGCAGGAGCCGACCACGGGTACCACTGAGGCCAGGGCACCGGGTAGGAAAAGTTGGGTCCCAGCCACTGGGGAACAAATTAGGGAAACGGAGGCTGATTCTTATGATGCGCCATGTCTTGGGGTATGTATGGCTCTGGTAGAGGTGAAGACTCAGGCAGGGAGAACTCTGCCTGCTGCTGTGTGCCGTTCTCACTATCAGTGAAAGTATCCAGGTCAGGTGGTGAGAGCTGCTGTTCAAACGGTGAGTGCTCCGTGTCTAGGAGCGGAGTCATGCTCAGGGGCCAAAGAGATATCCTGCTGATGCAGGAATTGTTGCTGCGCCCTAGGCTGGTGTGCTGCAGAGTGTGAAGTGTGAGCGGCAGCCTGGAGTGATTTTAGTTTCACTTTTGCAGAAGCCTAGAGCCATTTGTGAGAGCCCTGCAGGAGGTCTAAATCTGCTCCGGCAGGCAGGCAGCCTCTTATCGGCACCAGGATGGAGCGCGTTGTCGGAACTGGGTCCATTGTCGGTGTCGGGGGGACCGGTGCCGACGACAGCTTCCCACTGCGGGAAGTCGGGTCCCTGCTTTTGAGCCCCGTGTGAGTTGCTTGCAAAGTGCCAGGGTGGTCAGAGTTGCCTGCTCTCCGCGCTGACAGCACCAAGGGTAGAGACCCTGCGGGAGATCCTTTACCCTCTTGAGTGTCTCTGAGAGGAGACATTAGGGCTACCTGCCTCTTCACGTGAGAAGGTGAAGCCGGGCTCCCGGTCAGTTCTGCCTTGGCAGGGGAGCATGAGGAAGAGGGTTTACTGCCCTTCTCCGTAGGCAGCTGCAGAGCTTTTTGCCTCTTCGCGTGAGAGGGTGAAGCCACGCTCCCAAGTGGTTCGGACCTGGCCGGGAAGCATGAGAGAGAGGGTTTGCCATTGCCCTCTCCAGAGGCGGCTGCAGGGATTTCTGCATGAGAAGCATTTTCAGCCGCAGGTCCCTGTCATGACGAGCCCTGGTTTTGAGGCTCGTGCAGTGGAGACACTTGGCAGGGACATGTGTCTCGTTGAGGCACTTCACACAACGTGAGTGTCCATCGGACCCTGGCATAAAGTCCTGACAGGAAGCACATTTCTTGCACTCTGAAGCCCCTGGCATTATTGCGCTAGGAATGCCAGGGGAGAGTGTCTCAGTGGGAGACAGACTTGAAGAGAAAAGGTTTTTTGTTTTTTTAAACTAAGTAACTATTCTAAAGGAAGGGAAACAACTGGAATGTTACTAACTAACTATTTCTATGTTCTTTGTAATCATTTCCTTCAGAAACCAGGGAAGAGGATCAGCACTGCCCCGAGTCCCGTCTTCGGCCGACGACAGTTGAGAAGGAGCAGCGGGGGTGTGGGACGCGCGCACTTAGGCAGACCCTAACGACACTGCGAGACAGCAGTGAGCGCATGCATCCCAACCAGGCATTGCTACCGAAGATCTCTGATCAACGGCGCCAGGACACACCGTCACCTAGAGTGGAGAATCCACAGAGACAGCACTCGAAGAAGAAACAAGAATATAAAATCAAATTCTATTCAGCTTCTTGATGGTCAAGAACAAAAACTGATTCAGTCCACGAAATAGTCAAGACTGGAGCCATCCTGTCAAAACTGGGTAGCCTGGTAAAACTGAGCAAGTGACAACTTGGCATATAAGGGCCACCACTTTTCTTGGTCCCATCCAAGCAGTCCTTTAATTTTAAATCTTAGTCCCATGTCCAACAATAAGTGTTCTTCAGATAAAAATATTTTCTATTTTTATTATAGCACCTAGGAAACCCAATCACAGATCAGGACCCCACTATACAAGATACTGTACAAAGAAGACAGTCCATGTCCCAGAGAGCTTATTTTCCTCCACTTGTTAGCAACTTAATTTTGGCTGAAAATTCTTTAGGGGACTGAAGTTAGAAGTTTCAGAAGCCCTTATATGAAGCCCATCTTCCTGTCAAGATAGCATATCAACCTCACAAGAACATTAGATATTAAATTAATTTAGGACCAAACTCAAGCTTAGGCACATGGATGTCCAATTTAGAAAAATCTGTCAATGAAAAAAAATTCTGCAAGACTCTATGGGGTAAATTTTCAAACATGTATGAAGCTCAGTCCTATATCTCCCACTACCAAGATTTATGTTACTATTGCTCTAAAATCCTTACTCAAACTATAGTATGCACTAAGAAAAACTGAATTTCAGTCATGTGCCATGTGATATGAAAATTGTAGAGTTACTCTTCAGAGTTTTATTAGAGTTTAAAAGCAAAAAAGACACAAAAACTAAAGTATAACAGCTCCAAACAGTTTCTCTGAGTGGTAATGTACATCCAGTACTTTGGACGTTACCCTAAACCATATGTGTTTGTTTACATTAGTAAAAAAAAAATAAAGCATATACAAGTTGTTTGTTTCAAGTGTGTTTAGTCAGTTTAAAAACTGCCCTTCCTGTCACCCCTTTCCAAGTACCAGATGTAGGTACAGTCAGTGGAAGTGAAGCAGACACAAGCATGACAATCTAATTCTCTGCACAGGAGGGAGAGAAAAACACCATGTAAGAGTCTCACAAGGTCAATGCAGGAGACATATTTCAGGGCTGAATTTGGTAGGTTTCCTTGTTCTATGGAACAAGCACTTTTATTATTAACATACTATTAAAAGTTTCATACTTAAAATAACACAAACTTCAAAGTGCAGACATTAATTCCAAGTACATAGATCTAAGACTGTCCTGATCTTTACCTATTGGCTTGGTTCATACACAACAGAAATCTTAAGAGCTAGTGAATTCTGGTATAGGCATAAAAATGTTTTTGTGTGGGGAAGCTGACAGGAAGAATGGAAAAGAGAGACTCTAAAGATGCATGTCTGTTGCCGTATTTTTAACTAGAGAATTATCAAAAAACTATTTCTAAACAAAAAGGCATTTTAAAACTCATGGGCTTGATTCAGTCCTGGCTTACCCCAGCATATGGCACAGTTGGAGGGGAAGAAAAAGTTGCAACTTTTGTATCTTCCCATAAAATCCTGCACCATTAATTCTATACGATTCTCAGCAGCTGAAGTCACAGAGCAGGGCAAGGCTTTGGGTTGTAGGGTGGAATTCACCCCTCTACAGAAGTATAAGGCCTTTGCACTTCTTAAAATCTGACTTAAGTGAGATTTAAGTGTTATCAGGCAGAGGTTTCGCAGGTTTCGCAGAGGTGAATTTCATATATTTTAGCACATAATTCCTACACCCGAAGCATTCACCTCCCCATAATCCTGGTCAAGTAATTGCCAATGGCCGCAGAACAGAGATTCTACACCCACACATGGCTGGCCAGAAAAAGGGTCTAATAAATGCTGATTTTATGCAGTTAATATGTGCCTGTGATCATATTAAATGCAGACAAGAGCTGAATTTGGCTGTGTGTGTGTTAGGCAGGATAAAATTTAGTTTGGGTTTTTCTTTTCCTGTACATACCATGTATTTTTATCAGCACAATTCAAAACAGAAACATACAAAGTGCCTGCACATCTCATTGGGAAATGCTAAATGCTTCTGGGCATGTTTTCCAATAAGCAGTAGAATCTTTGTAATTCCACATTCTCCACAGAAGTGTGTAACCACCTAGGGCCCACTACAACAGAAGAACTTCTGGCTGCAGAGGTACCTTTATGGAAGAGTCCTACAGAAATTAAAAAGGAAGAAATCAATAGGGTTTTATAGAAGTTACTCTGAAAACCAAGAACATTTTCTAGAAAATTATCTTCTCTATAGGCTATTGAACTGGATAGCAAGGATATAATTTTCTATTACCTTCTACATAATGGTTTAAAAAAACCTCATAGGAAGATAAGCATTTTCTATTAAGTTCTACAGGACTTTTCCACAAGGGCGGAAAATGTTGTTGAGTGTCCAGGTATGAAGTCCCCTACTGTGCATTTCATACCATGGTGACAAAGGCACAGCAGAAGCTCAGGTCTGGGAGAATCACTCCAAGCACCAACCCAGCATAACAGGGACTGCACAGAAAACTGTTATGTCCCTCAGTAAGCATTGGAAAAACCATCAATGTCATTTCAGGAGAACTGCACCAGTCACCATAACAGATGTTAAAGAGTCAGAGTGGTACCTTAAAGTTCCTGTACCCTCTGCTCTACAATATTATGTGGTTAGCCCCTTCTCTCTCTCCAGTAGCTGCCATCTCTATTGCTCCCAAACTCAGAGAGCAGTATGGGAGCAATGTATCTAACAGCACACAGATTAAACGAGATCAGATCACATCTCCTGGCCACTGGCAAGTCGCAGCACTTATTTATGTTCAAGTGCCATATGCCACTGTACATACATGAAATACTTTTTTTTAGCTACCAACATGGAATACTCTATCCCACTCACAGCTACTGCACTCCACTATGTTTTGCATAAAGCATGTTTTGTGAGCTGCTATCTGTGCCTGTTTATTGCTGATACCTACAGCAGAAGCTGGCTATTCTCGCAAACAGTCCAGACCCCTCCTCCTACTGACTTTGCAGCTGCTTCTAGTACCTCTCTTTCATAATGAATGCAGAGTAGGAGTTATCCCAAATATGCTGTGCAGTTGACGCACTGCACAGCAGATTTCTCCTGGCTTTCCACAAGCATACTGAACTGAGCTCTGCGAAACTTGTGAATAGGTTCTAAATCAAGCTCATAAATTGTAAACGACAAACATAGACACTGTAAACCATTGATATCTTTCCAGCATGATTTGTTGTTCAAGAATGAATTGTTCCTACAGCAGCTTAGAAAATAAAGACTCATTCTGGGACATCTCAGTCAGTACATAGTAAGCTAGTTTGTGATTTTTTATTTAAAATTTTCCAGCCCTTATTTTCCCCTGTGCATCAATTTGAGCTTGAATAGGGACTCGGAGTGGCTGGCTAACTACAAAAGCAATTTTCCCTCTCTTAGTATTGACACCTCCTCCTCAATTTTTGGGAGTGGATCACATCCACCCTGACTGAATTGGCCTTCTCAACACTGGTTCTCCACTTGTAAGGTAACTCCCTTCTCTTCATGTGTCGGTATATTTATGTCTGCATCTGTAATTTTCACTCCATGCATCTGAAGAAGTGGGTTTTTTACCTACGAAAGCTTATGACCAAATAAACTGGTTAGTCTTTAAGGTGCCACCGGACTCCTCGTTGTATTCCTGCATTTTTAACATTGAATCAGAGCTTTATATAGTCACCAAAAGTGCTTTCATGCATGTCAAATGTTTGAGACTGGTTCTGAAATGATTACAATAAGGAACACAAATTATGTTAGGTTTCAGAGTAGAAGCCGTGTTAGTCTGTATTCACAAAAAGAAAAGGAGTACTTGTGGCACCTTAGAGACTAACAAATTTATTTGAGCATAAGCTTTCGTGAGCTACAGCTCACCTCATCGGACAAATTATGTTGTGTTTCAAGCCAATTAAAGTCTTCATTATTAATTGAATTCCTTTTCTGTCCTTAAAAAAACCTTCAAAAGAAGTCACTTAAATATTACTCTAATTAAAAAAATATACAGAAAGTAAATTCACTCCAAAATTAAAAGAGGTATTGAGGAAAAGGTACTACCATAAAATATTTTTTCTTGTAATACAGAACCAGTTACAGCACAACAGGTAGTAAGATCCTGCATGGATTTTGAGAGACATTGCATGTCTGTCCATTAAGCTCTGCGCATAGAACAGCCATAAAATATCACTGTCCGCTAAAGCCACATATTTTATGGATTACAAGAAGGTATGTGCAGTCAGGAAAGTGATGTTATTGCCATAGAGCTATTATCCTTTATAGGGACTCTACTGACTTTGATTTCGGGAGAGCTGAAGAATACCCAGCATGAATTTAGAAATCCAGAATATGAATTATACAAATTGCTATAAACTAACAATTAAACTAAATACAGTGTTCAAATAAATACCAACAGTGCAAACTGGATGACCAAATAAATAATATTTAGTTATAATTATATATTGACCAATAACTTCTGTACTGTCTAGTTTTCAAGCAAGTGGAGTTGTCTGGTTTATGGTTTCCCCTCCCCCATTTCCAATCAAGTTTTAGAGTATAAAAATTACAACCACATTAAGCAGACCACCAGCCAGCAAAGTCTACTTAACTCTAGACAACTTTTTGAAAATTTAGAAAGCGAGAAGTGGGACTGGATAGTTCTAGAGACTGGTAGTAGGATGTAAAAGCCTTTTATTTTTCTGGGGGCGGGGGAGAGGTTTGTCTCAACGCTGGCCCAGGTTGACAGCAACCTGTCAACTTTTGATCGCTGTTTGAGACTTATGTGAAATAAGTTTGCAGTTCAATTCTTAGCAATAACACTTTGCATTAACTGGACAGGTCTGAATACATTAAAGAACTAACCTCTCATCTCCCCAGCTCAGTGCTGAGGGACAAAGACGAAAGAAATACGTACTGCTGAAGCCTGTACTGTTCTGTGCAGTGGCTAAAGGGAGGATTTCAGCCACTAAACCCAGCAATCTGACACTTTTCAGAAGCACTAAATAACCTTTTTTGAAAAAGCAAAACATGTAAGGGAAACAAATCCAGAATATTAAAATACAAGTTCTAAAAAAAATCTTCCCTTTCCATTAGTGGCTGTTGGAAATATGTACATTTTATGTAAGAATGAGCATCTCTATTACTTTCTCTTCTATTTATGTTTAATACATAAAACATGAACAAATCCGAAGTCCTGCAGATGCTCCTTGGTTTTAAACATACTTATATTGTATTTCAAACATATTTTCTGAAAATCCAGAGGCCTTTCCCTATTCAGTACATTAAAAATGGATATTTTCTGTAATACGCTATTGCAGCTTTATATGAAATCCTTTCTTGCTGAGATGTGCATTCCACAGCCAAAAAAGTACAATCGCATTTCAGAGATTTTGTTATTCCATATGCCTGGATTTTGAAGAAATAAAATTAACTTAGAAGCTCTAAACAGTGAGCTACAATAATTCTCTTATGGACCTTAAAAGTGCAAACTGTTCTAACAGCAAAATGCTTAGGGGTTTAGATAATATGACAGATAAAGCACATGATCTTTAGCTTCTGGACTTTCAGAGAGACTAACATTTTGTTCTAAAAACAATATGTATATTTTCTTTATTCAATCCTTAGAAGAAAATGATCTATAGCACAGAACTACTGTGTATGATCGACAGTAATCTGTCACAATGTGTGTTCTCTTCAAGCTATTGTTAGATATAATTGGTTATATCTTTCATATAAGAATATATGCAGTTCTTTTTATGCTGCATGTTTTTTGCAATATACAGCTACACTATAAACTACAATCTGATCCTTCAGTGGGAACAAATTCAGGCACTATGGCCAAGTTAAAGTATTTAGGCACTGCTATCAATGGGATTTTGGCTCATGAGTGCCTAAATCCCTTTTGAAAATGAAACTTAGGTTCCAAATTAGTTAGGCCTTGGAACACTAAAAGCAGCAACACCTATACATTTAAAAATCTGGGCCTGTATGTCAAACAGCCACACAGTGCACTATACTGTACAACACAATATACTAAAGTAGGTACGTTAATTAACTATTTTATGTTGAACTTCAACAAGTTAGTAGAGATCCTGGGCTTTGTTGCAGTCACCAGCACAGTCTATCCCTGAACAGCATGATGGGGAGAATTACCCCCAATGTATGAGAATCCTTTGGTGGTACAGGCTGAACTTCTCAAATCAGGCACTCCATGGTCCAGCAACTTCTGTGGTCTGGCATAGGCACCGACTCTGTGGGTGTTCCGGGGCTAGAGCACCCAACGGGGAAAAATTAGTGGGTGCGGAGCATCCACCGGCATCAAGTTCCCCCCCTTGGCTCCTCTTCCCCTGCACACAGGCGGCCCTGCACTTACCAACTCCTCCTCCTCCCTCCCAGCACTTCTGGAGAGCCACGAACAGCGGATTCGTGGCGTTCAAACTCCGGGAGAGAGGGGGAAGACCTGGAGCCGACGGCTGGGACCCTGGGCGGGGGTTGCTGCAGCAGCCCCTGCATCCCTACTTCCCACAGGTCTGGTGGCAGCGGGGCCCCAGGCAGGGGGCCACGCTGGGTGCAAAGCCCAGGGTTGCTGCAGCACCCCCTGCATCCCTACTTCCCATGCCTATGGAGACCCGCTGGCACTCAGCATTGACCTCCCGTGGTTCATCAAATTCTCTGGTTCGGCACCAGTCAGGTCCTGAGGGTGCCAGACTAGAGAGGTTCAACCTGTGCAGGGTTGAGGTTGTGCTTCCTAGGCCACACCCACCTTACGAGCAACACCAACATAGGAAGCACAGCCCAGGGAAAAGGGGGTATGACTGGGTTATCCATACCCCAGCAAGCTCTGGCTGCCAATTGTTCCATTGAGGTCAATGGTATCTGGTACAAATTAGAGCAGCCTCCAGCTTCTAACTTACACCAAGGAAACAGGCTGGCACAGAGCCACCCTAGCATTATGGAAAGTGCAAAGGTGGTACATAGCATTCTTTTGTTGCACTGTGCACTCAGCTACAGTCCAGGATCTGGGCCGTAATCACCTACACTATACACTACTATATTATGAAAGCACACATACAGCACCAATACCGTCTCACCTTACTCACACAAAACTCCCATTTAAGTCAATGGACATTTTGCATGAGTAAGGAAAGAAAGATTTAGCAAGCAGAATCTCCCACACTAAAAAATGCATATGCTGTGTTAGATATTTGAAAATATCACTGCATATATGAAACACACTTCTGAAATACACACTTAATATATATTGAATTTTTAGTATTTTAATTGCCAAAATCTTATTAAATATTTAATTTGAATGTGTGAAGATGATACACTAGATAACGAAACACATACTACTTACCAAGAAGACAGACTGTACAGTGTATACAAAGAATTCATCTCTTCCACTCAGATATCGAGAACATCTCAATATATCTTGTAAAATCAGCAAGAGTGCTTGTGCTCTTGTACAGGGCATAGTTTAGAATACAATACAAAACATTATATAATACACCTTTCCACCATATACCTTCTCTCTTATTCTAAATCATACACTAAACATACATCTATGACATATACTGAAACCTATACACTGCATAATAAAAACAGTATTCTACTGTTATACACCACCCAGCATCCAGGCAAACAATCAGTTTACCTTATACTGCACCACACTGATGGAAGGGGACATTTGGGCAAAGGTAATGGGGAAACACTACCTTTAAAAAACAAAAAGGTCTCATGGGATTTTAATGTCCATTTAGAGCAGACAAGACTTTACTTTTTAAAATCTCACTAAAAAGATCTTCATACAATATGATGTTAGCAGACCAGGTGCAAGCTCATGCCAGAGCCCCAGGCCAATTCGCTTGTATTTTATTATAGATCAAACTGATTGTTCAATATAGGAGTGTATTTGGTGTTTAAACTTAATGAAAATGAGTCAGATGTTACTTACATTGTTCTCACCCATCTGTATCCCATTATAACATTGTAGCAAACACTTATATTGTGTATACCCTTGTAACTAAATAACCCATCAAATGACAAAGAAGCCTTGTGGAATGCAAATGAAGAACTTTTAACAGAAAAGTGCTAATTTCAAAGTAAGTGGTCATTGTGTCTGATGACCTGAGATTAAAGACTCAAAATGTATTCCTCACTCTCCATCATCAAAGGAAAAGCCATTGTGGGTAGCGACCATGTCAGCTTGTTTTCTATGAGAAGATGTGATAAGTATGGATTCAAGGAAAGACCCTAGATCTCTGGACTGTTTGGACTCTTACAGGGAAATGTACCAGATGCAAAGCAGAGATCCCCAGAGACAATCTGGGTACCCTAAAAAGACTTTTGGAACACTGGCAGTTTATTACATCACTGCCACTATTTGCAATTACAAACTGTGACTCACTATGCATATATTTTACCAGCTTTAACCTCTCAATAATTCTCACTTCCTTTTCTCAGGTAATAAACAGTTAGTTAGTTTACCACAAAATTGGCTACCAGTATTGTCTTTGGTGTAAGACCTACAGTACCAACTGACCTGGGGTAAGTGACTGGCCTCTTGCAACTGGAAGCAACCTAAATGTGATTTGGTTTTTGGTGTAAGCAACCAGGTTGTCTATGTGGCAAGATAAACTGGAGTGTCTAAGGGGACTGTCTATGACTCTATGGTAAGACTGGTATAGTGATCCAAGAGTTCACATTTGTCACTGGCTTGGTGAAATCTAATTATAGAACACATTGTTACTTTGGGGTGTCTACCCTGACATAAATACTTTGAGTCATGAGCTATTCCAGACATTGTGGCAAACAATAAAATGCATAGTGACCAACTTCAGAAGGATGATAAGTCAATTCAACCTATCAACTCCCAGAAAACTAGGTATTTCAAACCTGACTCTTTGACTACTACACCATTCAAAGCCACTGCTGTTACTGCATCAATAAATAATAAAAACAACGTTTACACGGACCTTTACATATTCAGAGCACTTACTAATATTAATTATTAATCCTAAAACACATTTTTAAATAATACATTTTAATATTACAACTAAAACACTTATATAGCACTGTAAACATTCATAGAACATAAAATATAACACTGTCTCTGCCTTGAAGAGCTTACCATGACAAATTTATGTCAGGATTTGATTTAGTAGTCTTGCTACGGGTTGAAACATTTCGCTTTGCAAAATCCCATCAGGAAAAGGTTTTGCATCAAAGGAAGTTACCAGGTATATTTTAGGATACAAAATATATTATGTTCTTAATGCACCAGAAAATGAATCCTAGTGTCACGTATGCAGAAAAGTACTTAAACAGAATTAAATTAAATGAAAATTTACAGGTCAAGTTTCAGCCTGTTGTGTACGAAAGAGACAAATTTTATATTCCCCACACACGCAGTCAGCGAAGACTAGAAACAATGACAGACCCTTGACTATAGTGGCATGTCAGTTAATACTGTTTTCTGACACATACCACACTAAAACTCCATAAGCAGCAGTACAGTGGATTTGAAAAGCATTCAGAAGCATTCAAAAAAGCTTCAAAATAAAGTTAAGAGACTGATTTAAACCTACATTAGCAAGGAAATTTAAAGGTAAGACTTCCACTCATTCCTCAATGCACTACATTGCGATCAGCAGAACAGCTCAGAAGAGAGCTAGTTTGTCACCACCCACAATACTGAGGCCCACAGAACTGTAGTAGAATACTTTACAAATTACCCATTTATGTTAACATTGAATGCTTATGGTATGATTCTGTAGCATGTATCATTCAGTCTAAAGCTATTCAGCACAAATCATTACAGGGCAACCCACAGCCTAAGTAACCAAGCTGGCGCTGGAGTGAAACATGGGCACAGACAGGGAGGAATCCTCACCACCACTCAGAGATCTGCAGGCTCTTCTCTGAGAGCCTCTTTGGCCCATGGGGAGGTGAACTGTGAGGAACTATATAGAGGCAGATCCTCTGGCTTCATCCCATCCCCAGCCTCCCCCTGTGCACTGACACACAGGAACTGCCAGAGTGGAGATTCATGCTGTGCAGGAAGTGCACCCTCCCATGCTCCCTCCGCCATTATATATTATGATAGAAAAAGAGGCCGGTGCAATAGGCAGTAGAGCTATAGATGCTGTGCTATTACCACCTCTGACCCACTTTACCCTTATCACCCTTACCCTTCGAGCTGGACAGGAAACAGTTTTTCTGGCCCACAAATAGGAAAATTTTTCAAACTCAGAGCTATCTTGAATCAAGATGAAAATTCAAAATTTCAAAAATATACACACTGAGCTGTTTGTTTTCAGTCAATCAGACCATTTGGGTTTAATAATTTTGAAATGTTTTGTTTGGATTTCAGCTTTTTAAAAATCTTTTTCAGTCTAATTAATTTAAATGTTGAAACAAAAAGTCATTTTGAACTGGAAAACTTTGACTTTGAAACACTTTTCCCCTCAGCATCTTTTACAAGTTGGGGAATTTGTCGAACTCAGCCCAGTTTCAGGCAGGGTGGATTTGATTTAAATCAAATTGACTTAAATCATGATTTAAATCACTAGTCAGGAAGACTCAATTTAATCATGGATTTCTACATAAAAGTGCATTCTTGTTGGTTGTTATAACCTTAATACATATTCTTTACAACTCAGAGATAGATGTAGGTTTCATTTTTAGAAGGTACACACTATACATTTTTAAAGAGATTTATTTTGAAAACTTTTCAGGTTAGTTTTACAGCTATATCAGAAAATAAATGATTGTTGGTTATTTCATTTACCAAAGGTAACTGAAGCAGATAATTATGAAGTCATTGGGAGGTGAACTATCTCCAATTCAACAGGTTAATCATTAATATTTGGAGGATTTGCTTGCCCTGCTGTATTAGGAGGAGAACATCACCAGACAGACATTTGAATTGTTTTATTTAACTAAAACAACAACATTATGTATTCTGGATTTTTTTCCTTCAACAGCAAACATATAACATTTTAACAAAACAAGCATATGAATTTTTGAATTTATTAAACATTTAAGTTTTTTAAAATCAGGTTTGTTTTTGTTAAAATTGTTTTTAACTAAAATAATTATATGAAATTTTTTTTATAATAACAAAAATTAAATCAACGTCAATTAGGTCAACAAGAGATACTTAAAATATTGGCTTCTGCAGCTAACTGAGGAGTCGTCACCTTCATTGTCCTGTTTGTTCATAATCTGGAAAAGAAAAACAAGCTTTCCTGCTTTTTCAGGTCCCAAACGATTTCTCAATTTGGAATGAGTTAGTCCAAAGTAAGAAAATATTATTTCAACATTGGCAGAAGAAGCTACTGCTGCTAAAAGTGAGATTATCACTTTAACAGTCTCTGAATCCACTTAAGTGCCTTCCATTTGTTCACTGGTGTGACTTTCTCTAAAGCATCACAAGAAAACATATTTCTTGAATGGTTCTTATTCCCAAACTGGGTCTCTTTTACGGCCTGCTGCCATTATAGGTTTTCCCTTCTAGTGAGAGAATGGTATGGTAGATCTCAAATCAATGAAGGCTACACTCAGAAAGACCTCAAGACTTCTGGAATATGTTGCTCAAAACAGTTTCACTTTTAGTTCTACTGCCTGTCCCTCCCTTCTCACATTTATCTCCAGACTTCTTCTCCTTGTCCAGATCTATTCCGCCCCCAACAATCTTCTATTCACTGACCTCTTTGAAAGCTTGCACTTTTAGAGAGAGGTAAGGGATTGACTCTGTGTACACAAATTTTCAGAGGGACAATAGGGTTGAGGTCTGTTATTTCTCACCTGCCTATATTATTTATTTATTTTAAAACATTTTTGCTGCTACACAAGCATGTTATCTCTGGAGACACAAATCCACAGTTTGAGAACTGCAAAACTAAGAATCTCTGATGGTATCTTCTAGACTGAGCCCTGAGTCCCATTGGGTAGATAGAAAGATTAACCTAAATAATCTATACAGAAGCCCCTGGAACCCCATAAGATTGGGTTCCTAATCCATGAACTTTTGGAACTCATTTACAAAACTTTTCTTAAACATTACATGAATATATGGTCTCATACTATAGAATTAGAATTTATAATCCCTATTCCATGATGAGATATCTTTGAGCTATAATGCATCTTAAAAAAGCATTTTATCAAAAAAATCCGATTTACATTAAAAACCAATTTATTTTTTTAAAATCATTGATTTTTATCCATCCTGGTTTCAGGTCAACAATTGCCATTTGATAAAAGCATTTAGTCAACCTATTACTGACCAGTTCCGCAGATAACGCCCTTGCAGCTTGGAAGATACCAATGCCAGGATCATTTCCTAGTATCTGGCTCTATTCCTTCACTGTATGCCATGAGGTTGGCAGCAGCACACTTATATGCTAATTCATTTTCACATGCTGGGTGAGGAGTAGTACCACTTGTGTTGTGGGCCACATATTTGTCAGGCCGAGTAGGAGAAGGTACAGGGGCATTACCTAGTCTCCAGTACATAAAAAGAGTTTATTCCAACTTCTCAGTTCCTCCCCCTGGACTCCTGTGAAAAGGGAAGGTCTATAAAAATCTCTGCTGGAGACACACAAGCAGAAGAGTGTTTTGGGGGAGAATGCAGGTCTTTTCACCCAGGCGCTAAGGGCTCGATTGATGGCAAGGCTGAGTGGAGCACTGTTTTGGGATGGTTGGTATTTTGCTTGCTTGTTTGTTTTTAATATAACACTTTTTGCTTGTGTTATCTAGTTTCATTTACAGAGTTTCTCTCCTACTGAGCTCATCTTGTTGTCTGTTACTATATTTTGTTTCTGCTTCGTCATCTCACCAGTAAACAGTGAGTTTAAGATAAGTGTACTTATAACCTATAGTGGCTTGCGTGTAATATGCATGACAATTTAAAAAACCCACAAAATTTATAACTAACAAATTTACTCTGTGCATTTCAATGCATACTCTTCCCCTCTACTTCACAACATCCAATAACCCATTCATTTCTGTTTGGTTCCCCCCCCCACACACACACTCTTTTAAGGATTTTTCCTGTTTGTTTAGATTTCAGGTGGTGATTCTAAATTATTCCAACCTAGTTTTTTTCTCAGTGATGCAGTCATTATGTTGTCAGCTTCTTTGAATTAATAACTTATATCAGCTGCTGCATATAAATTCAGTTTATGTTCCAGAAAATACTTTGTCTCTCACTGAGCAGCAGGGATATTCTAAGGACAGATCAGATTGATCTTTGTGTTTATACAGTTAATAGCTGACTTGCATCTCTCTAACCTATCTGAGTGCTTGCTGAACACCACCACATTGTGTCAGAAGCCATAACTAACCAAGAGATGGAGCAAGTGTTTCTACTAAATTAGTTGGATTTGCAAGAAAATCTGCCTGAATAAAATGAATCAGTATAAACAAAGTTTTAAATTTTTCTCATTGCTGCTGAGAGTGCACTTAAAGCACAGTTAATGGCATTTTCCCATGGTGGTAGGCACTGGAGCACTGAAAGCCTACGTTGTTTCTACATGAGAGGGGCAGGTTCATTGAAGCTATGGATATTTGTAAAGCAAGTGAAATTAATCAAATGCAGATTTAGGTGCAGAGTGATCCAGTACCATCCACACAACTAGTCTCTGAGACTTCATTTCAAAGAGGAAAAAAATTGAAATGAAGGAAACCCAAACAGCAATCAAAACAGGAATAAAATTTCTTGTCAGGCAAAAATTCTTGACCACATCTTGTCATTTGGAATACAGATGAAAACAAATGAGGCTTTCTTCCGGCCACTCGCAGAAGCTACTAGATCGCATGCCCTGGTTCTCATGGGTGACTTTAATTTTCCTGATATCCGCTGGGAGAGCAATACAGCGGGGCATAGACAATCCAGGAAGTTTTTGGAAAGCGTAGGGGACAATTTCCTGGTGCAAGTGCTAGACGAGCCAACTAGGGGGGGAGCTTTTCTTGACCTGCTGCTCACAAACAGGGAAGAATTAGTGGGGGAAGCAAAAGTGGACGGGAATCTGGGAGGCAGTGACCATGAGTTGGTTGACTTCAGGATCCTGATGCAGGGAAGAAAGGTAAGCTGCAGGATACGGACCCTGGACTTCAGGAAAGCAGACTTCGACTCCCTCAGGGAGCGGATGGGTAGGATCCCCTGGGGGACTAACATGAAGGGGAAAGGAGTCCAGGAGAGCTGGATGTATTTCAAGGAATCCCTGTTGAGGTTACAGGGACAAACCATCCCGATGAGTCGAAAGAATAGTAAATATGGCAGGCGACCAGCTTGGCTTAACGGTGAAATCCTAGCGGATCTTAAACATAAAAAAGAAGCTTACAAGAAGTGGAAGGTTGGACATATGACCAGGGAAGAGTATAAAAATATTGCTCGGGCATGTAGGAATGAAATCAGGAGGGCCAAATTGCACCTGGAGCTGCAGCTAGCAAGAGATGTCAAGAGTAACAAGAAGGGTTTCTTCAGGTATGTTGGCAACAAGAAGAAAGCCAAGGAAAGTGTGGGCCCCTTACTGAATGAGGGAGGCAACCTAGTGACAGAGGATGTGGAAAAAGCTAATGTGCTCAATGTTTTTTTTGCCTCTGTCTTCACTAACAAGGACAGCTCCCAGACTGCTGCGCTGGGCATCGCAACATGGGGAGTAGATGGCCAGCCCTCAGTGGAGAAAGAGGTGGTTAGGGACTATTTAGAAAAGCTGGACGTGCATAAGTCTATGGGGCCGGACGAGTTGCATCCGAGAGTGCTAAAGGAATTGGCGGATGTGATTGCAAAGCCATTGGCCGTTATCTTTGAAAACTCGTGGCGAACGGGGGAAGTCCCGGATGACTGGAAAAAGGCTAATGTAGTGCCAATCTTTAAAAAAGGGAAGGAGGAGGATCCTGGGAACTACAGGCCAGTCAGCCTCACCTCAGTCCCTGGAAAAATCATGGAGCAGGTCCTCAAAGAATCAATCCTGAAGCACTTAGAGGAGAGGAAAGTGATCAGGAACAGTCAGCATGGATTCACCAAGGGAAGGTCATGCCTGACTAATCTAATCGCCTTTTATGATGAGATTACTGATTCTGTGGATGAAGGGAAAGCAGTGGATGTATTGTTTCTTGACTTTAGCAAAGCTTTTGACACGGTCTCCCACAGTATTCTTGTCAGCAAGTTAAGGAAGTATGGGCTGGATGAATGCACTATAAGGTGGGTAGAAAGTTGGCTAGATTGTCGGGCTCAACGGGTAGTGATCAATGGCTCCATGTCTAGTTGGCAGCCGGTGTCAAGTGGAGTGCCCCAGGGGTCGGTCCTGGGGCCGGTTTTGTTCAATATCTTCATAAATGATCTGGAGGATGGTGTGGATTGCACTCTCAGCAAATTTGCAGATGATACTAAACTGGGAGGAGTGGTAGATACGCTGGAGGGCAGGGATAGGATACAGAGGGACCTAGACAAATTGGAGGATTGGGCCAAAAGAAACCTGATGCGGTTCAATAAGGATAAGTGCAGGGTCCTGCACTTAGGACGGAAGAACCCAATGCACAGCTACAGACTAAGGACCGAATGGCTAGGCAGCAGTTCTGCGGAAAAGGACCTAGGGGTTACAGTGGACGAGAAGCTGGATATGAGTCAGCAGTGTGCCCTTGTTGCCAAGAAGGCCAATGGCATTTTGGGATGTATAAGTAGGGGCATAGCGAGCAGATCGAGGGACGTGATCGTTCCCCTCTATTCGACATTGGTGAGGCCTCATCTGGAGTACTGTGTCCAGTTTTGGGCCCCACGCTACAAGAAGGATGTGGATAAATTGGAGAGTCCAGCGAAGGGCAACAAAAATGATTAGGGGTCTGGAACACATGACTTATGAGGAGAGGCTGAGGGAACTGGGATTGTTTAGTCTGCGGAAGAGAAGAATGAGGGGGGATTTGATAGCTGCTTTCAACTACCTGAGAGGTGGTTCCAGAGAGGATGGTTCTAGACTATTCTCAGTGGTAGAAGAGGACAGGACAAGGAGTAATGGTCTCAAGTTGCAGTGGGGGAAGTTTAGGTTGGATATTAGGAAAAACTTTTTCACTAAGAGGGTGGTGAAACACTGGAATGCGTTACCTAGGGAGGTGGTAGAATCTCCTTCCTTGGAAGTTTTTAAGGTCAGGCTTGACAAAGCCTTGGCTGGGATGATTTGATTGGGGATTGGTCCTGCTTTGAGCAGGGGGTTGGACTAGATGACCTCCTGAGGTCCCTTCCAACCCTGATATTCTATGATTCTATGATTCTATGAAATGACCAGCATTTACTGACTGACTAGATTTATAGCAGGGTAGTAGAGTAGAGCAACTACCGGCAAGATCTAGAACATAGCTCTTTGTTACAGTCATCAGTTTAGTGGGGAGAAAGTAAGAGGTTTCTATACTTTACCCATCTGGGTTGAAAAATCTAATCACCGCAGAGCGGGAAGATTTCCCTGATGAGCAAAGGGGATTAAACAATTCACTTCTGCAGAATTTAAATTTTTATTTAAAAATGGTTTTTAGGTCCTACAGTTGTGAACCAAAGGTAAAACAATGCAGAGCTGCATTCCTTATTATGCAGATAGCTTCAGTCCATTTCTGCTGCTAATAAGTTTGCCAAGCAGCAGCAAAGTGAAATTAACAAAATTCTTCACTTATCAAGGTTCTATTCAGAACCATGGAAGCAGCAATGACACAGTCAATAATGATGTCAGTTTCATGCAGGTTCTTGGTAAAGTTATGAGCAATAACAAGTCAGATATTGGGCTTATAGGCCCCAAGAAAATGGCTAGGAGAGGGGTGGAAAAATAGAGACTTTTCCCCTCCCCACTATTAATTGCAGCTGGAAATCTCTGGGAGAGCAGTTACCACAAAACAGCCCTATCTTCCTTAAGACAGCCAGGAGGCTCTGGAGGGGTGGGAAAGAGATAAAAAAAAAGCTTTTTCACACAGTCAGTTGTCCAAGCCATTAGCTTGAAGCTTCACAATTGATTAGACCAGTGTTTCGCAAACTTGGGACGCTGCTTGTTCAGGGAAAGCCCCTGGCGGGCCGGGCCAGTTTGTTTACCTGCTGCGTCCGCAGGTTCAGCCGATCGCAGCTCCCACTGTCCTCAGTTCGCTGTGCCCAGCCAATGGGGGCTGCGGGAAACGGCAGCCAGTACGTCGCTCGGCCCACGCCACTTCCCGCAGCCCCCATTGGCCAGGCACAGCAAACCACAGCCAGTGGGAGCCCGCAATCGGACGCGGCAGGTAAACAAACGGGCCCGGCCCGCCAGGGGCTTTCCCTGAACAAGCGACGTCCCAAGTTTGGGAAACACTGGATTAGACATATGCAAAGTGATCAGAAAAATTTAGCCCTCAACTAGAATCCAGGGTCAACACCCATGTAGAAATCCCAGCACCCTCCTCATTCCTAGCAGCTGGAAATGTCTGGACTTCACTGCAGCATTCCCCCGGAACCTTGCTGTTGGGCCCCACCTTATCTTTTGTGTGTACCTCTGGCTAATAGGTTTAGTCCTATGCCTATGATAGGTACATGGCAATTTTTTCAAGCTCTACTCATAGTTACAACAGTGCAGTGACAGTCAACATATACGGTACATTTGATGTTTGAATGACCCGCTGGAAAACCCTCATTCTCCACTAGTACATTTAAACCTTTTTAAAAAAAATAAGTATGTATATTACATTTCTTTTAGTCTCCACACCTCCTTGAGGATGGTAATATATACATGACTAAATCACTCTTACATGTCAGGAATAATCAGTTCCTACTGTAGATTGAGGCCACATCAATTTAAAAAACAACTTTCCTTCAGCACCATGGACTGCTGGCTGCAATCCTCCTCACTATTGCTATCACTTGGCAACCCTAATGAGGCTGAAGTATCTGACTAGCAGCAGATAAACTCCTCAAATGGTTTTGCCAGCTTTTCTATTTGCTTCTCAAAGCATGAAGCCAGCAGAAAACATCTCATGTGACCTGTAACCAGGAGGGAGTTTGAGTGGAAGAAGTTTTTGGTTTTAAAAGTTACCATCTTCAATAAAGAGCTGATTGCAGCACACTTGAATGCTAATATGAGCTAACTGTTTAAAACACAAACTGCATTTTAAACACTAATTTTTATAAGCCAAAACTCCCAAATACCAATGGTGACATGGATATTTTGAAAATAACAGCCTGGCAAAATTCTACTCAACCACACTTGTAGAGGAGTAGTTGTTTGACGGGAAAGTAAAACACCTTTTTTTAAAAAAAAAAATAGCATTAATCATCATGGTAAAGGGTCAGTGAACTGACCTTGTTCATTGGCAGGTAAACTTTTATGATCATATTGCAAAGCTAACTATTCCTTTTTCCTTCATTTCAGTTCCCTCATGTATACTGTCTGGCTCCTTTCCTGCAGCAAAGCTTCAGAATCCGTCATTCAGTAATAACTACCATTAGAACCAGCTCATAGGGACTCTGTGTTTATTATCTAGCCCTAGTGTCAAAGAGTTTTTACAGGCCAAGAGATACAAATTAAATCTTTTTAAGAACACTTCACAAAACCCAATACAATAAATACACCGTTTAGCTAAGCTCTACTGGGGCAAGCGCTTATCATTGAATGGAGGCTCAAAATGGTGCAGGTGATGTTGTAAAATGATGTATTTGGTGGCACCACACCAGAGCAGAAGCCAGACAGCATAACTATGGAGGAGCTGAAATGAAGAACACCAGAGGATAAGTCTAGTTTCAAGTCAGTTTTGTGTTGAATGCCAACCAATTGCCCTTGCTATTCAGAGCATTCACTATCTATAAAACAAAATGCATTAATTGCAGTGCTTACCACATTGGGGCCACTACTGAAGACAAATAATACATTCCTTTAATTTTTTGCAAAGGTTGTAGTTCATATTAAAATGAACACAATTAAAGCTATAAAGATCAGATACAAAATACTTCATCACTTTGCTGACAGAAAGCACACATGGGAAAATCTATCACTCATGTGATCCATATGCTACAACTAGGATTTAATTGGAAGCACATCTCCATGGTAAAGAGACCAAACACTAGGAAAAACCCCACAAGGCTTTGGAGCAAAAGGATTCCACTAGCAGAAATATGGTGTGAATAAACCCCTGATTGCAACACATGAAGCTAAGGAAAGTATAATTACTGTGAGCTTTCCTTCCTGTTTTCTTTACCTGCTATGGCTCCAGTTAGGGTCAAGATCACTATCAGCAGTTTATTCTGTATTTTTTGAGGATTTGATTGTTTGTTGTTTGTCTGTTTTTTAGTTGCATCCAATGGGCTAGATCCTATAGATACTTACAGATATGAGTTATTTTACTCATGTGAGCAGCCCTACTGAAACCATGAGAGGAGTTATTCACCTGTATCAGTGTTTGCAGGTTCAGGCCTTAATGTTGGAACGTATTTTATTGCATCCGTGTTGAAAAGCTAGCCAACTCTATGTTACACCATCCTCCATAAAACTAGCTCACCAAGACCACCCAAGCAGTCAATCCTGAGGAGGGCAACTAATAATACGATTACAATTTTAATTTCTAAAGCAACCAGTATGAAGTGCCTGCATACTGTACAAAATAAACACTTAAGATTGGTGCAAAAATAGCTCATTCCCCCATTTTCAGTTTGTTCATCTTGTACCAACAGAACCACAACTACGCAAACATCTTGAAGCCATGACTCTGTCAAAAAGTAATTCTGTTCTATGATACCATATATAGCAAATGGTAATGCAAAGCCTGGAGGATACTATGGAAGAGAAAGAACAATATGTATCCCCCGGGTCTGTGGAATGTTTAGAAAAACAGTCTGGGACCAGAAAGGCTTTTCCCCCAGAGAAACCACAAGGAGCACAAAAAACTATTGTTCTTCTGAGGACCAAAGTTTGCCTCACTCACATGGAATGGTTACAGGGTTCTGCCCATATGGCAAAACCCAGAGCCTCCTGTACAGGCTCAAGAGATCCTTGTGCCTTTCTTTGGCTCCACAGAAGACCAACTTCAATAGAATTGTGCTGCCTTGGATCTCTGCAGCTAGTCCATTCCTCCGGAAATCCCTTTTCATGAAAGAAAAAGCAAACACATAGTAAAGTTAATATTGACTGTCAGGGTTAATTCTGCTATGGAATCCATGCATGGTTGAGGATAACGGACACTCCAGAAACACATGGCGAGGCATACCTTCCCAACTCTACAGCATATCTTCAGTGGTACTTGGCAAAAGGGGTGTACCATGCTGAAGATGCCCCTTTTCTATGTTTTCTGCATACTAATCTATAGGAGTTTTCCAGAGAGGCCCAGGAAGGAAAGATTTTGTGTGTGAATTTCCTTGGTTTACCCCAAGTCACCAACATAACCTGCCGGTTTTTAAAATGTGACAGTGTTTGCAAAAAGGAAATTATTTCTTTGGCTTCCTTCTTACAACTAATTAATGAGAAAAGCGGGAAGAAAATTGTTATGCCTTACAATCAGTGTGTGTGCAATGTTTTGAAACCAGAAGCCCGTGGAGGGGGATGTTGCGATTTGGGCGTGACAACAGTTAAGCTGACAGTATAGGAGTTCAAGGAGTACTTGTGGCACCTTAGAGACGAACAAATTTATTTAAGCATAAGCTTCCGTGCGCTAAAGCCCACTTCATCAGATGCACGCAGATACTCTCTGGCAACCGTGCCTAGGGGACACAACAGGTGAGGTTTTCTACATCGGCCATAGTGTGAGCCCAATGCAGACCTTGCCAAGGCGGCTTGCTGCCCCCATGCCTCCCCCCACAGGGATGCTCCCTGTCCCTACATAGGGAGAGGGCTGCTACAGGCCCCTGAGCACAGCCAGTACCAACGAACCCAGGTGTCTCGGAGAAGATGCTTAAGCTGCCCCAAGACTCCCCAGCTGCTCCGGCCCCAGCAGGGCTGCCCTGGCGGGCCACTGCCCCCGCCCCCCAGCCCGGTTACCTGCAGCAGGCAGTGCCCGGGCCCCGCGTGCTCGGCCAGGCTGGCGTTGTAGACCTGCTGCTCGAAGACGGGCTCGTTGTCGTTGGCGTCCTCCACCAGGACGCTCACCAGGCAGGAGGCGGAGAGCGGCGGCTCCCCCAGGTCCCGCGCCACCACCCGCAGCTCCAGCGCCGCCTCCCGCTCGCGGTCCAGGCCGCGCCGGGTGCTGATCACGCCGCTCAGCGGGTCGATGTGGAAGAGCTCGGGGCCCGCGGCGCCCGGCGCCGCCTCCAGGGCGTAGCGCACCTGGGCGTTGGGGGAGCCGGGCTCGTCGGCGTCCGAGGCGCTGAGCCGCAGCACGGTGGTGCCGGGGGAGGCGGCCTCGGAGACGGCGGCGCGGTAGCGGGGCTGCGCGAAGGCGGGCGGCTGGTCGTTGATGTCGGCGATGCGGAGCAGCAGCGTCTCGCGGGCGGAGAGCGGCGGGGAGCCGGCGTCGGTGGCCGCCAGGCGCAGCTCGTACAGGTCCCGCCTCTCGCGGTCCAGGGGCCCCTCCACGCAGAGGAAATAGAGGCCGGCGGCGCCGCCGGGCCGCAGGGCGAAGGTGCCGTCCCCGCCCTGCAGGGTGAGGCCGATCTCGTCCCCGGCCTCGTCGGGGTCGGAGACGGAGACGCGGGCCACGTAGTCCCCCGGCCGCGCGGCCTCGGAGAGCCGGGCGCCGCCGCCCTCGGTCAGGTAGAGCACGTGGATGGCCGGGCTGTTGTCGTTCACGTCCAGCACGGCGATGGAGACCAGCGCGCTGCCCACCTCGGGCTCGGCGCCGCCGTCGCGCGCCTGCACGATGACGCGGTGCAGCGCGCGGGCCTCGCGGTCCAGCGGGCGGTTGACGCGCAGCAGCCCGGTCCGCTCCTCCACGGCGAAGTAGGCGGCGGGGTCGCTCTGGCGGCGGTTGATGAGGTAGCGCACCTGGCCGTTGGCGCCCAGGTCCGGGTCGGTGGCGCGCAGGCGGCAGACGGCGGTGCCCGGCGCCGCGTCCTCCCGCACGCGGGCCCGGTACTCGCGCTGGCTGAAGGCGGGCGCGTTGTCGTTCTCGTCCAGCACCCGGATCTCCACCCGCAGGCGGCCGCTCAGCCGCGGGCTGCCCCCGTCCCAGGCCTCGATCACCAGCCGGTGCGAGTCCGCCCGCTCCCGGTCCAGCCGCCGCAGCAGCACCAGGTCCAGCGGCTCCGGGGGGGAGCCGTAGCGCAGCTGGAAGAGCGGCGCCGCCGCCGCCGCCTCCTGCCCTTCGGCCAGCAGCGTGTAGCCCTGGGTGCCGAAGCTGCCGGCGTCGGGGTCCCGGGCGCCCGGGAGGCGGAAGGCGGTGCCGGGCGGGCTCAGCTCGGAGACGTTGAGCCGCAGCGAGTCCCGCGGGAAGCGGGGCGGATGGTCGTTCACGTCGGTGACCGCGATCTCCACCTGCACCATCTCCCCGCGCAGCGTGGCCGCCACGAAGCTGTAGCGCGCCCGCCGCTCCCGGTCCAGCCGCCGCGCCGTGCGGATGATGCCGGTGTCCGGCTGCACGTGGAAATCCGCCAGCAGCGCCGACTCGCCGCTCCCCTCCGACAGGAAGAAGCCGCCCGGCTGCCCGTCGCCCGGGGGCAGCCCGGCCCGGATGTCCCCGACCAGCGTGTCCGCCGGGAGCCCCTCATCCACCGCCAGGCTCAGGTTGTACAGCTGGGCCGAGCAGCCCCCCGCCGCGCACAGCCACAGGGGCACGAGCAGCGCCAGCAGCCCGGCCCCAGGCGCCCCTAGGCCCCCGCGTCTCCTGCTCCCCCGGGGGAGCGGCCGCTCCTGCCGCCTCTGGCACCTGCCGCTCGCCCTCGGGGGCCGCGGCCGCTGCCCCATCTCCGCTGCTTCCCCGCGTTTCAGACGCGAGAGCCCCTGGTCCGGGTCTCCCCGCAGCGGGAGGATCCGAGCGCCGGGTGCTCCTCAGCCACCTCCTCACAGCCCAGTGCAATGACACGGGGATCGCTTCCAATTCAGCATTGGGAGGGGTTTGTTTGCAGTCCTACGGCTCAGCCAGGGGCCCCTCGCCGCGCACGCACTGCCACAGCCTGTGCGCTCCTCCACGAGCGCTGCTGCTGCCGGATGCCTCCTCTTCTCGCTCGCCTCCTTTATTTCTTTCGCATCCGCGCCTCGCTCCGCTTTCCCCCCGCCGGAGTCAGGTGCATTATTCCTGTTGCCAGAGCAATAGGAAATCCTCTAAGCCATACACACACACACACACCTGCCAAAGTTGGTGCGGGGAATAACAAGTGTGTGTGAGGGAGGCGGGAGGAGACAGCTTCCTTGCTGCTGCTGCAGTTGAGACGCCTGCTACCCACAACGTCTCAGGAGTAGTAGAGCTGCAAACACACCCCCTCCCATGTGACTCGGCTCTCAGACAAGGGCAGACTCCGCTCCTATGGATAGCTGGAGCAAGCACTGCAGCAGGGAGTTGCCCCCTTCTTTCCTGTCTGGCTGGGAGGCGAGATTCTGGGAAGGACAGCGCACCAGCGTGATCCTGCTAACCTGAATCTAGCGTTAGAAAAGACATGCAGGCCCTCGATCAAGTGATCCATGCAAAGTAGTGATTTGGAATCGTAGAGAGAAATACGGTTTTATGCAGCTTATCTTGAATAACCTTATAGATCAGACACAAGAATAATCACTGACAATGCAATTGGATAGAGGGACAATCTGTGCCAAAACAAGAACTGCTTAGCTTGTGGGGATAAAATGAGCAAGTACACACAGGGATGTGAAACCACATTAATTCTGTTTGTGCAACTATTAAATAAGATGATGGAAAACAAGCTTCTTGCAGAGCCGCCAGGCCAGGACACAGGTGGAAGGGGTTGACTTTGGGCTCTCATTGTCATCGAAGTCACAACAGTGCCTGCATTTGAAAATGATGATTTAGGGGGAAAGATAGACTGGAGGTTCTTAAAATACAGAAA
The DNA here is from genome assembly GCF_015237465.2 of Chelonia mydas. Classification (NCBI taxonomy): domain Eukaryota; kingdom Metazoa; phylum Chordata; order Testudines; family Cheloniidae; genus Chelonia; species Chelonia mydas. Next base: position 61,002,056 of record NC_057852.1, read on the forward strand.
ATTGACAATCTGGGAGAAGTTCCTGTCTCCTGCCTTAATAATTTCAATGCAATGAAGTTTGCTCGTAGATTGTAACACTCCAGACTGTGCAGATTGATAATGATCTAGCATTTTTATAGAGCCTTTCAGCCAAGTGGAACCCAAAGCACTTCACAAATTTTATTAAATAATTGTACAAAGCCATTAGCTGGATAAAATTGCAGCTATAGTCTCTGTAGTTAGGATCTCAGCCTCCTTTTCAGTGATTCGTGTAAACAATATTGCACTAATTTATTTATTAAATTCCTAGAAGGGGAAGCCACACAAAGGTCTGAGGTAAATGTGGTGTAATAATATATTTACCAAAAAAACAGTGCAAACCACATGAGGAGAAAATATATTCCCGAGGTAGGCGGTTATGGTGACACCTTAAGAGCCCAGGGGATAGGCACGTTAGAAGGATGATATATTTCCTTGGCTTTCTACTCATACAAATAAATCACTACATTTTTGTGAATCCTGCAGTGATCAGCCCTGCTATTGTGTATTGCTAAATTGTATAACATTTTGTCATGCTTCAATGATCTAAAACAAACTTGAACCTGGAGATGGCTTTTATAAAGATTGATTTTTGGTGGGTACTGGAGGAACAGCTTTTAAATGAAAGCAGTGAATAAAGCACACTACTACTTTTAGATGCAGAAATATGCTTCATCAGAAGAGAGAATTTAAATTATGCAAAAATCTGCAAGAATAAACAGTTTTATTACATTCAGCGAGTTTTTGTTCTCTTTATTATTCTGGTCCAAATTTTCCATAAAGTGAATGCTAGCTCTTTATCCCACCATTATTAGCTCAGTAAATAGTGAAAAGCACGGCAGGGAAGCATTTACCAGAAATAACTTCCAAGTTAAGTGAAACTTAATATCCAGCGTAGCCTTTTTTTTTTTCTGTCACATTATCTTTTGCCACAACTTCTAAAACCCTGCTGCTCTTGACAGTAGCTATTCTGGTTTTAATGTCACAAAATAATTGTCAAAATTGATTATTGCTAAAATAGTTTCTCATTTTCCTGGTTAAAATGAATCACATTAGTCCCCAGAAAGTTCTGCATCTTTTTTCAGATGTTGGAGAGGTGGTTTATTCTGAAACACTGTGGGACTTGGGATTTTATAGCCGTGAGGTCTAGACTAAGCATAGGTTTAGTAGCCAGGAACTCCTGAATTCTAATCCTATATCTAATAAATTTAAGCAAGTGCTCTAAACTCTCTCTGGGTGGAATCTTGGCTCTATTCAAGTCACTGGCAAAACTTCCCTTGATTTCAGTGGGGCCAGAATTTCACCTTTTGTTTGTTTCCCCATTGTTCATGTGTCTACCTAACTGGGCATGTCATGAGGATTAATTTGTTAATGTTTCTATGGTGACACTGAGAACATACAGCACCCTATCTATGCTAAGAACTGTGGCATCTATCATTCTGTGAAAGCTAAGGACAATATTTCAACATTTCCAGGTGTCTTGCTCTTCTTACTAGTCCTTCTTTGTACTGAATCTTACCATTTCTGGCATTCAGAAAAGGTAAATTTGGCATGGATAAACAAGAACAGGGTGAGTAAAAGAAGGTGGCAGGAGCACATATTATAGATAGGTCAGATGGTATGAAAGAATACAGTTTTTGTGTTTGCTAGGCCCTTAGGAGAATACAGTTTTTGTGTTTGCTAGGCCCTTCTTTGCTACCATGCTTGAAAAAGAGGCAAGTAAGAACTACAAATATTTTACCCCTTTCCTAAGCACCACTCCTGGGATGGCAATACTCTTTGGAATGGCTAGTGCTTCTGTAACATCATTTAAAATAGCAGCTTCAGGGGAGAAGTATTTTTTCCCCAGTGTTGTTACAGTTCCACATATCCAGATGTGGTAGGTATTTCATTTCTGACATTTCTTTCTCTCTCTTTCTCTCTCTGTGTACCATCTAAATTAGATAGATATAGGAGGGGGAAATTAACTAATGGGGGAAGAATAGAATATTTGAGAACTTACTCCTACCTTTATTCCATATTTTTGTAACATGGTTTGCTGTCGTTTGTAGAGAGAAGGTGGGGCAGAATAAAAGCTAGATCTATTCATCTTGCTGGATGAAGCAAAACGCATTGATTATATATAGCGAGAGAGTGATAATTCCAGGCATGGAAGCAAGAAGGAAACATTCAGAGCCTTGCCAGTTCCACTAATATTCATTGAGAAAACACATGGATCCTTCCCAAGTCACAGATGTTCAGTACGAAAATGCCTGGATCCTATTGAATCACAGCACATTCAGGGGAAAAAAGCCATGTCCTATTCAGTCCATGCAGTTACTAAGGAAACATATGAATCATGTTCAAGCAAGGCAGTTATTGAGGAACTAAACAAAACCTGCTGTTTTCAAGCACAAGTCACTGCCTAAATGGGAATAGTCTGTATTCAGATATAATCAGTGTGGAAATTCCTGAATGCCCAGCAATTTGGTGAGGAAACACATTGAATGACTATGTTTGGCTGGATTATATCTGGATCCATTAAGCTCTATCTAATTTCTCCCCAACTTCTGTGGATCTGTCAGTATTGATGCATGCATGAGTGTCCATGGAGTTTGCAGGGAGCTGGGTGTTTCCTCACTATTTGTATCCAGTAAACTAGTAAATTTTTCTGTTGCCGCATTGTTTCCATAATTATTGCATCCTAATTACAGTAGAAATGTTCCATCTACATGCTGTGTGTGTGTTACCCCCTGGAGTTCTTCTCCCCCGCCTTTGGCAGTCTCCATTCCCTCATCCTTGCCTTCCTCCACCTCTTCTTCTCTGATGCTTTCCATCCCCTCTCAGTTTTTCTTACTCCTTCTCTGCTTTTTTCCATATCCATGTCTTTTTTCCACATCTTTTTCTCCCCCATACCACAAGTAAAATCTTGAGCAAACTTACATGATATATTTAACCACCTCTTTTGATTACTCACTGTAGAGTGACAAGAACTACATGAAGAATAGGAGTAGCACAGATTAAAGACACAGGTATGTTTTCACTGTAAAAAAAGAGTGTGTTCTTAGCTCCTGCATTAAAATAGCAATGAAGACATAGCAACATGGCATTTCAATTGAGTTAGCAACTCAAGTTCAACCCGAGACTCCTATAAAGGCTTAAACTCGAGCTGCTAACTTAAGTTAGAAGCAGAGTTGCTGTCACTGCTATTTTAATCTGATTTAGCTAAATTAGTTAATATAGATAAGAACACATGTTTTTTGCAGTGAAGAAGTGCCATAGTGGCAGCAAAGGAGTATTATATCAGCCTCACTTCCTAGATTAGTATGACACGAGTAGTTTGGAGCCACTGTTGCAATAGATGCAAGGCATTCTTAATAGGTTTTGAAAGTTTTGACTTTAGTATTTTCATCACTGAGGTGTGGGGGGATCTTTAATACATACACAACAAAGTGTTATTCCCTGCCTAACCTGCTTTTCCCTTGTGGCCATAGTCACTATGGAAATTCAGCCTGGTAGGTGTGATGAATGGAGGATGCCTCAGATATGTAGATCCTCAGCTGTCTGGTTACTTATAGGTCTCTTATAGGACCCACAAAGATGTTGTGGCAACCAATAAAAGTTGTCACAGTTACTATGTTATTAGTAGCTTACTTTCCGAACTGAGTTAGGGATACAATAAAACCTAACTGTAATGGTTCTGCTGGTAGCCATCATTCATCTCTGTTGTTTGCAAATTGCTTTGCACAACTCAATTTATTTCTGAAGCTGATGTTTGGTCCTCCCTAATCCATGGGGATTTCATTGTAAGAATCAGATTGGAAGTAATTTCTTTGATTTTATTTTCAAAGGCAGGATTTTACACCTTTGAGTGCTATGTGGCTGCAGGTAAAATGTGAGTAGACGTCACTTTGTTCTCAGAAGAGAGATTTTCTTTGTAGGCATGTGTCTGATTTGGAAAATTCACTGTTTTATAAGTCTGGATGTGATGATCATTCAGGGTCAGATACTGATAACCTTACTCATATAGAGTAAGGCTATTGGAATCCAACTCTCAGTCAAAGTAGAGTTGCCCAAAGAATACTTACATATTATTTTTTCCATTAGTCTTATTTTCCCCTCCCTTCTCTCCTTTGCTCCTCCTTTGTTGGCCCTTTTGCTCTGCTACAAGCAGGAGTGGCACTGGCCATTTTGCCCGCCCAGGGGAAACCATTTTTGTTTCCTTCCTCTGCCTCCATCAGCCTTGGGGCACGGGAAAGACTGGCCAATCAGGGGAGAGCAATATAAAAAACTAAGTGGTGCAGCAGGATGTCACCCTTTAGGAGACCGTTCTGCTCACATGCATCTAGAATCAGTTGTGGCTAGAAGGCTATCTTTCCCTCCTTCGTGTCTTTTCTGTTAAACTTGTTCCATGCTCTTTTTGCCTCGCACCTTTTCCCACTATTATCGGAACTACCATTTTCACCTCACCCACTTAACTACGTTTCTCCTAGTGTCTCCTCAGAACTCTTCTTGAATAACTAAAGGGAGGAGCATAGAGGGTCACGCATGCTCTCTATCCCAGCCATCGGTAGACAGAATACACAGCTCAAGTATTTGAATCTAGGTTCATAATTTTGCATAATATGTTACTTACTCTCCCAAGAAGATCAGGACGTTTATTCCTGATGCATAAACACATTATCTCATTTCTTTTTGTAAAATATGCTTCTGGAAAACTAAGGTAAAATGAAATATGAAAATAAATGTTAAAGGGATTCAGTGGTGTTCAGATATATTTAGGGCCAAATTCTGATAACCGTACGTACACTGGATATTTCCTTACCCTACAAATGGTCCCATTTAAGTCAGTACTGAGTGGGATCATTCACGGAGTAAGATTTTTACTCATGTTGAGTAGTACATAATAATTGAAACTAGATAATGGTATGCCCTTTTCAACTTTAACTCTAGCTTTCACTACTATAACACTCTAATATGTACAGTATGAAAGTGAGCGACTGTGCCATGTTCAAACCACGGACATTTAATTCTTAAATTCCTTTTATCATTTACAATGAAAAGGAAAAGCTCTGACAGACAATTGAAGATTTTCCTAATCTCTCTCCTGGCCTATTATATTGATTAAATTAATGATGGTTTAAAACAATCCCTTTAAGATTTTTCTGAAAAGAGTTCACTGTTTTTATATATTGTGTTTATTTTGTCATCAGACAATAACCACAAAAGAAGTTTAGGCTGCATGATTTCTGCTTTACACAAAGTTCTCTTGTGCCACCTACCTACCGTTGATGGAATCAAAGTACAGGGGCTCTGATGAAGTTGGATTTGGAAATCAGAAAGTCTATTAAGAACCTAGTTCTCCTGAATTAGTCCTAGTAGCACAACCTCACTCATCCTTGTCTCCATTAAAACTGTTCATTTGTGACTAGAAAGGCTGTTACTATGACTAAATAAGGGATTGTTCAAGTTGTTTTGATTCATCCCTTACTAGATATGTCAGAATGGGTCCAATCCGATTCACTCATCCAAACAGTGCCCATGCAGAGCTCTGTTGTATTTTATTTGTATACATGCATGAGAGAGGGAAGGGGGAAGAAGGTACAGGACAAGAAATAAACTAGGGCGAAATTCTACCATTGGACTTCCAAAGGAATTCTATATATTACCAATGACCGAATTTGGCCCAAAAGGTGATAAGCTTTCTTCATCCTTATGCTTTCTCTCAACTCAGTTAAGTGACTTCAGGACCAGAGAGGTCAGTACACATCTATAGGAGGGTAGATCCTGAAGTACATTGGTACGCTTTAAAAAATTCAGTTTCAGGTATAGTTGTCGTGAACCTACAAAAAGCAAAATTTTAGTGAGAGTAAACGTGATAACAAATTGGTCCTTCCTTATTTGAATATAGAGCTGGCTAAAACTCAGGAGTTTTGGTTTGGGAGAAATTTTGGTCCTTCCCAATTTGCTTTCATTCCAGTTCAGAAGGAAAGCAAAATTACTGAAATTTCATCAAACTGGAGATCCCTGAAAATTTCATTATGGAAACACCAAAATATGGTGGTCTTGAAACAAAATATGTGAAACTGACCTTCAGTTGCTGTCCGGTCGGGATCATGCCAGAGCCTCAGGCTCTGGGGACTGCTAGGCTCCCAACTTAAGCCAGAACTCTTGGATTCAAGGTTCCCTGCAAGAGCGCTGGGATACCAGAAGCCCTAAGGTGCTCAACTCCAGAGCAGCCTTGCCAAGTGGACTGCTCTGGCCTGGGGACCCTAGTGCTTACAGAGTCCCAGGCCAGCTGGCTGCTGGGGCTGACCTATTCCTGAGCAGGCCTGGAAGCCCTGAGAGCTCTGATTGGGGCTGGGAGCCAAGCAGCCCCCAGAGACCCAGCTCCAGTGAGGGTTTCAGGGGCTAGCAGTCTATTAGCTGGAAGTCTATCATCCCCTAGAAATAAGCTAGGGACCCCCAGGCTCTCTGCTGCGGAGCTGTCAACCTTGGAACACTAGCAGGTTTCTACTGGAAATCTGTTGGATTCAGCTAAACTTTTCACTCCAGCAAATCAGCGTTTTCTGACATAACTAAATTTCACCCGAAAATTTCCAGCCAGCTCTGTTTGAATACTTGAGTATAACCAGAAGGTATCACATGCATAATGCATGAATTTTTCTGATCATTTGTCCCTCTCACCCAAATAAATCCACACCATAAACCTAAAGGTGAGGAGATGCTTTGCTGGGGAAATAATTTCTGGAAGCAATGTGCTTGGACCAACCCCAGGCTCCTCCTACAGCCACCATTTAAAATAGCCAGTACTGATTTTTGATCAATGTTGTGTGCAGTGCCATTGGTGCCAGGACATCAAAATGAAGTCAGCTGAGTTCAGACTGGAAAAAGGTGCAAACAGTGAGAATAATGAACCACAGGAACAGATTACCAAGGGCTGTGATAAATTCTCTGTCACCTGGAGTCATTAAATCAAGATTACATGTCTTTCTAACAGATATGTTCAGCTTTAACCACCAATTATGGGACCTGATGCAGGAATTACTGGGTGTAATTCTAAGGCTTGTGTTACATATGAAGCCAGACTAGATGATCAAAATGTTCCCATCTGGCTTAAAAAAATCTATGAAAATTCAGCTTTTTGGGGCAGCTGCCCTCATCACCAAAGAGCAGCCCACACAGTACACTTGATAGCAGCAAGTTTCCAGCTCTCACTTCATCAGTTTAAGTCCCTACTGGGAACTCAAGCTTGTGGCACTGAGAGCAGAGGGTTGACACATGAAAACATATCATTAATGTGCTGAGCCACTATGCCAGCTCCTTCCCTTGCTATTTTTAGCGAAGTAATTATTTAAAGTAGCTATAAATCAAAAGAAACTTTGCTCTTACAACTAAAATATGCAGTAATCCATATGTGAATTAAGGCCTTTGGCTATTTTTGCAAAAAGAATCAAAAGCAACCAAGTCACTTTGAGTTGCTGAGCCTGTGCACTGCTTTTTTCCAGATGAAAATTTCACAAGCCGTGTAAGCTTGGGCTGCCATGCGTTAACTGACACCATCACTATTATGATTCCAAAAGGTCTACCCATTCTACTCAAATACCCTTTGGAAGACAAAAAATAAGCAAAAACAAACTGGCTCCCTGGCTCTCCCAACCTGGAACATCCCTGATCTATTGACTTTCAGGGCACACTACAAGGTGCATGTATTTGTGTGGGTGGCTATGGAGGGTGAGGTTTGATGGGGTTCAATCCCCCATAAATCGTGAGGAGAAAGGATGTACGTGTTATATGTTTGTAGGGGGGCTATTTATGTTGGCAGTCGGGGTAAGCTGCTATTTAGTTTGCTTTATATATAACCGGTGCAATGGGTACCTAAGAGCTTTTGGATAGTCACAGTTTTGTATTGTGAAAATCCTAATTAATTAATGGATTAAATTTGTCTGAATTTGAGCCATATGTGAACCCTGAAAGCATGAGCTGATCTAAACCTATCTGGTTTTAATTTAGTCCATATGGGTAAATACCGTTATGGCATTTGCATATTTCATCTTTTCAGATATACTTCAATCTCTAACAGATCCTCTTTCAGTTTCTTCCAACTACTATTTGTTTTGTGTAGGGTTTTTTTTATAGTGCCTGTCAGTCACTGAAGTATCCGAGCAACTCACACACTTTATTGAATTTATCCTCACAACACCCTTGTGAGGCAGGGAAGGCTTATTTATCACCATTTTACAGAAAGGGAATGGAAGTACAGAAATTACATGACTTGTCAGTGGTCACACAGAAAGTCTGTTGCAGAGCAAGGTACTGAACCTAGATTTTTTGAGTAGACTTGGACAAAACTTGGGGATTTTGATTTGCCAGAGGTTTCAGTATTTTCAAATTTGCTTTCATTCTGATTCAGAACGAAAGCAAATTTACCCAAAACGTCTTGGTGAACCAGAGATCCCCAAATATTGTGTTTCAGAAACACTGATATACGATGTTCCTGACAGAAAATGTAAAACTGACATTTTTTCAATTTTATGGTTGCTGTTCAGTGAATAGCAGCCACAAAACTGACAAGAAGGTCAATTTCACTTAGCTTCTCTGTTGCTGGGAGCCTGCTATCCTCTAGAGCCAGGGCTCTTGAGGCTGCTAGACTCCTGGCTCCAGCTTGGGCTCCAGGGGCTGGCGGGTTTCCTAATCTATGGCAGCAACCGTGGGAGCCTAGGCTAGAGCCAGGAATCTCAGGGCTTTGACCATGTCACCCCTCTTTTTGTGTCCATTCACTGGCTCCCTCTTCTCTTCCAGTAGTATCAAACATAAGCTACTTGTCTTCACTTTCAAGGCCCAGCACGACCTATCCCCTATCATTGCTTATACAGCATCAAAAAGTTGACTCCCATCTCCATTCAGCTCCTGATGTCAGCCTTCCTCTCCCACTTGTTAAATTTTCAAGTAAGCACTTTCATTCTTTGCGCTATGCTGCCCCACACGCTTTCAAGGAGCTTCTTGTAAACATCTGCGAAACTAACTCATTATACTCCTTCAAAACCCTCCTTAAAACTGGCCCTTTGTTCTGAGGCCTACAAAAAATGTGACAACGGTTAGGCTGCTTTTTTGCTGAGACCGTTGCTCATCATGCTGCCCAATGCTGTCTCATTGTTTCCTTGTACTCGGCTGTCTATATCCATCTGTTGTTTCTTGTCTTATACTTAGATGGTATGGGGAAGGAACTGTCTATTTGTTCTGTGTTTGTACAGTACCTTGCACAATGGAATTCTGGTCCATAATTGGGGCTCCTAGGCATAGGCAACATGTAAGTCTTCACTTTGGAGAGGTTACAGAGTGCCAGAAACTCCCTACAAGTTGTTGGGGGGTGGGAGGGCACACCAGCGCCTGGACCATGATCCCCTATCCCTGCAAGGCTTTTTCCCCACAAGGCCTTGCCCTCATTCCACTGACCAGCCCCAGCCTTACGCTCTGCTGTGGGGCTCCTCACTAACCCCCTCAACCCTCTGGCTCCTAACTGCCCCTCTCAGCTTCTTACTACAGCTTTTCACCCCCCAGGCTCCTTACTTCCTCTCCCTACTACTTTTCCCTGGGAGAAACTTGATGTGGTGTGATTTTTGGTTTAAGTGATCATTATCACAAAGTCCGGTCTGTCTGCATGGCAAGATAGGATGCAGAAGCTGTGGGGACTCCCTGCGACTCCATGGTAAAACTGGTATGGTGATCCAGGAGTTCACATTTGTTACTGGCTTGGTGAAATCTAATTATAGAACATACCATCAGTTAGGAGTGTTTGCCCTGTTTTCTGACAATCTGCCCTGAGATAGGCACTCACAATTGTGAGCCAACCCACACAGCGTGACAGTGGTCATGGTAAATAATCAGCTGAACATGAGCTCCCAGTGTGATGCTCTGACCAAAAGGCCTAATGCAATCGATTGAATAGATAAACAATTGAATAGATAAACAAGGGACTATCAAGTAGGTAGGTGGGTTATATTACCATTGTATGTGCCATTGGTACAACCGCTGCTATGTCTGGTTCTGATATCCACAATTCAAGAAGGATGTTGAAAAATTGGAGAGGATTCAGAGAAGAGCTATGAAATTGATGAGAGGAAAACATACTTTATGGTGAAAGACTCAAGGAGCTCAATCTAATATTTAGCTTATGAAAGAAAAGGTAAAGGGGTGACCTAATAAGCCTGTAAGGACCTGTGTGGAGAACATACATTTGATAATCTATCAGACAATTGTATAACAAGAGCCAATGGCTTCCAATGACTGGAAGTTGAAGCTAGACAAATTCTGACTGGAAACAAGGCAGTTTTTTAAACCAAGAATGTAATTACCCATTGGAACAAATTGCCAAGGGTTGTGGTGGATTCCCCATCAGTGGAAATTTTTAAAATCAAGACTAGATGTTTTTTCTAAAAGACCTGCTCTAATTGAAGCACAGCTATTGGAATTAAACCAGGAATTAATTCAGGGAAGTCCTATGGAAAGTCCCTTCTCCTGGCTTTAAATCTATGCATCAGGACCCAATTCACTACTTTTCTTTTGAATTTAAATATCCAAACCCTTATGGTACTTTTTATTAAAAAATAGGCAATTTTTCTAATTTTTCCCAAAGCAAAGTTAGCACGTCCTTAAAATCAGCCTGTAAGAGCATACATTTCTTTCTTTGGGTCTGTGTGGTCCATGAGAGCCTGTTCCGAAGCTCATGAAGGTCAATGTAAAAGACTTTTAAGACTTCCTTGACTTCAGTGGCTCTGGATTTGACCCCAATACATCAGGAAATAGACATTTTGTGTTTGGAGGGGGGAAAAAGACACTACCTTTTCCCCGACCAAGAGTTATTCTATTGCAAAAAAATAAACAGTAACATGCATGCTGTGCTTTACCAAGAACAGAGATGCAATATTCTTAATAGGAAGTTGTCACAAAGTGAAAGGGAAGGCAATTGTAACTGATAGCCTGCTGCCCAACTGACTGAAAGGTAAGGTGCTGGGTTTCATAAAGCAGGGAGTTGAGAGCTCCCTGTGAAAGATAGCAGCAGAGGAGTACTTTTGCAGACCTGTTTGAGCTGGGACTGAATTTCTGGTAGGATTCTTGAGGGAAGCAGTTGGGAGGAAACCTTCTGGAGTTTTCCCAACCTCGGGGTACAGGCTCAAAGAGGGGCTTGGTAACCCAGGTGACTCCAAAGGGAAAGAGGAAGGAGTCACTGAAAATAAATGCTGTGTTTATCTCGGGAAATTGAAACCAGACCTCAGAGAAGAGGGAGTGTGAAAGGGAAATAGACATCACAAAGGAGGGATGGTGCCCAGTGGAAGACTCTGAAAAGAATCATAGAATATCAGGGTTGGAAGGGACCTCAGGAGGTCATCTAGTCCAACCCCCTGCTCAAAGCAGGACCAATCCCCAACTAAATCATCCCAGCCAGGGCTTTGTCAAGCCTAACCTTAAAAATATCTAAGGAAGGAGATTCCACCACTTCCCTAGGTAGTCCAAATAAAGAAATGTTATCTGAAGCTTCAAAATAGACAGAACTCAGAAAGGAGGGGAGAGTGGGGGGTGAAGGTGACTGTGTTTGAGCATACTGTATGTTAATAAACTAGCCCCCAGGAAGGGGTGTTGTTATGGGACACAGACCTCTAAGGACATATTGGGGAGCTTTTGGGTGAATGGAGACTGAGGCTGGGTGCTGCAGAACCATCTGAGGGCCAGAAGTTGGCACTGCAAAACAGCTGTGGTCTTTTACAGTAGTCTAAAAACGATGGATTAGACCCTGCTCAGAGCAGACCTAATAGCATACTGTTATAAATGCCTGTGGCTACCCTGCCTTGTGTTCACAATGGCACAGAATTGTTACAAAATATCACTAGTTCACCAGCATAGACCTTGATTCTGCAGTCCATCCCCATATTAAAGCATTTAAGCACATGTTTAACTTCAACTTGAATTCAGTGGATTTTAAGCATATACTTACATGCTTTACTGAATTAGGGTTGAGACATGTTTTTCCTCTCTACATAGGCAAGGATAATCCATATTGTAACATGGTTTTCCTGGTACCATTTTATACCCTTTCAAAACACTGATTTCTGTAGCCTTTATTGTATTTGATAACATTTTTCTTGTTGTCAAGCGTCTTAACCACTGCAATCTTTGTGGCTTCTGCCATTGGCATGTAAATATCCCAGAAATCCTTTTTGGCTTGTTTTTGGTTAGGTTTTACCAAAGCTCTGAATTTATTTTTTTGCCTGATTTGGTTTCAATAGAAATGTTGTGAATTATTTTTACCTCTTTTCTCCTCCATTATTATGGGTTATGATAGACAGCCCAAGAGTTAGAGTTCACGCCATTGTAAGATGGTACTAAAGATTTGGGGGTTTTTTTTGAAAGAGCAATATACAATAAGATATAAAATGGAACTGGCAGCACATTTAACACACTTTGCACTTCCATCACAGTTTTATTGCTGACCTTCCTGTATGAATAAAAATGGAAAACTAGTGAGTAGTTAAAAACCATAACATACTCTCAAAGAAACTGAGGAACCACCTGATCAGCATCCTTTACAGAGGACAGGAGAAGATCAAGAATGAGCTCTCAAAACTGGAGACTCTTATACAAAACCAATCTTCCACACAAACTTCCACATGGCTGGACTTTACAAAAACAAGACAAGCCATTTACAACGCACACTTCACTTCTCTACAGAGAAAAAAGGACAGTAAACCATCTAAACTCCTACATGCCACAAGGGGCTACAGCAGTGGTACCCTCAACTCACCTAACAATATTGTTAATCTATCCAACCACACATTTAGCCTGGTGGAAGAGTCTGTCCTATCTCAGGGACTCTCCTTCCGCCCCACCACCCCCGCGAACATGATGCAATTCTGCGGTGATCTGGAAGCCTACTTTCGTCATCTCCGACTCAAGGAATATTTTCAACACACCACTGAACAATGCACTGACCCACAGGAACCCTCCTACCAACACTACAAAAAGAAGAATTCTGCGTGGATTCCTCCTGACGGTCGAAATGACAGACTGGACTTCTCCATAGAGTGCTTCCGCAGACGTGCCCAGGCTGAAATTGTGAATAAACAGTAACACTTGCCCCATAACCTCAGCCGTACAGAACACAATGCCATCCACAGCCTCAGAAACAATTCTTATAAAAAAAAAGGGGCTGAAAAAGGAGGTGCTGTAGTCATAATGAACAGGTCGGATTATGAACAGGAGGTTGCCAAGCAACTCTCCAACACCACATTTTACAGGCCACTATCCTCCGATCTCACTGAGAAGTACCAAAAGAAACTACACCAGCTGCTCAAGAAACTCCCTGCAATAGCATGGGAACAAATCCACACGGACACACCCCCAGAGACCCGACCAGGGATATTCTATCTGCTACCCAAGATCCATAAACCTGGAAACCCTGGATGCCCCATCATCTCAGGCATCGGCACTCTTACAGCAGGATTATCTGGCTATTTGGACTCTCTCCTCAGACCCTACACTACCAGCACTCCTAGCTATCTTCAAGACACCACTGACTTCCTGTGGAAACTCCAATGCATTGGTGATCTTCCTGAAAACACCATCCTGGCCACCATGGATGTAGAAGCTCTTTACACCAATATTCCACATGAGGATGGACAACAAGCTGTCAGAAACAGTATCCCTGATGAGGCCACAGCACGCCTGGTGACTGAGCTTTGTGACTTTATCCTCACCCACAACTATTTCAGATTTGGGGACAACTTATACCTTCAAGTCAGTGGCACTGCTATGGGTACTCGCATGGCCCTACAGCATGCCAACATTTTTATGGCTGACTTAGAACAACGCGTCCTCAGCTCGTCCCCTAGCACGCCTCCTCTACTTGCGCTACATTGATGACATCTTCATCATATGGACCCACGGGAAGGAGGACCTTGAAGAATTCCACCTGGATTTCAACAACTTCCACCGCACCATCAACCTCAGCTTGGACCAGTCCACACAAGAGATCTACTTCCTGGACACTACAGTGCAAATAAGTGATGGTCACATAAACACCACCCTATACCATAAACCACTGACCTCAGTACTTACCTATATGCCTCCAGCTTCCATCCAGGACACATCACACAATCCATTGTCTACAGCCAAGCCCTAAGATACAACCGAATTTGCTCCAATCCCTCAGACAAAGAAACATCTACAAGATCTTTATCAAGCATTCTTAAAACTACAATACCCACCTGGGGAAGTGAGGAAACAGATTAACAGAGCGAGACGGGTACCCAGAAATCATCTACTACAGGACAGGCCCAACAAGGAAAATAACTAGAACACCACTGGCCATCACGTACAGCCCCCAGCTAAAACCTCTCCAGCACATTACCAACCATCTACAACCTATCCTAGAAAATGATCCCTCACTCTCACAGACCTTGAGAGGCAGGCCAGTCCTGGCTTACAGACAGCCCCCAAAACTGAAGCAAATACTCACCAACAACCACACATCACACCACAAAAACACTGACCCAGGAACCAAACCCTGTAGCAAACCTCATTGCTTACTCTGTCCCCGTATCTACTCTAGCAACACGATCAGAGGACCCATCCACATCAGCCACACCATCAGAGGCTCATTCACCTGCACATCTACTAATGTTATATATGCCATCATGTGCCAGCAATGCCCTTCTGCCCTGTACATTGGCCAAATCGGATAGTCGCTACATAAAAGAATAAATGGTCACAAATCGGACATCAGGAATGGTAATGTACAAAAGCCAGTAGGAGAACACTTCAATCTTCCTGGCCATTCTATAACAGATTTAAAAGTAGCCATACTTGAACAAAAAAACTTCAGAAACAGACTTCAAAGAGAAACCACAAAACTAAAATTCATTTGCAAATTTAACACCATTAATTTGGGCCTCAATAGGGACGGGGAGTGGCTGGCTCATTACAAAAGCAGCTTTGCCTCTCCTGGAATTGACACCTCCTCATCTATTATTGGGAGTGGACTACATCCCCCCTGATTAAATTGGCCCTGTCAGCACTGGTTCTCCACTTGTGAGGTAACTCCCTTCTCTTCATGTGTCAGTATACTAATGCCTGCATCTGTAATTTTCACTCCATGCATCCGATGAAGTAGGTTCTAGCCCACAAAATCTTACGCCCAAATAAATCTGTTAGTCTTTAAGGTGCCACTGGACTCCTTTTTGTTCTTGTGGATACAGACTAACACAGCTACCCCCGATACTTGAAACCATAAGTAGTGTTCTGAAACACTGCCACCTTGTGGCAGCATAGAAGGGAGTGGAAAAATAGTCTTTTCCCTTTTATTAGTTTTACCTGATCATTTCACTTCCTGCATCGTCGTCATCACACCTGATTTCTGATGGTTCTATTTGTAAACTCTACAACTTTTAGGTAATCTACCTTGCCACAATAGCATCTTTAAAAGAAAAAGGGCAAGTACAAAATTCATCCATATGTGTTGTTTTAGACTTCCATATGAAGATGACCACTTGACCATTTAATGGCTACAAGATGATATAATGCCCACAATAAAACCCAATGATTTTTTCCACACTTCTGACCTTTAACACCTCTTCATGCTTATTGCTGCCTCAAGGGGGAGGATAGAAGAGGGGGATGTCAGAGAGCTGGATCCACTGGTGACAAGTTTATAATTTTCAGTTTGAGGTCAGCTTGTAAATTGGATTCTGATACTAAAGAAAACAAAACACATTAAAGTGCTCTTCTGAGATTCAATCTGTTTTCCCTCTCAGGCTCAACGCTCAGTTTACACCCATACCAAATAACGTTGCCAGTATGAGCTCATAACATAGTGATCCCTTTCTCAACACTCACTTTGGCTCTTATACTTGGAACAGTTTGCTATTTTCTCTGCAGCTCAGTCGTGTGATATTATCTCACTCTTCATCAGGAATCAGGATGGAATTTATACTGTAAAGAAGTGAAAAAATGACAGTGGTTTCAAATTAATGTACACATTTTTGAGAAGGATTACTGAAACTACTGTCACAATGTTTATTATAACAGAGAATGAAATCCTTCAATTAACAGATTCTCTATAAGGTGCATAATTCAGGTCCATTGTCTCTTTCACTTTTCTCACTGTGTCTACTTTCACTCATTGACACAGAAAGGATTTCAGAGCATGAAACAGATTGCTGGTAATGCATGGGACACACAAAGAAATAAACCATATACCTGAAATATTTTTCATTTGAAGATCCCAAAGCACTTACAATGCATTAAGCCTCACAATAACCCTGTCTAATAAGTAAGTAGAGTAAACCCATTTTCTAGATGGAGAAACCAAAGCACAAAGAAGGTAAGTGACTTACCCAAGGTCATACAGTAAAGGCCTGATCCAAAGCCTGTTGAAGTCTATGAAAGGACTCCCTCTGACTTCAGGGGGCTTTGGATCAGTATCTGTGTCAACAGAAGAAATAGAATAAAACTTATGATTATCAGATCTGTTCTCAGACTGCTATATTAGGCCTCATTCCTCCCTTCTGTCTTCGACTGGACTTAATTCACAACATTGGCAAAGACACTGAGAATTTATTTTGAGAATGCAGTATATAAGAGAATTTATGTGTGGGCTATCCAGGGAAAAATACATATATGTAAACACAACTAATGGTGCTTTGTGGCCAAGATTATCTTTGATGGAGATCAGAAAAATCTGTACTATCCCTACAGGTTTCAACTCCTGAGCACTAAAGCACTTATTTGAAATGCTTATTTAGTGCATCAGTTTCATGCTATTATTTTCTAGATTAATTGCCTGACAAAAGTTACAGCGGAGGTATCAGCTAGACACTAAGGCACACTGGTGTGCTCTCCACACCACTCAGAATTACGCATCATGAGGTTACTAAAACAACAGCATGCAACCTAATCTGGTGCAATGAATAAAATAATCTCTTTATTCATTTTTAAAATAGTTATTTTCATATACCCAAATAAAACAGCACCTCACCATAACTGTATGAGCCCATAGCCATTTTAAAATATAGTTATCGTAATAGATAATTTCACAATTACCCACCCCAACCAACAATAGCCTAGCAACAGAAACTACTAGAGACAATAACCTCACCTTCTCTACTCTCACACATACAGAGACTCCAAAGCACTTATTGCCTTAGTAGTTCTCCCCCTTTCCCAAAAGCCAGGGGAAATAGATGGGCTTCATAGCATGCCCTAAAGGTCAATCCATTCTGATTATTTCAGATCAAGGGCAGAAGTAAGTTCCAACACCCAAGGACTTTCACTGAAAATGCCTTCCCAGTAGCCCCCACCCCTTATACCAAGGAGGCTTCAGCCTAAGTACAGCACTGATTGTAGTCTGGCACAGGGGTACAGGTCTCACACCTAAGTAGGTCTTTACAGGCCAAAACCTACATCTTAAAAATATCAAGCCAAAAGGCAGCCAGGGCAGCTCATGGAATGCTGCTATAACATGCTGGCCACTGATGCACCTGATATAGGACTCCAACCAGAATCTGTCTGGAAATCCAACCAGCTCCCTGGATTGTGAATTTGGAACAACCTAAGGCAGACACATTTTCAAAGGGCAAAGCATTATTCTCAGTTTGTCTTCTGGTTACTTTCCCCAGGCAATCAGTGTCGCTTCAGCCTTATGTGGATCCAGTCTCAGTCATTTTGCTCCCATCCATGCCCCATTCTCAATCAATCTCTGGATAAGGTAATCTCCTGTGTTTGCCAGATCAGATGACCTGGAGATATAAAATGGAGTACTATTATATACTGAAGGTTCAGTAACCCATGTTTCCTCCCAGTGACCCCATATACACATTAAACTAGAAGGGTGACAAGAAGCTCTGTGGATGTATACGTTTACCATCAGAGGGAGGGTAGGGTAGTTAAATCATCAATAGTTTTACCATTAACTTTGTTGGGGCCAGATTTCATCCTATGTGTGTATATATATATATATGGGTGAAATCCTGGCCCTATTGAAGTCAACTGGAGTTTTGCCATTAACTTTGTTGGGGCCAGATTTCATCCTATGTGTGTGTGTGTGTGTATTATATATATATTATATACACACACATATATATATATATACACACACATACACAGGATGGAATCTGGCCCCAACAAAGTTAATGGCAAAACTCCAGTTGACTTCAATAGGGCCAGGATTTCACCCATCATGTTCCAAAATGTTTAGTTTCCTTAGACTTTAGGCAACACAGCACCTATCATGCCATAGCACTGATGCTACTAAATGGTCATCAGGTACTTCAGAGCATTCCTTTACACCAAAACATTTTCTTCCCTTTCAGCCCCATTAGAAAATGTTCCTTGGAACAGTTTCTTCCAAAACTAATGCAAAAGACTCATTATCTGTATTGTATAATTTGGCAAATCAAGTGATCATTTTGGCTGCTAGCACTGCTGTTAATAGTGTGTAACACCACAGTTTGGGACTTGTCCTGTGTTTTCCCACTCATATAATGTGTTGTGCCCAATTGCAAATACAGTCAAATGTGGAAGAAAGAATAAACAGTAAAGTAGAAAGGTTAAGCAAAAGGAAAATATAGCAGAATTTGTTTCTTACAGTATAATATTAATATTCAAGTGTCAGGGAGATGGAGTAGGGCAGAGCATAAGTTTGGATATTTGAGGCTTCAGGTAACAGAGAATTCTCGATGTACAACACCTGAGGACATGAAATTATTTCAGATAACAGGCATCCAAATCTCCACAGGGAATTAGCAGAAAAGTTAGTACAGCCTGGGAGAGGAAGAATGGTCTTGTAATTAAGGTGCTAGTCTGGAACTCAGGAGAGCTATAGCTAATTTCTACCACGGACTTCCTGTGTGAACTTGTGCAAGTCACTCAATCTCTGTTGATCAGTTCTTCAACTATAAAATAGATATGATTTTCCCCTGCCGCACAGGGGTGTTGTGAGGCTAAATTAACTAACGTTTGCAATTCCCCCCACATAGATTCATAGATTACAAAGACCAGAACGCTGTGATCATCTAGTCTGACCGACTGCCTAACACATGCCATAGAACTTCCCTGAATTAATTCCTGCTTGTGCTAGAGCATCTCTTTTAGAAAAACATCCAATCTTGATTTAAAAGCCAGTGATAGAGAATCCACCACAAACCTTAGTAAGTTGTTCCAGCGGTTAATTACGCTCACTGTTTTAAATTGTGCCTTATTTCCAGTCTGAACTAGTCTAGCTTCAACTTCCAGCCACTGAATTGTGTTATACCTTTGTCTGCCAGTTCGACAATCCCATTATTAATTTTCTGTTCCTCATGTAGGTACAGAAGACCCTCGCAATAATGCCCTTTGCAATAGTGAACCTTGGGCTATAGTGAACATGGTCCCTGGATCCCACCTCCAGCCCAGCCCGCTGTGGTGGGAGGCTGAGAGCTACTCCAGCCCCAGGGCTGCAAGGAGGGGGACCTGACAGTGCCTCCAGCCCTAGGGCCACAGCAGGGGGCTAATGGGTCCTCCGGCCCCCAGGGCTGTGGCAGGGCAAAGTGTGCCCCAGCGGCGGCCTCCGAAGAGCTGTGTCTCCCTACCCCACCCCCATGTCCAGAGGAGCTTCCTGTCCTTGTCGCCGCCCCGGGGCCAGAGGAGCACTCTGTCTTGGTCCCGGCCCCAGGGCTGGAGGAGCTGTTCTCCACTCCCCCCTATAAAAAACCCCTGGCTATACTGAACAAATTACTTGGCTTCCCAGGGGTTCATTATAGCCAGGGTGTACCGTACTTATAAACTGTAATCGTCACTCTTTACTCATCTTTATTAAGCTGAACAGGTTGAGCGTTTTCAGTCTATCACTAAGGCATGTTTTCCAGTCCTTTAATAATTTCTCTAAATCCTCTCCGATTTTTCCATCCTTCCTGAACTGAGGACACCAGAACTGGACACAGTATTCCAGCAGCAGGTGCGCCAGTGCCAAGTACAGAGGTAATATAACTTCCTTACTAATGACTGATGATCGTAAATCAATATAATAAGAAATGCTGGTAGTTTGTACTGTTATATAACTGTTGAGCCTCAACCCTAGTCTAGAGCAAGTGCTTGCAAGACCACATTTGTGTATTCACTATATGGCTGAAGATTTGCTGTAGCCAAACTTGATCTATAAATGCTGAGTACATACATCTGTGCTTTTGGGTGAATTAATACATTGGTGATTAGTTATGAGCACCACGTATTCTGATTTGAGAAATCCTGTCCAGGGTCAAAGCTGACCTGAAAAGATTCTAGCATTAAAACTCATAAACTAACCCTAGTAAGTTAACACTAGTAAACAATTTAATTATCCTACCTAAATTCCATTCCAATATTGGCTATGGCACATAGTAAATTGGCTAATCTAGTCTGTTAGATTTCAGCTTTAAAATCTAACTGGCACCTTGGCAAATTCCTAAAATTGATCCCCATTCCCCTTCACAGCTGCAAGACTTCTCTATGGGCCAGGCCTTTGGGAAGAGTGAGGGATGAATAGCTGGATGGATTACGTAAAGCCTTTTGCTGGGGATTTGGAAGGGCCAAGTCTGTGTTTTTATTGAGTGTGCATGTGTACCCACACCACTGGAGAGGACATTAAAAACAAAGCTATAATCATGCTATAGTTATTTCTCAGCACTCATTTACTCCTGTACTCTGATTTTTCACTTCCTCCTGCTGAAACAGCAAAGCCCCCAAGCATACATGAAAAATACATAAAAAAATAAATTTTAAAAAGGGGATCTGTCAGACAGCTGAGGACTGTTTCTGAAAATGATAAAATCCTTTAAAACTAATTTGCCCTTCCTTTCTACCATTCCCCTTAACCTCACACCTCAGTTTCCACCCCCTCTCTACAAATCAACAGGACTTTCCTCCACCTATCATATGTCTGTTTACACTGGAAGAATCTCAGCTTCCTCCTCAAGTTCTGAATAAAGCACAAAGTACATGAAAATCCATCACTCTTACTGGGGGGGGAGAAGACCACCTTGGCTAATCTACAGGAAAGGAAGTGGAGGGAAAATGACGAGGGAAAGGAAGGTAGGTGGGAGAGAAGAAAGGAAACACCAAAGAGGAGTTTGAACTTTTTATTAAGCAATTTATCTTTCAATAATTTGACAGGCCATTCTGGAGGTTTTGAGGGTTCATTTAAAATTTTAATTTGAAGTAACAAACTCTTCAAATGAATACAGGCACTAATGGAAAACAAATGCACATCTTCAAAGTGCCAGATATTGAGAAAACATCAATGAAGAGACTTTGACATGAAAATGAAACCTTAGGAGGGGAGTCTTCATAGTGACACACTCCTCATCCCCAGGCATGCTACAGTAACACCAGCTGGGAGCAAAGGCATATTTAGGCATGACAGAAGCCTGCCACGAATGTCAAAGAGTCTGTTCTGATTGCATTTAATAGCGTAAGCAGACCCATGCATGTGTAAGAAACGGCAGAAAAATAAAAAGAGTAACTAAAAAGCTAGAAAAGACCAGTTTGAACTAACACTAAACCTTTACTGACAGTGGAGGAGAGTTAACATGAAAATGAGAAACTAACACATATGTATAAGAAAAGATTATAAATAAGTTTATTTTTTAAAAAAGGGAGGTTGAAGCTGTATTAGCTGGCGCTGGAAGTGACTATGATGATATCGTGCAGGTGAGCTTCCTGATTGTAACTGATCACCACTTGCTGAATGTTTTGCCTTCATAAAGATTTGCCAGACCCATCTGCTGATTAGTGAATCTCAAACCAACATTCTGGTGAGTCAGCCATTTTGCAGATTGTGCTAACAGCCAATATCTTAGGGACTACAACCTAAGAGAATTGATGGTTTAAGGCATTTTTAAGAGACAATGGAGTCACTGTTAAAATACGTAGATAAATATCTGGCCCTGACATGGTGGGGGGTCCTCGTAAAGAGGTGGATATCCTCACAACCCAGAATCCACTTGAAGCAGCGGCTAATCTCCTGGAAAGTAACTTTTTTGGCAACCAAAAGGTTGCTAAGAAAAGGATAAAAAGCCACAGTTTTTTTTTTTCAGGATTTGAAAGTGACAGAGCTTTTGTGAAACAAAATGAAGCATTGAAACTGGAATGCAGAAAATATGAAACTCAAGTTAAAGAAATACAAGAAGGTGAGACAAGAACTTAAAGACAAGATCACTGAGCTACAGGTACAGTGTGTTTCCTTCACTGGCCGTATCAATGTCCAAATCAATGGCTCACACAGTGTTTACAGTTAAGGGGATTTATTCTTTAAATTAGAAGGAGCATGTGATAGATGCTGAGGTTCTGGACCTGTGCATGCTGCTTCCTGAAGTTTTTGTTTGAAGTTTTGAATGTGAGTGTATGGAAGTGTGTATCCAGGTGTGGGACAGGATTCCCCTCCCCAGTAACACTATTCTTACCCTAGAGAAGTAATGGACTCTATTCATGTGGTTATTGACAACCTAAGACAACAAAAAGCAACTGTCCTCAAAGGGCTGTATATGTAGTACAGCTTTGCAGTCACAGCTACAAAATGTGCTAAGCTGAAAAATGAGAATAAAAGATCGAGATAAGCTGAAAGCTGCCAGATGTATTGGCCGAAAACTGTCACTCCAAGCAAAAAGGTAAAAAGTTTACACCCCAAGAATGTAGTAGCTAGTGAGGCCTTGGGAAATGTCCTATTTCACAATTAAAAACTGAAGCTGAGTGGTTTAAGGAAAAGTATAGGTGAAGTTGAAAGGAGGTTTGCACAGCTTCTAAGAACACTACAGAGCTCGGAAGGGACTAGACAGTTGGGGATAGTGCAAGTGTTAAAGTGTTAAAAAGTCTACGTTTTAAAGAAAAGGAGCGAGGAGAATACCTGGTAAGTTCAATAAGAAAAAATGAACAACACAGCAGCTAAGACTGTCTGCCAGAAGAACACGTTTAAGTGTAGCAGCAGAGGTGCAGATATCTAAGTTGGATGAGACGCAGAAAAGAGTAAAGAAATAAAAGTGGCAGTAAAACTGAACATTGCTAAAATATAGCATTTAACAGGCCAAAAAAAATAAAAAAAAAGTTCTCACCTTTGAAAAATATATTCAGAGCTGAAATACAAAAGTAAAACTGCAGTTTAGAAATGTGAGCTGTTTAATTTAGAGGAAGTCCAGTGAAAAATGAAAAATGAAAAAATATTTTTATGGCCAAGCTTCTGACAAGGAGTATGAAGTAGGAGATCTGGCACTCGTGCAGTACGTCTAAGATAAAAAGCCCTTTCCAAAAGCCATTTGAGAGGATCCCTGTTATTTAAAGGACAAGACTAGTCCATCAGGTAAGGGATGAAAAAGGGGTGGTGAATTGATGACAGCATGCTATGCAGCCGAAACCATACAAAGGGAAGGACAGAAGTGAGTCAACTAATGTAAAAAGAGGGAACCAAGAATATTTGTTTTCTCTTTCAGACCTTGATCACCGTGGGAGGCATAATATGCACTTCATTGGGGTCTGTGACATTCGGGATACAGCAGAGGAACAAAGTGGGGGAAGTGCACAAGGGGAGGACTGCCACCTTAGCCTCACGGGTCCCGGTAACCATGTGGGAATGTTTACAGTGTTCAGGTACAGACTGGACAGCAGCCAAGATGGAGGATCCTGCAACCACAGGCAACTCTCAGGAGCAGGGACAGGGAATGGGGGAGGTTGTGGGGGTGGTGTGTTTAAATGGGAAGGTAATGGCTACCCTAACCATAGCATGCAGTTAATATATGCTGGAAATGTTACAGTTACTTCAGAAAATCATCAGACTACTGCCCAGGAGTCAACCTATTGTCCCAGGAAGGTGTCGGAGACACCTCTACTTAGTTCCAAGAAAGGATACCCGAATAGGAGACAAGGTAATTTTTCCAGTTCTCCAGAATGAGATCCACAATGTATCAACTGATTCCCCTCTGACAGATGCTGTCTGAGATACTGGTACTGCTAAATCAACTCCTACCACTATTGCATTTAAATGTGCAGGCCTTAATGAGTAGACACCCTGATTTAAAACAGGAGAATTGAAATATTCAAAATGATATAGATACACTGCGAAATGCCCCAGGGTGGGAGTTAGCATACTATATTGAGGAACATCCATGAATATGCATGATATTAACAGGCTTTGTAAATGTACAAGCCATACTAGTAATGGTGTTAATTCCATTGATTTGGAAGGTTAGGAGCTTGGGAAAGAGAAGAGATGTATATGAAAAACAGGTTTTGATGAAAACATAGAAAGGATTCTATGGCTTCACAGTGGGGAGTGTTGGGTGCGAAAGCATATTTAGGACTGATAGAAGCCTGCTGTGACTTCTAAGAGTCTTGTCCTAAGCTCCCCCAGAGCTGTTGAGCAGCTTGCAGGGTCCACCAGAGACTCCTCTGCTTGAGATACTACCTAACTCACCTTGTCTCTGAGGAATTCCTAAACAGAGGATTCCGCAGCTAAAATGTTTCATCAAGTCAAAGCTTGTCAATATCTTCCAGTTACTCAATTCCTCCTCCTTTGAAGGTTGTAGTTGCCTAAAACACCAAACATTATGGAAATTTTAAGCAGGAGGAGAAAGGGGCAATGCTTAAAAAAAAAAGCAAACATTACAAAGTATGGAAAAGTTTGTCACCTAAGTTACCTCAACTCTGCCACTGTATCATCCATCAGCTACAGAACAACCAAAAACCAAGAGTCAATTCTATACTCAGCCAACTTCACTGAATCAATGACTGAAAACAGTCTAACTTTACTGAACCACCTTATTCGTGTTGACAGACTGTATGCTGCTTTAGCTTATAAAGGTAAGTGCACTGGACTTCACTTTATTGTAGCATGTAAAGTAGTTCCTGGAAAACAACCGGCTTTTGTATCTATCAAAAGGGATCAAATTCCTAAAGGAAGGTTTTCCGTTAGGAACAGGAATAAAATTTGCACTATACTGTATGAATTTTGATCATCAGAAAGAACATTTCTGTTTAAAATTATTTGTTACATATAGTAGCTTCAATTTATTAATAATTGTCAAAATTCCTAAGAGAATAGAGATGCTGATTTAGAGTGACAAAGTAATAACTCATTTGCCAAGGTTTTCAGTCTTCTTCTTCCTTTGTATGACTTGGGTAGGTAGCAACAACTACAAATTTATATCTAAGTTCAATAGCCAGCACATTGCTGCAGCAGTGAGCTGGTGAATGTCCTTCAAACCACCGGCAAAAGAACCAAGGGGACACTCAGATATGATGTGCTCCATCATTTCTGTCCGGTGACCACAGTCGCATACAGGTGTTTGAATCACATCAGGACATCTCATGGGAAATGTGGACAAACCCTCTTTAAATGGAAAAATGAGGCAATCTGCACCCATCTTGCCGACATAAAACAGGCAGTTTGTCATTGATCCTGTTGAGACACCCTGATCTTTGATTTGAGAGTTTTGATTTGAGTGGTCAAAATGCTCCATGTGACTGTCCATTGGGCCTCAGCATTGAAGTTGGGTGTAAGGGTCTTGATAGGGTTCCACAGAAGGTTGTGGGATTTTAATCTAGTCTTTGGTGGGTTCTACAGGTCATGGTGCAGCGGGATCCTCACTTTACATTGACGTGGTTAAGAAAGTGAGATGTCTGAGCAGCTCTTCTAACTTGTGGAGGTTGGATGTGTGATAGGACCAGGAGCCAGTCAACTGGAGTCGATTTGAGTGTCCCCAACACTACATGCATAGCATTATTGAGTAGTGTGACAGCTGTGAGACCACACTGACACACACTATTCAGCTGCAGAATATACCAAGGCAGTGTTGCCCTACTGAAGCCTGGGAAACCTGGCAAGCAGCTACCACCCCATCTCTCTCCTCTCAACCACCAGCAAGCTCATGGAACAGGTGCTGCTCCACCATCTGTCTGATATTATCAAAGGTATCCTCCCAGCGGAGCAGGCAGGATTTCATCCTAAGAGTAACTGCTGTGGCCAAGTAGCTTCACTTACTGGCCACATTGAGGCAGGATTCCAATGTAAGTTGAAGACAGGAATCACCCTTGTTGATCTGTCCTTGGCATACAACACTGTCTGGAGACAAGGCCTCCTCCTCAAGATCTCCTGCGTCGTTCACTGCCGGCAAATGATTTGCCTCTTGGCAGCAATGACTTGGGACTGACGCTTTAAGGACACCTTAATGGCCAGATCAGTAAACCAAGAACTCTTAACTTGGGCATCCCTCAGGGCTCTGTCCTGGTACCAATATTTTTAATATATATACTGAGGATATACCAGTGACAGAGTCAAGGAAATTTATGTATGTAGCTGCCATTGCCCTAGCTGTTCAGAATACAAGCCTCCATACCAACAGCTGCACCCTAACTCCAGATCTTAGCACAATGGCTGATTATTTCCAATGCTGGAAACACGCCCCCCCAAACACACACCCCAAAAGCCCATGGTAACAGCTTTCCTTCTGAACAATAAAATGGCTAATACCAAACCTGATGTGCAGTTCTGCAGTGAGGCAGACTCATCTTCTCCCATGCCTTCAACTACTATTTCTATGCTGGTGAGCCCTCTCTACTCTATCACTGACCTCTCTCTCTCTCAGTTCAGTCTGGCATCTCTCAATCCCAGACAATTCCACATAACGTCAAAGCACCATCTCAAACTCACGCTCCTCAAAACTAAATATCACTTTACCTTCTATCCCTCTCTTCCACCTACCTTCTCTTTTCATTGAGAACTGCACTCTTTCCTATCTCTCATGCCTATGAAATCGAGTTCTTCTCCAGCCCAATATCAGCTGCTTTATATATTTAAACTTCTGTTTATAATGGCACTAAATTTAACACTGTCAGCCAAGCTCAAACCCTTCTAAAATCACCACCACCAATCAGTTGGTTCAGCCACAATATGAATGGACTTTTAACAACCTTGCAATGAAGAACAAACCCAAAGGCTCCAAACCTTTCTTCCAACAAAACTGGTCACTGCAAAAGAAAAAGTGAAGGAAACTAATGGGTTGTGGAACACATCCCTTCTCAGGAGTTTTATCCCTCCCCAAAGATGACAAGGAGAAGAGACTATGCAATAAAATGCTCACAGAAGAAACCACAAACAAAACCAAAGTATTTCATATTTGGATTTTTTGATTTTCATGGATGCAAACACATTAAGTGATCCTCCTTTTTAAAACAGGTTTATAGGAGAGTTTCTCCTACTTTGCACAAATTTAAGACCTTCTCCATTTTAACCCACTGTCTCTTTGTTCACATGATTTTTGCCATCACTATCTAATAGCAGATGAACTATTGCCTAAATTGCCAGGACTGCAGACAGACCTAGTTAAGCCATGCGTGACTTATCCACACACCTGAGAGAAATAATTCAGCTTTGCAGGGCATTACATTTAAAAAACCCACTGTGGCAAGAAATGATTTGTCCTTGCCAAATCAAAGCCATATAGAAGAGGTAAAGGTGAAAGCTTGTCAGCAACATTCATAGCATCCAAGGAAGCTAAAGGAGACAATAAATGTGTCCAGAATCCATTGCAAAATAAAATGCAATATACGTGTAATAATGAATACAGTTAGAGAAATTCAAATGCTACTGAATTCCAGGTTGACTTATATTTAAGCATTACCGACAGATAAAAAAAGCAGGTATTAAATAGCTTCTGCATAGGGAAGTATTGGGAGAAAGAGTAATACCAAACAGTTGACCCTGCAGCTGCTCTATGAAACTCCCATTTAAGTCACTGACTTCAAATGGAATTTCTTGCACAGAGAGCTTGAAGAATTGGGTCCTATGTTTGGAAACCAAAGGGAGGCTGAAGCTGAGGTCTAAGTATATTTTTCTTGCCCCTATTAGATAGCACCTTTGAGAATTGAAGACTTAGCTATTCAGTGGTTGCTAGGATACTTGCCCGTTATGAGAGGAAACGTCTTCTTGATTATGTCAATATGGTATTTTTGCAGGAAAAGGCTTGCATGCTTTTCCAACATAAAAATTATTTCATGAAGGCTTGTTCTAATGTTTTTCATTTTCACATGCCTTAAACTCATTGAATGGAAATTATGTTGTCAGTGACCAGTCTCAGAGGTGTGGGGTTTTTTGTTTGTTTGTTTGTTTAAAGAAAGCATAGGGAAATGTATTGTTCTATCATCATGAACATAACTGAAAAATGTGTTCGTGAAAGGAATCACAAGCTCTGAGCTTAATCCCAGAACAGGTATAGCACAGGGAGTGGCAATGAAAACTTCTCCAGATGGTCCAAACCACTGTGCCTCAACACTATCCTGGGGAGACCACTTCTAGACGTGAGATGGTAGCCCACATTCCATACCCACTCTCTGACCTCTCTATTGAGACTGCTAATAAAGTGCCAGCCAATTCTCACAGTGCTCATTACATAAACTGTTGCATACTAGGCACTGGATTAAATCCACTAGGCCACCAGAAAGCCACCAGATCAGGGGCAAGCAAACTTTTTGGCCTGAGGACCGCATCGGGTTTCTGAAATTGTATGGAGGGCTGGTTAGGGGAGGCTGGGCCTCCCCAAACAGCCAGACATGGCCCGGCCCCTGCCCCCTATCTGGCCCCCCCTGCTTCTCACCCCCTGGCCTGACAGCCCCACTAGGACTCCTGCCCCATCCAACCCCCCTGTTCCCTGATGGGTCCCCGGGACCCCTGCCCCATCCACCCCCTGCTCTCTGTCCCCTAACCACCCCCAGACCCTTTGCCCCTAACTGCCCCATCCAACTCCCCTCTCCTTCCTGACTGCCCCCCCAGTACCCCGGCCACATCCAACCACCCCGTCTCCCTGTCCCCTGACTGCCCCCCGCTGCCCCATCCAACCCCCCCTCCTTCCTGACTGCCCCCCAGGACCCATGCCCCCATTCAACCCCCGTTTCCCGCCCTCTGACTGCCCCGACCCCTATCCACACCCCCAACTCCTCTACCCTCTATCCAACCCTCCCCCCCCCTCCTTACCGCGCTGCCTGGAGCACCGGTGGCTGGCGGCACAGCTACACCAGGACAGGCAGCCGTGCCTCGCAGCACAGAGCACCGGGTCAGACCATTGCGCCGGCGGAGCAGTGAGCTGAGGCTGCGGGAGAAGAGGAACAGCAGGGGAGGGGTGGGGGCGAGCCTCCCGGGCCATGAGCTCAGGGGCCGGGCAGGACGGTCCCACGGGCCTTAGTTTGCCCATCTCTGCACAAGACAATTATTCTTGATCGCTATCCAAAAGGTAGCTTCAAATTAACGCAGTGACCTGGAAGTGAGAAGTTCTGCATCAGTAATAGTGATCCATTTAGTTCCCCTCGTGTCAAATTCTGTAGCTATAAACTTTCTCAATATCTCTTCTCTCATCATCACAGTCCAATTCACTTCAGTGAGAAGTTTGTTTATATTCAAAGAAAAAAAGTTGATCCACAAACTACAAATTCCATTTAAATGACAATTGCTATTAAAAAACAGCATGCTTTCAGTTGTCATTCTTTGCAGGGATATCTTGTTTTTAGTGTTCAAAACAGCATTTAAATGATAGACCATCCAGTTACTTTTGTTGCTTCCTCCAAGATACTCCCCTAAAATACAATTATAAAGCTCAGTTAACGTGTAAAGAATCTACTATACCATAATAAAAGGCAAAAAGCAATCTTTGAACTTGAACTATTTTTGTTTCTCTAAAAGAAAACAATGCTGAATCCACTTTTGTTCATCAATTCAAAACAGTAACTTTTCACAAATTAATCTGTACAAATAAAATGGTTTTCAAGTGAATTGCATACTGAGTGCTAATTGGATGCTTCAGTAACATGGCAAAACTCTCTGTTAGTTAATAAAGCAAAGAAGTAAAAGACCAGTAGTTAGATCCGTACATTTGTTTAAAATATACAGAGATTTCATGTTATATGATAGTATTTTATCCTGGAGAAGAATGTATCTATGAGGCCTGTTTGTTTTGTAACCTCTGGTCCAAAAAACTTTGACTCTAGTTTGTATCAAAGTGAAAACAAAAGCTTAATAAAAATTGCTTGTCCTGAAACAAACATGTTTGAACAGCATACAAGATATTGCAACAATGTGAAAGAAAATGTTAATATTTGGAGAATACCTGAATTTTTTGTAGGCTTTGAATTTCAGAAAGGTTAAAAATTTAGTAGTTCCTTCACTCGTACACACAAATTAAAAGTTAGGGTTTCTGGGTTTCAGTTGAAGGCAATAACGCAATCACTGGAATTTTTGTGTACAAATAAACTCTCAGACATCTTTGTTTATTAAAAAGATCTCTAAAAAATTGTAAGTGGCAAGAATATCAAGACAAAATTGTTCCAAGCCCATTCTTCCCAGAAGTAGGTGGCATTCCTAGCCTATGCTCTGGGTGAAATCTTGGCCTCACTCAAGTCAATGACAAAACTCCCGTTGACTTGAGTGTAGTCAGGATTTCATCCTGTCTACAGAACAATACCACCACCACCACCACCATATCCCCTTCATTTTATTGGTAACTCAAACCCCAACCAAAAACAAACTGTCACCTAAGCTTTC
Source organism: Chelonia mydas (assembly GCF_015237465.2). Lineage (NCBI taxonomy): Eukaryota > Metazoa > Chordata > Testudines > Cheloniidae > Chelonia > Chelonia mydas. The sequence continues at coordinate 61,032,633 of NC_057852.1, forward strand.
TCCACAAGCTTGGCTGTTCCTAGGTTCTGGATGGAAACTTCTATATCCCAGGCCCTATGTTTATCTCCTTCAGAGAGGCTTCAATCCTTTGTATGTCCCTGTTGAGGCTAATGGAATCCACCTGTTGTTAACTCTGCATTAGTTCTACTGCACCTTCATGCAGGGTTGAATCACCTGGCAGAGGAACCTAGCCTCCTCATCCCTCTGTTACACCTGATCATCAAAAAATATTCATGTTGTACTAAAGGAAACCAGCACATACTAAGCGATGCTACCCATTGTTTTATCTTGCCTTACCTTCACTCACTGACTACATTTGTTTTGTTGTGTTATCATACCAGAAGAACAAGCTGAATATGAGAAAATGACTGGAATCATTATTCTGTATTTAAAATTTTATTAGTGATTAAATTCCTGTCACTTAAAAGTTAGGCATAGCAATTTTATTTCTAGAGGAACTGAACCAAAAGAGATTATTAAAGACTCATTTATGTATGCTGTAAACAGGCAAAATACATAATCTTCTGCCCCAGCCTTCATACTGCCATCTAATGACAACTTTCTAGTGCTCTTTAATTTACACTGTATGCTTTACTGTACAGCATAACATTATAAAATCACATCACCCTTACCAATTACAGATTTTTGAAGTTATGTTACAATCAGAAACAGTTTCTCTCACTTTTCTGTAATTACGTACAGTAAAAAGCAAAACAAACTTTTGTGGGTAGAAATGGGTATGATTTTACTATATATATACACACACACAGAGGCAATAATTATCCATGTATCAGATAGAGTCCAGTCCAAAATTACTATAACAAATTGTAGCATGATACTTTCCAGCAACATGGAAGTTAAGCTATGAGCCTTATCCTCTTGTATTGCCCCATTATCTTATGATTTATTTAGATGTACAAGAAAAGTCACTGTACATCTATAGGGAAGATCACCACAATTGTCTATAGCTACTTATTAAACTAACCTTTCAATAGCGGAACATTTAAAAATGAATTAATCTGCATTCTTGGTGTATTATAGATAATTAATTAGAACTAAATCAGGTTTAATGATATTTACATTACTGAAAAAATTAATAGAAAAAATGAAACTGCTGGTAAGAAATTTAACACTCAGGTCAAATGTTAAGAAAGCAAGGAGAGCTGCGTTATACAGTTTCCAGAAAGGAAAACTATAAGGCCAAACAGAAGTGATTACACACCTTTCAATTTGCAAACCAATTCATGTGCGTTAACAGGAATTATGTACATGCACTTCTGAAAAGAGAGTATGACCCTAAATCTTTGGTGCTGCCTCACCATGCTACCGGTGTCCTGCCAAACTGCACATGAGAAGCACAGGTTCTGCAGTGCACTATTCATCCATCTTCACAAAGTAGTATAGCAGTGCAATGACAAAAGCTGTTAAGGGAAGGAAGAAGGAGCTAACCCAGAAGGACAGGCAAGAATCATGAGCACAAGTCTCTAATTTTTTCACCTTTTTACTTCAAATGTATGTATCCTGATAAAGGAGACTAAGGTGTTTCAACAGTAATCTAAGATTTTCTTGGGAAAAATTATTTCTCCCTACTCCTTTTCCCTAAAGAGGGCTTTGTTCCCAATCTGAACATTTTGCAACACATGATGCCAAACTTGCAAAAGAGTTTGAGGTCATAATAAATTTACAGAAATACAATACACAAGAATACAACACATTTTCCATATAACTGAGGTTACAATGGCTGACAGCTGTTCTTGAGAGCACCACAACTTAAGTACTCATGAAATAATATCATCGACTTAAATCGTATGGCACCTACTACCCTGTCAGTAATTTTGACCAGCAGCAACATGCATCTGAATCTTTACTGATTACTTAACTTTTTAAGTCAGGATTCCACTTGAAGTATATTTAAATAATGAAAATAATGTATGTAAAAGTTACCGGTATGTAATCTTTTTACATATTAGTACACTGACATTAATATATTTTACAAGGACCCAAACTATCTGTATAATCAAATGTATGATTTGTTGATGGTATAATGCATTTACCCACCTTACATACTAGCATGAAACGACTGCTCAGGGACTGCTCTTAGGGGAGTTCACACGCACGCTCTTCCCCAAGCTCTGCAAGGAATGTTTACCAGTACCAGCAACAAAACTGACACAGCACAGGCAAGAGGCTGCAGTCAAGGTGTGTGCAGAAAGGGGAATGAGGGAAAAAGAGGGCGGGACTTTTTTTTTTTTTTTTTTTTTTTTAAGATTCAGGATGTTGTCAAAAATTCCATTTAAAAAAGAAAGACAAATTTCAAAAGATTAGAGTTAGAAGCATCCCTTTAAAAGTGGGATGTTCATTTATTTTCAAAGCAGCTTTAACCCAAAATTTAATATTGACAGTGTTTCAGAATTTTTTGCTTTTAAACATGTCTTCTTTTGAAGAAGAAATGTGAAAATGCTACTTATCTTTCCCAATTTTTTTCTTTCATACCTTGAAGTACCTTGACATGAAACACAATAAAACTTGATGTATAGCAACTGAACAAAATCACTGCAATTATATGTATAAAACTTCCTACATTGTGGACATAACACTTTAGGTAATAGTCTTAAACCAAAGTGCAACTGTTTTAAGCTGCATGGAGTGTTTTAAAAGGACACTATCCAGTCCATTATTTTTAGATATAGTATTCAGCAAAGGATGTATACAAGACTGTGTTCCTTCTAAAATCTTTTAGAAAGCATTAAATAATGTTCAACTACTCTTACAACGTTAACATACTTACTTGCGTTACAAATGACCCAAATTTAAAAATTCTCTGAAACAGAGGGCTCCGGGAACTGGCAGTTCTCCCACCACTAGTTCACAGCTCTGAATATCAAAGCTAAGTTTGCAGCAACTAGAAGTTGCTAATATACAACTAGTGGCCATAGCAAAGTTCTTAATGGACAAGTACATATTCACAATATGAAAACCACCATCACAACTGTCTTTGTTAACAGTATCACCTGGAAAACCAAGGATTGAGGCCAAGGTCAGGGTCAATTGCAAATACTTTCTCCCCTTTGTGAAATTACTTCAGAACAGGACTGAGCTCACTGACAAAATGATATAAATTTACTTGCACTTCCGCTGCCCATCACTTGAATGTTCTGTAAACAGATTAAAGATTTGCCTTTCTAGGGTTATTAAGTCATCACCTTTCATGAATATTAAGTTATTTTTCAAATATTACTTACCACTGCAGTATTGAGATATTTGTATTAAGATTAATTAAGATATGATTCACAGCCTCCAAATCTAATTCAGAAGAGTTTTAGCACCAAAATAACGGTTTAACAAAGTTTTGTAAGAGGAATCATGTATGATTCTGATAATTGATAAAGACAAAATATAATTAAACAAGACAAGTCATTTGGTCCTGAACATCTTGACAATGACACTTTAAAATATAACTATAAAATATTCACTGTAAGGGTCCAAACAGATTTTACTTTCATACCTTACTACCCATTTTAGGTACAAGGTAGAAGTTTTTCTAATGGAAAAAAAATTGACTTTAAACTCAGTTTCACCAAATAGTAGAATCTCTGGCAATGCTCAGTGGCTCACATTCATGAAGCAAAGCACATAATTGTCATACAGCCCTGCCTCCTTGATGGTTTTATTACTCAGTGACAGAGTAATTTAACAGTAATAAGGGGAAAACAATACTGCTCTAAAAATCTCATTCTCTAAGAAAAATCCTGCAGAATGACCTCTATGTATAAGCTTGTCATTAGTTCTTGGAGCCAAATAAGGGTATTCCAGAAAAACTGGCTCAACGAACTATCTTCAGAACTCTTGCACACAATGAATATATAATAAAATAACCACCTGTACGACTATCCTATTCATGAACTATACATGCTCGACAAAGTCAAACAGTTAACAGCTGCAGCTGGTTTCCAGGATTTAAAAAAAAAAAAAAGACAAAACCCTAATAGAAACAAAATTTATTGTAAAACAAGGTGAAACAGCAATGACTTTAGCTGAGTTCCTGCTCTGTAGTTCTCTACAGAGCATAATGCTCTCAGGAAGGACAAAAAAAAAAATGATAGCATAACTATGCAGATGTTGCCTCATTAAAATCGCTTTCTCTTGATAATTTCTGGTTTCCAGCTGACAGGATGAGTTTCTTCAGTCTGGAAAAAAAAAGTAACAAAAATAAAGACTGAAATTGTAGTAATATTATTTTTAACTGTAAACTAAGCTATAATTAGTTTATGGTTTAAAGATTGGTTACACATTACATACTATAAATTTCATAGATACACTATATTCATATATTTATAATATTGAACTGTTTCTGTATTTGCTTTAGCTAGAATTTTACTAAAGAATGCTCAGTGGCTTCATATACTCGTTAACTCTGTTCCTCCTCCCTTTCCCACCACTGGAAGTCCTGGACGAATCTCGTTTTTGTGAATATTTTGGGTGGGAGAAACAAGATCATGAGAGGTCAATGACAGGTTAAGAAGAATGTTCTGGTGATCAGGGCACAGGGAGTCAGCAGAGTTGGGCTCTACTCAGTTCTGCCACTGATATGCTATGTGACCGTGGGCAAGTTCTTTAACCCCTGTGCCTCATTTCCTCCCAAGTGGGGAAAACAGCTACCTCCAAGAGATATTGAGCTGCAAATTCATTATTTGTGATGCACTCTTAAATCCTCAGATGGAGGGCACCATGTAAGTGCAAAGTAACATTATCTAACCCTATTCATATCTATTATTTGTACTATAGTAGTGCCTAGCGGACCAGAAAGTCCAAAAACTATGATTAGATTCCATGTATTACACACACTTATTATACAGAGTGACTATACAGTAACTGATCCCATTCCTTGATGTACACTTTTAACAAAGTGTAGTACTTTGAAAATAAGTTGTCTACACTAGATTCCAGTCTGCTTGCCTTATAAACTATTCTATAGGGTATCACATAAAGAAGAGTAATATACTCCTTTTAAACTGCATCTTTGTCTTGAAGATTACTACCAGGCACACCACTACACTGGCCTCAATTTGCAATGTACACTCTTTGGAATAAGATAGCCCCACACTGCATCACAAGGGGAGTTCTGTATTTGAATAGATGGACCTCCTTTAGACAGGCTTGCTATACTACAGTTAACAGTAGTATAACAGTAGTTAACTAGTGCAGAAGCTAGCCACAGTCCACATATTATTAGACACGCTACTATTTTCCTCTTGGATAGAAATGTTGCAACCTTAACCCGAATAAAATAGCTCTGCAGAAAACCTGACTGTTAATTTTGTCTTGAAACTGTGGACTTCAGGAAAATGCAATTAAGACACTTCAGCATACCGCAGTATCATCTTCTCTGTACACTTTTATGGTTTTATCAGCTTCAGCAGTGAGCAATCTGCTTTCTGACTGGTCAAATGCACAAGCAAATATTCCTGATTCACTGTCCAAAGAACCAGGCTGTACAGCTGCATGTACTCTCTGGAAATTATACCCAGTTCTCCAGTCCCAAAGATGCATAGTGCCATTATCAGCTGAAAGAGAGAAAAACTGGTATGTCATTAAATCCATTTCTGTCACCCTTTCTATAAGAGTAGCACTCTGAACTTCTGACTAATGTATGAGGAAATCCACAGGTTTGAACTGGTTCGCCAAAACACTCAATTAGAATAGTTTATTGCACCTCAGTAGATTCCCCATTTCCTTTTGGTTTCCTTGTTCCCTTCCCAATGAAGAGGGAGGGCTGCAGCTCCCTCTGGAGTTCATCTAAGTTTTCCTTAGTCTTTCTGGGAACAGATAAATGATGCCGGAATCTTGAACTCCAATTCCCCACTTGGTAGCATATGGCATTACAAATGGGATGGTATTTCTATACTCAATTATGAATTAATTAGAAACATTACAGGATTTATGACCTTGCATAAGTTTAAATTAGGTCTAAATTAGCTGTTACCACTCAAGAAAGATCTTGGAGTCACTGTGGATAGTTCTCTGAAATCATCCACTCAATGTGCAGCGGCAGTCAAAAAAGCAAACAGAATGCGGGGAATAATTAAGAAAGGGATGGATAATAGGACAGAAAATATCACATTGCCTCTATATAAATCCATGGTACGCCCACAACTTGAATATTGTGTACAGATTTGGTGGCCCCATCTCAAAAAAGATATATTGGAATTGGAAAAGGTTCAGAAAAGGGCAACAAAAATTATTAGGGGCATGGAATGGCTTCAGTATGAGGAGAGATTAATAAGACTGGGACTTTTCAGCTTGGAAAAAGACAGCTAAGGGGAGATATGATTGAGGTCTATAAAATCATGACTGGTGTAGAGAAAGTAGATAAGGAAGTGCTGTTTACTACGTCTCATAACACAAAAACTAGGGGTCACCAAATGAAATTAATAGGCCGCAGGTTTAAAACAAATAAAAGGAAGTATTTCTTCACACAATGCAGTCAACCTGTGGAACTCCTTGCCAAAGGATGTTGTGAAGGCCAAGACCATAACAGGGTTCAAAAAAGAACTAGATAAATTCATGGAGGATAGGTCCATCACTGGCTATTAGCCAGGATTAGCAGGAATGGTGTCCTTAGCCTCTGTTTGCCAGAAGCTGGGAATGAGCGACAGGGGATGGATCACTTGATGATTACCTGTTCTGCTCGTTCCCTCTGGGACACCTGGCACTGGCCACTGTCGAAAGACAAGATACTGGGCTAGATGGACCTTTGGTCTGACCCAGTAAAGCCATTCTTATGTTCTTATGTAAAGTTTATAGAAGCGCCTTCAGATTAAACTAGAGCCAATATCACTGCCAGTAGCATCAGTTTAAGGGTAGTTCCATGGATCTGAGATCCATGTTTGGAAAGACCCATTATCAAAGCAACGTTTCAGTTATGATACATGTGCCACCTAGTCAAACCAGAGTTTAATTTGTGCACTAATACCAGCCAGATATGGAATCCAGACATTTCAGGAAGTGTCTTTTCTAAGGTAAGACTTTAAACATTAATGTATCTTATTTCAGCGTTAGTTTCTTTGAAGTTGTGGCAGACTGTGTGCTGATTTTCAAGAACACCAGTTTTTGTAGGGTCCCAGTTTTTTAAAGAAGTCTTTAAAATATAGTTCTGACTAGAACAGCAGTTTTGATCTGTGGAAAGAAACTAGTTTCTCCATAAGCTTCAGCTATTTCAAAGGAGCTGCCTACAGAATAAGAGCAGCCCAGTTTCATACTAAAACCAGTACAAATGCTCCTACAAGGCCCTTGAAGAATTTATCCTTCAAAATCATCTAGAATTAAATAAAAAAGAACCCATTTTTAAAAGCTTTTACCGACACAATTTGCATAAATCCTTAAGGCTATGAACTATTATTTATGATGACAAATACAGATTTAATTTATATTTTAAAAAAAAAAGCCCACTTACCTGTATTTAAAATCAGAATAAACTGACCCCCTATGCTTAACACTACACTAAATGTGACAATAACTAACATTTAGGTGTTTAAATAAAGTATGATTCTCCTCTGAAAAGTGATTTCTCTCAATGACTTCCAGAGCAAACATGCTCCGTTTACAAATAAAAAAATGTTTATCACCAACAGTCTTTCTGCAAACTCATCCTTAAAGGAAGGAAAAGCTGCATTTTCTGGCTCAGGTATGATTCTGTGAACCAAATTCTACCCTTGGTTACACGTGTACAACAGATTTGCCCAAGTGAAACCAAAGGCAGAATTTGCCCCTGCAATTGTAACTTAGATAATAATTCTGTGAGTAGTGCATAAACTAGAATAGAATCTCAGTTCACTCTCCCATAGCTGTACTGGTTCTTCAATGCTACCAGGAGTAAAAAGAAGAAAGTAAAAAAAGTTCGTCTTGTAGTTAAGGCACTGGACTGGGACTCTGCAGATCTGAATTTAATTCCTACTTTGCCTCTGGCTCCCTATGTGATCTGGGCAAAATGACAATCAGTTCTCTGTCTGCAAACAGAAGATAATATTTCCCTTCGCCCACCCTTCATCTGCCTCATCTATAGACTGCTAGCTGTCTAAAGTCATACACTACCCTCTCACTATGTTTGTGCTGTACCCTAGCAGAATGGGGCCCTGATTTCAGTTGGGACCTCTAGGAGCTACCCTGATTACTTTACTTATTTTACTCATTACTTAGACATGACTGAGTACATATATATACTGTGACAGGGTCAGGCCAAATGGCTACAGGAGAGTGATAGAAGGCGGATATATTAGCTCCAGGTTAAGGTAACAGGGAAGGTTCTAGAACAATCAGGAACTTTCTGGAAACAATTAAGGCAGACAGGCTGATTAGAATACCTGCAGCCAATCAAGAAGCTGCTAGAATAAATTAAGACAGGCAGGCTAATCAGGGCACCTGGGTTTAAAAAGGAGCTCATTTCAGTTTGTGGTGTGCGTGCAAGGAGCTGGGAACAAGAGGTGCACTAGTGGAAGACTGAGAAGTACAAGCATCATCAGACAACAGGAGGAAGGTCCTGTGGTGAGAATAAAGAAGGTGTTGGGAGGAGGCCATGGGGAAGTAGCCCAGAGAGTTGTGGCTGTCAAGCAGCTGTTACAGGAGCCACTGTAGACAGCTGCAATCCACAGGGCCCTGGGCTGAAACCCGGAGTAGAGGGCGGGCCCGGGTTCCCCCCATCCCTCCAACTCCCTACTTGATACTGGAGGAATTGACCTGGACTGTGGGTTCCACCAGAGGGGAAGGTCTCTGGCCTGTTCCCCGATCCACTAGGTGGATCAGCAGAGACTGCGGGGATTGTTCATCTTCCTTTTCCTCATGCTGGCCGGTGATGAGGCTAACTGAGTGAATGGCAGATCTGAGCCATGAAAGTGGCCAAACTGAGGGCTGCTGTGAACCTCTGAGGCGAGCAAATCCGCCAATAAACGCAGGACCAACCAAGGCAGAGGAGGAACTTTGTCACAATACACAAACATATAGCTTTGACAGTACATCTTTACATCAAAATTATTTATACTGCAGCACTTGATTAACCTTGCTATTGAAAAAAAAGTCACCATCAACTTGGGCTAATCAATGTTCTAATAAATTAATTAGTAACAGATTTAGTTAGGAATTACTCAGCATTCAATTAAATATACACCATTTGTAAAATTTGATGGGAGGTAGTTTCAAAAAAGGTAGATGGGTTCAACGTATGGAGAAACAAATAGTGAAATGCTGTGAAACCACACAGCAATGTGGTTACTTTCTTCAGTTTAAAATATATACATACATACACACATATAGAGTAAGACAGAGACTTTGATACACTAGGCTGAGCCAAGTAGATTCTAGTGTATTCATTAAGGGGCAAATACTGCCTATCCAACTTTCAGTATCACCGTGATATCAAAGATATGCAAAGAGCTTTCAGGAAACAGAACAAACGCTCTTCTGCTGCATATGAAGTGAGGGGTTAGGATCTGGTGGGCTTCGCAGGGATACATGCACCTTGTGTTTGCGGAGCTCCACTTCATGCGCACTACCATGCAGTGAGTGGGTAGGAGTGAGGCAGAAGTAGGCCAGGGAGATCTACTGCTATATGGATTTGCCCAATCCAACCCACATCTATAGACATGTTACGAAGGCCATGGATGCGTCAGGCTCAAGAGTGCAGTGGGATCCACAGGGTGACTCTGCAGCCACTCCATAGCAGCAAATGGTGAGTAAGAGAGAGGACAGGGACTCTTCTTCTTGCTCTCCAGGGGTTACTTAGCCCACCTACTTAAGATGCATCTTTGGCTAAGGATTTAGGCTTAAATGCGTACACATAGAAAAAAATCAGGATGTTTAAATTTACCTCCTGATACCAACACTCCATCGGAATTCACAGCCAACGTGTTGATAATAGCATTATGACCAGAAAGATTTTGAATGAAGTTTCCATCTGGGAATTTCCACTGTTTAATGTTATCTGGAGAACCAGATGCAAATGTATAACTGGAACAAGATTAGCACAGTAAAGGAGAGTTAAAAGATAGTTAAATCATATCATTTTATTAATAATTCATTTCAGAGTAGCACATCACTCCTAAAGCTACAGTTGTATATGGCAGATGCTGATCGTTACTTCCAAAACTACTTTATCACTAAATTACCATTTTTCCAAAATGGCCAGTTTATAAAAACAAACTTTTATATTTACATACATTATTTATATACTTTACTTTCTTATAATGCAAATGTTCGTTATGTAACTCTGCTATGTTTCACTACATTTGTTTTTCATTTTATTAATTGGATTACATAACCACACAACCACATGAAAGGTATTTTTGTTTGTTTTGTTTTCAGGTATGCATTAATGGTGTAATGAAGATAAAAGTTTCAGAGAAATATTAATTCTCAATAAGAACACATGAACATTAGCTTTTACAGTATCCCAAATTTAAACTGTCTTGCATTTTTATTCTGGCAATACTCATGCATAGAAGTACCATCAGAAAAGAGACATAGCATTTTCAAAAAGATCTCTCACATTACTGGACAAGTGCACTTTTGCAGATTTCCTTGTTGAGAATATTGAAGACAAGAAAAACTGCCAAGATGGTCATTCTTCTAAATCTATGCAACAGTGTGTAAGGCACCTCTATGGAGAAACAATTAACTTCCAAAAGCTAATTTGTATGAATAGCTGAATCACCCTTAAATAACTTAGTTCCCTCATTCTCAACTGAGTCTTCACATATTTGATCTGGGCAGCAAAGTTTAAAAGCATCTTAGAATATTTTTAATCAGGCATCCTCAAAGCAGTTCACTGACTTTTTAAAAGAAATAGTCATACCGAACTGGGGTTACCGGTCAATTAATCCAGATAAAAGATAGGACAGATTAAGTAAATTTAGAGTTTGTGAAAGGTGCACAGCTGACAAGGCCTTGGGCTGAAAGTTTTCTAACAAACAAATATAAGCTCTCTAGGTGTGAGAGGGTAGTTCAGTCTCTGTGTTCAACACATCTTCAGCTTCTCTGCTCAGATTCCTAATAATGATAAGAGAGGTGGCTCTGTAAAATGTTCAGTACCGGAGCTGGACTGGAACCAATTCACTTCACACAGATTCTGAAGTTTTGTAAGGAGGAGACTGAAATTAAAAGGAATCAGATGCAGCCATATCATAGTCATCCTTTTCTAAATCATTAATAGGGTAGGTATCCTAGGAATCTTTATTGGAATTATGCTTCAATGCATAAAACACTTCTAACTGAGGGAGATAAGGAATGGGCAGATTATCTATTATTATCTAATAGACAGATTATTCCATAACTACCTACTACAGGGTTTTTTTTACACCTGCCTTAGAAGCATCTGATACTGGCAAATGCAGAGACAGGATACTAAACCTGACAGCCCATCACCCTGGTATTAACTACTCTCAACTCAGGGCTTGTGTACAAAAGAAAATTTGCAAAACCTTCCCATTTTCTTTTAATAAAGATTCAGCTCCATCAACATTGGGAGTCCTAGTGCCACTGGTGGAAGTACAGTGTCAACTAACGCTGGTGCTTAAGAATCTACAACAGATCTCCACAACAATGCTAACCCCAGTGGAGCTGAATCGGTGTTAATAACTGCTTCTCAGATACCTTAAATGCAATGGTTTCCTGTTGAGTATATATTTTTGAACTCTTTATTTGCTAGACTGGGTAGTACATATAAAACTAATGTTCTACAACATATCTAATGTTAGCTTGCTTCTCCTGTCACATATTACAAACTGTGAAGGGCTAAAGGAACGAGGAAAACTTACTGTCTTGGATGCAATACAACTGCTCTTACAGATTTCTTGTGATTTGTCAAAGTGACACGAGTTTTTCCTGCCACTAAGTCCCACAGTCGTATTGTGGTATCATGGCTTCCTGTGATTTAAAAAAAAAAAAAGACAAAAATGGTATACTATAAACACTACCAACTTTTGTTTGGACAACCAATTCTGATATACAGGAGTTGCTAATAAATTAAAACAAGACGTTTCATCCTAAAAGTGCTTGACAAACATACTAACTAGATACAGTGATCTTTAGTAAGTACTGATGTACAACCACCTCTGAAGTAAAACATATTGGCTTTTAACAGTCTACAGCAACATTATAAATGTTTAAGAGAAGGAATGAAGATTATCTGATCGAGTTTGAAACTAGAAAGGAATGCAAGTTGTCATCATGCAACTAAGTTGGATTTTGACCATATATGGCTTTTGATATACTGGGGTTGACGCCTCATTTTTACACTTAACTGTACAATCTGAAATTCTTCCCTTTAGGTTTTTTATATTTCCTCTTATTTACACTGTATTAATACACTGTATTATTTAAACTTACATTGACTCTTCCCCTTGCGTGATTTCATGGACACGAAAAGAACCACTCAAACATCATTTTACATATTAAATGAAAAAAAAAAGTAAGAATATTTAAGCACAAGAAGAGTCCAGAAATGCAGAAAGTAAAGTTTTCATTGAATAATACATACTACCTATAATTAGGCACATTACTAACAGGCGAACTAGTAATTGGAAATACTATATATGTGCAGTGTTACTATCAGAACATTTACTTCTGCATCACCTGACTTGTACTTAAACACAAAACCATATTTTTGCATTAATGTTGCAGGGTTTTTTTGTATTACATTAGCTCCAAAGAGACCAGAGCCCGGCACAAACATCACAATATATGGTCCTTGTTTGCCTCCAACAGCTTACCAACTAATTTAATACAAGACACAGCAAATTGGAAAAACAAATGTGATTAAATTGGGATTAATCAATGAAGGTAACAGTGATATGAATGTGTGTTTATATAGAGGAGTTATATGCACAGTTAGCTGGTTTTGAGTAATTCAATTTGGGAAACAACATATACCATACCTGTGATAATCTGTGGTTCCGCAGCTTGGCACTTCACTGTTGCCACTGCATTTGTGTGTCCCGCTAATGTATGCACACTGGCTTTTGTCCTCACATCCCAAATCTATGAGAGCACAGTAAATTCAATTAGTCAAGAAAACATATGTTCATCATTTTTTAGGTCCTATCATTTATTGCATGGCTTACATGCCACAATCCTGAAAAATGAAACTACCATACTTTTGACTTATAAATTCATCACAGAACTGTGCAAGCTGTTGAAAAAACATGGAAAAGCTGCCATTCAATGTATTCTAAGGAATCAGGACAACTTTATTTAAAGCCAGTCACCATAAAGCTGTACTACTCTCTCAGGCCAAAAAACTTTAAAGACTAAAGGTTCTTAACTGTCTAAATAATATATATTAGTGGGCTCAGCTGTAAGTAATATATAAGAATCCACTAGCTCTCTATACACTGTTGAGCACAACTCAAGGCTTCAATTTTAAACTATAAAGACCAACATGATTTGGATCCTGATTACCAAAACAATCCCTCTTTCCATGAGCCATTGTAGGACTTGAAACTAGCAGAGGAGCTCAAGAGTTAAAAGTTCCTAGATTTAAATGCCTGGAAACTGGAGGCAGAGTGCTCTTGGTGGAGAGCTCTCAATACTGGAATTTTTGCTCATTCATTGGACTGTCAGAGCCCAAGTGTGTTGACCTTCAACTTGTGGTTTTCACTCAGGTTTCTGTCTGACCAGGGCAGGGACTTAATGCAATAAGTGAAGGTGCAAAAGGTATGGCATTTTTGGTAAAGGAGTTCATGTAGATAATTCAACTTTCCTACTTATGTATTAATTTTTGTATGCTTACAGGTTTTTTAAATTATAAAAGTGGACATGTAACAAAGTTAAATCTCACTGTTTTACGTACTCGTGCAGTTGAATCTCTGCTACATGTTACCAGCACGTCTATTGTCGGGTGCAAATCCAAACCATAAACTGCACTTAGATGACCATGGTAATGCCTAATAACCTAGATGGATAAATAGACTTTAGTTAACTGGATATTTAAAAGGACAATCTTTCATTCATTGTGCCTTGACCAAAGAAGTCTAAACTTACCTTATTATATTCGAGATCCCAGCACTTCACCTGTTTATCTTCTCCACAAGAGAAGAGGTATGGACTTCTTCCACTTACTATCACCCCTCGTACAGTACTAATGTGCCCCGTCAAAGACAATTTTAATTTGCCACTAGCAAGGTCCCAGATCTGTATTGATAGATATAAATATTTGTAAGTTAACCAGATATCAAAGCATTATGTAGTTATACCCTAGGCAAATCTATCATGCATAATTAAGGTTTAAGAACTAAATTAGCATATAGACTTATCTCATTAGCATCATCGGGTCTAGAACAGTGATACTCAGACTAAGGCTCATGAGCCACAAGCGGCTCTTTAATGCGTCTCCTACGGCTCTTTGCAGCACAAGTTATTAAAACACTGTGATTTAATTATTCTTCTTAGTATATGTGCAACATGCCTCAGCTGGCACATGACCAAGATTCATCATCGAATTTGGTCCACTGGTTGGATCGTTAGCTTCCTGAACTGGTCGGGTACTGATAGGGAACGTGACATAAATACTTAACCAACCAATAAGGATACTTTTACTGTTGTTATTAACCAATTGTAGTTGATAAAATATTTGGTCAGTATTTTGCGGAGAATAATTATAAATAATTTATACACACTTTTTTCCTATCTCTATATCTATCTCGTAAATGAAACGATGAATTCACATACAGTGGCTCTTTTGGTTAATGTTGATCGCGAATTTGGCTCCTGAATCACTGAGCTCTGAGTATCAATCGCCTAGAGGTTTCAATATTAATGCTAATCCTGACTTTGGAATGTTCGATGAATCAGATCTCACACAGAAAGTAATCCTCCAGAAGAAGATGAGTGGCCGGATAGTGAAAGAAAATGTGTTTTAGAGCTGACTGTTCTGTGCATGACAATCAAGAAACCATTTCCAACAGCTGAAAACATTTAAGAAGCGAGTGAGAAAGTAAAGTTAAACTGGGACCATAATTCGCCAATCCTTCCTTCCATTCCTTACCTTTATAGTTCTGTCAGCAGAGCCAGTAACAAACCACTGATTTCCTGGTTCAACTGCAATACATCTCACCCAGCCCAGGTGACCACTGATAACCTTTAGAAATAATAATAAAAGCCTTCTGAATCAAAATGAAGGTACATTTGTTGACATAGTTGTTATTAACTCTACTTCTGAATTTCCATCAATATTAGCCCAAGAATTATAAGGCTTCACAATAAAATCAGAGATCTAAAATTAGATTTGGAAAATAAAGTTAAATATTGACTGAAATAGAAGCAACATTTTCAGAAGAAGAATGGACACTTAATTGTCAAAATATCAGAAACTGGATAGCTCAGGGGATTTGTAGTGGGAGAGAAACCTTCACCTATAAGTCACTGATTCAAATCCATATCAGGTCAGAAATGATTGTAGATCACCATTTAGATTCCTCAGGCAAGGACCATGTCTTGGCTGCCTCTCTTCTATATTCCCATACAGTTTACATGAACTACCAGTACTCATTCAACAACATTTACAGAAAGATGTCATCAGCTGACTGACCATCATAGCAGGGAAGTAAATCTGGCAATTTCAGTCCAGTTCTCCCCAGACAGGTGTGTCCACATAAAAAAAATACAATCTATCACCCCTGGAATTAACCAGCAACCTTGTTGGGTTGATGCATCAATTAATGAGTTGATGCTGAGAATGAACTACCATCCCATTTGTGATGGGGTGTGTCCACCCCACACAGGTGGAGAAGGGATTAACTGTGCCCTGCCCTACAGTGGAAGTGAGTCCTCTAAGGGGCCTAGAGAGGCTACAAGGGAAACAGCCAATGGGAGAGAGGCTGCAAGGAGTAGCTAATCGGGGTTCAACGGGCTCACATAAAAGGATCTGTAGGGACAGAGTCAGTCAGTGGGTAGGTGGGAGCCGAAGAAGAGGTGACTGTGTCCCTAGAAGTTAGAGACAGCTGGAGTACACAGTGGCACAGCAGGCTATTGCGGGGACACCGACCCTGAATGAAGGGGGGCACTGAAGGACCCTGCAGGGTAAATAAAGGAGCTTCAGGAGAAACTGGCAGCTGCTGAGCAGGCCTTGCAAACAGCAGAAGGAGACTTAGTGTTCCAAAGTGAATGGCTCAAGTATGTTATGGAGGACCAGGAAAATGTGCGCCTCCAGTTGAGGGAAATAGAAAAAGCGAGGGATGATCTGCAGTCACAAGTTAGGTAGCTACAGGGCTGGGTGTATACATACCTCACCCTGAGAGCTTCAGGCTTGAGAGGGAGGGTGTGTGATGGGGTGTCTACCCCATGCAGGTGTGGAAGGGATTAATCATACCCTGCCCTAGAGAGGAGAAGTGGAGGTGAGTCCTCCAAGCAGCCTAGGGAGGCTGCAAGGGAAACAGCCAATGGGAGAGAGCCTGCAAGGAGCAGTCAATCAGGGCCCAGTGGGCTTACATAAAAGGAGCTGCAGGGACAGAGTCAGGAGTGAGGACTGTGTCTCTAGCAGGCTGAGAGAGGGGGAGTACTGCTGGCAGGAACCAGGGGAGCAAGGAGCTCCTGGCTGGCTGCTGCGACTGGACAGCTGAAGGCCACAGGGTGAGTACGAAGAAGGTATCAAGGCTGTGGGGAAGTGACGCAGGGAACTGTAGCAGGACAGAAAGAAGGTAAAGAAGTGCCACATGAGACTGCTATCTACAGTGTCCCTGGGTTGGGACCTGCAGTAGTGAGAGGGCCTGGGTCCACCCCATTAGCCACTGGGGCAGTGGTGGACTACGGACAGTGATACCCATCACCAATACTACCCAAGGCTGGAGGGCCGACTCACGAAGATGATGCTGCGGTTCGTGGTGTGACGTCGGTCTGAAAGTGGAGACGATCGCAGGAGACGTACCACCGGAAGAGGGCGCACCCACTGGTGGAGCTAATCCCTAGGACAGCTAGCAGGAGGGCATAGCGAATAGACTGTCATATGCCCTCCCTAAAGTTGGCTCTTTCAGTTGTGGGGTGAGAGAAAATGACATTATAGAACAGGTAGCATCTGGGCAAGGGTAAATAGCAGGAACTTCAGTTTCCAGGGTAATCCATCAAGGACCTTACAGAAGCATTAAAAATCAGTTTTTAAAAAAATCCAGTAAAATTATAGGCTACGTGAACATGAAGGAAAAAAATAACTGAAAGGCTATCTTTATTTGTATTTCCATAACCATAGCTTTAGGCCACGTCTTCTAAAGAAAACATTCTTCATTGAACTATGTGATAGTAACATCTGCAAGAAATACATATATAGCTATAGAGCACATATTATATAATAGATAGTGGA
This sequence comes from Chelonia mydas, assembly GCF_015237465.2. Taxonomy (NCBI): domain Eukaryota; kingdom Metazoa; phylum Chordata; order Testudines; family Cheloniidae; genus Chelonia; species Chelonia mydas. The sequence goes on from NC_057852.1 coordinate 61,049,971, forward strand.
CCAGAGACCAGTGATCAAGTCCTAAGGCCTGGTCATTCAACGTGGCCTTAAAACAGCTGGAGACCACCAGTGGCCAATTCCTCTTGCATAGGAAAAACTTTCCATCAGTGGAGCGCTGGTGGAGGTAGCACTGCTGCCTCCTAAACTAACCACTCCCCACATCCCCCACCCAGCATAAGGGGAGACTGTGGGCACGTCAGAGGCATTCTGTGAATGGGCATGAGAGGAAGTATGGTAAAGCAGAGCTTCACTAAACCTCATCATCCTTTTGCTCTATTTTCTGGGCAGCGCTGGATCTGGAAGCCACATTCTATTTTCTGTGGCTATCACTCTCCACTATATCAGAGTGCAGCTCCAGTGTAGTGGAGAATCAGGGCCAGAGTGCTAAAACAAACTGAACCCAATCAAGGCTCCCCTGTACACATGGGTTCAATGCACCTGGTGAACCAGCCTTGCTCCCTTTTGGGATTTTAACAGCTAGTGCTGGGCCATGACTGATCAGGAGATGCAGGCAGACTACGGTACTGAGCCTTCCACCATGTCATCTTCAGTTATATACAATTTTCTCTAAAGTCCTGGTTTCCTTATTAAACTGTCCCAGCCACTATTCACTTGTTTCCTTTTTTGACTCTGTTGCACCAAAAATAAAATGTGCCTCTTAATTTTTATAATTGAATTGCTGCAGAGCTATAATCTTACATCATACTCTTACACATTCCTTTGTGCTCAACTGTTTTTCAAAAAGACTTCTCTTTACATTAACCATAGGTTCATGGATAATAAATCTTCAGTAAATGTTTACAAAACGTCAAGTGTACATAAAAAGGCACTATATACTAGCTGAACTGTGCTAACAAGATAAGATACTCCTCTGGTAACTTAGCATTAGTGAGATTTTCCAGTCTCTCACAATTAAGTCTGATCTTCCTTCAGTAACCAGACCATTTCTCTGAGCACGGAAGCTACTTGAGTTTCATATTATGTAAACTTTTCCTTTAAGTAATGTGTTTATCTAAAGGGAGTGTTTCATTGTTTTCAGTTTGTTTTTTCTACCATATACCTTTAGAATTTTTCCCCTTCATGCTTATTTTTCCATATACTCATTTCACAAGGTATTCAGATACCTTGGTGATAAGTGAGAAATACTAATTGGTATCATCTGAGAATAAAATTAAGGCAACAATTAACATTAATGCAACATTTAGACTGAGCTCAAGCACATACAGGTCAAGCAGTTCTAAATGAAGTGATAATTCAACAGTGTTTAGACAGTATTCATGTTAGGTAAAACTGGTCAGATTTATTGAAAAATTCTCCAACAGTGTTTGTATTTTAAAATTATATTAATGCTTTTATTTCATTATGATCTGTTAAGACCGTTAGAGCAGCAATTGCAGGGTTGCCTACTGGAAATATAGTCAATTTTAAAAAATTAGTTAAAAGTAGTTTCAGGTTGTGACATGACCAGAAAGCGTTAAACATCCTACAGGATAACTTACTCAAATTCAAGCCTTAAAAATATATGGGGAGATAATGTTTGTGTTTTTGTGTATTTACATATATATGGGTAAAGGTCAACAATGTAATCAACAGTCCCTGTCTACGCTGTATTCTGATAATTCAGATATCAAAAGAACATCCTAGCATCTAAATGAATTGTAAACAAGGGATATCACTGTATTCATCTCTCTTTGAAATGTATAGCAAATCACCTGTGAGTGGTGGAGGAACAGGCAATTGCCTTATGTTAATTTGTATATTTAAGTATCCGTGACAGGTTTCAGAGTGGTAGCCGTGTTAGTCTGTATCAGCAAAAACAAGAAGGAGACCTCGTGGCACCTTAGAGACTAAGAAATTTATCTGGGCAAAAGCTTTTGTGGGCTAGAACCCACTTCATCAGATGCATGGAGTGGAAAATACAGGAGCAGGTATAAATACATGAAAAGATGGGAGTTGCCTTACCAAGTGTGAAGTCAGTCTAATGAGATGAACTACTTCAAAGTTGCCCTAATTACCTATTGTTCCCAAACGTGTCAAAGAAGACTTGAAATTGTATAAAAGATCCTTGGGTCCCAATCCCTTTTAACTAAGATCTGCTTAAACTTCATCAGGGGAAGTTTGAGTCGCAATATTGAGGTCCCAGTTCAGCTGGAAACACCTTGAATATGATACTGGACATTGGACTATAACCCATGGACTAAATTCTAAAAGAACTCTTTGCAACTACAAAGCTCACCATCTCTGCTATGTATCTGAACCTCAAGAATTGAACTCATGTCTGTATGTACATTGATCTTTTAACCTATACTCTCTCTCTTTTCTAATAAATTTTAGTTTAGTTAAGAAGAACTGGCTATAAGTATGTATTTGGGTAAGATCTGGAATATTCATTAATCTGGGAAGTAATGTGTCCAATCCTTTGGGATTGGTAGAACCTTTTCTTTTATATGGTGAATAAGATTTTCATTAATCTTAATCATATTTGACTTAGGTAACCAGGTGGAGGCCTGAGGCTGTGTTACTTTAAGGGAACTGTGGTTTGGACTTCTGAGTGACCAGTAAGGTATAACAGAAGCTGTTTAGTGCTGACTTGGTAAATCTAAGTATTAAAATAGCCACCAGCTATGGGGTTGTCTGCCCCATTCTTTGCAGTTCACCCTAATTGAGTGACCTCGGCTGGCTCCCCTGGGAATCCGGTCACACAGGTATTACATCTGTCCAGGAGTCACTCTAAGTTTCTCTCTCTCTCTTTTCTTTTCACTCACTGTTAAAGTGAAAGACCCACACAAACAAGAGGGGAAAATGAATGTTTATAAACAATATGCTGCCAAACGTATGAAGTAAACAAAATGGGAAAAAACTCTAAAATAGTTTATTCTAATTTCTCTTTTCAGGTGATACCTCTAATAGGCTGGAGGTACACTCACATTTCAGACAGAGGCTTGATTTTTAAATTGACTGTCTAATTCATTTTTGGGGTAAGATAAGTAAAATTTTAAAATATGGGCTTGAGTATATCTATAGAAAATGTAATACTCCTTTTTATTTTGTTGCACATTTCCAACTTACTCTGTACAGTTTCCATGGTGGATGCCATTGAGGTTTGGGCATTGTTGGAGCTTTCTTTGCAATCAAGGCAGAATTTTTGTTCCCACCTGCTTCCATCAGAGCCTATAAATTGAACAGAAGGTTACGATTATGTTCTATGACAAACACTCTCCACTCAACTCTGGAGTGTCTTGCACCCCTTCCAAAGCCTTGAGGATGCTCCTTCCTCTCAAGGCCTCACATTTTGGTCAGCCTCTTTCCATCAAGATGACTGCATAGGACTGCTACATGGAGCTAATTACAGAATCTGAACCCAATTTAGTAAAAGATTACATCATCAATATTAGAAGAGTTATGTATTATAAGAATCTCACCATGGACAAACCAGGAGGCTGTGCACGCTCCGGAATCCCGGCATGTCTGTAAATATCACCCACACCAGCAGCAGTACGATTTGCCTCTAACCTGGATAGAGAAAGAAGTTCTGAACAATGAATAGAAAGCACTTTAAAATAGTGAGGGAAAACTTAAAAAATTGGGTTTGTTAAATCTGGAGAAGAGAAGACTGAGAGGGGACATGATAAAAGTTTTCAAGTACATAAAAGGTTGTTACAAGGAGGAGGGAGAAAAATGTTGTTAACTGCTGTGGATAGAACAAGAAGCAATGGGCTTAAATTGCAGCAAGGGCGGTTTAGGTTGGACATTAGGAAAAGCTTTTTAACTGTCAGAGTCATTAAGCACTGGAATAAATTGCCTAGGGAGGATGTGTAGGGGATTTTTAAGAGCAGGTTGGATTAACACCTGTCAGGGATGGTCTAGATAATACTTAGTCCTGCCTTGAGTGCAGGGGACTGGACTAGATAACCTCTCGAGGTCCCTTCCAGTCCTAGAATTCTATTCTATTATGCCTTACTCAAAAGTTAAATTAAAATTTGTAAAGCATTCAAAATATTTTTATTGAAGAATTTTCTTTTCTTTGCAGATCTCTGCTCAGCTTGGGCTCTCCATAAATCTAACATCTGGTCTGAAGCCAGCTGAGAGAATTACAGTGTGGATTCTTACAAACTGGTGATGAAAGAGGAACGACCACAGCATAAGGGGTTTTTAAAGCACAGGGGCAGGAGTGGAAGTTGTATAAAGAGGCCCCAAACATTATTGTGCACAAGGCCAGCACTGTTTCCCCCCCAATACCAATGCTGACAGAGTAATCTGACACCAGGAGGCACTACTGTAATAAACATTAGCCATTTCCTCCTAAGTTCCAGCTTCAGAGATTTCATTCCATTCCAGAGAACAAGAGATCCAAATAATTTCCCCAGCTCTAGATATCTGGTGCTACAGTACTTAGTGCAGCCACCGGCTTTTCTTATTCAGGGTCAGTAATGAAATTAAGGTAAATGATCACTTGGAATCTACTACATTTTTTTAAAAAAAGTTTTTTTTAAAGGGAAATGTGATGGAAAAGCAAAAAAATTGTCAGGCAGACTCATAAGGCCAGTGTAGAACCAAAAACTATCCCCCCCACCTTTTTTTTAAACGTGTTTCTTTCTCTGGTACTGTGTGGGGAAAAAACTACAAACTAACAGCAGAACCTGGTGATATACATAGTGCTGTGAAACATAAGAAAGTAAACAGACTGAATTAACAGGGAAATTCCACACACCCCTCCTGTTGTATTAATCTCAGGTATTACTTTTGTAAGCCTTGCTGGAGCTCTAGGCATAACTAACAGTGTGAACCAAATGCTGTGAACTAGAATAGGTCTGGCCTTGGCAAAACAACACACTAGATATTGGCTAACCAAGTAAGCGCATTCCTGACTGGAGAGAATGGTACAAGAACACCCAGAGTTTTCAAATAACTACATAAACACATTCTTAAGAGATGGTACAGGAACACACCGATTGCTCGTAAGATAAGGATGGGTTGACAGGCTAATGGAAAAGGATGTTTTACTCAAACTAGCATGTACAAGGATAAGGGTGGTAACTAACCATGTTGGGAGTGTAATACATAACTTGTTTGTATCAATGAACAAAAGGAGAAGCCATAGGAGGGGCACCTTTGTCCAGCTTAGGGGACAGTGGAGACTCCAACTGCTGTCTGAGCCGGTCCATTTCACAGACATACATTTGTTAGTGTACCTGTAGCTTCTGTGGGGTGCTAGGACAGTGCTTCATCAACAATAAACTGACCAAGCACCTTCATTACTGAACTGAGCTTGTTGTCTGTATTATGAGTAACATCAAGGTTTGCTGAATTAGCAGGTTCTCTGCTGGTGCTAATAACATCAGAACTCCACAAATGGAAGCATTTAGCCAGTGGCGCACAAACTTTTCCAGTCGTGGCCCCCCTTTACCATTAACGGAATCGGTCCACGCTCCCCCTCCATTACTGGACAGCCAGGCTTCCTCAGCAGCTGAGCTTGGGCTGAAGGCAGAGCTGGGGATAGGGGAGTCGGGGACAGAGGTGGAGCTGGTCTGGGACTGAAGAAGGAAGGAGGGCAGAGCTGGACTGCAGACAGAGCAGGGGGCAGAGTGGGATTGGAAGCATGGTGCTCCCTCCCTGTCCCCTACTGGGGCTGGAGCCAGCCCCACTGTGCTCTCCCCCGGAATGTTCCTCTGCACTCCCCTGGGGGTGCGCATCCCAGGTTGGGGACCACTGCACTAAGCACTTGTAACAGCCAAGCAACCCCTGGATAGTGTTACCATGGCAACAACATTCCAGCCTTCAGCATTTAACTTTTACCAAGAATAGGTAAAAAAAAATTAAAAAAACTTCAGGAAGGTGTGATTTTAAGTGGAAAGTATCCCTTTAAAGATATACTAAATGTGAAGCCCACGTCTGACTATCACATGTTTTGATTGCCGGAAGGTAGATCGAAAGTTATCAAGGATTTCTGTATAGCATATCAAGAAAGAAGCTGTTCTTATGAACAATTAAGTTCCATGAAAAGTTAATAGATACCAGCAATGAAAAATAAAACTATTTTACTTGAGGTAGGTATCCTATATTGTTATTATGAGTTACTGTGTGAAAAACAAAACTGGAAAGAAGATTATTATTCACACTCAACAAATATTATGATTAGAGATGTACAGAACAGAGAATATATAAATGACTGTGAATCTGCATCGGAACTGGGGCCAAAAGAGAGAGAAATTACAAATCAGACATAGAACCATGTGAGTAGGAACTGTGATGATTGCAAAACAGTACAGTAGAATTTTTTGTATATTAAAAGAACAACACTGCTTATGGTGCTGGATTAAAACTTATAGGTTGCAGAAAAAGATATGTAATCAGTTACTGCAAGCAAAAAAAAAATTAGCTCAGAGTTAAGACCGAAAGACTGCGTTCTACTTTAGTGTCTTCCCAACCACCATAATCATCATCATCATCTTGAGAACACAATACTTTTCTCAAAAAACCCACAAGCATTGAAAAGCTTGGCCATTCCAAGTAAAGGTTCTGCTTAAGAAAAAACAAAATATATGCAAATGCAGTTATAGTCACCCACATTCTTCCTAACAGTTCTACTTCGGGATTCTGTGATAACTTTACTCTTCCATCCAAACAAATTAACCTAACCACCACAAAAAAAAATAAGTTCTTCATCTTAAAAAACCTGTTTAGTGGAAGGCTAAGCATACTATAATCTGATTGCTATGTGTGGCACTACTGGAGCAAAATTAAGATTGCTTGGGTGACATTAATTTTTGCATGAGAATATTCTCCAGTGATTAGTATTTAACTGCAAAATGCAATCTTAATTTGTAATTTCCAAGCTAATGTTAGTATTTTTATTTATTGATTTAAAAAGAAAAGTAGATCATTTGAGGGTGTTTTTGTCTGAAGAAAGATTCTTTCATCATTAAATCCAGGTTACGTTTTTTACCTTGGTTATAGGTTATTAAAAAAATGTTTAAGAAAATAATTTAGCAGTACCTGGACTGAGAAGGAGGAAGTGCCACAGCTAAGGACTGAGCAGCTGATTCACTGGGCATTCTCTGGATCTTAGTGTCTGCTGTCAGAGCCACACCTTACAAAAGAAAGTTACAAAAAGCACAAATAAATCTGGTCAGAGATCCATTAGCATTTTTAAGGAGTACGTGTGGCACCTTACAGACTAACCAATTTATCTGAGCATAAGTTTTCGTGAACTACAGCTCACTTCATAAAAGCTTACGCTCAAATAAATTGGTTAGTCTCTAAGGTGCCACAAGTACTCCTTTTCTTTTTGCGAATACAGACTAACACAGCTGCTACTCTGAAACCCGTCATTAGCATTTTTGTATCTCAACTGTTACATATAACTGAATATTTTGGTAACAAAGAAATCTTTGTCATTCATTGACATAGCTGACAGATAAGAATATTGCAAAGCTAAATAAAATAAGGTTATTGTTCATTTTGGTCCAAATCCTTTGCATGGTGACTCAACACTGTACAGGGGCACATTCAGGGCTTGACTGGCAGTGGTACAGCTCTATTACAAGAGACAAGAAATGCCTACATAGAGACAGTGTGCAAACCCCTTCCCCTAGACACTGTGGAACAGAGAACCCAGCATGGGTGGAGTCTGTTTTGGGGTAAGTTACAGAAGAGACAGCAAGAAAACCCATGACTTTCTAAACTCACTGGCTGATACTGAAGGGGTAGCGTAGGAACTATAAAACCATCAGCCCTCCATAAATTGCAATATTAGGGGTTGGGAGTGAGATTCTGTCCCCTTCCCTTAAGGCATACCTGTTCAAAATGCTTTTACTGTGCTTTTGCACAAGGTTAGAGAATTTGTTCCACCTCTCTTAACCAATGTTTTAAGTATTGGACACTAGCATTCAGATTAAATTAATTTTTCCTATACCAAAATGACAGTTTCAATGTCTCCTACAGCATATACTTTGATAATGAAACTATACTTTTCCAATTCTATGAACAGTAAAGATGGCCCATTTTCTGAAACATTCCATTTAAACTGTAAAAATATATGGGGTATGATACCACAGACCTGATTCACACAAAACTCCCACTAAAGTCAATGTAGTTGAGGCATCCTGTAGATACCCAAAGTAGAAAATATTTTAGAGCTATTTCCTATCTATTTTTCCACAACTTTCTTCTAATATAGCCAGTCAGAAGAGTTTCATTAACACCCAAATGAGAACATCCTTATTAAAATTTATCAATAAAATTCACAGTTGAAGCTAAACCTATCCAGTCTAGATCATCAGCACAAACTCTGAATTTCCTGAATTTTTAAATAGTTTTTATATCATTTGTGTGTGAAAAGTAGATATTTTTATATAAAATTTCACTCACCAGGACCAGGTGGATATGGATGTGTACCTGTTATCAAATATTCAAGTTCTTGTCCTAAATAACAGAATATTTTCTTAATTATTGCTTTTTGTTGTAAACACTAAAATAAATGATCAATTACAAAAATCGTAGCATGTCAGCAGCCAGCAAAAATGGCAGTTGCATCTAAGTTATAACACTGCAGTACCTGAGTGCTCCCTATTTCCCTTTGTTTCTTTTATTCTCCACTGTGTAAGTAAGATATCTGGTATTGATCAGAAAAACACCATTCTTTGAAATGCTGATGTTACCGCTTACTACCAACAATGACTTCGCTTTAGGAACACTAGTCCCTCACAAAAAAATTAAAAAGTATATTTCATACAGATAAGGATGCATTAGAGAAGCTCAGCCAGCAAGAAAAAAAGATTCTGTTACCCAACAAATGAATGTTCCACCTGGAACGTATGAGAATTTTAGAGAAGAGCTAATCAGGTTATTAAGCTAAGACAATGAAATTTATATGAGATTGGAGAAGGAAAAAAAGGAAGGCAAATACGTTTTTTTTCCTTCTCTTCTTAAGAGAGTCCTCACCATGCCAGCCTCTCTCACTACCTGTCACTCTCTCAGAAGGTTTTCAAGCAAGATCTTTTGAAAAGAAAATCTCAACTACAGTATGAAGATGTGAGGTACTCTTGAGAAAAGAGCAACATACCACAGTAGAAGGGATAAACCAGAAATTAAAAAATCTCAAGGAACATGTCATGTACCACTGAAGAGTTTTTAACAGAAAGGGAAAAGGGATTCCTCCTTCAATGAGTAATTCATACTTAAATATAGGATATTTTCGATACCTACATATCTAAAGGCAGTTGAAAAAGTTCTATATCACTCTTATCACACATTCTTTACCACCACCATTGGTGGCAAACTAGAAGAACACAAAGTCTTGTTTTCTCTTTGCCACCTACACGAAATACCCATTATGTTTTTGAACCTTATTATTTGCATAACATTGTACCACAAACAGATAAACATCTTCCCTGTTCCAAACAGTTTATGTTGTATGGACATACGCCAGCAGAATACAAGACAATGAAAAATAGAGGTTTTCCTTACAAATATTTTCCTCAGGCTATATCATAGCAATCTTGAAATTTAATTTTGGTTAACTAGTAATGACACACTAACCTTGATTTGCAGGATACTGTTTATGTCCATAGAGATCCCCTGTATTCGGAGAATCCTTCTCTCTAAAATTTTCCTTCAGAATAGGCATGTGCAGCACAGAAGCATAATCTGTGCGAAGCTTGATTGACATCTTTAATTTGTGGCTGTTTAAGAAAACAACAAAATATATTAAATCTTGATCTTCTAATGTATTATTCATTTTAAAATGTTTATTTTTAAAATATTTTTAAATATTAGCTATGCTAATATTTTCCTTTATCACCAGATAGCAGTTTTGCCCAAGAGTCTGAATGAACACTATCAGACTCGGATGACAATTAGAGCTAGTCAGAAATTTTTCAATGAAACTATTTTGCCAAGCCTGAAATGTCTTACAGAAGTGAACCAGACTCAACTACCTTTTGCAGAAAAGGGTTCTTACAGAAATCTGCCTGGTTCCCCACCAGCTCATCTGGCAGTTGCTGGGGTCCCTGAGCTTCCACAGTCTGAAGCTCCATGGCAGTTACGCCATGCAGGCTGCCCCAGAGCTGGCGATCCCAGGCTTCCAGGGTCCACAACTCCATGGCAGCCCCACCATGGCAAGGCTGTTTAAGTCCTTGTCACAGAGCTGAGAACCAGACAGCCCTGTAAGCTCCAGACCTAGCCAGGATGGCTCTCAGAACATAGGCTCCTGGCTTCACAGCAGGGAGCCTGTAAGCTCTGGGAGCCTCACCTTGCTATGGAGCTGGGAGCCTGGAGGTCCTGGTACTGGCTTCCACACTTCGTGGATCTGGGGAGCCCCACCATGAAGACTGCCCTGGGACCAGGAATCCCAGGGCTTCCAGACTCTCAGGCTAGCTGGCTAGGAGTCTGGAAGCCCTGAGGTCACTGGCCCAAGGGCACTCTTCAGGGTGAGCAGCCCCAGAACTACAGACCCAGCAGCTGCTGACTGAAAATGACATTTTTGTCAGTTTTTCAGCACTACTAAATGTCAATTTCAGACAGCAGCTGCCTCTCCCCAGATTCATATTTTGTTTTAGAAACACCATGTGTAGGTGTTTCCAAAACTAATTTTTTAGGGGAATTTTCAGTTTATAATTAAATCTGAATTGGACCAAATTCAAAAATTTTTAAATGAAACGAAATTTGAAGTGAACTGGAAATCCTGAGTTTCAGCCAGCGCTAGAAACAGTTGCAAAGGAGTGCCTGCCTCACATTAACGTTTTTAGACATACCAATTATTTTATGATGGCTGTTCTTACCTTACATCATCTAATGGTATAGGCTTTGCATTATCAGCCACAAACATATCATGGGTTCTCTTCAAGGATCTGAACACTAATGTGTGCACAGAGTGTTTCTGCACTTCCTGCAGAGAAGATACATTTAATTATACATGTGGCAAGAATTTAATTAAAAACCTGAAAATGGCAATGAAAACTGAAGTAGTGATTCTTGCCTTCTGTATGTAAGAAATGGACTCTGTTTAGTTTGCTAAAGTACACAGTTGTGCTTGAGTGCTAAAAAATATAATTTGGCGAGAGAGAGTTTCATCTCCAAATTTAAATCAATAATTAACTACTTCTCCCTTTCATGGGATATTGTGATGATCAAAAATAGCTAGCCAAAACTCTGATCAACATTCTGCGTTTCCAACTATAGGCACATAGGTGAATTTAATGAAGACAAACAAAAAAGCTGTTCACTCATGCTTGCCAGCTCCATTTTTATAAGCAGCCAATAAAGCAAGTGAGTCAGAGAGCAGAACTCCCTATAAATTTTATTTTATTGCCTAAATAAACAAGCAAAAGAAAAAAAAAGATTTATAAAGTGCCATGTACATTATGTCACCTTTGTGTATGCCTCTGATCAGAAAACTGTACAGAGGTATTATTCTGGGCTCAAAATCAGTAGCACTTGTTCTCATTTAATTAATCAAAGTGTTTTGTTTTTAAAAGAAAAGGTCTAGAACATTACTGAGCTGTGAACAAGAACTCATAAGCAGATTAACAAAACTTTAATGGTAATTCTAATATCAAATGTTAGTTTTTCTACCACAACTGTATTAGCATTTTCTCCTCCCTGAAGACCCAGGAAGAGGGCCATGATTCGCAGACAGAGATCAAGTTTCAAAAACATTAGGAATGTCTGAGTGACGTGCTTAGTACCATCTACATTATATCTCTCTTTCATCAACACTTAAGAAATGTGTCTTTTATAAATGCTATGTAAATAACTGGCAACTAAAGCATATATTAGTTTCTTTTACTAATGGGAATTGAAACCAAACTAAAAACAGAAACAAGAATTACAATAGATGCTGGAGTAACTATAGTCCAATGAGAGGAACATGGACCGAGAGTCAGGAAACTATAGTTCTATTCCTAGTTCACTCGCTGATCCGATGTTTAGCTTGGGACAAATTACAATCTTTCTCATGTGCCCCACTTGTAAAATGGGGACTGACAGTACTCTTCGCCTTGAATAAAGGGCTCAGTTCTTGTCACCTAACCTCAAAACATATAGAAGTAGGAGCCCAGAGATGGATGGACAGAACAGATTAAGAGCATGTAGAGATTGCAAAGTCTAGGACCGTTTAGTTTAAAAGCACAATATACTGACAAAAAAAAAGTTATAGATAGGCAAAATAAAAATGCTGCTTGTGAATTTATTAGAGTGTGATTTAAGGATATTACTTCCTATATTTTGACATGTAATGTTGACAATGTGTGTTTTAACTATTATCAAGCTTTAACTTTTTGAATCAACATTTACTGTCATTAAATAATTATTGTCCGACTCTCCACCCACAATTTCTTGGAACTGTGAAAATGTAAATGGATAAAAATAGGAATGAAATACAAATGAAAATGGATATTATCTATCAAAATGATAAAACAAAAATCTAATTCTGCCAAGCCTAAATATAACTCTACAACCTGGATTAACCAGATAATCTGCTGGTCTGATCCGGTACTGCAATTCCTATGTTTGATGATGATACTTGCTTTTGTAAAGTACTTTGAGATCTACGGCAGCTAATACTTATTATCTGATGATGTGACCTATGTGAAGTGAGTGGCTTTCTGTCCAGTTTCACCTGCAAGACCTCTATATAAACGCCACAGCATAATCTTAACCACTTGTCAAACCCATTGATAATGTCAACAGAGACCAAGGACCAGAGAGACCGGCAAACTCGTTGTCGGTTTTAAAGCTTACAAGGCACACAGCTCGCATTGCTGCCAAGGAGCAGGGCGGCGACACCTTTCCCGAAGGGTTCAAAACGGGAACGTTTTCTGCTGTAACTTGCCAGCGACCAGCGGCCTCCGAGGCCCCTTCGCTTCGTGCAGACGCTGCCCTGGGGCGAGGGACAACCCCCCGACGGGGACCCAACACACTGGTCCCCTCGCTCGTTACTGTACGCACCACAAGGGCGACCGGCAGCTGCCCCAGAGCCCGGTTCACCGCCACTGCTGCGCGAGGCTGGCGGCGGGCGGGTTCGGTCCCACGGGGGATGCGGGGTCCCAGCCTCGCCCCCACGCCTCGGCCTGCGGCTCAGCTCATCCCCCCGCCGGGCGGAACGAACCCCACCACGGGGCATACCGGAAACGGGGGGAGGGGGCTAATCGCAGCTTCAGGGGCCGTGGGAGGCCGGAATCCCCCGCCCGCTTCTCCGGGCCGGGCGCTCCTCGCGTCGGCAGCGGCAAGCCCCTCACCCGGGGCGCTGGGGTTTCGAGGGCCCGACAGCCCCACCCACAGGGGCGGGCCGAGGCCGCTCTCTCACCTCCACCATGGTGCCCGCTGCCCCCAGCAAGAGACTGGCCGCGCACCGCCTGCCCGTTCCGCTATGTAGACACTTCCGGCGCCTGCCCGACTGCCCCGGAACTGACGTGCTGACAAAGACGCATGCGCCATCGATCGAGACCCGGCAGCGCTGAGGGGGCGGGGCGCGCGGCCGCAGAAAGGACGGGGGCGGATCGCGCTGCTTGGGGAGCTGCGGGTTCGAGTCCTTCCATTCCCCGCGTGGTACCCAGAGCGGGGGTGGAAGGTGTCAGGATCCGTTTCTGACGCTGCTACGCCTAGAGCGCTGGACACGGCAAGGGGCATTGGGCGCTGCGAATGGATGAAGTGTCTCTAGCCCACAGCAAACTACACACGCAGCGAGGGGGCGTGGTGTAGGGCCCCTGAGTTCAGGTGAGCCTGGCCTGTCAGCGCTATCTGCGCCCCTTGCGGCGGCACTGCGCTCGCCGCACGTGCTGGGGGGCGAGCCCGCTGCGGGCTGGGGGGCGAGCCCGCTGCGGACTGCGGAGCGAGCCGCTGGCGGCGAGGCCTGTAGATAGGGCGGTAGCGCTTCCAGGAGCGCCCTCTGCCGCCCCGCACCCCAGAGCTCCTGGAACCCGCCCCCGCGGGCCAGCGAACTTCCCCTGCCCGCCGGGCTGGACGGGACTCGTTGGGACGGAGCAACGCCTGCTCCCGCGAAGCTCTAGCCGGTTGAAATGCTCACCCCGAGCCTGTGTTAGAAGATCTTGAGGGGAGCGATGCTCTGCAAACGTATTGACAGTTTTTACAGATCACTCCAAAACAGGTTGAGAAGCAGCTTTAATATAATATAGGATCAAAGTCTGACTCCTAGGACTCCCGCTCCACTTGCCATGGAGTAAGACCGCACACACTTTCTTCTACCCCAGGGTGTGAAACTTTAAAGCGCACGCACTTAGAGACTAGCCTGAACATTTCAGCCAGATGGTTTAAAACAAAAAAGTGTAATAAACAACTGAAAAAGGCTGTTTAGAAGTTACACACTTAGGCAGCTTTAACTTCACGGATGGCGCAACGTGTTTTAGCCAGGCTACATTGTGTCATTTCCACTCCTCAGTCTTCCGGGATTACTTGATGAATATACCTAGCCATGTGGTGGCACAGATGCTTTGTATAAACAATTGTTGCATGGAGCTATTAACCATCGGAACATAAAAAGAAAAGGAGTACTTGTGGCACCTTAGAGACTAACAAATTTATTTGAGCATAAGCTTTCCTGAGCTACAGCTCACTTCATCGGAACAAAGCAACTGCAGTTACAGATACTGAACAGAAGAGTGCAATAGTTAGCTTTCTACAAGATACATGTATTTCACTGAGCAGCTGTAATAAGGATCAGAATGCTGAAAAGCATGTTGACAATTCCAAAATGAGAAATGTCTCTGGAGTATTGGTTTCTGAGATTAGATTTGATTTTATAAAACTTCATCCAACTTTCTAATCTTATTGTAGAATGCAGAGAAATATTTTAGTAGAGTTTTTCTAATTAATAGGAGTTGTAATATATTAAACTTTATGTATGAAACAAGCCAGAGTAATGTGGACAGGGAGAAGTGTTTTTAATCTCAGGATCACAATAAGCAATTTTGAAAGGAAAACTGCATTGTTATGTGATACTATATTCATTACATCTAGTAACACTAAATATTTTTTTTAAAGGAAGCCTTTATTTGAAACTATAGAGTATTTGTTTTTCTCCAAAGAATCCATATAAACCACACAAAAAAGTCAGCTATGGTCATACGTGGGGGGAAAAGATTATCTTGTTAATGGTCATGTATTACTGTTATTATTTATCCATATAGCACCATAGTCATACAAATAAATAAAAAGACAAGCCCCCTACCCTGAGGAATTTACAATCTCAGCTGTTTTGCCAAAATCCTCAGGAATTGAAATTCCTGCTATAAGACAGTTCCTCTGCATGGTGGCACTCCAGGGAAAATATGTATCTGGTGACCATGTACGGGCTTTGGAGACCAGAGTGGCTCAACTGGAGGAGCTAAGGGAGACAGAGAGGTATATAGATGAGACTTTCCGGGAGACAGTAGAACGGTCCCACCCCCAGTCTGACAGCCTCTGTGCTGTTGAGAAGGATGAAAGTCCCAGGAAAGGAGAGCATCTAACTTGAGCAGAGGGAAACCATCCCATAGTTGGGACCCTCTTTCCAGATGATGTTGTGTTATCCTCTCGCACTGAGGATACCCGCCGGGAGAGGGAACTCCAGCTATTAGAAAGAGACAGGTATTAGTAATGGGCGATTCAATCATTAGAAACATAGATAGTTGTGTTTGCGATGACTGGGAGAACCGCATGGTGACTTGCCTGCCTGGTGCGAAGGTTGCAGTTCTCTTGAGACATCTAGATAGACTTATGTGTAGTGCTGGGGAGGAGCTGGTGGTCATGGTACATGTAGGTACCAATGACATAGGAGAGAGGTCCTGGAGGCCAAATTTAGGCTGCTAGGTAAGAGATTGAAGTCCAGGACCTCCATGGTAGCATTCTCTGAGGTGCTCCCAGTTCCACGCGCAGGGCCAGTTAGACAGGCAGAACAGCAGAGTCTCAATGCGTGGATGAGACGATGGGGTAGGGAGGAGGGGTTTAGATTTATTAGGAACTTGGGAAACTTTGGGGAAAGGGGGAGCCTATACAGGAAGGATGGGCTCCATCTAAACCAAAATGGTACCAGATTGTTAATGTTAATGGCACTTAACATTAAAAAGATTGTAGAGCAGTTTTTAAACTAAGGGCTGGGGGAAAGCCGGCAGATGCAGAGGAGCACATGTTTCGGACATCCCTTAGGGGAGGATCTATTAACAGAGACTCTCTATGTTTTAGTGAGGATGAGAGAATGGAAAATGATAAAATACAGGCTGGGTCTGATCAGAAACAGTCAAATAAAATAGAGTCCCATTCAATTACATTGTGTAACAGCAGACAGCTGAAAGGAGACAAGTTTTTAAAGTGCTTATATACCAATGCTAGAAGTGTAAATAATAAAATGGGTGAACTAGAGTGCCTCATATTAAATGAGGATATTGATATAATAGGTATCACAGAAACTTGATGGAAAGAGGATAATCAATACCAGGATACAAAATATATCGGAAGGACAGAACAGGTCATGCCAGTGGGGTAATGGCACTGTATGTGAAAGAAAGCGTAGAATCAAATGAATTAAAAATTGTAAATGAATCAAATTGTACCATAGAATCTCTATGGATAGAAATTCCATGTTCTAATAATAAGAATATAGCAGTAGGGATATATTACCGACCACCTGACCAGGATGGTGATAGTGACTGTGAAATGCTCAGGGAGATTAGAGAGGCTATTAAAATAAAAAACTCAATAATAATAATGGGGGATTTCAATTAACCCCCTATTGACTGGGTACATGTCACCTCAGAATGGGTTGCAGAAATAAAGTCTCTTGACACCTTAAATGACTGCTTCTTGGAGCAGCTGGTCCTGGAACCCACCAGAGGAGAAGCAATTCTTGATTTAGTCCTAAGTGGAGCACAGGATCTGGTCCAAGAGGTGAATATAGCTGGACTGTTTGGTAATAGTGACCATAATATAATTAAATTTAATATCCCTGTGGCAGGAAAAACACCACAATGGCCCAACACTATAGCATTTAATTTCAGAAGGGGGAACTACACAAAAATGAGGAGGTTAGTTAAACAGAAATTAAAGGGTACAGTGCCAAAAGTGAAATCTCTGCAAGCTGCATGGAAACTTTTTAAAGACACCATAATAGAGGCTCAACTTAAATGTATACCCTAAATTAAAAAACATAGTAAGAGAACGAAAAAAGAGCCACCATGGTTAAACAACAAAGTAAAAGAAGCAGTGAGACGCAAAAAGACATCCTTTAAAAAGTGGAAGTTAAATCCTAGTGAAGAAAATAGAAAGAAGCGTAAACACTGGCAAATGAAATGTAAAAATGCAATTAGGAAGACCAAAAAAGAATTTGACGAACAGCTAGCCAAAGACTCAAAAAGTAATAGCAAACTTTTTCTTAAGTACATCGGAAGCAGGAAGCCTGCTGAACACCCAGTGGGGCCACTGGACGATCAAGGTACTAAAGGAGCATTCAAGGACAATGAGGCCATTGTGGAGAAACTAAATGAATTCTTTGCATCGGTCTTCATGGCTGAGGATGTGAGGGAGATTCCCAACCTGAGCCATTCTTTTTAGGTGACAGATCTGAGGAACTGTCCCAGATTGAGGTATCATTAGAGGAGGTTTTGGAACAAATTGATAAATTAAACAGCAATAAGTCACCAAGACCAGACGGTATTCACCCAAGAGTTCTGAAGGAACTCAAATGTGAAATTGCAGGACTACTAACTGTAGTCTATAACCTATCATTTAAATCAGCTTCTGTACCAGATGACTGGAGGATAGCTAATGTGACTCCAATTTTTAAAAAGGGTTCCATAGGTGATCCCGGCAATTACAGGCCTGTAAGCCTGACTTCAGTACCGGGCAAACTGGTTGAAACTATAATAAAGAACAATATTGTCAGACATATAGATGACCATAATTTGTTGAGTAAGAGTCAGCATGGTTTTAGTAAAGGAAAATCATGCCTCACCAATCTACAAGCATGTGGACCAACGGGATCCAATGGATATAGTGTACTTAGATTTTCAGAAAGCCTTTGACAATGTCCCTCACCAAAGGCTCTTACGCAAAGTAAGCTGCTATGGGATAAGAGGGAAGGTGCTCTCATGGATTGGATTGGTAATGGGCTAAAAGTTAGGAAACAAAGGGTAGGTATAAATGGTCAGTTTTCAGAATGGAGAAAGGTAAATAGTGGTGTTCCCCAAGGGTCTGTTCTGCTACCAGTCCTATTCAACATATTCATAAATGATCTGGAAAAAGGAATAAACAGTGAGGTGGCAAAATTTGCAGATAATACAAAATTACTAAATTTAGTTAAGACCCAGGCAGACTGTGAAGAGCTACAAAGCTATCTCTCAAAACTGGGTGACTTGGCAACAAAATGGCAGATGAAATTTAATGTTGATAAATGCAAAGCACATTGGAAAACATAATCCCAACTATACATATAAAATGATAGGGGTCTAAATTAGCTGTTATCACACAAGAAAGAAATCTTGGAGTCATTGTGGATAGTTTTCTGAAACATCCACTCAATGTGCAGCAGCAGTCAAAAAAGCAAACAGAATGCTGGGAATAATTAAGAAAGGGATACATAATAGGACAGAAAATATCATGTTGCCTCTATATAAACCCATGGTACTCCTACATCTTGAATACTGTGTGCAGATGTGGTCGCCCCATCTCAAAAAAAGATATATTGGAATTGGAAAAGGTTCAGTAACGGGCAACAGAAATTATCAGGGGTATGGAATGGCTTCCGTATGAGGAGAGATTAATAAGACTGGGACTTTTCAGCTTGGAAAAGAGACGGCTAAGGGGAGATATGATTGAGGTCTATAAAATCATGACTGATGTGGAGAAAGTAGATAAATAAGTGTTGTTTACTACTTCTCATAATACAAGAACTAGGGATCACCAAATGAAATTAGTAGGCAGCAGGTTTAAAACAAATAAAAGGAAGTATTTCTTCACACAATGCACAGTGAACCTGTGGAACTCCTTGTCAGAGGATGTTGTGAAGGCTAAGACCATAACAGGTTTCAAAAAAGAACTGGATAAATTCATGGAGGATAGGTCCATCAATGGCTATTAGCCAGGATGGGCAGGAATGGTGTCCCTAGCCTCCGTTTGCCAGAAGCTGGGAATGGGCGACATGGGATGGGTCACTTGATGATTACCTGTTCTGTTCATTCTCTCTGGGGCACCTGGCACTAGCCAGTGTTGGAAGACAGGATACTGGGCTAGATGGACCTTTGGTCTGACCCAGTAGGGCCATTCTTATGTTCTTTTGACCCACGAAGAAGTACTATGCAAACATTGTGACAAAGGTGCACATTTTCAAAAGGCCAAAGTTTGTCCCTGTAGCTTTAAAAGACCAAAGGCCAAGTTCACATCTCTGGTCATTTCATTTGTTCCAGCAAATTTACATTAAGGATGAATTAGGTCCCAGGTCTTTAAAAAAAAATCAGTTCGGTGGTAATTATTACAGGCCAGTGTCTTGACAATAATATGCAGGAATCTGTTTTATTTTCTGCAAACCAATTACAGCTGGAATTTTGGAAATTCTAACCACAGGAGAAATATTTATTAATCATTATTTAGAACAAGTTATCATTTGCACATATTTTGCAGTGCTGTTTACAGGACTGATGTAAACAGTTAAGAGTGTCTCACACATTTATCTTTATTAAGAACGTGCTTGATCCCAAGGTAAGGTGACAACATTATATTTAGTTTATCATTTACAAGAAACCTTTGAAACAAATATTTGCTAGCAGTAAGAACAACAATTTGAGGGGCTCAGAGATTAGTATCTGCCTACACTATTGTTTTCATAGTCAATATATTCTTACAACACTATTTGTTTAAAAAAGACATTTCTAAATCAGTTGCTAATCAACAGTGTTCTTTTTTTCAAAATTAATTCTGTAAACACTATGGCTTATCTGTGGCCTAAGAAAGTCCTGTTGCCTCCCACATCTAGTCTTATGTCAAGAACAGATTTATCTTTGATATGCGAGTCACTAATTCAATGCCCTTGACTTGTCTGACTTCATGGGCTGGTTTAAAGGGCATTGTACCATTGATCAGGCAAGCCAACAGAACAACTACTGCAGCTACTGAAGGAAGTATCCATTCATTTTTTAAACTCTAACGGTAGATATCCTTTTTGTGTCATATATGACATAGTTGAAGTAGAGATCCTGAAACACCATGGAGTTTACTATTTTGTCATCACAAATACTTGGCATGGCAAACTTACAACAGTACCATCACACCTGTAATTCAGGAGAAGTTTCTAAAACACAACAAATACATCATGATATGCTATATTTTGACAACAGTACAAGAGAAGCCAGACAGGCCAATCGAACATACTAGGGTGGGATAAGTCAAAGACTGAATTTCAACCAGGAAGAGCAATGAAGCCACATGGGGAAATTTTCTGTGGCTCTCACACCAATGCCCCATCCAGGAGAGGGTCAGTAGGGACTGGATCCTGTCCTCACAACTGCATGTTTCTTGATCTATGGGAATGAATGAAAATTTATTTAATCTTTATAAAAAGTACATTACAAGTACCAAGTATTTAAGACTATTATTAGTTTCAAAAGAAGAACCAAAGTGGAAGACAATTAAAAACTTGTAAATTTATTAGCAACTTTAATTATGAGGAAGGATTGCCTAGTGGTTAGGACCTTAGGCTGGCACTCACGAAACCCAGTTTCTATTCCCTGCTTCACTGCAGGTTTGTATGTGACTTTGAGCAAGTTGCTTAGGCCCAGATCCTCAAAAGTATTTATGCCCCTAACTCCCATTAATTTAAATTGGAGATATGAGCCTAAATACCTTTGAGAATCTGAGCCTTAGCCTCTCTAATGCCACAGTTCCCCATCTGTAAAATGGAGATAATAGTACTTCCTTTTCACAGAGAGGTGTTGTGAGAATAAATGCATTAAAGATTGTAAAGTGCTCAAATACTATGGTAATGGGTGCCATATAAATACCTAGGATAGATTCTAGGTGATGCCTTTTAGTAATATCCAATCAAGTAAAATCAGTACAAATGTAACAGTGATATGGGTGTCAATGCACAAGGGACCAAATTCAATGGAGCAGCACCTGCTTTGGCCAGGCCTGCCTTTAATCCAAGATGTTTAATAATTAAGTCTACAATCAGGTTAAACTGTGCTCCCATATTTCCTGTGTCTACAGGAATTTTGATAATGGTACATATACAGAAAAAGAGTCTAAGTTATGCAGCTTTATCTGTTCCCCCCTTTGTTTTTCACTAAAACTCCCACCTAATGAAAATGTGTCTTTACAGGGGAACTTATTTTCATCCCCAAAACTATTTTGGAGTGAATAAAAATATCTGTCACCATAGAATGAAAATGTCCTTTTTATAATGTTCCTTAGTTTTGGTTCTGTTTGTTTTATAAATCTCCATTTTCTGGACAGTTACCTTATTACTACAGGAAAATATACTTCATTTCATTCATAATTTACAAGAAAATGACAGAGGGAAATAGCCAGTGGTATGATAAAACCTTGGCTATATGAGAGTCTTGAATAACTGGGAAGTGTTTTCTAATACCCATTTGACAAATGTGGGACAGTATTTATGAGGATCTAGTTTAATAAAATGCATGCTCACAAATTCCATATATGTGTCTTTTTAGGAAAAAAATGAGAGTAAACAGTAAATCAATGGAGTAATGAATCTATGGCTGTATTTATATACAGAAATCACAATTGTCAGTTCAACTCCACACACACAATAAAGGGAGATAAAACCCATGATCTTCTGCTCCTAAAAAAGGGCCCTACTATTTGAACTCAAGAAGAACTAGCTGTAGGAAATGGAGAACCTTGTTATAGGGCATCCACTAGCAGGGTATATAACTACACATTTGAGGAGTTCTGACCTTCAGTCAAGTAGAAGGTAACAGGATATACCACGGGTTTTTATATTATATAGTATACACACTGAAGTGAGGATTTTTTCTGCTTCAGTATGCGTATGAAACTTCCATTAGCCTTTGCAGGAATTATGCACACATATCTAGGCACAAAAAGATAAATACCCACTGTATTTGTTACAAGTCCATATTCAGAATCTAGTAGATAAGGAACTTCTTTTGAATGGTATTCTTTGGGTGAGATTGTCAAATGCAAGGAGAAGTAGGCACTTGTCTTCCATTTGTGCCTTTGAAAATCTAACCCTTATCATCAGCTGAATCTTTATTACCTCAAAATGTGGATCCCCACTGTGATTATACAATTCAGCTTCAAGATAAGGATTCCCATAGTTTTCTCTAAAAATATAATAAATTACGTACCCAATAAGTTAAACACATTCTCTTATGTTAATGGCATTTAATGCCTCTTTTGACACGTTGTGATTGTTGCCATTTAATAAGACACTTTAACTATACAATACGTTATTGTAAAATGTCTTTATGCCCATTTAATTATTTTATTAATTATCATTAACAAATATAAGATGTTTCTTTTGATTACGTAATTTGCTTTTGCAGTTAAGAGGGGGAAAGAGTAACTTAAATATGTGAAATTTAATTATTATAAATTATTTTTATTTTATGTTATTTTTTTAAATCTAAGTATGACTGAAGTAATGTGAAGTAGTGAATGTTGTTTTGTGTCTGAATTATTAATCTGCCTGTTGAATAGACCTGAGCAATTATTTCACAGTGAATTATTAATTAAATGAATGTAGACTCTTTTCTGTTTGTGAATTTCCTCAACAAGCTTAACTGCTATTCAAATTTCTTCACCATATTCATTATAATTTCTACAAATTATTTCTGATCTGTAGATTGATTGTGAGCAAGTCACTAGGAATATTCAAAATTCTTGTTTTGTTGGCTAATTTTGACTGTTTACTGATTGTGCAAGTACAGCTCTTAAAATCCAGTGTGGATATTCACAATTGTACATTCATAATTATCCTTCTATGATTGTTCTCTTATATTTGCTTAAAATGTGCTGCTGCTGTGAAAATTCCTGCTTGTCAAATTGTTTACTGGAATGCTAATGACAGGAGAACAGACAGGGTGCAAACAGCAGAAATGAAGTCAGGTTTTATGGTTAAAATGAATATTTTCAGAACATTTCTTGAGATACACAAACAACATCTTGGAGCAAAAAAGATCTACTAAGGATTCTGTTTTAGCGAGGGTAAATGACGCAAAAGTTTGTATTTCTGATATAACAGATCCCATTGGGGTAGTGCTAATATCTGTGATGGATTTTCAAATATTTTGCTTAATATTAAACCCTCCCCCATCTCTTCCAATAACACCAATATTAACCAGGACACTTATGAGTCAGCATCTAGTTGGCACTCGACTCTTCCTGTTTATCCCAGGAGTTATGTTGTATATGCTGGGTCTGATTCTGCCAACAATTTTGTGAGCGCTAGTCAACTCAAGTGAGTAGCCCCTATGATGCCAATGACTACTTTCTTAAATAAGGTTTTGCAGGTTTGTTCTCTCTATTTTTATTGAGCACTTTTGGTTTGTTTTCCAATTTTGTTTTGTGTTTTTAAAATATGTGTAGATTGTAAACTCTGGGCTAGATTACGAGAGAGCTATAGATTATGAGCTTCCTTTTAGGCATCTTAATGGCTTTTCAAAAGGGCTCCACATTCAGTGAATCCTGCTGACAACAGTTGGGTACTGAGCAGTTTTCAAAATCTGGCCACATTACTTAGGTGAGTAAAAGGAAGCTGAGCTCTTCTGAAAATCTGGCTCCAGTTGTGGGTGCTGAGCATTTCTGGAAATCAGACTTTTTTAAAAATTTTTAAGATATTAGATAAGAATCAACTTATATCAATTAAATTATATTAATTATATATCTATAGGCTCCAAACCAACAACGCACTTAAGAATGTGCTGAATGTTTAAGTTCATGAGTAGTCCCATTGAAATTGAAATGCTATAGTGCTTTGCTGGATAAGGGCTATATTTTGTAAGCTGTTTGAGGCAGAGCTACCTTTATTATATATGTGTGTGGTTCCTAGTCCACTGGGACTCTAACCCCTGATCAGGACCTTTAAGTGCTGCAGTGAGAATGATAGTTATCCTGTAAGCATCATGTACTTGCCTCAATAGCCTTCCTGAGGTTTGATACTCATAGAAATGTATGTTGAAGTATACACTTTTCAAATACCCCATGACTGTACAACATAGCTTAGCATTGTGTATTATGTGATTTTGATACATATTTAATGAAATATTTCAAAAAGTCTCAGGCTTCCAAGAGAGAAAATAAGGAACTTGCTCTTTTGTGACATTTGACGTTATTTTCCTCACCTCAGTTGGCTGGATGTGCACCTTTTCAGGTGTTTCGAAAGGTTAATGATTTTTAGGAAAATATTAAATTCACGTAATTTGAAGAAGAGGTGATTTTCAGGATTTATATATTTAAACTATGCCATCAGACATGTGGGGTATGTGTAACATGTAGATAAGGTCTCCATGTAGATGTTGCTCAACTGGGGAATTTGTTCAGGCACATAGTGAACAAAGAGATTAAATATTAACAGAGGAACGATAACTCTTCTTTCTGGTTAGACCTATCATTAGGAAGCCAGGAGACTTCAGACTCTCTGGTATATATATGAACACAAAGTGCCTTTCACTGTCAGTACTTTCAGCAGGGGAAGGTTACCAAGCTGTTTAAGCAAGCCAGCATCATGAAACTGTTATTGCTGTGTCTGCTCTGTGTTTCCATAAGTAAATCCACGGTGCCTACAGATTATGATGATGAGGTTGTAGTAGTGATGACAATAATTAATAATAACAATAGTAACGCTTAATCTTACTTAGTTGTATGTATGACTTTATGCGCTTTTTAATTTAGTTAAATTACAAAAATAAAATGTTAAATTATCTCAAGAACATATTCATCCTCAACTTAAGGTGTTCAAGGAAAATTGTAATAATTTTTTTCTCATATGAGTAACAGCAAACTGTAGGGTTTTTTCCCCCTGTTTTCTGATGTATTTTCCTTCTCTTCCCTCTCGCTCTCTTTGTAGGAAAGTGACCACCGTTTCAAGGTAAGATTGGATTTAATTACATGTTCAGACATATTCAAGTAAGGATGTTTATTTAGCAATTTTAACATTTATTTAAGAGCATGAGAAACAAACTCTGCGTAAGTAAAAGAGTAGCAAAATGTGTGTTAAATAATGCCTTGAAGTCAATATGAGTATTTCCATTGGTTCAGTGGGTTTTGAATCGGGCTCTAAATGAGCAACAAAAGGAAGGAACTGATTTCCAGTTCATATTGCACTGGAGTTTGAAAGAGAGAGGTAACATTCTGCAACAGAATTAAAAAACAACAACAAACAAACAAAAAAACCCACCAAGGCCAGTCTAAAATTAAGGCATAAAAATGTTTATAGCTGATATATTAATTTTGCTTAAGGAAAGAAATTTAAGAAAAGTCAATATTTGATTTAAATTTGGATTTTTTAAAAAATCTTGTACAAATCCCTAAACAAATGAATACCAGGTTCAAAAATGATAAATTATTTCATATGTGGCATAATTGGGTCTATAAATTGAATATGTTTCTGATATACTATTTTACCAAATAACTTTGCAGCCATTTTCTAACGTACACATTGCTTATTTCTGATGTTTCTAATAGTTTGATCTTGCAGCCATTGCACACACGGTTCTTACTTGTGAGAGTAGTCTCATTGACCTCACTGGGCTACTCACAGTGAGGGTGTGAAGGATCAGATCCAAAATCCTGAATTTTTTGGTCTAGCCTATTTCTCTTATTCAGTAGATTGTCATCCATATAAATGCCTAATTCTTTTTTGAATCCTACTAATAACTTGAAGCTCTATGTCCAGTGGCTATGAGTTGTGCAAAACAATCTATTTCTTTTTATCAGATTTAAGTTTCTTGCTATTTATTTTTTCTGAACCTTTTCTATTTTTGCTATTTCTGTTTTGAGATGGGGGGCTAGTACTACAAGGGGGTTACAATATTTTCAGTATTAGTTTCAATTTCCTCTTTTAACTTTCCTAACAATTTGTTCGGTTTTTTAATGCCAAAGTACATTGAACAGATGTTTTCATTCAGCTACTCACAATGATACTCAGGTCTTTTTCCTGGATGGAATTAGTGTATTTCTTGTGATTAAAATGTGAGAGATAGAGGGCAAAATGACACCTAAAATATGCCAATAAATTGATTTATGTTATTTTTATATTTTATACAGTTGATGTACCTTCTTTTAAAATAATGCTCCTAATTATAAAGGGTTTTTTCTCCTTCTGGCTTTGTGTAGGTTAATGGCGAAAGAGTGGATGCTCGAGGTCACAGACCAGTAGATAGAAGACGGGAGTCAGCTCCAACTCTCAGACCAGCTCCTCCTCCCATTAGTAGAGGTGGATATCAGGCTCGTCCAACAAAACCACCCACTCGGGCCCAGAAGAAAGAAAAAGCCGTTTATCCTGATGCTGGAGGCTGCAGGCATGCATCAGATGAGCTAGTAGGTGTAATTGCAGTGGAGACAGATGCACTTAATAGTAATAGTATCCCTGCTTTCAGAAATGTACTAAACCTCACAAAGGTACATTCTGCAGCTCAGCCCGAATCTTGTGCTTGGAATGTTCAGTAGCATTCAGGTGGTTACAGTGAATTCGATGCACTTCCCTTTCTAGTGTTTTGATGATACCCCTCCAGAAACTTTACAGTCATCACTCTTTTTTCAGAACTCATCTTTTTAAACTGTTGTGCCCTTTAATATTTTTCTCTTTCTTTAACAGCTGTGAAGAACAGACAGTTTTCTTAATCAATCAAACACCAAGAAGTGACCATTGTAGTTCACTGACAGCCCAACTCTGCTCTCTCTTGCTTATGTTGAGTAGTACCTGATTGAGCAAGTAGTCTTGTTGATTTCATAGGATTACTTGTTGAGTCAGATCCTACTTATGATGAGCAGGGAGGCGGAACTGAGCCCTGAATGATGAATGTAAATAATTATGAGCTAGATTGTGGCCCCCCCCCACCCCCCATCAGTTACATGGCTGTGCATTGGGAGGGAAGAAATAAGGAGCCTCTCTTCTCACTCTTCATGGCCTGCAAAAGGGCTGGCTAGAAGTGCAAGACCTGTGGTTGAGGAGGCATAGGGACAGCAACTGAGATGCTGCCCTCCACTTGGGGAGCCACTCACTGGAGAGGTGCAGTGGAGTAGGCGAAGCCAACGGTTCACTCCCCCCTCCCCCACTGATTCATTACCCTAGAAATGAAAGGAACGAAGACAGAAATATGTATCTTTATCTTTAGGCATTCCTAATTGAAAGAAAGATATAGCACAGCTCTGATTTAACATATTAATACAATATCCAGGGTATCTTCACTATCAAACATTTTTGCATCTATCCTGTGCTGCATGGCTCTGTCCAGCTGTCCAGTATTAAAAGGAATCCCCCACATTTTAAATTCTTCAAACATTCATTACATTCGCCTGTCAGTCTTTATCCCAAGCTTCTGCAGGTGGGTAATTTATGCAAAAACAAGTAGTATGTCTAGTAGTATGCTAACTTCCCTATACTGAACCAGTAGTGCATCACATTACCTCAGTTTTGGTCTCCAGTAAAAAGCATACGTTGTGACCATACTGCTAGGCATCTTAGTATCTGAGAACTTATTACTTCTAACTAGAGATGACTCAAACAAGTTTGTTAAAGTTCAGTTAATCAGAAACACAGGATTATTTTGGAGGCCTTTAGTGGGTTGGGTACTTTCGGTCTCATACTGCTTCGAAATTTGGTGCTTTTGTATTTTCTTCATCCATTTTGGTACATTTTCATCCTTAAGAGGAATAGTGACTGATGCTATAATAACATTTTCATCCTTAAGAGAGATAGTGACTGATGCTAGTGCCAGCTTCCTGCGGAGATAATTTTTTAAATCTTTTTGTGTATGGCTGTTTCACATGAAAGATACTCATAGCTTATGTACCAGAATAAAGTTAATACTTAATTCTGTGATTATGGGGGGAATAGCTCTCAATATTTTTGGGTACCTGATAGGGTTGTAGTGCTTGATGAGTCATAATTTTGTAGCTGCAGATGGTTAAACTATGAACAGTTGATAGTCCAGAAAAATTAGCCAAAAGCATGTGATGGATCACAGATATTAGGGGGTTCCCTCCTCCCAGAACTTTAATGAGTTATCAGAAGGGATCCCCAACTGGAGCTTGAGCCTGTTTTCTCCATTTAAGATGGCAGTTTTTTTCCAATAAATTGAATGTCTGAAGTATTTTGAGACCATATTGAGACAACTAAATAAATGGCTTAGAGTTGCTAGATGCTCAGCACGTTTGAAAATCTGGTTACTTGTTTAGGTGCCTAAATATGAGATTGGGAACCTAACTTTAGGCAACCAGTTTTATAAATCTTGGCCCTAATCTACAGCACTTGTAATTGACTCTTTCCCCTTTCCGCTTTTTTAGGGAGTGTTGTGTCCAACCGGGTGTGAGCTGCAAACTGCAATGGTAAAACAGGAAAAAAGTGTGAAATCCGACATTCGGGACCTAAAGAACAGAGTAGAGAAACAGTCCGAAACCTCTTCAACATTCTATGAGTATATGAATACACTAGAAGATAAATTGGCAAGAAGACAGAAACAAATAAAAGGTACATTATTGTTATGCATCATTGCAGTAAATCAGTATTACAGACAAATTTGCATTGCTACAAGTACTAAATATATAGGGCTTATTAAAAAAGGTTACGGATAGAAGCATCAGTCTAAGTAGCTAGGGTGTCACAAGTCCATAAAACTATATCTAAAAAATCCTACCTGAGGGGCCAAGGACCTGATCCTGCTTTTGTTGAAGTCAAAGGTAAAACTTGCATTGGTCCCCTAGGCCTGTGTCTACCCAGCAATGAAACATCTGCAGTTGGCCCAGGTCAGCTGACTCGGGATCGCAGAGCTCGGGCTGCGGCACTGTAAAATTGCTGGGCTCCAGCCTGAGCCTGAACGTCTACCCAGCTATTTTTAGTCCCGCAGCCTTAGCCCTGTGAACCCAAGTCAGCTGATCAAGGCCAGCCACAGTCGTGCTGCAGGTCTTTTATTCCAGCGTAGACATGCCCTAGATGTCCCCAGCTCCTGGACAGCCATAATAAACTTCTGCGAGGGTGTTTACTACAGGTCCTTCGCAGGATATAATCACAGCAAGAAATTTGTCCATTTATATTGAGCCATAATACAAAGTATGTCCTTGTTACAGGAGCTAAAGCTCTTTGCACACTGTGAAATCAGGGAAGAGAGGGAAAGGACACACAGAGCACTCTTTTCATTTCTACAACAGAAGTAAAATCTCAAATAATACTGACTGGATCATGGTTTATAATTTGGATTAGAATATGCTAGTTGGAAAACATGTTGAAAATTGTGACAATTGTTATACATTCTCTTTTCTAGACAATGAAAATGTAGTTTCTGAGTACAACACAGAGATAGAGCAGCACTATATGTACGTCAGAGATAATATGGACAACAACATCCCATCTAGCCTCCGAGTCCTCCGTTCCATTGTGGATACCTTACACAAAAAGATACAAAAACTGGAAAATGCTATAGCATCCCAAATGGACAATTGCCGCTCTTCATGCATTATTTCCTGTACTATCCCAGTGGTGTCAGGCAAAGGTAACTCATTTAGGGGTATAGAAATCTCTCCCTTATATCATTGTACAACTGGACAGATGCATTATGGGCACAAGTTCACATTCCTCTGAAGCATATGACACCAGTCACTACTTCTGCCCAGAGTTGATGGACCACTGACCTGATCCAGTATGGAAAATCATATATATATTACCTGTCTTATTTATCTATTGTGCGTGGGATTTTCAAAGGCACCTAAGTGATTTAGGAGCAGAAGTCC
This sequence comes from Chelonia mydas, assembly GCF_015237465.2. Classification (NCBI taxonomy): domain Eukaryota; kingdom Metazoa; phylum Chordata; order Testudines; family Cheloniidae; genus Chelonia; species Chelonia mydas. The sequence continues at coordinate 61,079,890 of NC_057852.1, forward strand.
CACTAACTTTCAAAAAGGCATTGTGCGTCAGTGGGACCTATGCTCCTAAGTCACTAAGGAGTTTTTGAAAATCTCATAAGGGATAGTGGGACAATACAGGTATATTATTCTTTCTTTCGTGATTCCCTTCATTTTAATTTATAATTTAAATCAAAGTGAAATCGAGCAGAATTAGATGTTTGTAAGATATTCCTGTATAATTAGCATATAGAAAGCTATTCTGTTAATTATTGTCTTTATGCAGAGGATTGTTCTACTAGAATTTCGTAGTTCCCTCAGAAACATAAACTGTTGATTTATGATTGCAGAATGTGAAGACATTATCAGAAAAGGAGGTGATTCATCTGAAATGTACCTCATTCAGCCTGATGCTTTCTTCAGACCATACAAGGTTTACTGTGATATGACCACAGCAAACGGAGGTAAGTGTGAGGTAAACTGTGGTGCTGTGACAGGGATAACTGTAAATATTCACAAAACTGAATTTGCATTGGTCCTGTATTTCTTTGCATTTGTGCTCATCTGAGATTATAACTTTTGGCACTAATTATTAGTTAATCTAAAGCAATTGTTTTCATGCTATGGCTTGTGAACCATTGCAGAATGTCATCTACGGAAAGTTTTGAGAACTACGTGCTGAGGGATCTGAGTGCTGGAGTGGAAGGTGTACCATACATAGTAGGATCTTTCTCTAATAAAGTTGAGAAAGAATTGTTGGATAGTCACTGACTGAGCTTGGTAGATGAAATTTTGACTCATTGTATATCTTACTGGGGCTAGATTGAAGTGCCATATCACAGCTGTGCTCGGGAGCAAGAAGGGAGTGTGACTGCCCCCACCTCCACATTCTCCAGGTTGGCTGTGTTAGGGCTTCCTGGAGCTTGGGTCCAGGCCCTGTGCAGAATGCAAGGACTGAGCCTCAGATGCTCCCAGTTTGGAGCAAATGGAAGGGAATGAGCAGATAGGGGAGCTTTGGCTCCTTCCCCACCCTGCCCCATTCACTGGCCAGAGGAGTTGGCTGGGTGCATGGAGGGGAGTAACTTGCATGCTTTCAAGGCCTGCAATGTATTAAAACCTCCAGTGATGGAGATTCCACAACCTCACTGGGTAATTTGTTCCTAACTGTAAGGGTAGTTGAGCACTGGAACAAATTACCTAAAGAGATTGTGCAATCTCTGGCACTGGAGGTTAAGAATAGGTTAGACAAATACCTGTCGGGGATGGTCGAGACCAGTGATACTCAGAGTGAGGCTCATAAGCCGCAAGTGGCTCTTTAATGTGTCTCCTACGGCTTTTTGCAGCACATGATATGAAAACACTGTGTGATTTAATTATTAACCAATCTAAGTTATTAACCAATCAGGATGCTTTTACTATGTTATTAACCAATTGTGGTTGATAAAATAATAATATGTGGTCAGCCATTTTGCTGTGAGAATAACATAGATATAAACTGAATATTTCCCCTGTCATAGTGTTTAAATATGAACATACAGTACTATAGTGAATGAAACAATGAATTCACATACAGTGGTTCTTTTAGGTAATGATGATCACTAATTTGGCTCCTGAACCACTGAGGTCTGAGTATTACTGGTCTAGAGAATACTTAGTCCTACCTCAGTGCAGGGGACTGGACTAGATGATCTACTGAGATCCATTCTGGTTCCACATTCCTATGATTCTGTGATTCTACTTCTTCCCTCTATGCCCCAAGCAAGAGGGGAAAATGGGAAGAACTGTGCCTCTAAGACTTTCTCTGCCTCCCAGTGCTCCTCCTGGGGCAGCACAGCTTCTTGTCACCCGTAACTCACAACTAAGTAAATATCTAGCGAAGTATGAAAACGTTACAAGCATTCTTTGCTTCTGACATGGAGATAGGCATTCAGGGCAGCACAGTAGTTTAACTGTTTATAGATTATTTCAGAGAGTGCACACTCCAAAGATTGCACTCTTGCTTCATTAGTGCTGTGATCACATCTGTAATAAGGGACCAAACATGTCCCTTTGGTCTGTCTCTTCCAGCCTTACTCACAGTATATGGTACTACTCAATGTGAGTAGGGGTGGTAGAACTAGGCCCTTACATGCTGGGATCCTCCCACCTTGCAGGGTCCTAGAGCCCGAGCTCCAGCCCGAGCCCAGAAGTCTACACAGCAATAAAACAGTCCCATGAGCCCGAGCTTTGCAATCCTGAGTCTGCTGTCACGTGCCAGCTATAGGTTTTTCTTTGCTGTATAGACATATCCTAAGGGTCCAGTCCTGCTCCAGTTTAAGTCAATGGCACAGCTCCCTCTAGTAGGGTTGACTGTCTCCTGAGAGCTCCCTTGTGGTCAGAGGTCACTCTGCAGTGCCCTGCCTCTGTTTTCCCCTATTTAGGACTCCTTACACAGACTCCATACGCTTTTTCTGTGATCAGAATACCCATTCTTTGCGTCTGGGTTTACTCACAGAATATACACTAAAAATAAAACATACAGTCCCATATCAAAGTCCAACAGACAAACAGTTCTCTTCCTACTCCCAGGCCTTTCTGCCTAGGGCGACCTTTCTGTTTCCTGCTTGCTCGGGTCTCTCCCAGGTCTCCCTTCCTGGAGAGCTTTGCAGCCCCTTTCTTTTTGTCCCCCTGCTTGCCCAGGATCTCTCTTGCCTTAACTGCCTATTCCCAGCCCTTCCTAGCTGGAGTCTTAGTCCCAAATCCCAGGACTCTGCTGGAACCTGCTGCACTCCTAGCAGCCTCTGCTCTCCCTGAGTGAGCACCCATCCATCCACCCCCGTCACTGCAGCTTTCAGCTGCTCTTTTCAGGGTAATCACCTGATATCTCTTGAGTTGTGCCTTTTTCAGTAATCGGGGTTGGCTAGTCCCAGGTCCTCCAGCTCCTCTTACACACCCCCTGACACAAACAGAAGCCGGATTACATGCTAACACTATTTGTTCTCTTGTTAATTGCATTTTAATTCACATATTGTTGCCCCTGCAGGTTGGACTGTGATTCAGAACCGCCAAGATGGCAGCGTTGGCTTTGGGAGAACATGGGATGCATATAAAAAAGGATTTGGAAATATTGCAAAAAGTGGAGGGAAAAAATACTGTGATACTCCAGGTAAAATTCTGAATACAAACCTTAAAGCGCTTCTTTTATTAACACTTTTTTCTCAGGTTCCTTAAAACTGTCCACACTTGATTCAAAGGATGTTCATTAACTGTAGCAGATTTATGGGAAAATAGTAAAGTTGCCTTAAAACATATTCTGAAAGTGGTTTCACTGAGTTTCCTTTTATTGGTTGTCAGGTGAATATTGGCTTGGAAATGACAAAATCAGCCAGCTTACCAAAATGGGACCAACTGAAGTTTTAATTGAAATGGAGGACTGGAATGGTGAAAAGGTTTCAGCTCTTTATGGAGGATTCACCATACAAAATGAGGCAAACAAGTATCAGATATCAGTTAGTAACTATAGAGGCACGGCTGGCAATGCTCTTATGGATGGAGCTTCACAACTGTATGGCGAGAACAGAACAATGACAGTTCACAATGGCATGTTCTTCAGCACTTTTGACAGAGACAATGATGGATGGTATGTACTTGCATTAGCAATTTTTTTAAATATCAAGATAAAGCTATCAAATTGGAGATCTTACTGCTTTGTATGCATCTGGATATGGATTGTTCCACAGTCTTTTAGAATAGGCTAATATGTGCTAATTCTGCAAAATTTCACAATCTCTTAGGATAAATTTACTATCTGCTGGTCACCAGCCAAATGCATGCACTGCACCACTGAAGTATCCAAGAGCAGAATCTGACCAAATGAAATGATAATTTAGACTAGAGCTGTACCAGAATCAAATACAAAGCACCTGCAGGCACACTGGAGTAGTGGGTTGAAGTTGTTCTAAGAATCACATCAGTGTCCACAGGCTGGCACCTTTGGACGGTGTATTATCATTCACAGTAACTCATGAGGTTATGGCCCCAATCTTACTGTCACTGAAGCCAAGGAAAATTTTGACACTGAAGTCAGTGGGAGCAGGATCATTGGGCCTCAGTCAGCGTGAGCCAAAAAGGAAGGAGATCCACTGCTGAAATTAGCAAAATATCCTGTTCTAAAGGATAAATTCTACCTAATCAAGAAAATAAAGCATTTCAACTGTTAGTGATAAAGTGCATAATTTAGAATCTCTTTGGCACTATATCACTAAAATGCCTTCTAACCCTTTTACATAGTCATTTACTCTATTATAATATTTACTAATAGAGGAATTACTTGTGTTGGCAAATCCATATGGTACATCTTGTTCGGTACCATTAAATTACAATGATATTTGCATTAGAAACAACATACGCATAATATAACATACTACAGGATCTTTGTGTGCCAGTTTTCTTAGTTTTTAATTAAATTCGATCGGTGAATCCTTATTATTGTGCATGGCCTTATGCAGTGAGTACCAGTGGCAGCTGTACAATATTTGATGTGGTAGTTCTCTTTTCTACCACTATCTTTTTCAGCCGTAGACATGCAGAAAAATTGTGCATTGGAGTGATCTATCTTAAGCACTTTTTCACTTTGTTATTTTTAAAATGTGTGCCATTTTTTATGCTTATCAGAATGAGGAATCAAATATAGTGCAAATTTTCCTGTGTGTTTCTACCAATGCACCTCCAGCATCCCTGTTATATAAATCTTTGACTTCTCTGAATTTTTCTAATTCTCTGGTAGCCTTATGGGGTGAACAAACATACAGTAGAGACTAGAATAAGGTTGCCAGAATAATTCCTTCCAAAGTTGCATTTGAACCCAGGTATCCAGAAATGAAAGTCTAGTGCATGAACCCACTCTGACACCTTGTTTCTGTCCAGCCTCTTACTGAAACCAGGCCCCATATAAGTTTTAGTTAGGAATGTAATTAAGTCTATCCTGTGACCATTTACAGAACTGATAGGTATTAGCTGATAAACTAAAGTGATCTTTCAAAGAAGATGCAGTATAATTGTATACAATTTGTTTCCAAATTCTTTGGGATAATTTCTTAAAACAGGAGATTGCCTAATGGGGTGGTCTCTTGTTCAAGATTCATGGTAGATGGATGTTTCTTCTGAGCCTAGTCTTTTCATTATCAATTCTTTGGCTGTTGGGGCTCAGACCATATGCTATTATGCATAACACATACCTAGATGAAGTGTCTAGAACACACTCCAGATGATCAATCATCTGTGGAAAGTTCAGAGATAACTTTTACTACATCTTGAGGATCAGAAAACACAGATTCATACACACACTCATGTAAACAGAAATAAGAATATAAGATATAAGAATGGCCCTGCTGGGTCAGACCAAAGGTCCATCTAGCCCAGTATCTTGTCTTCTGACAGTGGCCAATGCCAGGTGCCCCAGAGGGAATGAACAGAACGGGTAATCATCAAGTGATCCATCCCCTGTTGCTCATTCCCAGCTTCTGGCAAACAGAGGCTAGGGACACCATCCCTGCTCATCCTGGCTAATAGCCACTGATGGGCCTATCCTCCATGAATTTATCTAGTTCTTTTTTGAACCCTGTTATGGTCTTGGCCTTCACAACATCCTCTGGCAAGGAGTTCCACAGGTTGACTGTGCATTGTGTGAAGAAGTACTTCCTTCTATTTGTTTTAAACCAGCTGCCTATTAATTTCATTTAGTGACCCCTAGTTGTTGTGTTATGAGAAGTAGTAAACAACACTTCCTTATCTACTTTCTCCACACCAGTCATGATTTTATAGACCTCAGTCATATCTCCCATTGCTGACTCTTTTCCAAGCTGAAAATCCCAGTCTTATTAATCTCTCCTCATATAGAAGCCATTCCATGCCCCTAATCATTTTTGTTGTCCTTTTCTGAAACTTTTCCAATTCCAATATATCTTTTTTGAGATGGGGCAACCACATCTGCACGCATTATTCAAGATGTAGGAGTACCATGGGTTTATATAGAGGCAACATGATATTTTCTGTCTTATTATCTATCCCGTTCTTAATTATTCCCAGCATTCTGTTTGCTTTTTTGACTGCTGCTGCACATTGAATGGATGTTTCAGAGAACTATCCACAATGACTCCAAGATTTCTTTCTTGAGTGGTAACAGCTAATTTAGACCCCCATCATTTTATATGTATAGTTGGGATTATGCTTTTCAATGTGCATTACTTTGCACTTGTCAACATTAAATTTCATCTGCCATTTTGTTGCCAAGTCACCCAGTTTTGAGAGATCCCTTTATAGCTCTTCACAGTCTGCCTGGGTCTTAACTATCTTTAGTAATTTTGTATTTTGTAAAATTTTGTATTCTGTAAAAATGTATTGTATTGATTAGCTACAGTGCCACTATTAACTATTTGTTTCCCTCCTCTCAACCCCCCCCCCCCACACCTTGTAGGGTTCATGCAGATCCAAGAAAACAGTGTTCTAAAGAAGATGGTGGTGGTTGGTGGTACAATCGATGCCATTCAGCCAATCCCAATGGCAGATACTATTGGGGAGGGCAGTACACATGGGATATGGCAAAACACGGCACAGATGATGGAGTTGTATGGATGAACTGGAAAGGGTCATGGTATTCATTGAAGAAGATGAGTATGAAGATTAGACCATTCTTTCCACAATAATCATCATTAAAATGAACATCATATGTTTTCATGTCCATATCGAAGTTAACTTCTTTTAGTGCATGACATTTGATTTTGCCTTTACATAAGAGAATCAAAAATACAAAAGTTTATATGTCTGACTATATTGTGACTTGAATTGGAGAAGTCATGCTGAATATAACCCTATGTCTGACCCATTAAAAAAAACTTGCAAGTGTCTTTTGTACCATTTGTACTTGATCCCAAGATGGAAGTAACTGAAAATATCAATTCCTTTTGCTTATAAAACAATTCAAAATCAGATATGAGGAGAGGGAGAATTATTTAGCTTCACTGAAAATGTTTAAAGTAACTAAAATCTTAAACCAAAAGTGTCTTATAAATTATACTTATTTATATGTTACCAGTGAATAAGCAAATGTGTTCAAATAGGTGGCAGAAGATATATTAATGTTCATTAAATATTTTCTACTACTGCAGAAGAATGTATTCTTATTCAGAAAAATGCACAAAGTAGCACAAAACAAAGTTATTTCCTTGACCAACACAGGCTATAGGGATCTAGTGACATTTCACTCTGCACCCCTCTCTTCCCTTCAGGACCAGTCCCAGAAGCAAACCTCCCTCCTGCAGCCCTCTCTCAGCCCTCTATAAGTATCACCTGACCCCTTCCCAGCTGGGTCTGATAATTGGACAGAGCTGCCGGGCCTCAGGCCCCTGGCCCATAGAGGGGCAGACTGCTCCGTTACAGCTTCCGTAGGGAGGCAGAAACTCCCTTTCTATGGCCACAGGTTCCTGTTCCCACCTGATCATGGAGGGGACCTCAGTCCTTCAGCAAAACCTCCACTGATGTTAAGCAAAGAAGGTTAGTCTGACAAGAACTGAGTGAGGACTACATGTGTCCATGCTTACCCCTTTGTCAGTACCTAAAGATATTGTTACAATACATGCTAAGCCATGTGATTAGAAGCAGGGAGAGTCCAGTCACACTCTCAGTTATCAGTCGCACAAAGAAAACTTATGCACAGTAAATATTTTGTCGGTTAGCTTTAAATTTAAAGGTACACATCTCCAGGATAAGCACAATGCATCCTTGTTACTCACAGGATGTAATTGTTCTTCCATTCAGATAAGCTTTTGATTAAATAAAATTCTTATCGGTATGTCGTTGTATAAAAAATAGCACATTTGTATATGAACCCTAGCTACACACTACAGGAAAGAAACATATGAAGAAAAAAATGTATCGTTAAACCTAGTATGCTATTATGGACCATTCACACTGAGTATTCTGTTACTAGTCCTATTAAAGTCAATAGGATTCCTCTCACAGCAATGTACTCCTGAATATGAGTAAAAGTGGCAGAATCAGACCCTAACAGACTGTAGAGGCTTTCAATCAAATGCTTTCCACACCCTGAATAAGGTTGTTTGGGGAACCTTGCTTTGGTGAGTTACAGCAATGTATCTTATTTTAAAACTGTAGTATTTATGGTGAGCTAGCCACCAGATGTGCCCGTTACTTTGGGGTATGCTCATTTATTAGGGTTACTCTTCGGGGGGGGGGGAGTTCTGTAATTGTATTAATGTACTGCTTATGTCACTTGTGTGTTCATATGGAGCTCTACTCCTTCCTTCTGCAAGTCCCCTCCCAATGGAGCTATCCTGCAGGACCTAGGTTCCCCAGGACTGGATTCCTCTAGCCCTAGAACTAGATGAACACGTACACACAGACACACACACACACACACACACACACACTAACAGCGCAAGTCTGAGTGGACTGGGTCAATCAGCAGTCTCAAGCTGATCCCCTCATATGTCCGTGGACTCAATGGGCTGGGTTAAGCAGCACCTTCAAGCTGTCACTCTTATGTGCCCCTGGTCTCAATAGGCTGGGCTGAGCAGCACTTTCAGCTGCCCCGCCCCCATGTGCCACAGGTTTTAACACGTCCCTATCCCACTTTCATGTTACAATTGTACTGGCAGTAACCCACTTGATGAGCAAACCCCACAGTATTTTTGGGCACTATAGGGATCTTTAGCTTAGGTAAAAGAAGCGTTGCTGCAGAGTAAATGGGGGAAGCTAAAAACACAAAAGAGTAAAGTTCAGAGAGAGAGAGAGAAGCAACCAGCTTAATCATAAAAGTTATTTATTGAATAATAGTGATAACTACACAAGGAGGGCTAAACCAACATAACATACATTATTAAAGGTTAATACCTAAGGTAGAAAGGAAAACAGAGAAAGAGAAAGAGGGGGATCTCACCCACTCCATGAGGCTTGAACTGGTCAGGGTTCCAAGATGATGGTGGTAGCTCAGGGTCCTGAGTGCTGGAGACAGGCAGAGCCCCCAGCACAATCAGTCAGGAGATGGAGTGCCGGTGGGACTGATGCATAGTTTGGATCTAAGCATCAGAACACATACTTGAGCATAGGTAGGGGTTTTTGTAGAGAAAATACAATGGTTCAAGGGAGAACACTAGATTTGTTTGTGCGTAAACTGATAACTTAAAGGTTTTCTTCAGGCTAGACAACAGGAGCTGATCACTCTTGGCTCAGGGTGGTGTTTTCTTCCAGGGAGCTCACAATGCAACTAGGCTGTTTCAGTATTTTGGATATCAATCAAGTATTTAGTACTAGAATTGGTCTGTTAATTGCTGAGCTGGGTGTGTTCAGGAATAGGTTCATTAATATCTGGAGCAGAGATTCCCATGATGCAGTGCGTCCTGCTTTTCTGATCCCAGAGTTCAGTGCGGTTCTCTGTTCTTCATTCTGTACGTAAATTGAGATGTCTCCCTGTCCCATCTTTCATGTAGATGAGGCTAGGGGAGTTGTCTCTGTTTTCCATTCTGTATGGTAATGGAGATGTCTTAATCTTGTCACCCTTGTCAGGAGGGGTCTAGGTGTGTCTCCCATCTGCCCTTCATTGCTCTCTGCAAGCCCTTTCTCTGATCAGTTGTGGTTCAAGAAGAGACTGGTGGTGGTGATGGGTATCTTTCATGAGTCAGACAGGCTAGATACTGTACCATGGTTCCCCAAAAACACAGAGCTGACTGGTATCAAGGGGCGCAGAATGAGACTGTTCAATTGTTATCTACACAAATCCACTGGCCAAAACACACACAGAGAGGAAATAATACAGTACTATCCACGCTTTGCAGATGGGAAACTGAGCGACAGAACTCTTCAGATTTCATGTTTGACCTGAGCCAAGTCATTTAGATTTGCCACAGGTCAGACAGGAAATCTGAAGCAAATCGGGATTGAACCCACATTCCTGGAGTCCCAGTCCAGGGACTTCACCACAAAAGCAACCTTCCTCTCTAACTGAATTTCTCTTATGTTGGGGGTTTCTGACAGGCAAACACTGGATCCAACAATGCTATTTGTACAGTGACTTTCAAGAGCAATAATTGCATTTTAATTTAGTGGGTGTTTGTAAAGGATTGTAAAGGTTTTATAAATTGCTCATGTGACTTATGTGATGTCCTGCTTGTGAGTAAAGGATGTTTATGTGTTGGAAATGAGAAGATACTCTAGATTTTATGGGTTTACCATTGAAAAGGCCCAGTGTTGGTCTAACAATTTATTCTGAAAGGAAGCCTATTACAAAAATAAAAACTTTGTATTGTAAGTGATGTATAATTTTTGGGCATGGGTACCCACTCATTTGCTAACTTATTAAAGGAGAGCTCCCATTCCTAAGTGTCCCTTTTCAAGGAACATTTTAGAATATTGCAGTAAGAGTTTTGTGTGACTTTTAAAAAATTCTTCAGTGTAGTTGAGGTAAATGATTAAGTTCAGCAAATAATACGTCTTAAAAAGAATGTGGAATGGAATGTGACTATCATGGGAACCAGCTGGCTTATTGCAAAGCACTGTTCAAATTACATCTTTTTATTTTATTTGAGTTTTTCTGTGGATTGAATGTAATTCTTGATTTAAAATGTGATCTTTTGACCCCAGAAATTGTGATTATATATATGTATTAATTATATTTATATCTATATATATATATTAGATATATCTGTCTATCTATCTATTAGCGTGCCCCATCCAAATTATCAGCAAGTTGAACTCCAACTGTGTCCTGAAAAAAATCACTGCATAGTAGTGCATTTTTTATGAATTAATTTCTGCTACAATATCGGTAATTATGACGAGATAACTGGCTCTGTGGATGAGGGGAAAGCAGTGGACATGTTGTTCATTGACTTTAGCAAAGCTTTTGACACGGTCTCCCACAGTATTCTTGCCAGTAAGTTAAAGAAGTATGGGCTGGATGAATGGATGATAAGGTGGATAGAAAGCTGGCTAGATTGTCGGGATCAACTGGTAGTGATCAATGGCTTCATGTCTAGTTGGCAGCCAGTATCAAGTGGAGTGCCCCAAGAGTCGGTCCTGGGGCCGGTTTTGTTCAATATCTTCATTAATGATCTGGAGGATGGTGTGGATTGCACCCTCAGCAAGTTTGCAGATGACACTAAACTGGGAGGAGAGGTAGATACGCTGGAGGGTAGGGATAGGATACAGAGGGCCCTAGACAAATTAGAGGATTGGGCCAAAAGAAATCTGATGAGGTTCAACAAGGACAAGTGCAGAGTCCTGCACTTAGGATGGAAGAATCCCATGTACCGCTACAGACTAGGGACCGAATGGCTCGGCAGCAGTTCTTCAGAAAAGGACCTAGGGGATACAGTGGACGAGAAGCTAGATATGAGTCAACAGTGTGCCGTTGTTACCAAGAAGGCCAATGGCATTTTGGGATGTATAAGTAGGGGCATTGCCAGCAGATCGAGGGATGTGACCGTTCCCCTCTATTCGACATTGGTGAGGCCTCATCCGGAGTACGGTGTCCAGTTTTGGGCCCCACACCACAAGAAGGATGTGGAAAATTGGAAAATGTCCAGTGGAGGGCAACAAAAATGATTAGGGGACTGGAAAACATGACTTATGAAGCGAGGCTGAGGGAACTGGGATTGTTTAGTCTGTGGAAGAGAAGAATGAGGGGGGATTTGATAGCTGCTTTCAACTACCTGAAAGGGGGTTCCAAAGAGGATGGATCTAGACTGTTCTCAGTGGTAGCAGATGACAGAACGAGGAGTAATGGTCTCAAGTTGCAGTGGGGGAGATTTAGGTTGGATATTAGGAAAAACCTTTTCACTAGGAGGGTGGTGAAACACTGGAATGCATTACCTAGGGAGGTGGTGGAATCTCCTTCCTTAGAAGTTTTTAAGGTCAGGCTTGACAAAGCCCTGGCTGGGATGATTTAGTTGAGGATTGGTCCTGCTTTGAGCAGGGGGTTGGACTAGATGACCTCCTGAGGTCCCTTCCAACCCTGATATTCTATGATTCTATGACTCTATGATCGGTAATTGAGTAGAAGAGACCAGCAAGCTATAATCATTATTTGACTTTATCATCTTAAGTGTTTGTATTTGCTTAATTTGTGAAAATACTTAACACAATTCAGCGGAGAAACACTTTCCCCATCAGAAATATATGTTTCGTGAAATCCTGTAATAGCTATTCTTACTATAATATCATATTATTATCCTTTATAGGATTATTATTATCCTTTATAAAGGTTTATAAAACTTGACTTTTTTTTGCAAGCTGTATTGGTTGTGAATAAGAAGACAGAAGAAATACTTTTACAATTAAACAATGTTTATTTTTTTTAAAGCACAAATGTATCTCAGTTGCCTTCAGTTTGATTGGGTAAAGACACACCATGTATTTTGCGGTATATTAAACAAAAATAAAATAACCTGTCTTACTGTGGTTTGCTACTGGGTTTCTATGGGCCTGATTTTCATTCTAACAACTTTGAGAGAATAGTCCGAGGCTTTAAATGGTATCCAGACCACTCCATTTTCAATCTCATAAGGAACATTGTTCCTTGGGTCATACTGGCCTCCTCGGTAGTAAATGCCATTGAGATTAGCAGCTTGACAGTTGTTGTACCACCATCCCCCTCCATACACTTCAGCACAGTTCTCCTCCCATTGGTCGCTGTCCCTGTCAAAGGTGCTGAATTTCATGTTATCATGTGCTGTGTATTCACTACCTTCCTCCACTGAGCCTATGATCAGTGCATCCCCAGCTGTCCCCTCATAAGCAGAGACACTGAGGACATAGCCTTCTGACTCAGAACCTACATGTATATTATATTCCGCATAAGCTTCATTGCCAGCCCAGTCCTCTAATTCGACTCGAAGGACAGTGTCCTTCTGGGTCAGTAAGTGGATATTTTCATTGCCCAGCCAGAACTCTCCTTTCCCTTTGTCATCCATGCTGCCGAAACCTTTCTTGTAGTCTTGCCAGGTCCGGTTAAAATTCACTGATCCATCCAATCTCTGTTGGATCAAAAGCCATCCTCCCAAAGTGGTCTCTTGGTCACAATAAACTGAAAAAACTTTATCGGATCCTGCTGGCTTGATTCTGAAAATGCCATTTTTGGCACCAGAAGTGTGTTTCTGGCGGATATCATCACAGTCTAAAAAAAAAAGTTGATCTGGTTGACAGAAGTTATCAGTAAAACTTTACCTAGGCTTATGGAAATCCAAACAATAATAATGTTGAGGGGAACTTGCTAACCATATTTTGGTCTACATTGGGAAATGTGCCATGCAACATTAAAAAATAGAGTTTACATGCAATTTAAATGGCAGATAACATTCTCTGTGCAATTCATTTAGCATCGAATTATTGATATAAAATTTTGTCTCTACCTATCCTAAATGGCAACAAACAGACACATTGCTTGTATTGTATAATCAAATTAAATGGATTGCAGTGTAACCAGTGTGTCAGTTTGATTGTGGACTGAATCTGGCTCTGGTACTGCAGGATCTATTTTCAGTCATGTGGATGGATACCTGTCCCAGTGTAGCTTGTCCCAAGCTTCTCTCCTCCTGTTCTCAAGCTGCGTGCCCGAAAGTCTGGGATATCCTCTCCACTCTCATCGTGTTGCAACCCACCTAACTCCTCAGACACTGCTCGGCTCTTTAGCGATTTGGTTTCAAAAGTGGAGCCACCCTTGTTGAAACTAGTGGAGCTGCTACTGCTGCTGGACACTATTGTCTTGGAATGAGTCGAACTGCCACTCTGAACGTTGCTGGAAGGGAATCTAGATGGGTCAAAGTGATGATCAAAGACATCCTCTTCCCCCTCCCGTAGATCTGTGAAACTGTCCGACCCTCCAAAACTTGTAGTGTGAGTAGCAGTTCCACCACTGCTAAAATGTCCAGTTCCATGGTCAGTGCCACTAGAGCTTGTGTAGGTGGTATGTAATTTGCTACCAGTGGACGAAAGCCCTGTGGAAAATTTTTTTTCAAAGCTGTGGAGTAAGCTATCAAAGTCAGGCAAGTCCCCACTCTGACCCTGAGAGGTCACTCTGACATTCAAGGTGCCCCCATGCCCTGCTACGTCTTCCCTCCCTAAATCTTGAAAATGGGAGCAGTCAGAACCATCAGGTGAAGTCATTGTTTCAACAATCTCTTCTCTAGGGCCACCAGGACCAGTGATAATTTTTTTGGTAATAGTTCTGGTACATGTAAGGTGGATTACAGAGGAACTAGGTCTTTCTCCCAAAACAACAGATTCCCTTTCATGAGCAGAAGTCACTATTTTGCCATCTTGTGGTCCTCCACCTACACCTGATCCTACTGAAACATGTGAGATCTCTACTGAGGAGCCTTTTGCCTCTCCTTCTGGCTGTTCTAGAGTCATCACAACCTGTTTAATATTCTCAAGAATGTTGAGCTCTTGGGTTTCTGGCAGGCGCAGAGTTTTATAATGCCCAGGAACAGCAAAGTCCTTCAGTGGCCTCATTTTCAGCACCTTCAAGGAACTAGTTTCAAGTTCAGACTGCAGATTGATTGAACTGGCCTGAGTGAGCTGCTTCTGGATGTTTTCATAGCTCTCTGTGTCCACCTGGTAATTGAAACTTTTAGCACAGGATCCTTTGCAGGCACGTATCTTAATATCAATGTCCACCTTTACAAGAGATAGAGAGAAATACATTTGTTTAGATGGTGATCCCTGACTCTTCTAAACAACTCTCTCTTTTTACCAGAGCGAGAACTCTGGTGGTTACACTAGAGCCCACTGCCTCTCATTCAACTGTCTGTGCTCCAGCCTACAATTGAACTTGGGCTACTCCAAATTGCAGTCTAAATCTGAAGCACCAAAGCTCCACTGAAGGTTACAGCATGTACTGGAGCCCTAGAATCATCCCTGCAAGGGCTCAATTTTTGCCATTCTTATTCACACTGAATAGTATGGTCCCACTGATTTCTGTAGAAGTCTCCTGGAGTAAGGTTCTACTCAGAGCAAGGCAGAGTGGCAGAACTGGGCCCTTAGTAGAGAAGGGCAACCTACAGTACCTGTCAAAAAATCACATGCCTATACTTAGAGCCCTACCAAATTCACAGCCAGGAAAAACATGTCACAGACCATGAAATCTGGTCTTCCACCATGAAATCTGGTCTTTTGTGTGCTTTTAACCAATAATATACAGTTTTCATGGGGAGACCAGCATTTCTCAGACTGGGGGTTCTGACCCAAAAGAGTTTTGCAGAGGGGGTTGCGATATTGCCACCCTTACTTCTGCGCTGCCTTCAGAGCTGGGTGGCTGGAGAGCAGCGGCTGTTGGCTGGGCTGTGCCAGTAGCAGCGCAGAAGTAAGGGTGGCAATACCAAACCATGCCACCCCCTTACTTCTGCGCTGCTGCCTGCAGAGCTGGGCGGCTGGAGAGTAGCAGTTGGTAACTGAGGGCCCAGCTCTGCAGGCAGCAGCGCAGAAGTAAGGGTGGCAATACCAGACCACGCCATCCTTCCTTCTGCACTGCTGCTGGCAGCGGCTCTGCCTTCAGAGCTGGGCTCCCGGCCAGCAGCTGCCGCTTTCCAGCTGCCCAGCTCTAAAGGCAGAGCCGCTGCCAGCAGCAGCCCAGAAGTAAGGGTAGCAGGACCGCAACCCCCTCTACAATAACCTTGCGACTTCCCCACAAATCCTTTTTGGGTCAGGACCCCTACAATTACAACACCGTGACATTTCAGATTTAAACAGCTGAAATCATGAAATTTCCAATTTTAAAAATCCTACGACTGTGAAATTGACCAAAATGGACCGTGAATTTGGTAAGGCCCTAACTCTACTGGTATGTATAATGGTGAGTGAGAATAACTAGTTCAAAGGAGGGA
Organism: Chelonia mydas; assembly: GCF_015237465.2. Taxonomy (NCBI): domain Eukaryota; kingdom Metazoa; phylum Chordata; order Testudines; family Cheloniidae; genus Chelonia; species Chelonia mydas. The sequence continues at coordinate 61,095,723 of NC_057852.1, forward strand.
CTGAGGAAAAGAAGAATTAGCCTCTGGATCAGGGTTCAAAATGATGTTGCTCGCACTGCTTCGTGATCCAGGACATTTTTTGGCAGGCCATCATTTTGGTTTTGCTCCTTAGCCTATCCTACTGCTCCCTTACAGCCACCTTGTGTTGTCATCAGTGCAACTAGCTAATCAAAAGGCCAAAGCTCTTAATACAAACATAGATGGGCTATACTCCAGCTGTGAGAGCCCAGAAGAGTAATTAGATACCTTTATAGGTGCTCCCTCCTACCCTAGCTGCTCACAAGTCTTTCATCAGCCACTGCGTGCAGCTCCTTGAGAAGGAGAAGTATCACTCACTGAGGCAAATCAGTGCCAGTTGTAGGGAAACACAGCACTAACTATTCTTGTTTCCTGCCTGAGAGAGGGCAGTAGGCAGAAGCTCTCCCAGTAACACAAGAGGAACAACTACACAGACAATAACTCAGAGGGAGCCAACAAGCCTGCTGAGGCCACAGGGGCATCTGAATCTCACATGGGAGGATCTGAGCCTCACTGAGCAGAAACCAAGCCTGTCAGAGTCTGAGGGGACATCTGTCTCATATAGGCAAAGCTTGGTTTGAAGACAGAACTTGTGAGATTATTGGTCCATTTTCTTTTCAGCTGCAGAATTTCTCTGGATGTAAGGACTGATAGTTCCTGTTTTTTGTAGTTGTGCTTTGGAAATAACAGAAGTTATGTGACAGTCACCTACCTCCAAGCGCTTCATCTCTACAACCTGATCTCGGATACTATTTTGCAGTGATTTAATCCTGTTTACTTGGACAAGAACTTTCTGCTTTAATGTCACAAGTCTCCTTCTCAGATCTTCTGAAACTTGCCCATATTTACTGTCACTCTCTGGAACAGAAAAATGTCCTTGTCAGCTGCATGGGAGATTTCTTTCTCCCACAAGAATAGCAGATACAAAAAAAAAAAAATCAGCAATACATTTACAAGGATCCAAATTAACATGGAAAAAGATCCATTTAGGATTTTAAATATATATATATATATATGTATCATAATATTGGATAGGTAGAAATTAGCACAAGATTTTATTTTAGCTAAGAGTGTCATTATTATGTTTGATCTGCCTTTTTGATAATAAGCAGTATTGTAGTATATTTATTTTAATTAAATATTAATTGGTTGCGCAAAATAGTGCAGGAAAGGAACCTAGTGTGTTTTGGAAAAATTAGTCCAGCTGTGCTGGAAAGAAAACAAGCACATTTTGATTCCTTTTTAAGGACAGAATTACCGTTTTTTAAAAAGAAAATATTGCAATAAACGTATGGAATTTATGTGGTTGAAACAAACAGACTATAATCATCAAGATTTTAGATATGTGAAATTAGATATAAGATGCAAATATAGTCTTGTTTTTGGACAAATATTTTTCTTGCAAAAGTATAATTCTGAAAAGGAAACATCCATGTTTTCAAAAATAATTAAGCATTCTCTTCTACAGGGATGCAGCAATAGTCTCAAAACTATGGTAAAGGAACATTAAAAAATCAATGAGAGTTTCTCTTTCAAAGGGATTACAGGATTCAGCCCCATGTAAATTTCTGTGTTTGAAGATCATTAGTGTGGAATACTACTGTAGTTCTAATTCTGCACCTGCCATAGCCAACAGCTGCTATCTCTCCCCTCAGGCCTGCTTTTGAAATATTTATTTCAGATATAGATTTAGGGCCTGATCCTGCATTTCTTGCACACCCAAAAATCTCATTAACTGCAGGAAAGGCATAAAGTATAGGTCCTTAAGATGTATTATTCCATTTCTATGAAGTTACACTAACATAAAACTGGTGCAATCCAGGGAAGAGTCAGGCCCAATATCTTTAAGTCATGGTGATCTTATAAGAAGGACAAAGTAAACCTGCTTTCAACTGGCTGCTTTTAGCAGAAGTTAACATAACACTGGTGTATATTATAAAACAGCGCATGTTGATACTTACCCTGGGCACTGATCAGATTTCCTTTCAGGAAGTTAATTGTTTCCACAGTTAACACATTAGATTGTTTGTACTTGTTTTCATTATCTAACAACAGGTTCCTAATTCTTTGTATTCTGTGATGAAAATCTTTATCAGTTTCATCAATCAACCCTTGCATCCTGCAGCCTGAAGGACATTTGCTACCCTAAAATGAGCAAAAATGAAAGATAAATATCTTAATGATACACATTTCTTTAATATTATGACTACCAAGTTTTGTACAAGCCTGGAAACCCACTAATGAGCTCAGGGCCAGATTCTGCCTCATTCCCTCATTTATCTTACATAGTCTACTCATTGCACTATTAGTTCAATTATTTTCAGTAGCTGAGGAAGGGTCTTGTGGTTAAGACTCTGGACGGGGACTCAAAAGGCCTACTTTCAGGCCCTAGCTTTGCTACAGATTTCCTCCGTGACCTTGGAAAAATTAGTGTGGGGCTGATTCTTCATCCTGTTACATCGGGTTTACAATTGTATAATTCCATCAAAATCACTGGCGTTCAACCAGTGTAAAATTGCTGTGATGGAGTGGGTAATCAGGCCTTCAGTCTCAGTTCCCCATCTGTAAAATGGGGATAATGACAAAAAAAAAAACCCCAGAGATGCTGTGAGGTTAAATTCATTATTCAAGCTGGGGAAAAGTGGCAGAATTTGCCCCTCTATAAGAGAAGTTTGCCTAAGAAAAGCAAAATGTTCCTACAAATCCAAGGAGATTTGGAAACACGTCAAAGTACAAATGGCAAGTGTCCAGAGGAGGATTAAGATTGAGAGGACTCAGAGGAGTGCAAATTACTATTTTCAAAGCAACAATGACTATACATGATGCTCATGCTCTTATTGGTGTTAATGGCAAAACTCCCATTGACATCAGATGGTATAGGACCTGACCCCTTATGACTGAGTGCTTATACAACCACACATCCAGTCAATCAAACAGTGTGTATATTTTACTGAACATTTTGCCATCAGATTTTCTATAAAGTAACTTGTTTTTGTTCTTCCTTTCCATGTTTCTTTCCTGCCAGTAAATATTCCTCCCCACCACCACCCATTTAGTCTTTGGGTATCAATACTCTTGAAAATTTCCCACTCTTATCTGTTCTTTCTCTTTAAGGCACTTTTCTGATTCTGTCTTTCTCTAAACTTACTTCATTTTCTTTTTTCCTTTCCTTTCTCCCTCTCTTTCACTGGCTCATTTTTACTTTCTCTGTAATCTTCTCACCCTCCCTGCTCTATCTCTTTTTCTCCTTTTCCCTCTCTCCACGCAAAATTCTTGGAAGTGGGAGGCTCTGTGCCACTATTCCCTTGGCACATGGCAAAGGGTAGCTGTGAAGCACTCACTAAGCCTGGATCCTGGTGCTCTGAAGATCCAATAATGAATGAACTATTGGTGATATAGTGGATTCTAGTGGCGTGGTGGTGGGACTGTAACTATGAACACAACTCTGACGCCCTTACAAGTACTTTGCTGACCCATAAATCAGTTTTCCCTGAAAATCAGGTAAAATAGCTGTGACAATGATGCATTACAGATATACCATGTCGGATCTAAGATATCTTTAGAAAAAGTTCATGGCACCAAGGAAGTGTAGTGCACCTAAGGTCCATTTGAGTAGCAGTGATTAGCTGAGCTTTCTGCTTCCCTCCTCTTTTCTTACCCAGTCATCATCTGCACAGAAAGGCCAGCTCTTTTCCTGTTTGCACTCAGATTGGCTTCCATGCTCCATCACCCTAGGGCCACGCACACCTCCTCCCTCCTTCAAAAATGTGCTTTCTTCATTTGTTGCCTGCCATACAGACCAGGGGAAAAAGCAAACATGAGATTAGTTTCAGAGACGGCAGTACAATGAAGTAATAAAACTGAAGTCACTGAACATTCTATGAAACAGTTAGCCTGTGGCAGAAGTAGGCATGTAGAAAAATATAATCAGTCAGTGCAAGTAATCTATTCCATAAGTTTCCTGCATGAAATTGTTTTCTTTTGTCCAAATAAGATTCTCCTTCTAATCTAGTTAAAGCGGATAACTATGGTATTGGATGATGCTTAAGATATTTTTAATAACAGAATAATTAAGCATGCATTTAATATGATATGTTTACATAAAAACAGCTGCTTTAAACTGAATTGATAGTCTTTTAGTTAAGCCCCTGAGTGTTTCTAAAATAAACTTCTATTTTCAGTCTACACTTCAGACTACAACTGGGCATAGAAAAGCTATGTGGTGAGCTCTCTTTATTATTTCTGGTGGTTTTTAATTACAAGGGGTCAAAATCGTATGTTAACTACAAGTTTATAACTCTTTAATGGAAGGCATAGCTTTAAAAGCACAGGAAAATAATAATAACACAGTGTTTGAGGGTGGAAATAAACATACCAAGATTTTGTTTAATCCTGAAAGAGGAAAAAGTCCTTGTTCACCAACTAATTCTAAATCAAAATGTCATAAGGATTTTTGAATATACATACTAATTTTTGTTCAGGAAAGTGCTCACAGCAATATTTCTATTTCTCTAACGGACGGTACAGATGTCTTTGGGAGGTATCAGGTGTCACTGGGCTCCTTTGACCACATTAAAAATTATCAAAGTAGAATAAAAATTAACTCAGAGATGAGGAAGATCTTAGCTTCCAGAGCCAGCTCCTCAGCTAGTGTTAATTGGGGTAAAGTTGTTGGAATCAACAGACTCCAGCTGATTTACACCAGCTGAGGATCTGGCCCATGCATATCTTTAATCTAATGAGAAAAAAAAATTAAGTTCCTAAATATGTTCCATGGGCTTTTAAAAATTGACTTTACACACAAATACATGATAGATTGTAATAGCTTCAAATTGACCCTTTCTGTTCGATCAGATCACCCCCGCACACTCTGACTTCTTCATTTCTTTCAAAAAGAATAATAAGGAAATGTGTATATAAGAATTTACCAGAGTATTATAGGCGGAATCTTAAAATAGCCAACAACAGGGTTAAATTAGCATAGCTGGGAGTTAAGGCTACCACTCTTCTTATTGAAAAAGATATTACTCCTTAGCTCCCCTTCAGCCTGATAATGCTGCCTCTGAAATCAATGGCAATGTTCTTATTCTGTGCCTATGTACTACAGCAAAGATGGGACCAAATTCTGTCTCATGTACACCCAGAGAATCCCACTGAAGGCAACTGGGATCCAGGGATGCAACTGAGAATAGAATTTGGCTAATAACATTTAAAATCCCGCACAGCTTGGAGACTTCTGTACCTACATACAGTGGAATAGGTTAAGGACTTACCGCCTCACCTCTGAATCTACTAATTATTGGTCATTTATCTTCTTCGCTTTGCCGGATACTTTCAGCAAAATTCATCTCCAGTGCTTCTTGAGGAACCAGATCGGCAGTAAAATGCAGAAGAGACGCAAGAGGGAAGGGCCAGTAATGAAGTGGTTGGGGTAGGTTTGTGTGCGTGTGTGTCTGTGTCTTTTTCAAGCTATGTCATAACCAAAGAGCATTTGTTTTAGTTTGTTACCTGAATATTCATTCAATAAAATGCCCTTTTTGCAAAAGAGAAAGCCAAAATATCAAAAGAGTCAAATAAAGTGAAAACATACCCAGACAACGCTGAGGCAAAGCCATGTGCACAAGATCCTCAGCAGTATCATCTTCGGTGGCAGGCTGAGGAGGAGTCTGACAGAAAGGATACCTTCCACTTGCTTTTTGCTTCATTTTAAACCTTCCTGAACTGCTTAGATTAATCATTATGCTCTCTTCTGTTTGAAGAGTTGCATGCAGCACGCCCCCAGTTGGATACCTGAGGCCTCTTGCACAAGCTCCTGAGTTTGTTTGCTCTAGATAAGTTTGTGCAATGCCAGCCGGGGGGCAGGGGGCAGGGAGGTGTAGAACCCATATTCCAGGAAAGAAATTGTCTACAACTTAGTTTCTGGTAACTAAATTTTGGAATAAGGTGTATGTAAAATAGCCAACAACACTTAACCACTGGAAGATATTCCTGCTGCAAATCTGGTATTTAAATAGCATAATTAAGCAATCATAAAATCATAAATTTGTCCCTAATTGCATAGAATCATAGAATATCAGGGTTGGAAGGGACTTCAGAAGGTCATCTAGTCCAACCCCCTGCTCAAAGCAGGACCAATCCCCAACTAAATCATCCCAGCCAGGGCTTTGTCAAGCCTGACCTTAAAAACTTCTAAGGAAGGAGATTCCACCACCTCCCTAGGTAACGCATTCCAGTGTTTCACCACCCTCCTAGTGAAAAAGTTTTTCCTAATATCCAACCTAAACCTCCCCCACTGCAACTTGAGACCATTACTCCTCGTTCTGTCATCTGCTACCACTGAGAACAGTCTAGATCCACCCTCTTTGGAACCCCCTTTCAGGTAGTTGAAAGCAGCTATCAAATCCCCCCTCATTCTCCTCTTCTGCAGACTAAACAATCCCAGTTCCCTCAGCCTCTCCTCATAAGTCATGTGTTCCAGTCCCCTAATCATTTTTGTTGCCCTCCACTGGACGTTTTCCAATTTTTCCACATCCTTCTTGTAGTGTGGGGCCCAAAACTGGACACAGTACTCCAGATGAGGCCTCACCAATGTCGAATAGAGGGGAACGATCACGTCCCTCGATCTGCTGGCAATGCCCCTACTTATACATCCCAAAATGCCACTGGCCTTCATGGCAACAAAGGCACACTGTTGACTCATATCCAGCTTCTCGTCCACTGTAACCCCTAGGTCCTTTTCTGAAGAACTGCTGCCTAACCATTCAGTCCCTAGTCTGTAGCGGTGCATGAGATTCTTCCATCCTAAGTGCAGGACTCTGCACTAGCCCTTGTTGAACCTCATCAGATTTCTTTTGGCCCAATCTTCTAATTTGTCTAGGGCTCTCTGTATCCTATCCCTACCCTCCAGCGTATCTACCTCTCCTCCCAGTTTAGTGTCATCTGCAAACTTGCTGAGGGTGCAATCCACACCATCCTCCAGATCATTAATGAAGATATTGAACAAAACCGGCCCGAGGACCAACCCTTGGGGCACTCCACTTGATACCGGCTGCCAACTAGACATGGAGCCATTGATCACAACCCGTTGAGCCTGACAATCTAGCCAGCTTTCTATCCACCTTATAGTCCATTCATCCAGCCCATACTTCTTTAACTTACTGGCAAGAATGCTGTTGGAGACTGTGTCAAAAGCTTTGCTAAAGTCAAGGAACAACATGTCCACTGCTTTCCCCTCATCCACAGAGCGAGTTATCTCATCATAGAAGGCAATTAGATTAGTCAGGCATGACTTGCCCTTGGTGAATCCATGCTGACTGTTCCTGATCACTTTCCTCTCCTCTAAGTGCTTCAGAATTGATTCCTTGAGGACCTGCTCCATGATTTTTCCAGGGACTGAGGTGAGGCTGACTGGCCTGTAGTTCCCAGGATCCTCCTTCTTCCCTTTTTTAAAGATAGGCACTACATTAGCCTTTTTCCAGTCATCCGGGACCTCCCCCAGTCGCCATGAGTTTTCAAAGATAATAGCCAATGGCTCTGCAATCACATCTGCCAGCTCCTTTAGCACTCTCGGATGCAGCGCATCCGGCCCCATGGACTTGTGCTCGTCCACCTTTTCTAAATAGTCCCAAACCACTTCTTTCTTCACAGAGGGCTGGTTGCCTCCTCCCCATGCTGTGCTGCCCAGTTCAGAAGTCTGGGAGCTGACCTTGTTCGTGAAGACAGAGGCAAAAAAAGCACTGAGTACATTAGCTTTTTCCACATTCTCTGTCACTAGGTTGCCTCCCTCATTCAAGAAGGGGCCCACACTGTCCTTGACTTTCTTCTTGTTGCTAACATACCTGAAGAATCCCTTCTTGTTACTCTTAACATCTCTTGCTAGTTGCACCTCCAGGTGTGATTTGGCCTTCCTGATTTCACTCCTGCATGCCCAAGCAATATTTTTATACTCTTCCCTGGTCATTTGTCCAATCTTCCACTTCTTGTAAGCTTCTTTTTTGTGTTTAAGATCAGCAAGGAATTCACTGATAAGCCAAGCTGGTCGCCCGCCATATTTACTATTCTTTCTACACATCAGGATAGTTTGTCCCTGTAACCTCGATAAGGATTCTTTAAAATACAGCCAGCTCTCCTGGACTCCTTTCCCCTGCATGTTATTCTCCCAGGGGTCTTGCCCATCAGTTCCCTGAGGTTGTCAAAGTCTGCTTTTCTGAAGTCCAGGGTCTGTATTCTGCTGCTTTCCTTTCTTCCCTGTGTCAGGATACTGAACTCGACCACCTCATGGTCACTGCTTCCCAGGAAACCATCCACTTTTGCTTCCCCTACTAATTCTTCATGATTACCTTCTGTGGACTTCAAGTCAATGGGACTACTTACTGCAGTAAAGGAAGCAAGATCATAGTCAGATGTTTATTCAGGATATATATGGTCATCAACGTAACTAATTACTGAAGGATGTTTTTATGGAAGTCCCATGCTCAACTCTGCCATTTTCATAATTCTGGGTCAGTCTCATCCTGTGCTTGTGGCGGTTCAATGATGAGACAGAACACAGATTTATTCAAGCAAGCAAGCTGGTCAGCTGAAATGGGCTGCTGCCTGTCAGCTTTCCACCTTCTCCTTTATTCTATTTCTCCCCCCTGCACATTACCTACTTTCACCGCAAAGGAATGCATGACATTGATTAATATTCTTGTTTTTCAGCCTCTATCTACTACAATCCTAATTCTCAGGCCTTAAGGCCAAGCCAAGGAAGCTTCCCACGATTACTGTCCTTTAATCAACTTCCCAGGGTTCATATCTGGTCCTCGTCCTTGGACGGAGCAATGTGTTGCTCCTCACAACGGTCAGGGTGTGCCCTGACTGTTTGCAGGTGGATGGACCAAACATGGGCCCTTCATCTCCCCCTTTTTGTTTAATTATACTCGGCCCTCTCATGGGAGCCGTCAATTTGCTTTTGCGAGCAATTTACTCCCAAATAGGCAAGGACATAACTCGGGGAGCTTGCCAGGGCGAATCTCTACAAAGCCTTAGCAAAGAGGGAATACATTGTACACAGCAGCAGCAAAAAATAAGCCCAATGATTATAAACACAGCATAACCAAAAAATTGTCGCAGCCAGCCTAGAGATGGCAGCCAACCTGTAAGCCAATTCCAAAAGCCCTCGAACCCCACATCTTGACGTATGTGTGCCGTAAGATTGGCCAGTTCGGCCAGTCTAGTCTCTATGGAACGACTATTATCAGTTAAATTAAAGCAACACATATGCCGAAACGTGGAACAGCCTAGGTGATGTTTCAAGAGCAGAAAATCAATGGCTGCTCTGTTATCTAAAATTGCATCCCTTAATTCGTGTTGCTCTGCATTAAGTAGGGCAATTGCCTTGGATGTTGTATTAATCGCCTTCGCTGCAAAGCACGCCAGGGCATTTAGGGTTCTGGCTGTATAAGTGGCAAGCCCGGGGACCCCAACAATAGAGGCCGCTAAGGCGGTGTACTCAGAGCGGCTGAGAAGATTGACATCTGCAATACAATCTTCAGAAAGGGGTACATTTCTTTTACTGCGTTTTTGGCTGGCAAAAGGCAGTATAAGCGTCATTCTACTAAGGCAGCAAAGGGTGCCATCGCTTAAATTTGCAGGAATATAACTAAAGGTGCGCGAGCCACAGGTGAAAAACCACCCTAATGGTAGAATGATATGGCCATAATTGTATGAAACATTTACAGCATGGGAACAATTTAAAAAGGGTTGAGGAATTTGCCGACAGCCCAAGGGCACCTTGTTACTAGTGCAGTTAACCACACGCGCACAGGTGACATTGGTGGCCCCGGCCGGGTACGGTGTGTGGAGGGATATAGCCGTGTGAGGCAAGGTATAGTAGGCCGGGCCCCAATTAGCCATGCCAGAGTACTGGGAAGAGAGATTCGCGTAAGCAGCGAGCATCGTCTCATTCCCTATCTCCTCAGGGTGATGACATACTGGAATAAGGCATGTACCTAACAATTCTCCGGCTTCTACAGAATTAGACAAGCAAAAGTGGGTAACATTTGCTATTGAAGCCAATCTTTCCCATATGTTATATGTCATTCGGGCCCGTAACGGGGGATGCGCTTCCGAGCCAACCCCTACAGGAAATAGCAGGCACAAAAGGCATACAATCAGTACAGAGTTAGCAGTGATTTGGGCGAGAATCGCCACAAACAAAGTCTCAGGAGTCTCTGGCTGTTGGTTTGCTGCCAGTCTTCGTTGAGCCGCCGCGACCAATGCTTTTACTGCTCCCCATGTCACGGGATGGCTTGGGGCGCTACGCCTCTTCCGTTTCCGTCCCGCCGTTGTTGACCCGGGAGGCACCGCATTCTCCTCCAAGGTCAGCTGAAACTCCGGTATGGGGTTCGGCAGCCCCTGGCGCCATGCCATGCTGTTTCAGTGCCGGTCGCACACACCGGGCTGGAACCCACAACGGTCCTGCAGGGAGAGACACCGCAGCATATCCCCGACCCCAAGTGATTAGAGGTACTGGGCCCAGCCACTGCGGATCAGGCAGCTGACGGTAAAAGACACGCGGTCTTTCCAGTACCTCAGATTTGTGAAAATGCCGATCCGCGGGGGTCTGCTGATCTGCGTTCAGCGTTAAATTATTTAAAGTAAACAAAAGGATATGCATTTGTTGTTGAATGTCTCCTAAGGTTCGGAGACGCAGCTCCCCTTGTTTTAATTGTTTATCAAGCAAGGTTTTGAGCGTGCGATTGGCACGTTCAACAATGGCTTGGCCCGTGGAATTATAAGGGATCCCGTGTTTAAGACGGACGTCCCATCGGGCACAAAAGGTGGAGAGGGCTGTGGAGCAGTAGGCTGGGGCGTTATCTGTTTTAATCTGGCTTGGGCGACCCATAACAGAAAAACAGGCTAGCAAATGGTGAATCACTTTGGCAGTGGCTTCCCCACGCTGCGGGGTTGCCCAGAGGAATCCCGAATAAGTATCAACAGAAACATGTAAAAAGGAATAGGGGCGGAATTGTGGCACGTGAGTGACATCCATTTGCCACAGCTGATTCGCTGCGGTACCTCTGGGGTTAACGGCATAAGAAAAGGTAGGGGCGGCAGCGGCACAGTGGGGGCAGGAACGAACAATGGAACGTGCATGATCAGTAGGAATGTGAAACTGCCGGGCCAAAACTGAGGCAGACTGATGAAAAAAGGCATGGCTTTCAATGGGGTCAGAAAAAAGAGAATTTACCTGACCACGTAGCGCGCGATCGGCGCGCGCATTGCCCTCAGTGAGTGACCCAGGCAAAGGGGTATGACTGCGAATATGAGCAACAAAATAAGGAAAATTACGAGTGGAGATAAGATATTGCAAAGACAAAAATAGGCGAAGGAGGTCCGCATCGACCTGAGGGGTAATGAGGGCAAGGGGTAAATGATCAATCACTTGATAAACATAATGGGTATCCACAATTAAATTAAAGGGACAATCAGCAAAAAGTTGAAAGGCCAAAATAACAGCAGCCAGTTCCGAGCGCTGCGCGGAACGCTGAGGCAGTGTAAAACGAGAATGCCAGCGAGGGGGGTCACCGGATTGATAGGTGACAACACCTCGATGTGGAGAGCCATCAGTAAAAAGAGTAACAGCAGAAACAATGGGTTGAGAGTGGCTAAGACGATGAACAATTAGAGGCACCTTTTGGGTAATTACCAACCGAGGATCTTTTGGGGGATTATAAGAAATTTCTCCCACATAATCACAAAGAGCAACCTGCCAAGCCAAAGAGGTGTGGCATAAGGAATCAAATTCACTACGGGACAAGGGGAACACAATATCAACTAAATCAGTGCCAGTGAGTTGCACTGCACGGTGGCGGGCTTTACGAACAAGATCAGACAGGGCATCTAAATATGGATAAATATTCCGAGGAGGAGTGGAGGAGAGGTACAGCCACTCTATGATAGAGACGGCTGTATTCGTACGGGGTACAAACAGAGCCGCAGTGGGCGTATGAGGGGTGGCAAGAAGAATCAACCGTAGGGGACGGACCTCAGGGGGTCTGTCCACAAACTGCTGACTCAATGCTGCATTAATTTGTCGAATGCAGGCAATGTGCTCTTCAGTGATGGCAATAACTGCACCCGGTGCTCGGGCTCCACGTAGGAGCTCGAACAACGGCTGCAGCATTGAGGTGGGGAGACGAAAATAGGGCCGAATCCAATTTAAATGACCCAAAATCTGTTGTAATTTAATAAGGGTTAGGGGTTGAGGTAGAGTTAGTGCCGGACGAACCGGAGCAGCATAGGTTTGTAAAACCTTATGGCCGAGGTAGTGGTAGGGATAAGAGCGTTGGATTTTTTCTGGTGCCACCAACAGGCCATTTTGGCCGAGAATTTGAGACAAAGATTCAATCTGTTGTTCCGTGACCTGGGGACCACTAAGCAAAATGTCATCCATATAATGGTAGACCTTTAGCGTAGGGTACCGGGCACGGAAAGGGGTGAGGGCCCGATCCACAAAAAGCTGACACAAGGTTGGACTATTTTGCATTCCCTGGGGTAAGACCTTCCACTGATATCTTTGAGAGGGTTGCTGATTATTATATTGTGGCACCGTAAACGCGAATTTTTCGCGATCTTGCGGGCAAAGGGGGATGGTGAAAAAACAATCTTTTAAATCTAACACACAGAGCTGATCGGTTTGAGGAATTAAATTTGGATTTGGTAAGCCAAACTGCAAGGGGCCCATAGGTTGGATGCGTTTGTTTATTTCCCTTAAATCATGTAACAGCCGCCAAGCACCAGATTTTTTCTTAATAACGAACACCGGGGTGTTCCAGGGACTAGTAGAGCTCTCCAAGCGCTGTGCCTGCAAATGCTGCTGCACAAGCGAATGAAGCGCTTTCAGTTTTTCTAGAGGGAGGGGCCACTGGTCAATCCAGACGGGCTCTAAGGATTGCCATACCAAGGGTAATGCGGAGGGCAATGTGGGTGAGGGAGGGTTTTGAGCCATCAGATATTAATATCGAGGGTGGTGTCCAGCTTTGTAAGTAAATCACGGCCCCAAATATTGAGGTGGACAGGGAGCACAAAAGGGCGGATAGTAGCAAGGGCACGGCCTCCCGGTTTAGAGACTGTGACCCAAGACAAACTCTGTCGCCCGGGTTTACTACCCCCGATCCCCCACAACTCTTTAGAAGGAACCGTAGGCCAACTAACCGGCCACTCCGGATCACGAATCACCGTAACGTCAGCTCCAGTGTCCACCAGCCCTGTGAAGGGAACATCATTTAAGAGAAGTGTTAACTGAGGTTTCGAGGGGCGGACTGACATTGTCAGAGCAACAAGTGGAGAGGACGTGCTGTGAGACGGCGAGTGAGACAACGTTGATCCAAAGCCGCCTCCGCCCCGAGTTCGATCCTCGGCAGCTGGCACCTGATAGGGGACTAAAATCAATTGTGCAATTGATCGTCCACGCGGGAGCGACTGTGGAAGATGAGTCCACACCTGAACCTTAATAATGCCGGTGTAATCGGCATCGATGACTCCGGGGATGACAAAAAAGCCCTGTTTCCCAGCATGAGAGCGAGGGAGAACGAGACCCACAAAGCCGGCAGGGAGAGGTCCCGTCACCTGGGTAGGTATGGCGCAGACCTCCCCTGGCAGCCGAAAATCAGTGTCCTCCTGCATGATCAAATCAAGCCCTGCACTTCCAGCAGTCGCCGCCTTCATAGAGTCAATGGATTTTAAGGCAGAGGAACGGTTGTCTGAGTGGGAAACACCCCCGTTTGGCCCTGGGTTCGGGGGGAACCCGTCGCGCGGTTTCCCGACCCGCTACGACACTGATTAGCCCAGTGATAGCCCTTCTGACACTTGGGCACTTCTTCGAGGGCCGAGCGGGTGCCTTTGATGAGCGGCACTCCCGCTGAAAGTGACCCTCCTTACCACAGCGGTAACAACGCTTCCCCTCCCTCCCGGTTTTTCTCAGGGCGGCAGCCAGAACTCCAGCCTTATGGGCTTGTGTGCCGATGTTCTGGCACGCCCGTAGCATGTCTGAGAGCTCTAAAATGCCAGAGGCTTGCGCCGTCTGGAGGGCACGGCGGCAATCCTCGTTCGCATTCTCAACCGCCAATTTTAACAGAATCTCCTGAGCTGCCGCAGCGTTATCCACCTGTCGGAGGATAGCCTCCTGCAATCTGTTGGTAAAATCCAGATAGGACTCTGATGCACCCTGACGGATACTGACAAAGCTTTTTGTAGGCTTGCCTGAATCCGGCACCTTCCGGAAAGCATGCTGGGCGCAGGTGGAAATGAGGGGGAAGAGGGCCTGAGGGAGTTGAGTCTGCACCTCAATGGTAACAAACTGTCCCTCCCCTGCCAATTGCTCATAAATAACATTAACACCTGCTGCTCTATGAATCTGGGCCTGACGGTCCGCCTCCTGCCGATACTCACTGACCCAAATAACATACTGACTGGGTGACAGCATCATGCGCATCAGCGCCTTCCAATCCTCAGGGATCAAGGCGTACCCACTACCTAGCCCTTCAATGAGACCACGCACAAACGTGCTAGTCAGACCGAACTCGCGAATCGCCTTCTTTACCTCTCTAACCACCGAGCAAGGCAATGAAACCCAGGTTCCCACCGGGTTGCCCTGGTCGTCATTCTGCCAGGTCACCGGACAAACTGAGACCAGCTCAGCCAGCTCCTCTGCTGTAAGATCTGAGCGAATCTTCGCTGCGTGAACCATTTGTTGCACCAGCGAAAGCCTCTGAGCAGATGCAGACGACCTCCCGGGGGGCCCCGAAGCATGGGGTCCTAGGGGGGGAGGGTAATCACACACCGGCTCCGGCGGGGAAGGTAAGGGAGGCGGTGGTAATAAAGGCACCGGGGGCAAAACAGGGAGAGGGATGGCTGCAGGAGCCGACAGCGGTGGCGGAATTGGCAGTACCTCTATTGGCGCGAGAGAAGGTTCTTCCGAGGCGACACACTGTGTTGCATCGGTAGGAGGGGGGGTGACTGCAGGAGCCGACGGGCGTGGCGAGATCACCAGCCTCGCGAGGGAGGGCCTGTCCGAGGCGACACGCTGTATCGCATCGCGGCAGAGGTGCCAGGCATGTAAAGCCTGCACGGGCGCCCGAGGTTCTTCATGCAATGTCTGGCCCAATCGCTCCCAGTCCGCTAGCTTAAGGGTTCCGGCTTCAGGGTACCACGGGCACTGGGCACTCACCTCCTGTAACAGGAGAGTGAGTTCTCGAGTGGGGCAGACATGCTGAGCCTTACGCAGCAAATACTGTAGCTCAGTGCGATGTTGCACTTGCAAAGCAGAGAGGGAGCTTCCCATACTTACCACAACGAAAAATACTCACCGGGATCCACGAAGCGGATGAGTGACGCGTCTGAAACCCTTGCCGGGCGAGGTGAGTGCTGAGGGCCCCACGTTTGGGCGCCAGTTGTGGCGGTTCAATGATGAGACAGAACACAGATTTATTCAAGCAAGCAAGCTGGTCAGCTGAAATGGGCTGCTGCCTGTCAGCTTTCCACCTTCTCCTTTATTCTATTTCTCCCCCCTGCACATTACCTACTTTCACCGCAAAGGAATGCATGACATTGATTAATATTCTTGTTTTTCAGCCTCTATCTACTACAATCCTAATTCTCAGGCCTTAAGGCCAAGCCAAGGAAGCTTCCCACGATTACTGTCCTTTAATCAACTTCCCAGGGTTCATATCTGGTCCTCGTCCTTGGACGGAGCAATGTGTTGCTCCTCACAACGGTCAGGGTGTGCCCTGACTGTTTGCAGGTGGATGGACCAAACATGGGCCCTTCATGTGCTCTTTACTCAGACAAAATTCCCACTGACATCAAATAAGGACTGAAGAGCTGACCCTAGTTGTAAAAGTGAGCTGTTTACACATTTTTATAATTAAACTGTATTTACTTAGTATGGAATACATATATCCCCGTGCTTTATTTTATCTGGCTACTAAAATATAATTTAAATTGAGAAAAGAAAAGAAAAGAAAAGAAAAGAAAAGAAAAAGTAGAAGTTGGATATGAAACTTTACCCATTGTTTTCAACCAGTACTACTAGATACAAGATACAGTATATGGCTGACCAAATCTTCCCTGAGCAAGTGTCCCGTGTCTCATGTTTTCCACTTTATTCCTTTGAAATAAACATTGATTTATAAACAGCAATTATACAGCAGCTTGGTACCTCTGACTGGCTGGGAACAAATACAGAGGATAAAGCTGTCTCCTAGTGACACCCACTTTTATGTAGACCATACACTTTAAGATCCAGACATTTCTAAAGGAAAGTATGAAGAACAGAAAATATAAAAACAGTCCTATATTATGAGATAGGGTTAGGTGCTCTCAAGTCATTTTTTCTGCTAGGGAAATAGGGATTGATTCAGTCTTATTTAATATCACTGATTTAATGGCAATGTAGTTATTACTAGTGCATAGTTTCATATTTTGAATGAAGTGGAAGCTTTAGCATAGGAGAAATATTTTTAGAATTAATACATCCCATTTAAAATCCCTGTAGTGCGTGATATGGTGACTATTGCAATCATATCAATATGTGTAATAATACCAAGGAAACCCATTTAACCAATAACCTGGTGGCACAAAAATTTCTTTCAACATGTCTGTTTATTCAGTAGGTGTTGGTCTATGAAGGCTCTGTTGTCTTATTAAATGTGCTTTGGCTGTCACACAAAAGAAAATATATTCATTTAGAATTTATGCTTTTACTGGTTCACCTTTTTGACATCTTATAGAGTTTATAAATCACATAGGACTCCTGGCAAAGTTATTAAGATCCGGTCCATGTGGAGATTGCTACAGAATTAATAACGATGGTTCATCAGTTCATATGAAGTTGTATATTGAGCAGAGACATGAGCATATTTTAACTGTAAGTCCAACACACTAGCAGAGTTTATAAACTCTGCTGGTGAAATACTGTGCTTGTGGTATTTATAAACTTCATTGGCTGAACCTTTCCTACTGGATTAAAGAATGGGGTCCAGATTGGATAACAGATTTGCATTTGTCCTTAAATAGTAGGAGAGTTTCTCCTTCACTTATGTATATTCCATTTATCTTTTCCATTCATCTTTGGCAATGACCTGTTTTTTTCAGTTAAGAGACAGAACATTATTAGCTGCCATAATAACTTAAGAGCAGAGCATATGCATGTGTCTTTGCCGGAATGTGACCTTATTCTGTGAACTCTTCTATATATGAATCATGTCTTTCTATCTGTGGTTCTGGGTGCCACTGGAATATAAAACAAAGATGATGATGATGATAGCTATTTCAAAACAAAAGTTAGAATTTTTAAGGATGGGGGAAAGAAGTAAATATTATACTGCCTGTCAAATACTTGACAGCGTTTCTTTTTTGGAACAACAAGTGTCACCAAAATAACAAAATCTAGCATGTGCAGATGTGGGATTATGCAGTTTAAAAGGGAATAAAACTTTCTCTTGTGTTTTTAGAATTGCACCACACTAGCATTCAGAAACATCCCCACCACACTGAAGCTGGACCATTGTATCTGTGTGCCATTCTGTAGCAGCATTTTAAAACTTACTGCTAACTGCGTGCAACAAATTTAATTCGTAATAACTGCTTCTAACTGATCCAGCAGTCCTTTCATGTTCCCCTTCTCACCCTCTCACTTCTTAAGCTCCTGCTTCTCCTCCTGTTCATTGTTCCCCCAAGGGTCAATTCAACTCCTAGTGAAATAAAGGGAGTTGAACTGAATCCTTTGTCTCCTTCTTCCATTCTTAACTTCATGCGCCATTTCATGCTGCTCCTATGACTGTCAACAAAGGGTTAGATTCGCACAAGGGGACTTTGGTGTTGTGATGCTAACTCTGCTGCCTGGTAGAATTCTCAGCTCTGAGTTAGGCATCTGGGCAGCCCATACAACGCATGAGGAGTGCTGGGCATCTAACAAACAGATTCTCAGAAGCCAGGAAGCTGAGCAGGGAGTTGCCAAAGCTAGACAGGAGTGAAATGCAGAGGGAAGGGATAGGGTTCAAGCCACCAGTCCCAATGGAACTTAGGTGCCCTAACTATGGGGCTATTGGGTATTCTGGGGCACACACCCGGCCACAAAAATTACTGGCCTGCTCACTCTTGGCTGGGGCCTGATCCGGTAGAGATACAATCCAGCAGGTGTGGGCTGAGCACACCCACTGAATCAGGGCCCCAGGTGAGATAGTCAGGGGAACACCTAGTCTGAGAATCCTACCAAAGACCCAGGAACCAGTTGAGAAAGGGGAACAGAAAGGAACAGCCAGTGAGAGGGACCAGTGAGAGTTGCCAGGAAAGCGGGTCATGAGACTGAGAGAGAATTGCTGAGAGCTGTTGGGAGAGTGCTGCAGATGAAACCTATCAGGAAGAACTGACCAGAGTGGGAAAACCCTGCTGAGTAAAAGGCCCCTAAGTAAAAGGGAAGAACTAGCTCAGAGAGGCAGGCTGAGCCCAGGAACAAGAGGGTTGATTTTGGAGAGAAGTTTGAATGAGGAGGGGTAGGATTCACAGGCAAAGGGGAATCAGGACTGGAACACTGCAGGGGCCAGAAGATGTGAGTTGAGGGCTGTGGGAGAAGAGCGGCAAGAAGAATGGAGAATTGCCGGAGTTGTGGAGTCCCTAAAACAGTGACACAGGAATTGGACAAGAGGGATTGTTGACAGTTGGGTGGGCATCCTGGAGATGGTGACCCTGGAGTGCGGGACTGAATGGCTGCTGCATTTTAACTTGCTTTACTTTGGGGGTTTGAAGAATTGTCTTACTTTGAGAACTTGTTGAAGGTTGAAATATTTCTAATAAATTATGCCTGGAAGCAGGCCTTGTTTTGGACTCCAAGAAGGAGAACACTCCTTGCCTGGGTGAGTAAGGTGACCATCAAGCTGATCCATGGTGAAAAACTTGTGCAACTCAATCATCCCTAGGAGGAGGAGAGATGAAGGGGAAATTGAGGCAGGACTTGCCTATTTTGCAATGGTTGGCCACAAGAGGGTGCCCTGGCGGGGGGTGGGGAGGTGAACCCTCCAACATCTTCCTCCTTCCACTGTTGTCTTTCTGCTTTCTGTTTGGTTTATTATTTTTAAGTTCATTGGGGCCGGGACCTTGTCTTTTTCTGCTTCGAAAATACAGTAACTCCTCACTTAACCTTGTAGTTACGTTCCTGAAAAATGTGACTTTAAGTGAAACCATGTTCAGTGAATCCAATTTCCCCATAAGAATTAATGTAAATGGGGGGGGTTAGGTTCCAGGGAAATTTTTTTTTGCCAGACAAAAGGAGTCGGCGCGCCTCCTCCCTCCCCGCCTCCTGCCTGCAGCAATCAACTGGCTTGCGGCATTTTGAAGGTGGGGGTGAGGAGCGAGGACTTGGCACGCAGGCTCCTCCTCCCTCCCTTCTAAATGCGGCAAGCCAGCTGATTGCTGTGGGCAGGAGGCAGGGGAGGGAGGGGGGAGGCATGCCGAGTCCTCGCCCCTGCTCCCTCCCTCCTGCCTGGGGCAATCAGCTGGCTTGCCGCATTTGGGAGGCAGGGGAGGCAGGGGGAGCCTGCGCACCAAATCCTCGCTCCTCCTCCCCGCCTTCAAAGCACCACAAGCCAGCTGATTGCCCCGGGCAGAAGGAGGGGGAAGGTGCTGATCCGCGGGGTTTGCTAGCGGGCGGGAGATGCTGTGGGGGGCAGCGTAGGGAGGCTGCCAGCTGTGGAGAAAGCAGGCAGCCAAACAACGTAAGAGTGGAGCATTGCACAGCTTTAAACAAGCATGTTCCCTAATTGATCAGCAAGGTAACAACGAAACAATGTTAACCGGGACAACTTTAAGTGAGGAGTTATTGTAGATGTCTCCTAAGGCTACATTTGGTAAAATTTTCTATTGAAGTCTAGTCTGTAGGTAATAGTAATATGATTCAATAGTCTCTTCTAGCTTCAGCAGTGGATGTGTAAAATGATCCCTAAATTGCATTCTCATAAATTTCAGATCAGTCTATGACTGTGTTGGCAGATTACATCAGAAAAGAGTATGTAAGGCTCCTCATGTATAAACATGGTATCAGATTAAATCAGTCTCACAAATAGACTCTTTAGGTCCAGATTTTTATAGGTATTTAGGCATTGTGGTGTTCTGTGTTGCAACATCTAACTGATTAAGGACCGTAATTCGTATTTTCAAAAGGAATATAGGCACTTAGGGATGTAAATCCCACAGACTATAAATGGGATTTTGGATCCTAAACACCTTCTGAAAATGAGATTTAGGCTGTGAAATCAATTAGGCATTGCAAAGCTGAGCACAGCAATGCCTAAATACCATTAAAAATCAGGACCTTAGCTTCTAACTTCAGCAATACTATGATTGATGGCACACTCTCACTTTGAATCCTCTTCAATTTTGTTTCCTCTATTTCAAAAATGTTATAACAACACTAGAAAAGGCATAGAGAAAAGCAAAATGGTTAAAGGCAGGAAAAGAAAACTCTAAAAGGAGTCTGATCCAAAACCCATTGAGGTCCATGGAAAGTTTCCCAGTGTCTTCAGTGTGGTCTGGATTAGGCTCAAAGAGACTACAAGACAGAGGCGTATATATAAAATGGCACATAAAAAAAACTATGTGCAAAGATCTCTAAGACTGCAGGACAAAGCACTCACTAATTAAGAAAAACCACCATTCAGATTGCCTGTGCAATCTTGATAAGGCTCCTTTGTGAGTCTGCGTTAAGATATAGTCTTTGCAGTTTTACAAAGCATTACAAGGGATGGGTGGGTCTTGAAAATCACCACAAATATGTTACATGATTTCTGGACAGCCCTACAACCAAAACTGAAAGATGCTCAAAATGCTAGACCAGCACTTAAAACACCACTATACAAGTCACAGGGAAAAGCACTTCAAAAAGAGCATCAAGCTGGACTGCTACAGACCAATCCACTGTCAGCCTACCTCACCACAGTGAAATGTACATAACTAAGGCAGACTCTCACCAAATACAGATTTGTAACCAGAAACTAGAGATGTAAGTCAGGAGACACAAAGCCCCATCTAAACCCAGAGGAGAGTGTCTGTGGAGTCAATGTGACCAAGGGCAGAATGAGACAAACTCTACTCCCATGTCCAAAATATAACAATAATTAGCTCTTATATAGTACTTTTCATCCACAGATCTCCAAGTGCTTTACAAAGGACATCAGTATCATGTCCCCATTTCACAGATAAGAAACTGAGGCACAGAGGGATGAAGTGACTTGCGAAAGGTCACCCAGCAGACCTTTGACAGAGCCAGGAATAGAACCCAATGCAAGTCCCAGTTCACTGTGCTATCCACTAGGCCACACGAATACCCTGTACAATATGAGGGAATTTAAGAAAGATACTCCTCAAACTACAATTTACCATGACAAAAAATCTCATTAAAAACAATGAGGAAAAACTGGGCTTGACTCAGGGAGAAGAGAGATGGCATCATGCTTTACAGCAATCTGTCACCAGATAAGGAATGGACAGTAATAACAATAACTCATGGGATCACAAACACCATGTGTAACCAAATCCTGGGTGGGCTGTACCTGCCTCTGACAGGTACACGAGGAGTTAAAAATGTGTTAAGGCAGCATATGAGGAATCCATAACAATGTGAGAAAAACAGTTAATAGTTTGCATGTGGCTTGCCTCTAAATGAATAATAGAAAAGTACCAGTGTATAAACCTGGGATGGGTGAACTGGAACAGATTTTTACAACAACTTCTGTACTGTTTGTTTCGATTTGTTTGCTTGCTACTTGATCATTAATGACAAGTTTTATGTGTTCTTTGTAGTCAAAATTTATTGAAAGTGTATACAGAAAAATAACCCCACACAGAGCAGACACAGTAACTTACTCACACAAAAAGGCTTGGGCATTGAATGATTTTGTTTTAATAGTGGGCATCAATTAACAGCCAGAGCTGAACTGAACAAGTTTAGATGAAGTCAGTGTCCCAGAGGTAAAAGATTTGTTTTCCTGTCCAGATAAATCTTTGTTAAACTGTCTCTTTAAATGTCTCCAACCTACAACAGAAGAAAAAAGAAAGTATTGTAATATCCTCTGCCAAAGGATGAACTATGTATGGTTATGATGGTATGTTTATAGTGGTCATGCATATTTATACTAGTTGAATTTCAAAAGGGACAGTGCTCAAAATATATAAAGGCAAAGAGTCATTTCTGATGACAAGAGCATATCCCTTTATTTGTCAGTCAGTTGAAATAACAACTGTACAAATATACTAACATAAAAGTAAAAATGGTTTTCTGAGAAAATGCTGCACAGTGATAACTTCTATAGGCTATCCTGGAATGCTGAGAGGAGCTATAAATATAGTATTGTTTGAACTATACCTGCTGTCTGTTATCTTTCTAAATATCGCCTCGGCCATCTAATCCAACCTGTTTGGAGCCACCTAAGTTGTGCTGCTGTCCTTCTCCTATTGAAAGTCTATTGAATGGGATGACTTTCATCGTAGTTTCCTTCATGGAATACCACCGAGAACGCCAGGTTGCCCAGATAATCCCATTATCGTATCCAGCTGGACCAACATCTTTTGCTGAGTAAGTGCCACCTAAAATATAAATTGCAGCAGAATATATAATTGTTTGTAAAATAATTTATATGCACATGCGTGTCTGTAGTAATGAAATCCCTGTGCTAAACTATACTTACCGTGCACCATTGACTGGCTCTACCTACTAATCTATCTCCCCCAGGATTTATTCTAACATTCCAAATCTCTGAGCAGCTTCAAACTGCTGTCACAATAAAAAAATGTCAGCCTGCCAGAAAAATGTTTCCTTCTCCTCTCCAAATGTAGATTTCCCCTCAAATTACACTGGTCTTAGGTACAGATAGCCAATATTCAGTCCTTCGTGAGTGACAGGTTTAAGGTCTGAAATCTCAAGATCAACCATGAATCCATGATGGTATGGTGTGGAATAAAGTTTTTATTGGTACTTGATGGACATGACCTCCATAACTCCTTCATGGCTACATGATTTATGAGTAATGTAGCCACCCCAAACTTATACTGCTAAACTCTTTCTACTACATCATATCATCATGTATATATCCCAAATGCTATTGCAGATTCCCTCTCCTCTTCTCCATTTGTACAAACTTCTGTACTATCAGGTCTGTTTCTCTCCTGAATTCCCTACCCCTCACCCTTTTTTCCTTATCTTTCAGCCTTGCCTTGGGGTTTTTTGCCTGTCCTCCTGCAAAGGGATTATGATTGGGACTCTGCTGCTGGAGACAATACTTTTGTAACTGCAAAGCAAAAGGGAGAAACTTCTTGTCTTTGCCTCTAGCAGCAGTGGAAGACAGCACCTGTGCTTTAGCTCTTGCATACAATGCTTCCCCCCAGGCTCAGCAGAAGCTACCTGGAGTAACAAATAAGGGCAGGTAGAGTATCAACTTGTGTTGCTCAGCAGCAAAGATCAGCTGTGAAGTGTAAGGAATGGGATGGCCAAAAATAAATAAACAGCTAAAATCTACACAATGTTTTTCTCCATCACTGGAATTTGTTGTAAAGCCATGAAGTTATTTTTATATGAAGTAGGTACCCAAAGAATGTATTACCTGTATAATATTTTCCATTGAGGTTACCAGCATGACATCTATTCATCCACCATCCTGCTCCATCCTGCTCAGCACAATTGCCATTAAATTTATCATTGTCACTATCATAGGTACTGAATTGCATGCCATTATGGGATGTAAAAAATTTGTCACTGGGATCATCTCCAAAATCAAAACCATCGAGGGCATCCCCAGCTTCACCGCCAGCAACAAAATAGGCATAGGTCAGTCGGTACTTGTCTGCTTCAGGTCCCACTTTGAACACAGCATAGTCTGCAGTACTGTTAAAAAAATGGTGCATTTGTGTACACTGGATTCCCCAAACATACACAATTAGACTATAAATGACAACATTTTAGAGTTGGTTCCTGTGTCACTCTATGTCTAATTAGAAGACATATCTAATAAGTAATTAGATATTTCCTTGCCAGATTACAATATGTCACTTTAATGTACCATAATGAAGCTTTCTATCTTCCCCCCCCCGCCCCAATTTTAGGTAGTCAAAGACAGGTAAAGTGGGTCATCTCAGTGGCCTTAGAGTAGTGCTTTGCGATGGCTTTCAGGAGGTCTGAGTTAGATAGATAATCACAGTCTCCAATTGTCCATGCTGGCATGAAATGGGGATGGTGAGAGCAAATTGCTCCTGGAAGGAGAAAATGGCTTGCACCACTCAATATCTATCTCTTTCTACGGAATAGTGAAGTATGACAACAACAGGTTCTGAATGGAATCTCATCTGATTTCCAGCAGTCTACAGAGTAAATTATATTTTCCAAGGAAGACGCCAACATGGAGCTTTCGTGAGCATATACTGCTTCCTTTTTGGTCACAAAGTTGCAGGTAGTGAGAGAAAATTCAACTGCAAATATATTCATGGTTTTATAAACCGATAGAGAAGGTAGTTTGAAAAAAATAGGTTAATGACTCTGCATCATCCATTCTTCTGAAAGTTGTACAGACTGATCTGATAGTGGAGACTGTCTGATATCTGGTAGTAGAGACAGATATCTGTAGCTGTACCAAAAAAATCAGTACACATGACAGGTATGTATTTTAAGTTGACTTTTTTAGAAGGCTCATTCGTTAAATACCTTCTTTTATTCTCCCAGTCTTCCAGTTCTATCCTTAAGGCATATGGAATAGTAGACTGAGTGGTTATTAAATGAATCTTTTCATTTCCCAGCCAGTACTCTGTCTGGTCATCTGGTGACAGGTGTCCAAATCCTTCTTTGTACTGAACCCAATTTTTCTTGAAGTCCACGCTCCCATCAAGTCTCTGGTAGGAAAGAAAGAAAGAAAGAAAGAAAGAAAGAAAGAAAGAAAGAAAGAAAGAAAGAAAGAAAGAAAGAAAGAAAGAAAGAAAGTCAACCAAAGCAACGTGCCCTTGTAAATGAAATACTGTTATATAATCAGAATTATTCATGACCTGAATTTACAAATTACATACTCTCTGGAACACTGTCCATCCATTGCCAAATGTGTCAATCTCACAATAGACTAGGAACTGTTGCTTAGCTCCTAGAGGTTTGATGAAGTAAAGACCACTGTGTCTGGCACCTTTATGTGCAATGTCTTGACAATCTGCAATAAACAAACACCATTGTTTGTATTTTGGCTACAGTCTTATCTTGTTTTAAACGTGGTTTTAAAAGTATCTGATCATTTTCTAGTACAGTGCAACATACACAATACATATAATAATTACTATGGCAAAGTTATCTCTGTAGGCTAGGTCTTCATCACACAGGAAGTCCTACTGAAGTTAACGGGACTTGTATAAGGATGAGCAGGATTTTGCTATTAGTAATTATCTAGGTAGCATAACTTGAATGTAAAATACAATAGTTTTATTTGTTTCTGCAGTCATAAAAAGGGCATTTTTAGCTCTAAAGTATTAGATTAATTATCTCTGTGTGGCTGAGCAGAAATATTATAATATAGTATCCTTTCTGTTCTTATAACTCCAAAAAGCACTTGCCTGGTCTATGGACTACAATAAAGATAGGGTTTACTGAGAAAGTCAAATCTTGGCTAATCATGACCAAATGAGAAAATAAGATTTGTTCCACAACTTCCTATACGCAGAACACCTATCGAGTATTTCTGTTAAATGAAGCACTGGCCACCAAACAAACAGCCATAAAAATAGCAGTAACAAAATGTAAATATGGAAAAGCATTCATTATATTGGTCATGATGCTGAGTCCCTTATTCCCATGGGTAATTCTTAGAGAAATCAATAGATCATGTGATTAAGAATAACTCCTGTAATGAAGTTTTGCAGGACCACTCATTTAAGTACTCAGATGGCCCTCACCACTATATTGTTGACAGATAACACTTAAGAATTAATCTAAGCCACACAATAAGCATTTCACGTACCTCTTCCAGTTGTATCCAGTATTTCGACTGTGTCTCTACATGGCTCCTGACATTGTGACGCAAGCTGATTAGTCTTCTGTTTTAGCTGTGAAATCTTGTTCGTGTTTAATATCAACATATCTGTCAGTTGCCTAGAGATAAAAACATAAAAATGACCTGTTATGCTAGTTTTTCTTAATGAGAACAATACATATTTCCCTGAAATATGCCTTACATATCTAATGTACTAATCTAAAATGTGTTGCTTTATTTAATGATCAGGGGGTAGCCGTGTTAGTCTGGATCTGTAAAATCGGCAGAGTCCTGTGGCACCTTATAGACTAACAAACGTATTGGAGCATAAGCTTTCGTGGGTGAATACCCACTTCGTCGGATGCATGTAGTGGAAATTTCCAGAGGCAGGAATAAATATGCAAGCAATTATACCTGCCTCTGGAAATTTGCACTACATGCATCCGACGAAGTGGGTATTCACCCACGAAAGCTTATGCTCCAATACGTCTGTTAGTCTATAAAGTGCCACAGGACTTTTTGCCGCTTTTATTTAATGAGACATTGTAAATCATTTTGGCTACAGTGTGGTATTTAGCTACAGTCCTACACTAGGGGCAGTGCAGAGCTGCCCCAACCTCATACAAGCATTTGGGCATTTTGCTTTCCAAAGCTAACCATTTGCACTAGGAGGACAATAATTTGCTACAGTCAGTGCCGGCTGGTGCACAAAAATGTGGAGCCAAGATTCTGCCTACTCCTCTTCTCTATCTGCCCCCTTTATTGCTAGTTGCTTTTGAGTGGGAGCAACTTGGCAGCAGCTTTTGCACTCTCCTGAGAGCAAATACTACTGTTCTGGGTAGCCCATAGGAAGGCTGTACAAGGCGGGTAGTCTCCCTCTGCGCTCTCATTTTCACTATGCTGTTGCATAAGGGCCAGCCACATTCCAGCCCTTTGTAAATGCCTATTAGGGCTTCCGTGTATATAGACGTTTTCTAGAATGTTGGCTTTGATGCAATGTTTATTACATGTATCCAGAGCTGAAATTTTATTTATGTGACCATTCCAGATCTTATCCCTTCACTACCTCCCTGTTGTTTGAATGTCTTTTGCCTTGTCAGTACTCCAATGTACTGAGCACTCTGACACTAATCCAACAAAGTGTTTACATGCACGTTTCATTTTGAGCAGGCCCATTGTCTGATTCAGGAAAGCACTGAAGCACATGCTTAACTTGGACATGTTTTACTTGGACCAGTATCTCGTTACGCAGTGAAGCCCATTCCTGCAGTCAGTACATGGACAAAGCTCTATGGGAATTTTTCTTTTGTGAGAATTGCAGGTCTGAGTTCTGGAGGTAAAGTATATAGTAACGTACAAGAAAGTACAATAGAAACCTGATTTTATGAAGGTTTGGAGGACTCTTGAAACCTTCATAAAACTGGGAGTTCATAAAATCATGAGAACTTGAAATACCGTGAAAAAATAACAGGAGTCTGCATCCATAGCCCTACATATTATGAAAATTAACAATTGCATATTTGCATAAAAGAGTAAATACATTTGAGAGCAATTCATTCTAATATTATATAGAGTATATTAATTAAAAACAATATAAACCTAAATCTAATATGAAAATTAAAATCTGTCATCAGTGGGTGGTTAAATAAAAAATGCTCTCAGATCAGGTGAGGCAAAGGCATTTAAGATAAAATATAGTTACATTAATTCTAAATGTCTAAAACTCAGACTTACTGTATATTAACCAATTATGAGTGATTCCTGGCATAATGTTATCACAGGAGTGACTTTGGCATTTAAAGTTAAATAGTACAATTACAATTTATAAATAATTATTCATTATTAAAATTTAGATAAGTTAAATATATTTTCAAATATATAGAACAGTATAGACTTAAGATGAACACCTTTGAGTTTAATAGTGATTCTGGATTCGCTCCAACAAAAGAGAGAGTAGAAACTGGTGTTCATGATGGGTGTTCAGCAAAACCAATAAAAAAGTATCAGCTAGCTAAACAAGTCTTTGGTTAGATCCATGTTACAGTTTCATGTTACTAAAATCTCTGAAGTCTAAGAATAATGAATAGAAACATTTTGAACAATTACTTAAACAAAAATACTGACTGAAAAAAAAAAAAAGAACAGCCAAACTTTCCCATGTTCTTACAGCCAGATCTTGTATTTCACTGGGAGATGTGGGTATTCAAGAAATGCAAGATCGGATCCTAATTCTGCAGTTATGAGTGAAAAGACCCCAAAATGGTCTTTATATGCAGAAGTGAAGTGCTGTGAAAAAAATTAAATTGCAGCTGGTAAAATAAAATAAAGGAACAGAGCTGCACAGTTAGACAATATCAAAAGTGGGAAATACCTACTGTATAGTATTTTCATGTTCCACAATAGTGTTTTCATATCTGATAATTTCATCAATTATTTTCCTGGTTTTTTGAGTAAAACTGTCGATCACATCTGCAGAACAGGTATAATATATTAATGCAATTACATGTAAAAGTAAGAAAACCAAATTAATGCATATTTTTCTCAATTTTGTAATTTTCTTTATGTTCTCACTTGGCTGAGTCTGTTTCTCTGCGGGGCTGAGGATTCGGATTTGGCGGATCAACTGTTCCGTTACAACAGAAGAGTTAGTGATCTGCTGCAAGAGATTTTCAAGGACCTGCAGCTGCTTATCCACATCAGGGTGGTATTTATTCAAGAAGTCTGCAATGCCGCATGTAGTTGGGCAATAGTTACCCTAAAGGGAAAAGAATAATTAAACATAACAATAATAGTAATAATTAATTAATAAAGGCCCAGTCCAGGTTCTACAGTGAGGCAAAAGAGATGGTCACTTAGGGCAGGAAATATTAAGGGCAGCCCAACATTCAATAAGGATTTATGTAGGTAACTGTGGGCAGGTAGGACTGGGCATTTGCTACTTTGCCTGCAAAAGCAGAATCTGTAGAGACAGCCCTGATAATGCATATTGTTATTAAATATTAAAAATAACAACATATGTTATTGATAATAGCATACTTTAGAATAATACATGGCATTATTAATGGAATTTACAGTACATTTTAGAACAATGAATGCTGTTATTAAGAGTGCCCGGTAAAGCATAATATTACATTTAATAACAGTAGATATTGAAAATAACAATGCATGTTAAAACAAAATAATAATGATTGTTAACTATACGTGGAACAATATTTTATTCCGCTCCTTAATTTAGAAGAAAGGAATCACACATCTACTTACAAATCGTTCATCTAAGATGCAGCAGTTTTCTCTGGTAGCAATATACTGAAAGGGAGAAAACAACATTATTTTTTAGTTATTTTTCTCCTTATGGTATTTTTGGGGCATAGTAATGGTCCATTTGTACAATTTCACTTACTGCCATGCAAGCTGAAAAGAGTAAGGACAGGAGATGCACAGTAGTCCAGCTGTGTAAATTCAGCACCATTGTGTCTATACCAAAGTGTGCTCCCAGCTAGAGTGTGTGCAGAGTCAGTGACTGAGAGATTCAGCTGTACGGGCTGCTGGAATCTTCCCTGACTCTCCTGCACTTCACAGCAGCAGTTTAAGGGAGCTGGCTGAACCTGGGGGTGGGTACCGTGATGCAATGTGTAGGGGTGGGACAGTGGTGGAAGAACAACTTCTCAGTCCCTTTGTCCTGGATTCCCAGAATTTGCACTGAAACTCCTGCTCCTCCCACTTTTAGTACCAGTTTCCCATTCGCCCACATTATGTCCTTTGCAGCCAGGGCAGTGTTAGGATCTGGAGAAAGGTAAGGGGAGGCATAGAGCCATGCTTCCAGTAACACTGGAGTAATAAAACTAACGTATGATTCTGGACAATGTTGGAATGCTGCCTGAGATGAGCCCCAGTTGTTTAGTTCAAGGAGAAGCCCCAGTTACTCTCAGGGACTATATGTAAGAGGCACAGGTTATTCAATAACAACAGGCTGCTATTTTTCAAGCACTTATGTTCTTACAATCCACAGATTCCATTCTGGGGAATTGTATGTGTCAGTTGTAGGATCAAAGTGTTTTCCTTTCTAGTCACCACTGGTTCAGAACCCATGCTTTGAAAAGCGCATTGCTGCTGTAAGCAAGATTGTACGCTCTTAGGGGCAAGGACTGTCTTGTTTGTTATGTTTGTACAGTGCCTTGCCCAATAGGGCTAGAGAAAGGACAATCTTGTCGTTCGGACATTGAACAAGGACTCTAGGCTCCATTCCCAGCTCTGCTACAGATTTCAGGCTAGATCCGCAAAGCACTTAGGTGTTCCAGTCCTCAGCATTGCAGGGCCTACTTTTTAGGTGCCCTGCCCCCAAGTAGAATTCACAGCCCCAGGTTAGGTATCCAGGCTTCCTATACAATGCATGGGAAAAGATTGGTGCTTAAAGAAGGAATCCTCAAAAGCCAGCAATTTAGCAGGGTGCCATCTAAGATAACCAGTGGGCAATGCCAGCCAAAGGTAGTTAGGTGATTAACTCCGGGCCAGAGGGAATTGCCTATCTCTGCTCGAGATTCACAGGCTTGTGCTCTCTCCTGGAGTTAGGCATCGAAGCCAGGTCAGCCCTTTCTCATGAAAAACCACAGAAAGAATGAACCTCTCTATGGCCAATAGCCGACTGGTTCGGGCACTCGCCTAGGAGACGTGTTTTCAATATTCATAGAAGCAAGGACATGAGCTTGGTCTCCCACATCCCAGATGAGTGCCCTAGCTATTGGGTATTCTGGGACACACACTCACATCAGCTAGCCCCCAAAATCCCCAGTCAGGTTGCCCTCAGCTGTCTTTTGTGTGCGGCCTGTTTGGGCCCCACAGATGAGACAGGCAGGGGAACGCCTAATTTAAGACTCTTGCCAGGGCTTAGGTGTGAGCTAAAGCATGGAGTGGCTTGGGGGCATCAGGGTTTAGGTGGTTTTGCACATGCCCACCAGCAGAAACTTAGATGCCCAGGGGTCTTTACTGGTGGAAATTTAGGCACTTACAGAGTTGAGGCACTTCCAGGATGTGGTGGCACCTGAGCAGGGATTTTGAAGCTCTTGATGTTGCTTAAATGTTAGACCTAGGCAGGTAACCTAACATGGCAGGTAGGCTCCTAAGTCCTTTGTTGATCTACCCCTTCCTGTATAACCAGCAGCAAGCCATTTCACTGCTCTGTGCCTCAGTTTCCAATCTGTAAAATAGGGATAATAATATAGCTATTTTACACTCTTTGCTTATCTCTTCTATTAGGATTGTAAATCTTATGTTAGAAGGACTGTCTCTCACTATGTTTTTGTACAGTGCTTAGCATTCTGGGGCCCTTATCTTGGCTGTGGCCTCTAGGTACAATTATTAATTGACTAGTTGATGAGAGGCAATGTGGCCCATTCAGCTGGGACTTAGGAGTCCTGGGTTCTATATCTAGCTCTGCTACTGACCTACTATTTGACCTTGGGCAACTCACTTCACCTCTTTGCACCTCAGTAAAATGGGGATAATGACACTTACCTTCTTTGAGACATGCTTCGAGATCTATGGACAAATTATTCTAGATATCATTGCTAATATGCTGCAAAACATGAGGGTTTATAGCCTTTATATTTTTATCCTATCTAATATAACTGTAGGCAGGTAAATATCAAATCTTGTTTGTATCCTGATAAAGTTTTATGTATTGACGACGTATTTTACATTGGTCTGGCCCAGCATGGATCCTATCATACACAAAAATTAGCAGGGAATACATAAATAATATAATATATAAATCCATGATACTATCAATCAAGCTGAGAGGGACATCAACAAGATGGTATAAAAGTTGTGTACATAGGTGGGGGGGATCATCTTTTTAGGGGTTGCACTGAAATTCAATTAGAGTTGGGAGCCTAACTCCCTTGGGCTCATTTGAAAATGCCAGCCAAGTGACTGGCAGCTCTCGCTTCCAAAGAATGGCATTAGCCATCTTCATCAATAATTGACTCTGCTGGCTTTAATAAGTTATGAAAGATATGGCTCCAGCTTATAGTTAATTTATTCGGTTCTCTAGACACCTAAACTTGTGTAAATAAAAATGGGTAAAAGCCAAGCAGGACTTGTGTATTCCCCCACCACCTCACTGGCACTGTTCACACAGAAATGGTCAAGCAGACAACAGCTATGGTATATGAATATGAATCTTGCCTATAATACATTCCATTTGTCTTGCAGTGAGTCTCCTACCATTACTGCTCCAACATGCTCCCTTGCTGCTTCATCAGGTGCACATCATTTGTAAGCCATGGTGATCTCCTGGAATGAGACTGACGCAGGGTCCAGGGGCATCTAGAAAGCGCTGTTTCAATGCTTGCAGACAACACAGATTACAATGTTTCCATTAGACTGAACAGAGTGGTTCAATGCCTAGGCAGTATAAACTGAAAACACCTATGAAAAGTAACTGGACTAACTTGAGTCATAGCTGTGCACTCACAAATGGACTTGATGGCAGGAGAAGGCTCCTGACCCATATCTCCTCCTGCTCAAGCTCTTATCTGTATGATGGGTGAGCCATATAACAAACTATAGATATATTCTGTACGTTGTCAGGACTAGAGAAAGTGCCCTTCTCTCCTCCACAGAAGGGATTTTATCCAGGCTTGAGGCCCCCAAAGGAGCCGTTAGTGACAAGTGTGTGGGAGGAGTTATTTATTCTATGCAGAAGTTTCAGGGTTCAGAAAAAAATATTGAGTCTAGATTGGTGACGATAACTACTAGCACCCCTTGGGGATATAGGTATTATTTCCAGAACATTTGGCTTGAAAATGGTTTTGAGGGTAATGCAGTAATTCTTAATTCTAGCCTCTGCTACCCTTACTAAGGAACCATCCACTGCTAAGAGTTTGACTGTCATAGATAATTGGTAAGTTGGGTTCTGCACATGATATCACAAGAACTAGCACAGAATATTTGGGAACCAAATTTGTGGTGAGTTGCTTGTATTATACAACCGTGATATTATTAGGTCTATGGAGTTAAAATGGATGGAGAGAACAACTGGCCCATCTGTATAATTATTGTCAAGTATCTCTTTCATTTTTAAATGTTGCCATTTTCTATCCCCAACTAGCACCTAGTTTCCCTCTCAACAGGAGCTTCAGGTTTTATACCTCATGAAATATACATTCTTTCTGTGCTTTGCAACTGTTTCTGTGGTCATGATCTAGCCCAATGGGAATTAGGTGCCTAAATATGGTTGAGGATCTGGATCTAACTCTATTGTATCTCCACTTCCTACACTCTCCTCTTGAGCTTTCACTTTGCATAAACCTGGAAATTATTTATTCCTGGCTTTCTGCTGGCTCCAAACTTGAAAATGAGATGTGTTCTTAGCATAAAGGATTTATGGTGTTTTATTCCCTCCCTAAAGTGACACTTTCTTTATGTTACTTGTGGCCCCAGCAGAGTTAATCCATTTATAAACTGAATGTTCTCTTAGAGAATGGATGATTCATGTTTTTGGAGGTCTATTTGTGCTTTACTATGTGTCCAATTTAACTTGCCTATATCGATTTTTGAGCAGTTTTACCTTTCCTGTGGTTTATTTACTGATTTGCCAAGAAATGATGAATGATTAATGCAATGCAGACAGAAGGAAGATTTCTTAAATTCAGTTTACTTTTGCCATGGAGTTTATTTTTTGAGCAAAGGTGAATCAGTATGTAGTTAAAGGAAGATTGCTAATCTAGTTCAATACTTATTAATCAGATAAGGTGACAGACAGAATTTGGGTACATTTGTTATGCAAACACAGCTTTAATTCAATTGTGACGCTTTTTTGTGTGTGTGTGTTTTGTCAAAGGATCATTGGAAAGCTATCCAACACTTTCCTGTTATTGGTAATAAATCCTTATGTTCAGAAGAACAAAATAAAACCATGAACCATGTCTATGATTGTGAAATAGTTGCTAATATCTAGAACATTATTTTAATTTCTTTTGGGAATAATTAAACTAGCTTCTACTTATCTACCTCTCTTAGATTTTTTACATAGCATTTATCGCTGTAGTATCTAATCATTGCTGCACTCATCACATTACAAAAGGCCTATTTGTAGCTTCCTACCAAACATAAAAGCAAATATACTTAAGTGGGCACATATTAATGTGCAGAAGCAGTATTATTTTATGCCCACATTTTGGGGTAGATTCTGATCTCACACTCATGTAAATCCAGACTAAGTGCACTCAGATTAAATCAGTGTAGTTATTTCAGAGTCACATTGTTGTAATGGATACCAGAATCTGGCCCTTTGATTGGCAAACCTTGCCTCTGACCCCACAACCACTCAACAACATACATGATTCCTGCTTGAAGCACAAATAATTTGTACTAATAAGGGTGCATAAATCCCAAGTCAAAGTTACTACATGGCAGAATTGGATTCCTGTGTAGACTGGTAATAGGGACAAGAAGTAAAGATGATTTTAAAAATTAATTGACTGTCATTTTAAGTACTGCATAATAGCAAAGCTGAGTCAGTGTACTACAGACCTATTTATTTGAACTGTTACAGTACTTTGTTTATAAATAGCGATTTAAAAGTGTGGTGTTTGGATGTTGCTTGTAATTATTAGAATTGGGAGCACTGGCTGTTGGGAGTCTGAAAGGACAGGAAACAGGAAGGAGTGGGGAGGAGTTGAGAGGCGGGGAGAGAGCTACAGAGGGTGCAGCAGCAGCTTGGTAAAGAGGTTTCCCCTTTGAAAATAAAGTCCTGTTAAAGCTTGTTAGTACCTTGCCTGGTTGATACAACATTTTGGCGATGAGGATGGATCTTCTGCCTCTGAACCCACCTGCACCCTTTCTGCAAAGCCCAGGTGAGCCTCCAATTGCTTTTACTGCCTGGATCCATATGATTGAGACTTATCTGCTTGCAATCAGTGCTACAGAGATTTCTGAAGTAAGAAAGAAAGAACTGCTAATCCACTGCCTTGGAGCAGAAGGGCAGTGTATATTTTACACTTTTCCCCTTGCAGATGATAAATATGAGACTGCACGCACTGCATTAAAGATTTTTTTTGTGCCAAAAGTGGATGTAGTAGCTAATCGCTACAGATTTCACCAGCGTGAGCAGAAACCAGGGGAAACTATAATGCAGTATATTGCTTCCCTGGGGAGTCTGATTGTAAGTTGTGACTTTGGGAATATGGCAGATGAGATGATTAGAGACCAGCTCATTGAGAAAACAACCATGCTTCATGTAAGAAAACGCTTACTTCTAGAACCACAACTTACACTAGAAAAAGCAATAACCATTGCTACTCAGATTGAGTCAGCTACAGCTGAAGCCAAAATAATGAGCATGGATACAAGAGGCACAGTCCAGGCTGTGACTCCTTTGCAGAAAAGTTCACTACCACTGCAGACACACAATTGCAAGAGGAAAACTAATGAAAAACGACCGAATCAGCAAATTCAAAATACAGTAAAAGCATGCTTTTGCTGTGGATCCCCACAACACCTTGCAAGCTAGACAGGATGTCCGGCAAAAGTAGCTCAGTGCAATCACTGCAAAAAGATTGGACATTTTGCTAAATAAAGTATGTCCCAGTAGCCAGTTCAATCAACAGATGCATGCAGTTACAATACCAGATGTTACTGTGCTGAGCGTGAACAAAATCACTACTGCACATACTCCAAAACAGATAAAGTACACTGTAAACATTTCCTCCATACCCTCAGGCAAACCACACTCTATTCAGCTAATGTTGGACACTGGCTCAGCAGTATCTATACTACCTGATTCCATCTATCTGCCTTACTTTAAAGATGTGCCTCTTACTGAACCCAAACTTCACTTGGTGTGCTATTTGAAAAACCATATTCCTGCCTGCCAGGTATAGTTACTTTTGGTGATTGCTGTGTAACTGCAGAGTTCTACATTGTCCACAAAGGCACTCCTATCCTTGGCAGAGATTTATTGGCTGCTTTAAATCTCAGGGTAGTTAATGGACGAATTGATCTTCCTCAGCAAAGCACTCTTGTGGTGCACACACCAGTTTCAGCTGGGACCCAACACCAGGTTGAGGAGAAACTCGGCTGTGCTTATGGGTTTCTGCATAAAGTTAAAATGCGGAATAATGTGATGCCTGTACGACAGAAGTTACGGCTCTTACCATTTTCAGAGAGGGGAGCTGTTTCAGAGGAACTTAGAAAACTTGTTCAAAAGGACATTATTGAAGAGATCAACTCCTCGGAATGGGTTTCACCTACAGTAGTGACACAGAAGAAGGGTGGAGGCATTCGCCTTTGTGTGGACTTAAGGGAGCCAAATAAAGCTATTGTGATTGACAGCCATCCTCTTCCTCACATAGAAGAAGTATTTGCAGAACTCTGTGGAGCTAAGATGTTTTCTACTCTTGATTTGCAGAGTGCATACCACCAGGTTATGTTGCATGAAGATAGCAGAGACCTCACAGCATTTATTACACAAGAGGGACTATTTCATTTGAAATGTGTTCCATACAGTCTCGCATCTGCCCCAAGTGCCTTTCAAAAAATGATGTCATTGATTCTGAAGAATCAACATGGAGTTCAGTGCTATCTGGATGATATTATGGTGTTTGAAAATACTTCTGAGGAGCAAGACAATAACCTGCAGTCTGTACTAAACTGCATCAGCACAGCAGGCCTCCAGCTCAATAGGTCCAAATGCAAATTTAGACAAACTGAACTCTCCTTTCTGGGGCATACAATTTCACAGGCTGGACTAAAACCTGATCCAGATCATATCCTGGCAATTTCAAATGCTCCTCCTCCAACAGATTTGCAAACCTTACGCTCCTTCTTGGGTCTTACCTCCTGGTATGCAAAATTCATTCCCAATTATGCTTCTGTCATTGAACCGTTACGGGAATTACTATGGAGAAGTTCAACCTTAGTGTGGACAATGGATGCACAAGCTAGTTTCGAAATGGTGAAAGACTTGATTGTACATTGTCCAGTACTTGCACTATTCAGTCCTGCATTGCCCACAATTGTAACTACTGATGCTTCTGATTATGGACTTGGGGCTGCTCTCACACAACTGCATGAGGACAACACAGAGAGGACTGTTGCATTTGCTTCAAGTAATGCTGAGAGAAAATATTCTACAGTCGAAAGAGAAGCACTTACTTGTGTCTGGGCTACTGAAAAATGGAGAACTTACCTGTGGGGCCACACGTTCAAGCTGTGCACAGACCACAGCCCTTTGACGACGTTGCTCACCACGAAAGGACTGGGAAGAGCAGGATACCGTATTGCTCGATGGTCTGCAAGACTACTCTCTTTCAATTATGAACTGGAATATAAGCCTGGAAACCAAAATGTGGTAGCTGATTGCCTTTCTCACCTGCCTTTGCCTTCACCAGGTGGTCCACCGGTAGTGGTTGCGCTTATTACAAGCACTCTCGCTGCAGTTACAAGAGAACAATTTCAAATTTGTTCAGCATGTCCAATTCAACAAAAATTACAGGAATTTCTGACAAAGACATGACCCAGTCACCCTAAAAATCTTGACCCAGTTTTGCTGCCTTATTCTAGAGATCGGAATGAACTTTCTTTGTTTGATGGCTGTGTGCTACGAGGTACACATCAGCTCCTTGTGCCAGAAGAATTACAGTCAAAACTCATATACCTGGCACACGATTGTCAGAACTGTCAGAACCAAACAATGACTATGGGATCTGTATTGGTGGCCAGGGATGGACTCTCAGACTGAAGCACTCATAAAATCCTGGGTCACTTGCCAAATAAATTCACAGCTCCTCTTAAAATCACAGAGAAGAAGGCACTTTACACCTATTGACTTTCTGATGGGTGGGTATGGAATGCTTCTTATCTTGCACCTGCCTATGCACCAAGAGGAGATTATGCCAACACCCAGGCTGCACTGGATGACTTCACCATAGTACCAACACAACAAGACATTGCACTGGAACTGGGGCTTGAGAGATGGCCTGTCAGACCCAGACGACCACCTGTCTGGACTAGAGACTATGTTATGTAGTATCTACAGTGTTTTCAGTGTAATATTTCTGCCAACAGTATAGTGTCTTGTTTCATATTTGTTCCTGTGGTTAGAACAATAATGTTTATTTTAATTGGGAGAGTTTCTTAAGAGAGGAGGGAATGTGGTGTTTAGATGTTGCTTGTAATTATTAGAATTGGGAGCACTGGCTGTTGGGAGTCTGAAAGGACAGGAAACAGGAAGGAGTGGGGAGGAGTTGAGAGGCACGGAGAGAGCTACAGAGGGTGTAACAGCAGCTTGGTAAAGAGGTTTCCCCTTTGAAAATAAAGTCCTGTTGAAGCTTGTTAGTATCTTGCCTGGTTGATACAACAAAAAGTGAAAATGAAAAAAGTTTCCTGAGTCACTTCACCAATGTACACTTTCTGTTTCAATATGAAAATCAGGGGAAAGCAGTAAAACGCAACATTTCCTTGCCAATTCAATAGTCCATTCCCTGCAGAAGACATGCGGCCACATGTTTCCTGAAATAAAATATGTAAATATTTGTGAATCAGCAAATAACTGTTAGCATGGCTCCATGGGTGATGTCAAATGTTTCTCTTTCTTACTAATAAGACACTGTTCCCTCCCTTTATGTTACAAATAGACATTGACTGCATGGCATATGTGCCCTTCCATTCAAACTTAGATAGGAAATTTATGTCTGAAATAAAAATTTTAAAAGTGTGAAATTTCTTAGCTTAATGCCATTGGACAGCTTCTGTTTGGTCCATTTTTAAAGAGTTTATAATACATTTAGCTGCATATACCTCAGTTACAAAAATTACTAGTTAAAGATATTTTCAAATCTCTTAAGACTGTGTAATATATATATATACACACACTGAAATCAAGGATCAGAGCCTAAGGGTTGTATCACCATCTGTGGAAGCAAATCTAAGTGCCATTAACAGGAATTCCATCATGGACTAATCATAAATATCATCACACTCTTCAAGATCTATGGATTCTACGCATGCTTCCCACAACATGTGGTGTACCTCCTCTAGTACCCTAAATGTCTCAATAAAAACTATGTGGGCAAAGCCAGACAATCACTACTTAATTGAATGAACTGTTACAGAAAAGTTATAAACGACAAAAACACCATATAACGTGGGAACACTTTTCACAAAATCATCTTGCCATATTTGCCCTCAGTGCTCATTCTTAATGAAACCTGAATAAAACCTTCACAACACTACCCTGGGAGCTTAAATTCATAACTTTGCTAGACACTTAAAATCATGGTCTTAATAAAGACACTAGCTCTACTGGTTTTTTACAACAATCTGTAACTCACTAAATCACCTATTTTTGTCCCATGACTGCAGAGGTGTTAACAGACCACTCATAGGCACCGACTCTGTGGGTGCTCCAGGGCTGGAGTACTCACGGGGAAAAAATGGTGGGTGCTGAGCACCCACCGGCAGCCCCCCATCAGGTCCCCCACACCCCTTAGCATCTCCTGCCCACCGGTGGGTCCCGTGGATCAGCACCTCCCCATCCTGCACCTCCCGCCCGCCATGATCAACTGTTTTGTGGTGTGCAGGAATCTCTGGAGGGGAGGAGCAAGGATGCGGCATGCTCAGGGGATGGGGTGGAATGGGGCGGGAAGAGGTAGGGCGGGAGTGGGGCCTTGGGGGAAGATGTGCAGTGGGGGCAAGGCCTGAGGCAGAGCCGGGGGTCAAGCACCCCCCGGCACATTGGAAAGTTGGTGTTTGTGAGACCACTTCACCTTGAATGGTCCCTTAGAACAGGGGGTCTTAACCTTTTTCTTTCTGAGCCCCCCTGAACATGCTATAAAAACCCCACAGCCCACCTATGTCACAATAACTACTTTTCAGCATATAGAAGTCAGGGCCGGCGTTAGGGTGTAGCAAGCAGGGCAATTGCCTGGGGCCTCATGCCACAGGGGCCCCCGGAAAGCTACATTGCTCAGGCTTCAGCTTCAGCCCTGGGTGGAAGAGCGCAGGGCCCGGGCTCCAACCCCATGTGGAAGGGCTTCGGACCTTCGGCTTTCTGGCCTGGCCCTGCTTGGCGGTCCCCCTGAAACCTGCTTGTGGCCCCCCAGGGGACCTCACACCCCTGGTTGAGAACCACTGCCTTAGAATATGTGTTAACTACTTATGGTAAACAATCTGTTCCAGTTTGTATTTAGCTGTGATGCTGAGTAAGTTTCCCAGACATGAAGAAGAGCTCTGTGTCAGCTTGAAAGCTTGTCTCTCTCACCAACAGAAGTTGGTCCAATAAAAGATAGTACCCTACACACCTTGTCCATCATGAACTAAGGACAGTACAGGCATGGGTTGTTTTAATTTTTGTTTGAGAAGAGCAAACAAGCAGAAAGTGTAGGTGTATCTCTGCCCTACAAGGACAGCACAGCTTACACAGCAAAAGCACTGCCAGTTTAGACAATTCTGTGAATGTGGATCTGCCTGTGGGCAATGTTCCCATATCCGTTCTCTGATAAATATATTTACAGTTTAAATCAGGCAGGGTCTGTCTCCAATCCATATATTTATTTCAATGTCTATTTATATCTAAAAAATTGATAATCTTTTCGTTTAGAGTGCTGACAGCAGACTCAACACTAAGTTGTTGCCTGTCTGAGATAGCTTCTACATCTTCTCCCTTGGGAAAGAGGATGGAAGGATTCATGTAGCCGCAGCTCCTATGACCCTGAGACCCTTCTAGTCTCTGCTCTCATATTCAACCACTGCATATTGACACACAGAAAACCACCATGGAACTGAGCTCCATGATGTGCAATGGGTGTGCCCCTCAGTGTTGACCTCCAAAAACGTTGTCCCCCTTTGGCAGTGCAAGCACATCAATTATGTTATCAAGGATGGAATCCTCTGCAGCCAGAGAGGTAGGAGTAGGTTTGCTCCTAACTGAATTTCACCTGTGCAATGCCCCTTGAAGTCAACTAAAGTCAATGAAGTTCCCCTGGTGTAAGTCAGGTCAGAATTTGGCCCACAATCTATTTCTGGACTCACTTGCCTTTTCCTGCATACTACAGAACTACAGTTTCTCTGCAGAGTATGTTTTGAAAATTGTACAGAGTTACATAACAGGCCCTTAAAGAGTACCTACAATTTTTTGGAAGAAGATTATAAAGATTTCTACATGCTCTGTCCTGTACTCCTTCAATGACCAATACTCCTTTTGACATTAAAAAGTATTAAAAGTACAATTTTCAGAAGCAGCTAATGGTTTAAGAGCCTGAAAATCAATGGGGCTTAAGCTCCTAAATTACTTAAGTACTTTTGCAAATTTTATCCTAAAGGCATAAAAGAACTTATGAACAGGTTTTTAATAACAAGATGATTTGAAGGAATTATCAATCTTTTGAAAAGTCTCCTCATATTCATTTTTAACCAGCTGCACATTTACATGATAAATAACACTAGTCATTTTGTTTAAGTACCATTCAAATCCAAAGCAATTAAGAGAGGAGATAGCTTTAATAACAATAGAAATGTGATACAAGGCAACAAGAGTAATATAGTTTGTGCTTACAAAAGACTGTATGTTATTATTTTGCTCTGTTATAGCTGGGGTTCATCTGGGTCACAGAGCATGTGACAATGTTAAATTTGTACATGCTAAAATTCCTAAACACAACAGGATTTGCTGGGAACAATTTGAGCATTAGCATTGAAGTATGCTGCTTTTGGGAGTTTGTGACACAATGTTTTTCTATAAAATGCTGCATTGCAAATTCCAGCTTTTTACTTATTTACAAAGAACAGTTTAGATGGTTGGTTCATTTAGAAGAGGTTAATTTTCAGAGTATCTTCAAAAGAGAGATTACATTGTATACTTTACCTTGAGTAGAAGAGTAGTGAACTCCATTTGTTAAACAAAAATGTGCACTAATTTGTAATGATAAGATAAGAAATCAATTCAAATATTTGCTGAATATTTTGTAATTAGCTGAGGCCAGGGCGTACAATAAACAGAACTATATGTTTGTAGCTATTGATGTAGTACTTTCAGAAAGGAACAGACAGATAATAACACTAATGGCAACATAGCAAAATTTATTACTGGATAGGAGCTACTTCAGGATAATGGGAATGCCAAAGTGAGCTTTGTTCTACCTTTGCTCACTCTCTGACTTGCACTGTGTACTCCTCAGTCATGGCTGAGGATCTGGCTAAGAATTTTGTCCTTAGCTTTACTATCCTCCATTGCAGCATTATCAACCCTGTAATTAGCTGTTTTCCTGATATAATCCAAGCTTCTTAAAGCATAATTTAATCTGATAGTAACATGCTCGTTTCTTGCTCTTTTTTAATTTTTCTGGTTAGAAACAAGAGTTATTGAGCATTAATCTTTTTTGACAGTTTCCAGGAACAGCAAAGACTTGTATCATGAGGCTTGAGGGAACAATTACAACATTTATAAAGAAGAATTTTGAGAATTAAAACTAAAAAATGTTTAGACGAAGAGACAATTTAGCTTGTAAAATTCTGATAATTTACCTCTTGAGGCTTCTTTTCTAGCAAATTAGGAGTACAGAGCTTCTAATCTCTGTAGCGGCCATCAGATAGCTTCTAAATTCTGCAGCAGTCTCTCTGGAATTTCTAAACTCTGTAATATTCCTTGTGAGCTGCTCTTGCAGACAGTGGAAATGTTTCAGCAAATGTAAGACATAGCTTACAGTACCTTCAGGCAGGATCTCTGGGCAATGAAATACAGTAGAACCTCAGAGTTATGAACATATAGGGAATGGGAGGTTGCTTGTAACTCTGAAATGTTCACAGCTGAATAAAATGCTATGGTTGTTCTTTCAAACGTTTACAACTGAACATTCATTTAATACAGCTTTGAAACTTTACTATGCAGAAGAAAAATGCTGCTTTTAACCATCTCAATTTAAATGAAACAAACACAGAAATAGTTTCCTTACCCTTGTCAAATCTTTTTTAACTTTCCTCTTTTTTTCAGTAGTTTACCTTTAACACAGTGCTGAACTATATTTGCTCTTTTTTTTTGGTCTCTGCAGCTGCTTGATTGCATACTTCCAGCTCCAAATGAAGTGTGTGGTTGACCGGTCAGTTCATAACTCTGGTGTTTGTAACTCTGAGGTTCTAACTGTTGCTAGTAAAGAGCTTTTATTGTTTATCACTGACTTCAGTGTGGCTCTGGGGTGATGGGTCTGTCTGTATGAAGCTCATTACAGACCTGGGTCTAAAACTCTAAAAAGAGAACAATAATCTGTGTGTGATAGGTGTCACTGGGAACAAATCTACAAAACAATTTTGAAGTTGTTAGGTCAACCTGTTTTTGTGTTGTAGACAGAGAATTTAGAATAATTTTCAAACACACACACACACACACAAAATATTTATTTTATGTTCCTTAATTTGAAACAATGACTTTTCCCCCAAAGAATTCTCTGACATAAACATTAGGCCAGCGAAATGTGAGCCAAAAGGCATTTTTTTCTCTCTCAAATTTTAGGGGAAAGGGGAGGAGGTTCAAAATCAGGCTAAGAATAGTAAGTGTTTTATAAACTGTCACAGTAGCCACCGGAGTCAGTGGTGACTGGTTCCTGGCATATAACAGGTTATTATCACCTTTTGTAAGCTGGCCCTCATGTGACTATGGCTTGGAAATAAAGATATTTCTATCTACGTATATCTTATTAGCAATCCTATATATCAGACCATTACTACATAAACTTAACTACACAGTCACTACTGGACTTCAGTAATAACCATATAGTGTCATCTAATGTCCTGTATGTGCAATTTTACTTTTTCAAGTCTGTATTAGGTGATTCACATAAAAA
This sequence comes from Chelonia mydas, assembly GCF_015237465.2. NCBI lineage: Eukaryota > Metazoa > Chordata > Testudines > Cheloniidae > Chelonia > Chelonia mydas. Next base: position 61,139,608 of record NC_057852.1, read on the forward strand.
ACTGAACCCGAAAGGCATGATTCACCAAAATGAGCTCTTTATGCAGGGCTACTATCTAGTGAATAGGCACTGAACTGGGAATCAGGACACCAATATTTTATTTCTAGCCCTGCCGCAAACGTGCTGTGTGGCCTTAAGCAAGTCACTTCACCTCTCTATACCTCTGTTTCCCCTCCCACTGCGTTCATTTGTCTATTTTGATTGTAAGCCCTTTAGGAAAGCATCTGTTATTATGTGTTTGTACTCAGATACTACAGTGATGGGTAAAAAACTCAAAGATAGACGGATCTACCACAGTGGGGCCCAGATCTCAGCTAAGGCCTTAGGTGCTATTGGAGTACAAATACATCAATAAATAAATAATAATAATACCAAGGGCTGGCTATAGTTCTGCTGCTCTAAGCAAACTGGCAAATGACTGCCCTTAATATCCCACACCCTCTGACTCTTTTGTTGCCCCTATCATTTAGGTATCCTATGTCACTGCTTCCTCTGGCTGTAAAAAAGAGCCTGTCCTTTGTAAATGTATACACTATTTTAAACTTAATTTTAATTACCATAAAGCCAAAAAAAATGCAGCCCTCCACTCAAGTTAAATGAAGTAGATGAATGCACAGACCACTGTAAGGGATTAAGTGCTTGGTTTAGCTTTAGCACATGCAGACCTCTAAGTGGCCTACCCATGCATAAGGTATGACAAAAGAAGACCTAACCAATTAGAAAAGACCTGTGGACAATCACTGTAAAAATCTATGGTATGACAGTATTTGAAGGCAGTTACAAGAATAAGAGAGGCACCCTCTGTCTCTCTGGAATCTAAGTGAATCCCCTATGCAGAACATCAAAGTAAGTTAATTCATGTTTATGCTTAACTCTGCCAAGCAATACATACATTTGCCTGATAATATACCAGTTATATCACAAATTACAATTGGTGTTGACTCGAACAACTGACATTTATTGGCGTGATGAAGCCACTTCTTTTTGTGACCAGATAATTATTTTGCAGTGTTAGGCCAGGATCATGGATGTAATAGGTGATGCAACACAGCCATCTACTGGCCATCCTAGTAAAATTATTTTTACTCAACACCATCAGTTAGTTTGAGTAGTGTGCCTTTTAAACTCAGGAAACAAACTTTCTTGGTGTGAAATCCTGGGCTCACTGAGGTCAACCGGAGTTTTGCCATTGATTTAATTGGAGCCAGGATTTTATTCTGGTACTTCCATAGTATACCAATGTATATAGTTTTATACTAGTGACTAAGATTTGTCTTGGATATTTCTCAACCACAGACATGAATAAGGTTGCAGTGGAGGAACACTATTAGATCCTCACCTGATTATAAAAAGAACGAGGAGTACTTGTGGCATCCTAGAGACTAACAAATTTATCTGGGCATAAGCTTTCGTGGGCTAAAGCCCACTTCAATAAATTTGTTAGTCTCTAAGGTGCCACTAGTACTCCTCGCTCTTTTTGCTGATACAGAGTAACACGGCTACCACTCTGAAACCTGTCAGCTGATTATGATTGTGTTATGTATGATTATGGTTATCCTCAGTTGATTATGATTTTTGTTGCTCTTCTATGGACTTTCTCCAACTTGTCCACATCTTTCCTGAAATGTGGCATCCAGAACTGGACACAATACTCCAGTTGAGGCCTAATCACTGTGGTATCAAGTGACTCAGACACGTCTAGCAGAATGAGTACTGTTTATAAGTGCTGTTGATGGATACTGTCATTGCCTGAAGCCTGACTGACAAGGATCCAGAACACTGGCAGTCAATACATGGCACTGGAGATTCCCCCCGCCTCCCTCCCTCCGCCAGCTTCTCCATTAGCTTACATACAGAAGTGTGTGCGTGTCCGGGTGGAGGGAGCGTCAATAAAGGGTCAAATTCAGACCTGATGTAAGCAGGTGCAAATCCACTGACTGCATTAGGCTTGTACCTAATTACATGACGTGTGAACTTGGCCTGAAATGTTTTATGAAGTGCAGACAGAGTTTTTTTTATTTAAATTGGATTTTTTAAATTTTATTTGCGCTATAAGTTTTTCTTTTTAAAAATAACTATTAAAAAAATTAAAACAATTTAAAAAAAAATAAAAATCAGATTTAAATTAAAAAAATAATTAATCCCCATTTAATAAATCATTTCATTGTAAATATGAAACATATTTTGATTAGAGAAGTTTATGTATCAGAAATATTTAAGGTTGTTTTGTTTAATAAAAATTAATGTTATGTGCTGTTTTGTGTGTTTAATTAAATTCCAGTTGCTATCCTAATGCAGCTTTATACAAATCATGATCAAAAAGTTTATTATCTAGTAAATAAGCAATAGATTATTCACCATTTTCTAACATACTAAACATGTACAATTAAATAAGAATCTGAAAATATTAAGCTGTATAATTGCTTAAATAAATATATATAGTTATAGCGTACCCTCCTAGATAGCAAAATGATGTACAAAATGTAAGGTATAGCCTCTATTATGTTGTAAACCAACATATTTTTATAATTATATCAAGCAATGAGAATGCACCTTTTTTTAGAAAATAACTGACCTACAAATGGAAAACCTGATAAAAACTGATTAATTTCCACCTGGTGATTTAAATCAATCCACCCTGAGTGCAGCTAGTATTTTGAATCAATTAGGACAGAATGTGAGTTATATTAGCTCCTGATTTAAAGAGACACTGTGAAGTAGTTTAGGATCAAAATGTAGGTTTTAAGGATGGTCTTGTGGTCAATACACTGGACTAGGACTTGGGAGCACTGACTGCAATTATTGTCTTTGCCACAGGCTTCTTTTGTCACCTTGGGCAAATGACTTTCTCTCTGCCTCAGTTCCCATCTGTCAAATGGGGATAACGATCTACATCATCTCTACTTTACAGAGTGTTGTTGCCAGGACAAATTAATATATGTTACTTAAGTGCTCAGATATTACATTAATATTGGATACAAATCAGATTTTTAAAGTAAACATTCATTTGTAATGTTAAAAACTTAACTACACTACTGTGCATACATAAAAATTATAAACTAAAGCTAACTGAAAAAAAGGGGACTTTGGCTAGTTCCCTTTCATTCTTCACAGTGAGAAATGTTTAGCTGTGCCCCAAAGAATGGTCCCCTGATCACCTTGTGGCATCAGGTGTGTTCATGTACAGGCTTTTAAGAGGAGTAGGAGGGATCATATACGTTAAAATACAGACACCACTCCCACCACTTAAAGTAACAACTCGGAGCCAATCTCAACCCTGCTCGTTCTGCTTGCACCTTGCATCCTTTTCCCAATCATTCTCTGGCTACAGCTTTTTAAAATTGCAAACTTCTTGGGGCTGTAGCTCTGCCTTTCTATTGCTGTACAGGGCCTAGCACGTTTTGGTGGCTCAATAACAAGCCTACCCTCCTGGTTCTGTCTCTTTGCCCACAGGCTACCGAGGTGACCCGCAGCAGGAGCCAGCGGGTGGGTTGTTGTTTTTCGCACGTGGTGGAACAGGCCTGGCTGGTGACTTTTCGGTGGAGGGAGGGAGGCAGGCACGGCTAATCTGTCACTAGCTCGCGGGGCCCCTAGTGCTGCCAGCCCAGGGCTCTGCCCCGGAGCCAGGGCAGGGCCGGCTCCCCGCGGCCTTGGTGGGGACGGGGCAGCACCGATCGGGCCCGATCCAGCCGCGGGGAGGAGTCGGGAGCCGGATCGGGCCCGGGGCTGAGTCAGCGACGGCCCAGCCCTTCGCCTCCGCCTCCCGCCCCTGCCTCGCCGCCCGGAGCCACCATGAGCTGCGCCGCGCTGCTGGGGCTGAGGGGCGCCGCTGCCCCACGGCTCCTGCGGGCCACAAGCAGCAGCTGCCGCCGCTGGAGCAACCTGGGCGGCGGCTCCTGCGAGCCCCAGGCGGGCGCGGCCGTGCGGGTGGGCTGCGCCGCGGGCTTCTGGGGAGACACGGCGGCCTCAGGTACCGGGGGAGCGGGGCCGGGAGCGGGCTGGGGAGATGCACCCGCTCCCTCCCCCCGCAGCGCGCTGCACCGCCACACACCGCACGGCCTCCCGGCTGGGGTCCCCCACAGCGCTGGGGTGGGGTGACAAGCCAGCAAAACAAGCCTCTCGTCACCGGAAGCGGACGGGGCGGGCGCGTGTGTCCCGGGAGCGCGGGGCGGGCGGCGCGCGGAATGAGAGCCGCTGCCGCGCCTTGCCCCGCTCGCCCCCGGGCGGAGGAGCAAAACTGAGGCAGCCCCAGGAGTCGGAGTGTATAGAGCACGCGCTCCGTCAGCTCCCGTCCCGGGCGAGGCGGGCCAGGCGACTCCCCAGTCAGGGAGACGTAAGCTCGGAAAATTGTCGGCCCCACTTGATTGGAAGGAGCATTTCTAGTGGCATTGGCAAAGCTAGCACCGGGCCTCATCTCACTCCCCCCCCCCCCCGCCCTCCTTCTGTGTCCTAGGTAGTTCTAGATGTCTGGTGTGGTGTTTTGTGTTTGGGCTCTTTGTTTTTTAAAAACAATTTCCCCTTCCTCTCCAATACATAAATAAAACAGTGATCACAACACTAAGCATCAGCCCCCAAACAACCAAATATGTAGTGTCCCATATTACAGGCACTTGCAGGTGTGAGTGATTTGCTCACACATTGACTTTAACCCAATTGGTTAAGTGAATAAAATACCTTTGGTTAAGTGAGTAAAATTGTTTGCAGGATTGGGCCCAAAATCTTAAGTGATCTTTCTATCATTAATATATTGTCTCATACTTTGCAGTAATGTATGTTTTTCTGATTTAGTTTTTCAAAAATGAAACAGCTTTTATTATAAAATATGACTTCCAACTAAGAGTTACTTAATATCTTTTTGATTAGTTCCTCAGCTTCTCTATGGAGGAAAACTGGATTTTCTGGTTTTTGATTATCTTTCTGAAATTACGATGTCTCTGTTGACCGCTGCAAAAGCCAAATCGCCAGTAAGGAAAGAATTATTTAAATTATGAAATAATAATTCAAGCAATTTCACATGAGAAAAGAATCAAAAGAATTGTATAATTGCTGGTTTGATTTAGTTTTCTACATTTTACAGTTTGAGCTGTTTGAAATGTTCAAATATCATCACAAAGTGATCAGTATTTTAAAAGTGCTTCAAATCTTTCAAGTTGCTGAGTGATGCAGAACAGTTGGCTGGAAAGCATTATCACACAAACATTAAGATTTTAAAATAAATCAGGCCCAATCCAGCCAATGGCTTCTGGGACTACTTGCATGAATAAGAATCTGTAGGAGTAGGTACTTAGTATTTACATAGGAAAATGTTAATAGTCTTACAGTGCAAACGTTTAGTCTTGATTATTTTAATCTGAGATGACAGCCGGCAGATCTGATTTGATTGACTAAACATAAAATCTTACTACTAAGAAATACCAGCAGTATAGCTCTATTAGAAAGATACTGTTAATTGAAATACAAACATATTGGAAGATCAGAGTGTTATTTACTCTTGGAGGAATTCTGTGCCACTATGTATGCACAGAATTTATGTCCCCTGCAGATTTCTTTCCTTCCCTGCAGAAAAATGACTTTCTGACGGGGAAGCAAGGGGAAGCCACAAGAGTGGTCATGCGACCCTCCCTAGCAGTATATTTCGGATGCCCAGGGTAGCCGGCAGAGAGCTAAATCATTGTGGGGCAGGGGCCGGGACTGGGGAAGATCTGGCTGGTGGCTCCTACGCTGTGCCGGGCTCAACTGCTAGTCCCGGCTAGGCTGAAGAGGACAGGACTTCCTCTTCCCCTGCATGGCTTCTGGGGCCGGGTCAGACCCACCCCCAGATTTCTCCCCCAGCTACAAGAAGCACTGTAAACTCCCCCCCCCCCCTTGCTTCCTGTACCCATTGCTCCTCAGCTGCAGGGGGAGGGATCCCTGTACAGGGAGCTGCTTCCCCATCTACTCTACCCCTGTGTATCCAGACCCTCTCATACCCAGTCCCTCCTCCTGAGCCTCCACCCCCGATGAGCTCCACTTCCCGTGCACCTGGACCAGCCCAATGAGCCACCCGGATCCCCACCCCACCAAACCCCATCCAGCTGCACCTGGATCTCTGCCCCACTCCCCCAGCATCTGGATGCCCCACTGAGCCTCCCCACACCCAGACCCCCCTGCCGAGCTCTATCCGCCTCACACCCAGACTCCCCCCTGCTTAGCCCCAACCACCTTCACCTGGATCCCCCTGCAGAGTCCCATTACCATTGCAACAAGAACCCTCCAACAAGCCCCTGTGCATCCAGAAACACCCCCCACACACACACCCAGATTCCCCACTGAGCCGCCCACACCCGGATTGCCCCACACAGAACCCTCTCAACCCACACCTGGAGCCCCCCACACTAAGCCCCTCCACACTTAGATCCTACTTTGCTGAGCCTGCCTGCTCATACCTGGTTCACCTGGAATGGAGGGGCAGGACCCTGGGGTATTTCTGGGGCAGGCCCGATCCTTGCAACTGTATCAGGGTTTGGGTGCAGCCTCATTGCTGAGTCCGTGTCCCAGGGTGGTAGCTGCACAGTGATCTTCCACCTCTGTGCAGCCAGTGGCCTGTGCTCCCCAAAGCCATGCTGAAGCCTCCACATTTATTTGACAAATAAAATTTGCAGAATTTTATAGAATTTTAAAATACTGTGTGCAGAATTTTTATTTTTTTGGTGCAGAATGCCCGCAGAAGTAGTCACTGTAGTTTCTATTATTCATTCTTATTCTGTAAATTATAGTCATGTCTGAAAATAAGATGCACTTTAATATAAACATAGTAATAGTACAATAGCTTCATAAGTTTAATAAACATATTATAACAAAATTTGAGATTCAAATACTTGATCTTGGCTGCTCCAGAGATCGCTGCATTTCAGTGGAGGAGGAAATGATCCCTCACCATTCATATATCAATTTAAGGGTGGAATCTTGAGTGGTACTAAACATCATTAGCCTTTATTATTTCAGCAGTTGGCCAGTCCCTCATAAGGTCAGGCCTATTGAATTCAAAAGGAGTTTTCCCATTATCTTCAGTGGGAGCAGGGTTGAGTCCGCAGGCCTTGATCCTGCAAAGACTTAGTCACATGAGTAGTCCCACTAGATTGTGGATGAGTTCAATTTAATGTTAAAAACAATGGGCCAAATATCTGCTAATGAAACGGCAAAACTTCATTGCCTTCAAAGGAGTTCCGTCAGTTTATGCCAGCAGAGAGTTAGGCACACATGGCTTGAAATTTGAATGCATTGTCTCAATTCATAGGGCTTCAATAAAACTTCTCCTTGAATGGGATAGCTGTGAATTGTTTTGTTGTACATTGTCAATATTTAGTATTTTACTTTATAATTAGAATTGATTGGATCATTTGTTCCCTGTATGATTCCAAAGGCTAATTAAAAATAATGGTATTTATAATATATAATTAGACTCCTGTAAAAATATAGTGATGTCCGTTTGTGTTGTATTTATTTTAATCTATATATTGTTAAATTAAGGATTTTTTTATTTTAGAGAAACATTTTCCAGGTTTCCTTTAGAAAAAGAAATCCACCATTTTTAATTATAGAATTAAGAAAATGAGTATACGCTGTTTTTCAATCTTTTCTGCAATCTAAGAGCCAATAAAGAGAAGGAGTTGATTTACCCATGACCAAGATTTGGCAAGTAAATTATATAACTTTTTATTATTTCAGGATTTGGGTTACACTCCTGATTTTGTGTTGACTGCAATGGGTCCCTATATTAAGGACATTCACAGGAAAGGTATGCTATAGAATAATATGGGTTGGACAACTTTAATAATTTATAGCTTGATCTTTGAAGTGCTCATCACTCTTAACTACTATCATCTTCAATATTAGTTGGGGTGCTCAGAACTTCACAAGATCAGATCCTTAGTGTTCATATCTTCATTGTGTACTTTGTTACTTCAAATCTGAATATAGGAAGTCTGACTGTTTTTTCTACGTTTTGAATGAAAACATTCAACAAAGGGAATTCTCATTTTCCCCATACCTAATACACTATATATTACCTACTGTATAAATTGAGCTATGCATTTATTTTAAAAGGGAAACTGCATTTTTCTTGTCTTCTTTGAGATGTACTTTTATCCAGTTTCATGTTAACTGTTTAATGAGTGGGTGGGAAATGGCTTTCCCATCCCAGGGAATTTTCAAATTTGAAAAAAAAAAAAAATCCAAAACATTCCCCATCCTGAATTGGGCAAGTATCTTGAAAACTTTAGTGAACAGAAAATCCGGGAAAAAAAATTGATTGGGTCAACTGGAATGTTTCATTTTGATAATTCTGAAACATTTTGTTTTGACTTCAACCATTTTATTTTTCTCCTTTTTTATACTATAAATTACATTTCAAAATGAAAAGTCATTTCGAATTGAAAAACAACCTTTTCATTTAGAAAGTGTCAAAACAGGATGTTTAGACAATTTAAAACTTTTTTTTCAAAATTTTGTCTAAAACCCAAAATCTGTCACAACAAACCCTTTCCTGTGAACAGTTTTGCTTCTGATAGATCAGCATTTTCCAATGAAAAAACACGTCATTAAAAATTCCTGACAATCTCTATCTATTTATATTAATAGAGAGATAAAGTGGGTGAAGTAATATCTTTTACTGGACCAACTTCTGTTGGTAGAAGAGACATACTGATTTATACTAATAGAAGGTTTATGCTAATAGTATGCAGCCATACTGATATTCTTCACAACTCCTTAGAAGTCAGATTTGTGGATAAAAGGTAGTACTAATCTCCCTAAAATCCTCTCACAATTCCAGATTATGCCTGCAATGTTAGAATAGCTGTATGTTTTTGACCAAGCGTCTTCAATGAAGTAGTGAACAGTGTAGATGTTTAAATTATTATTAGGTTTGAGAGTTGTACCAGTCACAACTATTGTTCATCTGTTGACTTGATAAGAAAGCACAATATTTGGTTTATTGTTCTGATTGATCATGTGCTTGACAACATGCAACAGTGCATCCTGGGGCTCAGGTGTTAAGCCTTTTTTGTAGTATAACTGGTGGTTTTAACACTGAACTTTTTGTTCTGTTAAGGTGTTCGTGTCATTAGTAATGCTGGTGGAATGAATCCACTTGCGTGTGCTGCTGGTCTTCAAGAGGTGGCAAAGAAAGCTGATGTTGATTTGAAAATAGCTGTTGTTGCTGGAGATGATCTGATGGGCGAGGTATTTTATTGATATTTTATGGCTCAGTAAAAGTGTGGGAAGTTTGATTAATTCTTTCATTACAGCACAGAGATGCCATTTAAAATATGTGGTGTCATTGGGAGCGTCACTTTTGTTTAATTAATTATTATACATTGCATCATTATTTGAGAAAATAACCTCTGTCCTTGATCTGTTTTATATATGGCATGCACAAAGTTAAATGTATATTTCTCAAATCAAATTTATCTTAAATGAACTAGATTGATTGCAGTCATGGCTGATTCCATAATCACTACTAAGGATCATGCTTTCTATTTGCTAAACTCAGAAGGCATGAGTTATCTGATCTGAGGGATTACAAGAGCCCAAAGTAGCTCAGGTGTTTCAGTTCTTAGTGGTATATTCTCAAAACTGACATGTTTAGTATAGATAAACAGTAACTTGAGTGTGCCTAAAAGCTAATGAATTCTCCTTTTTGAGCTGACATTGTAAAACTAGTTTTGGATCTAATGTACTAATAGCTGGCCCTCTGTTATTCTACCTTGTCTTTTGTCTGTGGTTCAACAAAATTCTAATCATACTAGTATTTCCAGTGGATCATGTTACAAAAGTAGATATTTATTTGTGGGGGCAAGATGAAAATGTTTCGTAACCAGACAGGACATTTGAATTTCTAGTATGTTTAACATTGAGAAAAATGTCAATTTTTTTCCCAGCTATTCATGAACGATGGTACATAAGTTATGTGTTAGAAAAATAACTCATTTTAAACGGAATGATTTTTGTGCTTCGGATCCATTTGAAATAAAAGTTAATAATACAGTCCATGGGTGAAACCTGGCCCTACGAAAATCAGTGGGAGTTCTGCTATTGACTTCAGGGGCCAGAATTTCACCCCAAATCTGCTCCAACTCCCCTTGTGCTTAGTTTGAGTAGTTACTTTGGTTTTAGCTGTGGAGAGGCAGTAGAGTTGCTTAATTACTTTTCCCTTGAGGATACCTTTAATGGCAGATACCCTGGCCTGCCTCAAACACTGTAGTACTAGGCTTGGCAGTCTGCAGAAGGTGTAACTCCGCATGCATCAGGTCCGCAAGTCCTTGTCCTTTGCACAGAAGCTCAGCCACTGTATGTAAGGCTCTCTGAGTGCAGAGAAGGCAGGATTTAGCCCTAAGCTATTTTTTATTTCTAGTTGCTGTATAAACTAAATAACAGTGAATCTTTGATCTCTTAAATCGAACATTCCATAGTTTGCACAGACTCAAAGCTTCATGTCTATTGACTGTTTCCAATACAGCAGAACCTCAGAGTTACGAACACCAGAGTTACCAACTGACTGGTCAACCACACACCTCATTTGGAACTGGAAATGCACAATCAGGCAGCAGCGCAGAGAGAGGAAAAAAATAAAATAAAAGCAAATACAGGACAGTACTGTGTTAAATGTAAACTACTAAAAAATAAAGGAAAAGCAGCATTTTTCTTCTGCATAGTAAAGTTTCAAAGCTGTATTAAGTCAATGTTCAGTTGTAAACTTTGGAAAGAATAATCATAACGTTTTATTCAGAGTTACAAACATTTCAGAGTTATGAACAACCTCCATTCCCAACGTGTTCCTAACTTGGAGGTTCTACTGTAGCTTATAAAGTACTAGCTGGTTTCTTTAGTAGGTAACTTATTGTGATTTGGTTTAAGGTAGTTTATGGTTGGTAGGTTTGCCGTTTGGGTGCCTTAAGACATTTGAAATCTAGGTAATATTGTACTAAGAGGCTGCATTTTTCCTCTATTTGTAGACCGCCTATGCAAAAACAAAGAGAATTAGAATGGAAAATGCTGTGTTTCATATAGTATTTTTTGCAGATGTGATTATTTTCCCTTTAACTCAGGAAGTCTAGCAGAAAATTGTTAGATATTTCAGTGCATTGTATGTTACACTTGATGGGAAAACTGATATAACTTTAGACAGAGATGGACACATGGTTGTTCAAACGTACTTCAAAGTGTCACTGATTGGTCTGCACCCTCTCAAATTATTAATACAGGGGCATGGCCAACCGACACTACAATTCCTAGCATGCCATTAAATGTGAAGAAAGCTGGAATCTGCTCCACTGTTTACAAATTAGGTGTAGCCTTTTGACTTCCGGAGTGAAATCCTGACCCTACTGAAGTCATTGGGGGTTTTGTCAGTGGGGGGGGGCGGGAATTCACCTTTGGTATGTTGCTGATCTGATCATCCCATGACCACAGTTTAGACATTTCTGATCTGCAGTCAGCATTTAGATTCTCTAATTTGTTAGTCCAGTAGTCAAATGAGTGACACATAGTTATGTAGATGATAATTAGAGCCCTGTGTGGATTCAAAATTTGTATCTGTATCCGATCCACGATTTGCGAACACAGTCCTCCGATATAAAGCAGATATCCGCAGATTTGCAGGGCTCAAATGATAATGATCTGTATTGTTGACACTAAACATTTTAAATTGATAAATGCAGTGTGATAAAACTTTAGTGTGTGTAAAGTTCCAATATTACACTTAATAAAAAGAAATGTAGCAGAAGTGAAGATTTTTGTCAGATGCTAAGTTGCTAATCAATTAGAGTAGTCTCTGTCTTTATTAGCTTTGGTAATGAGAAATAGGGATGGACTGAAGAGAAAAGGTCAAAGATCAAGCCACTAAAATCCAATTTATTAACTGGGTCAATACAGAAGGTCTGCCGGCACCTGTAATGTTGAAAGCTGTGTAGGATTAGACGTTAGGTCTTCAGAAAGGTTGTTTAGATAGGTAATCCGGATCCAAATATTGCATAAGACCCCAGAGAAGTTTTTCCACAATTAATGAAGTGTCAGCTCTCCACTTTAAGATTGAATTGATATTGTGCTACTGAAACCAGTGCGGTGAGGTCTGAGCCTCAACACTAGCTTCATTTTCTGACCTTTCAACTACTGTGATTACAGCAGATATTTCTGTGGAAAGGGTTTGGCTATGTTCAATTTTAAATGTGATAAGGGCATCTGAAGAAACTGTAACTTACAATGAGTTGATAAATTGTGTAGGTTTATTATCTTTGAAGCTGAAGACTTTGTTTCCTCTGACTTCACGAAAGCTCTGGTGAAAAAAGACTAACTCAGCCTCTTATTGGACAGTGTTTGTTAAAGTGATTTACTTTTTGTTAGGTATTTTAACAATACCGTTTTGCCTAGAGTTACTAAAAGGTGCATACTTGCTGTTGTCTGATATTTAATACTGTAAAATATTCATAGAAAGACAACCTAAAAGGAGCTGGTATCACAGATATGGAGAGTGGGAAGCCATTTCCAGAGAATATTCACAGCATGAATGCATATCTTGGGTGAGATATTTTAAAAAGTTGTATGTTTTGTACGTTGTTTTAAAAATGTTGATGTCATACACATTCCATTGATTGCATCAAGATTGTTTGTTTTGGTTTGCAAGTAAAATAATAATAATGTAGTGAATTAATGGTGTTGGGCAGCCTGCAAAATCAGATTTATTTTCTTTCTGTCTCATAAATATTTAGCACTGTGATTTTCCTGTAGTAGCTCTTTGGCATCACGTCTCTCATCATTTGTCCTCAGCTTTTATTTCATGCCAAAAAAATTTTGTTCAGTTTAATTTTGAACAATACCAACAATCCCTTGAGATCCATATGCAGAGGCTCCTCTCCTTGCATGGAACAGGTGGCGGGGGTGGTGGGAGAGGGGGCAGCTGCTTTGGAGGCATCATCCCTAACCAAAAGCATTGGAATCTGTAGAAAAAAAGTAATATAATCTTAGGCTGCATTAGCTTTTCTATGGCACCTCTCCTTGCTGTGAAACTCCTGATGAAGCTGGGCTGTCCAGGAGTCTCTGCGTAGGTGGCCCTGCCCTCCAAAACCTTTATGGATCTGAGGATTCTGGTAACCAAACTTCCTGACTGTCCCATGGGGAACATAAATGTTCTTTCCTCCTGGGGGAAAGGTTCAGAGAAAACTTCAGAAGAGGAACTTTCAAGAGTTTTCTTCCGCTTGTCCCGCTTCTGCAGGTTTTTCTGTGGAACAGGGTGGTCTGACCCATCATTCCTATTCTATATCACTATTTGACTGTTCAGAATTTTTTAATAGCTGTCCAGTTATAAGTATACACACATGCCTGGTTTACTTGCAGACAATGAATGTGTTGGCATATGATTCTTAAAAGACTAAATGTCTTTAGTTCTCTTTTCTTTTTCAAAATACTACTTTTGTAACTCTTCTCTCTTTGATTTTTGGCAGTCCAAAGTCTTTTGTTTGCATAAACATAAGATATGTTTTAGCTCAGCCATAAGTTATGGGCTTGATGCAGGGTTCACTGGGAGAAACTGTGTGGCCTATTTTATGCAGGAGGTCAGACTAGATCAGGGTTGGGCAAAATAGAGCCCGTGGGCTGGATCTGGCCGGTCTAACATTTCTGCCCAGCCTGCCTTGACTAACATTTCTGTCCGGCCTCCTCTGCCCCCTTGCGATCTCTGAGTCCGGGCTGCTAAAAGTCCTGCGGAGCAGCGGAGTGCTCAGGCAGGCTGCCTGCCTGCCATGGCCCCATGCAGCTCCCAGAAGCGCCCGGCTGCTGTTGGCATGTCTCTGCATGCCAGTGGCGGGAGGGAGGGGAAGGCAGCTCCGTGCGCTGCCCCCACCCCCAGCACCATCCTCATAGCTCCCCTTGGCCAGAAACTAGCCATGGGAGCTGCAGGGGCGGTGCTTGCAGACATGGGCAGCACACGGAGACCCGCTGTCCCTCTCCCCACAAGGGGCACGCAGAGATGTGCCAGCAGCAGCCAGCCGCAGCCACTTCCGGGAGCGGCATGGGGCTATGGCAGGCAGGCAGCCTACCTGAGCTCTGCTACGCTGCTGGCTGGGAGCCACCTCTGGTAAGCGCCTCCTAGCCAGAGCCTGCACCTCGTACCCCTTCCCGCACCCCAACCCCCTGCCCCAGGTCAGAACCCCCTCCTGCACCCAAACTCCCTCCCAGACCCTGCACCCACTTCCCTGCCCCAGCCCGGGATTCCCTCCTGCACCAAACTCCCTCACAGAGCCCACACCCTTCACCCTGTCGTGCACCCCAACACTCTGCACCAGCCTGGAGCTCCCTCCTGCATCCAAACTCCCTCCCAGATCCCGCATCCCCTCCATTAATATAGTAGAAATGTGCGGCCTGTGACGACTTACCAAAATTTGTGGAGTGGTCCCCCTGCGAAAATTATTGCCTGCCCCTGGACTAGATGATCATAATGGTCACTTCTGGCCTTAAAATATATGATGCTACATAGCATAATCAGATAAGAATACAAATATATTGTAAGCTTTTTGTTGTAAATTTACTGCTGATGAAAGCTGCCAGAGTTCTAGCCCATACTATATATAGTGATCTCCTAACATACCAGGAACAACATAAGCAGAAGCAATGCAGTATTCCCCACATAGCCCCATTATTATGCTTTCACCCTGTTCCGTAGGGACAGCTTCTGTGGATAAGAATAGTTTCCATCTCACTCATCCTCTTTGCTGTGACTTCCCAAAGGTCTGTCCAGTGTATGTAATTTTTAAAAACAGCTACCTGCCCACAGTGAAGGGCACAGGGAATCCTCCCGTTTCTTTCACATAGGCCTCCAAAAGTCATTACGTTTTTTTTTAAAAAAAACCTCCCAAACAAAAATAGCTAATTGTTCAACTTCTCAAACATTTTCTTACTGCAAAAATCCACATTCTTGCTGTGTGAAAGTGGAGTTTTCTTTTGGTCTCTTTAAGTAAACGGTTTCTGCAGACTTGTATGAAGACTATACCACTGCACATTTTACTGTCTAGGAAAATCTTCAAGTATTCAAGGAAAGATAGGTAAGTATTTTTAATGCAGCATACGTATTTTTCTAGATGGAACAACAATGTTGAAAGAGAGCTCTCTTAGTTTGACAGTCAATATTTTCTTCTGAAATTGCTCTTGGCTTGTTTACTCAATATATAAAAAAGAAAAGTTATAATGAACTATACATGAGGCAGCAGAATATAACAACAAAAAATGGTCACACTGGTCCATCTAGCCCAGTATCGTGTCTTCTGACAGTGGCCAGTGCCAGATTCTTCAGAGGGAATGAACATCACAGCGCAATTTATTGAGTGATCTGTCCCCTGTCATCCAGAGTCTGGCAGTTGGAGGTTTAGAGGGACCTAGAGCATGGGGTTGTCTCCCTGATCATCTTGGCTAATAGCCATTGATGGACCTATCCTACATGAACGTATCCAATTTTTTTTTTTACCCAGTGATACTTTTGGCTTTCACAACATCCCGTGGCAGTGAGTTCTGCAGGTGAACTGTGCATTGGGTGGAATACTTCCTTGTGTTTGTTTTAAACCTACTATCTATTAATTTAATTCATGACTGCTATTTCTTGTGTTATATGAAGGGGTAAACAACATTTCCCTATTCACTTTCTCCACACCATTCATGATTTTATAGATCTCTACCATATCCCCCTTTAGTCATCTCTTTTCTAAACTGAACAGTCCCAGTCTTTTTAATCTCTCCTCATACGGAAGCTGTTCTGTAACCCTAATAATTTTTGTTGCCCTTTGTAATTTTCCCCTCTGTGAAATGATACTTGCTATCCGATGTAAAACACTTTGAAATCTGAAGATCAGAGTGCTAAATATTATTGTTATTAATAAAAAATGGAACCCACAGATAACACATACCTCTTAATGTGTGCGAAGGCCACTTTGGCTGCACAATTTAGGTGGCTAGTTTTATTAGTTTGCCCTGTGTTTCTAATGAATGATCCTTTATATAATGAACATATTTAGATAGTTAGAATGGGTGTTTTTAAGTTAATATCATAAAGGATGTGTGCGTGATACCTCTGGCATAGATCTAATTTTTAAAATAAATTTTAAAAATAGTTATTTTAGAAGTGTGAATTAAATACACAAAAAATGTTGTTTTTTGTTATGTCAGAGCAAGACCAATAAGCAGGGCTCTTGACCTTGGAGCTGATATTGTTGTGACTGGTAGATGTGTTGACAGTGGCATTGTATTAGGACCACTCATTCATTCTGTAAGTATAAGTCAGTTTTTCATAACTGGGACTTAACCCTCTTTTAGTACTATTGTGAATACATATGAATGAACGGTTAGTAATCATTGTCAAGTACTTTTCTTTTTAATTTAGTTTCTACATTTTAATAAAAATAATGAGATCATGTAGCTTTTGGCCTTTTCTTTGACGTTTGACATTCATATTAATTCGCCATAAGGCACATGACATATGTCCAGTTTCTTTTAATACATATGTTAAAATGGTCCCTTTAGGCCCCCCTTAAGGCCTGGAGGGCATGGGGCTAGCCAACCCTGATTACTAAAGAGGCACACCTGAGTTGGATCAGGTAATTCCCTATAAAGGGCAGCAGGTGGTTGCAGTGAAAGTGGAAGCTAAGGTAATTGTAGAGAGACTGTAAGGAGTGAGAAAGGCTTCTCCTATAGGAAAGACCCTAATACCAACAGAATTTAGTAGCCTGACCTAGGAGGCTGAACTCCAGCCAGGTAAAGCCTGGGAGTGAATGTGAATTAGGACTCAGCTTTGGAACTCAACTCCCTACCTGGCCGGGGGGAGAGAGAGATTGAATTGGGTTTGGGACCTGGAGGGCCAAATTCCTACTTGCTGGGAGAGCAATAAAGAATTGGGACCCAGCTCTGGAAAGAAGCGCTGGCAACTCCGTACCTAAGAGGGGAGAGACAATGAATTGCGGTTGGGGTCTGGAGGACCAGTATGTGTTGAGAGGACTAAATAAATTGTACCCCCAGAAGGGGAGTGACTTAGTTAACTTTGGACTGAGTGAATTACTGGAGGGACTGGAAGAGGGGGAGACACAGGCAGGGTGCCAGAGATTGATCTCTGGCCATAGAGGGGCATTCAAGAGGTACTTGGGTGTGGCAAGCTCTCTTGTTCCATCTGGGATTTATTGTTCAAATAATGTTCTATTTGAAGTACAAAAAGATAGAGCCACTGGGTGAAATCATGGCCCCATTAAAGTCAATGTGAGTTTTGGTGTTGATTTAAATGGGGCCATGATTTCACCCTTAATCTTTTCTACGTTCAAATTGTTGCACATAACCTTGTGAGATGGAAAACGTCCTTTGCCACAAGGTGGCACAAGTGCTTTTTTGTTTTGTTTATAAAATGCTGGTGAGCAGTTTTTTCTACTCTTCTGCTGGTCTGTTTTCTAGGGCTAAACACATTTTTTTTAAAGTTTAATTTTAATGTGACATTTCTCAGATTAATCTAGCTACAGAAATAACACAAGGCAGGATGTGTGGTGTTTTTTGAGCACTTATATATACAGAATACTTTTATGACCATACACCTTGGAATGTTGACATCTTTTTTTTCTTTTTGGTGCATATTAAAATATTAGTAGGTGTGTATATGAATATAAGATTCATAGATAGTTTATTTTAAAACCTTATTCTTTTTTGACTGCATGCTTAGAATGTCTAGCTAAACTTTTCCTTTTTTAGTTCAGGTCATTAGTAGTTGTTCTATTCATAACCTACTTAAATACGTGAGAGAAAAATTATTTAGTTTCTCTCACGAAAAGTTGCCATTGTTACCCCCCGAGTGGCCTGTATGTGGTTTTTCATATATTGCTTGTCTTCTCTGTTAAATAGTAAAATGAGTAATGCTGAATATTTCATTGCTTGTATTGTGTTAATTTTAATTTATTAATGCACTATACAATTAAAACAAACAAAAATCCCTTCCAATTTTCTAGGAAGATTGGGCTGCTACCAATGCTTTATTACTCAGAGCATCCACTTAATTTTTTTATCTCTTGAAGCCTGTGTGTGTGTACATAATGTATTTGTATTTTTTTTAGTTTGGCTGGAACAGCGATGAGTTTGACTTATTAGCAGCTGGAAGGTAAATGATATAACTATTAAAAATGTTATGAAATTGTCTTGATTTTTAAAATAAAATTAAGTGAGCTATTAAAGAGCTTCAGCACACCAAATACATGGGTGACCATTTTGTTGAATACACTTGATTGGATGCTACAGTTTATTAAATGAGCTCTTTAAAAAAGTAAACATTCTGAGAAGCTTTGGAACCTAAATTTTAATAAAAGAATGAGGAAAATTAAAAACATGCTTAAGAAACTATACAGATGGTTTGTGTCTATTTTGTGAGAAAAGGAGTGAAACCTTGTGTTATAGACAATAAGGTAACTGGGCTGGGTGCAGATATTACTGGGTAAAGTTCTATGGCCTGTGATAGGCAAGAGGTCAGACTAGACGATCAGAATGATCCCTTTTTTGGCTTTGAAATGTATGAAAGTGTGATACTCAGCTAATCCCAGTGGATCCATCAACAGGGCTGGTCAAAATTCAGAATGTCTGTTCTGCAGAAAATTCTGACACTTTTTGAAAAAGTTTTTGGCCTGATTTGGTATGAAAACTTGAAATATCAGAATTTCCTGCAGAACAGACGTTTTGAAAAGTTCTTGTTTTGGAAAAATTGAAACCTGTTGGTTTGACTATTACAAACAAAATAGGTCAGCCAGCTGCCCAACTCCTGGAAAGTCCCCAGTGGATTCCTTGTCATGAAGCAGGGTCCCTAAAAACCCTGGGAGCTTTGGTTTTAGCTGGGGGTTCCCAGGTCTGCCAGGCTCCCAGCTGTGCAGCAGGGAGCCTGAGAGCCCCAAGCTGAGTACTCAGAATCACTAGTCATTTTTGAAAATCTTGGCCTTGATATATAAAACTGCATCAAATAGCTATGAAGCAGGTGTCTAGCATGTTCCTTTCTGTCTTATTGAACCCTGATTATACTGTACTGTTATATTTGTGGATAAGTGGCAGCTTGTTTTTCAGCGTAGTTATTCATTGGAGTGTTTTTTGTTTTCCAGTCTTGCAGGCCATCTCATTGAATGTGGTGCTCAGTGTACAGGTGGAATATTCACAGACTGGCATACGATTCCAGACTGGTAGGGAGCTGTAATACTGATATAAAAGTGTTTGTGTGTAGCCATTAGCGCCAGTTTTCTACTCTGTGCTTTTTCCTGTCTGTGTATTTTGTCACATTTCCTCTTTAAGATACACATCCTTCGTATTTCTATTACCTTTCCTGACTACATAGGGCCTGTCATGCTCCAAATGGAGTCTTCTCATCAATTTTGATAAATGTAGCTCTGGGGCCTTTATCTGCATGTTTATTGTCCTTGGTATTGTTTTCTCTAAAAAAATATTTTTATCTTCTACTTTTTAGAATGATCTGGTATTATTCTTGGGTCTCTACTGTCTGTCTTCTCACTGTGTTCTTTGATAATGGCAATTGTATACTTTATAACTACTATGTCAATCCTTCAGTTGGATCTCCCCAGCTGCTATGCTTTTTCTGTTGCAAAATATGTTTCTTAGTCCAGGCTTGATCTTGCAAGGTGCTAAACCCCTTCTGTGAATTACATAATACCTCCAACTACCATTCAGGAGAGAGTATTCAATACCTCAAGAGTTAGCACCTCACAGGGTCAGATACTCTCTTTTCAGACCTTAGTTCATTAGTGGATAGTGTTCTCCTACACGTAATAATCCTAATGATTGTACAGTTTAGCCTGAGAATCTAGTGACAGAGTTAGTGTTTGTGGTAACAGGACATTCTGTTCAGCTTACAACGTTATAAAACTAATCATATTTACTGGCATATCCCCTTGTATCCTGCAGTACCACGAAACTGCTTAAAAATCCTATGTTTCAGAGTAGCAGCCGTGTTAGTCTGTATTCGCAAAAAGAAAAGGAGTACTTGTGGAACCTTAGAGACTAACCAATTTATTTGAGCATAATTTGTTAGTCTCTAAGGTGCCACAAGTACTCCTTTTCTTTTTAAAAATCCTATGTAACTGGATTCCAAAAGAGCTTTGTTATATAAAGTGAGCCAAAGAAAATGCTTTTTCCTGTAAAAATGCTAGTAGATCTTTGTTTCTGGGAATTTTTAATGCTAAATAACAGAGGTGTGTGGTTTTAATAAGAGAAGAGGGCTGGCTTGCTAGTATAGTGGATTTGTGTTCCAGCGCTTCTGCCCTGGAACACAGGGAAGAAAATTGACTCATTATAGAGTTGTCTTCTTAAAATTGGTCAGTTTTAAAATAGTTGGTTCCTATATGGAGGCCTGGATATATTAAGAAGTAAGATAACCAAACAAATTCAGTATCATAGTTAACTACTTCAAAATTATTAGACCTTTGACTCTTATGCTTATGGAAGTGTTTATTTTTTTGTATTTGAATGTTTGGAAGTGTACCTTGGCTCACGTAGGTCCAGGTGATTGAATAATGATTTTTTGTTTTTATTGTAATAGTGATCAAAATGCACCAATATCTGCTTCCCTATTAGCATACCACCAGCACTAGTGAGATGCCCATAAAGAGCCAGCTACAGCTAGTGGATTTGATGGAAATCTGTACATACTGTAATAGGACTTTTACCGGTTTAGAAAGAACTACCCTTATCAGCTTCCCCAAAATCATTTTATATAACTTAAAAATAAATAAATCATAGCTTCTGTGTTATGCTGGATTACCCACAATCCAGTACCACCAAAATCAGGATTTGTGTAAGGAATCCATGTGTTGCCAATAAGACACAATTTCTATATAAATCTCTCTCTCTTGCATAGGCATCCACATGTGAGGCCAGTGCAAAAACCATGATTAATCAACTCCAAAAACCTCTACCAGGCCTCTGCACTTGAATTAAAGGGCTTTAGCTTTCGATAACAGCAGGGTTTTTATTCTCTCTGTAGACTAACCATTAGAGGGCAATCTTGCTCACTCACACCTGATGCATTTTTCTACTGTCTCCTCTCACCCCCACCCCCCAACACCCCACCAGTTAAGGTACTGAAATTTACAAAAAGCCATGCTGCTTATACCCTGTCTACTCACAAGAACAGAAGAGAACAGCCAGGCATATTACTGAGTGAAGGTAACAGACATGAACTCACCTGAGATTTTGGCCTGTAAGGCATAACTGTCTAAGCAGAAAATGTAATCATGCATAAATAAAGGGTGGTTTCATTTAAACTTAATAATGGCAGGCAAATCAGAGTTAAAACTGCCATTTGATCTGTATATTGTTAGGGTTATATTACTGTATCTCTTTTTTAGTACTAAAATGGATGCTGGTTGTGGACCTACTTTATTTGTCTATTATGGATTTTTAAAACTTCCCTCTGAAAAATTTGATATTGGCCACTGTTGGAAACAGAACGTTAGAGCAGATGGAAACAAAGAAGAAGACCAAGTTAAAGTAGTGCTTGCAATTGTAATGTGGTATTTCCTGGCAGTAAGTCTTAGCTGTGCAATCCTAGCCTTCTCTTAACAGTGTTTCATTTTATTTATGCTGCTTTGCTGAGGAAGAACAAAGGAATGAGGCAGTGCCCTTATCTGACTCATATCTCTAAAAGTTGCTTTCATGAACTGAAGTTGGGCTTGAGACCCCCCCCCCCATTATTGATTTAAATAAAACCACCAAAAAGTGACACAGTTCCTTTTATATCCTTCAGGTATAATTAGTTAGAAATTCATTGTGCATTGACTGACTGACAGATGTTTCTGGCAGATTGATATAAGAGGTGGCTTTTGCTGTTACTGGACTGCTACATACTATCACCACTGCTATTTAACATTGATGAATAGCCTATAGTGCAGAGACTGAAACTAAATGGATTGTGATGCCAGCAATATGCTGATGACATTCAATTCTATATTTCCTTTTCATCTATCTCACAAACTGCTTCCTCTGACTTAGTGCCTGTGAGTGATTGGAACACTGGAATGTTTGAAGACCAAAACTAAATCCAGGAAAGAGTGAACTAATGCTAATTATTAATCACTCTGAGGAGCCTCCTTGCCCTCAGTCAAGGGTGTTTGCCCTCCAGCAGTTAGGGTATCACAAACCTTTTGGGCCATGCGGAATTCATCACAGACTCTGGAGAACCAAATTGCAGCATCACTAAGGGTATTTCTTGACTAGGATCAAAAGTGTTCTTCAAGTACATCACTGCAGATCCCACTTTAGGAGCGTGTGCCCCGTGGGCGCAGACTGGATTATTTTGAATAGCACTGTCTCTTGGGGCTGTGCATTCATTCTGTGCCTCATCAGGCTCCTGGACAGCTGGCACCCTCCCTCAGATCCTTCTAACTGTCTCTGGCAAGCAAGATAGAACCCAATGAGTGTCCCACCCACTGGTCTCATTAGAGACTCTAAAAACTGTTCACTTTAATGAAATTTGTGCACTCTTACCTTCACACTCTAAACCACCAAAATAAAATAAAAAGATTGGTGATCTTCCCCCTCCCCACCCTGTCCCATTTGCCTCCCTGTCCAGTGGGACAAGGCACTTTGTGTCAACTGCAACACCTCACAGCAAACTCCAAACCCTCAGTCCTGCAACAGGCGATACCTATCAAAGACAGATACAAGTTGATGCCTTTTCTGCCTAGGGGAGAGCCACATTCTGGACAGATACACTGTGTGGAAGACTTTCTCTGCCAGGATCCACACATCTAGAGACGCTCACCTCAAACTACATTTGCTAGAGTAGTCCAGGCAGGTCAATTTGGACCCAGAAGCGATTTTTGGAACGAGGCTAGATAAACCAGTATTGGCCAGTACTCCCGCACATATCATATCCTGGGATCTTGGGTAGTGGAAAGAAGGCAAAAAGGGTGCTGACAAAGCTGGCACAGCTGATTTTGATGCTGACCACTTCATTGAGGAAGTCCTCTGCACCAACAGCCTCAGCAGTTGCTGTCTTGGCATTGGCATCATGAGCAATGGTGGAATTGATGACTCTGGCACCTATACTAGCCACACAGACACCAATGCTCCAGGCAATAGAGCCAGCACTGGTACCCCCTCACAAAGGGGGAAACTAAATCATGGGGCCAGATGAAGCCTAAACACAGTTCCAAAGCCAGAGGAAAGTCCTGAAAGGAAGACATAAAATAACATTCCTCCAAGGTCAGAGCCTTTAAGTTCTTGGTCAGGGCATGTCAGGGAGAGAGACTCCTGGCAATGAAGTGATGAAGCCTTGAAAGGGCCTGAGATGTATCCAGGAGGAATTAGGATCACCTCTGGAGATGTTCTCTGTGCAAAGAGTCACTGTGGCAATATCACCCCATGGCACCACCATCTGAAGACGAAATATATTTTTCCTCCCTGTTGCTGACCTCCCTCTCCTCTTTACCAAATATAATTACTGCATTTGGGAGAAGGTTATGCCCTTCCTATCAAAAATCCTGAAGATGAACAGATGTATGTTGAGGGAAAGCATCAAGGAGGGCCAGATGGTGGTGAGAACATTCTTACAGGTGGCCATGGACACTTCTGATACAGATGTGAGGTCGGTGGCCAGAGCCATTACAATGAAGTTGGCTTTGTGGCTTCGGTTATATCATGCAAGGTACAGGCTACTCTAGCGGACCTGCCCTTCAAGGGAATGGAATTATTCAGCCAGAGGACTGATGAATACTCAAGTCCCTCAAGGGTTTGAAGACTACATTACAGTCCCTGGGGATTTATACACCATTGCCCTATAGAAAGTCATACACAAAAGTGGGAGCTGTCTAATGTTTTTATGAATACTATGCATAGCAGTGACTTATTTGACTTGTTAGGGCTCCCTACTGGATGTAAAAGGATTAAAATTCTGCTTCTGGGGCAGTGCAGGAGAAGTGAGTTGTTTGTGTCACATGACTATCTGGGGTGATATGAATGGGTCATTAAGGACTGGCTGGAACCAACCCATATCAATCAGGGATCCAAAAAGACAATATCAACAAAGACAACTGAACAATTGGCGATTCCCATTGTTGGCAGGCTGAACATGTGAACGCAGCATAGCTCTGCAGGAGAAGGACAATGGACTGAAGTAACAGGAGGCTGTGATAAGAGTTGGCATTGCAGAGAGACAGTCTCACTGGTGACTAAGACAAAAGAAACAGAGACGGAGAAAGGAAGCAAAGGTGATTCCTCCAGCAGCGTGGTTCAAGGGAGCCCTGGCTTGGCCAGTATGGGCTATGTCTTAACCTTTGCTTCTCTGTGCTAACCTAAGGACTTCCCTATGCTGTATTCCCATTGACTAATAACCCGTACTCTGTTTTGAAAAGGCTGCATGGAGTTGTTGCAGATACTTCCTGAAGCGGGTAAAAGTCTCTGAACAGGAGTCTATTTAAGTTGGACTCGCTGGGCTGAACTCACGGTGAGAAACAAGATTGCTTGAGCCCCGGTGCACAGCCTAGGAGGCATTGAAGCCTCATGACCTAACCTTGTGGAAAAGTGTTACCACTTGGTATCTGACACGCTGAAGGGATCCTCCTAAGGGACTGCTTACAGGCAGGAGCATAGCACAGATCCTGTGGATCTGTAGCACAAGTATCAGTCCTGACAAAGAGCTGACAGCCTGATTACTAACAGAAAGAAGCCCAGCTGCTCTAGGGGATGCCCATCTTCCATCTCCTCAACCAACCTTACGCCTTGTTAGAGGCAGTAGATTTGACAGGAGTGTTGATTCCAGTGTAATTCTCAATCTGGAGTATGCCCCCACCTTTGGGAGTTTCCGTTTCCACTGGGCTGCGGTCGCCATCACAGCTGACAAATGGGCATTAAAAATCATTGTCCAGGGATACCCTATACATTACCTACTCATCCCCCAGCTCCCATACGTCTTCAGGGATCTTTCTCACAAGAGCCTGTTACAACCAGAAATGGACTTGTTGTTCCATCTGGGAGAGATAGAAGAAATACTGCAGGGCTATCATTGTCTTATCCTAGACATGAGATGACTCAACAAATATATATGCCATCTCAGATTCAGGATGGTAACGCTTGCCTCCAAGATCCCATCTCTTCATGCTCAAAGCTGGTTCATGGCTCTCAACTTGCAGGATGCATGCTTCTACATGGCCATTCATGCATCCCATAGGGAGAACCTAAGATTTGCATTGGGGTCTTGTCATTACTAGTACAAAATACTGCTATTGGACTCTATACAGCACCAAAAGTCTTAACAAACTGCCTAGCAGGGGTAGTGGCACAGCTCCGAAGCGCATTCATATCTATCCTCACCTAGACAATTTGCTAATCTCAACAGGAGGCAGTGGGAAACTTAGACCACGCCTTCTCCTTGTTCTCTCAGCTGGGCCTCCTAGTGAATTATCAAAATTCTCTCGTTCCATTGCAAGTGATTTGAGTTCAGAAGAACCGTGATTGACTCCAGGTTGGTGAGAGCATATCTTCCTGAGGACAGGTTCCTGTCAGTTCCGTCGCTACTACAAAGGCATGAACGTGTCTGGGACTGCTAGGCCATATGTCATCATGCACATACATGATACTGCTCACCATATTTCACTTGTGGCCACTCCAACTCTGGCTCAGGTCAGTCAATTCCCCAGCAAAACACCTAATGAGCAAGAACAAGGTCGTGGTCCCACTTCATGTAATAATAGAACTGAAACGGTGGAAGGAACATGCAAATGTGCATGGAGAAATATGGTTCTCTTCTTCCTCCCCAACTATGGCTTGAATCACAGATGTATCAGGGACAGGTTGGGGAGTCCACTTGAGTCATGTGTAGATGTAAGAGAAATGGTGTCCAGAGGACATGGGGCTCCATTTCAGTGTCCTGGAACTCACAACCATGAGGCTAGCCTGCATGACCTTCCTACTTGTTCTTCAAAACTCCACAGTGCAGATCCTGACAGAAAACATCTCTGTGATGCACTATATAAGCAATTAAGGAGGTGTATGCTTCTCTCCCCACTGTCCAGAAACTATCAAGCTCTGGAAGTGGCGCCATCAATGCAGGATAACTTCTGGGGCTCTTTACCTCCTGGGAATGGGTAGTAATTTGGCAAACTTCATGAGTGGTCTCAGTGGAGGTCCATCACAGAGCAGCTGTACCTGCATTGGGATACCCCTGTGATTAGACTTGTTTGCCTCCAGTGTCAACTTCAAGTGTCAGAACTTCAGTTTCAGAGAAGGTATGAGGCCAGGCTCACTACCTGGTTCTTTCCTCCAGCAGGAGACCTTGGGAATCACTTCTACTAATTTCCCCTGATCATCAGGATGATTTCCAAAATCAGAAGAGAGAAAGCCATGATCATTCTCGTAGTTCTGTACTGGCTGTGGTAGTTTTGACTAACAGATCTACTACAAACGTCTATCCAACCTCCGTTGCAACTCCTAGACTATGATCTCCCAACACTATAGCCAGATACTCCATTCAGACCTGTATTAGACACTAAGCATATGTGAGCCTTTCAAAGCTCCTAATGCTGACCAGCCCGTGCATGCATTATATTCATAGAGCAACTGAGCATGCTCCTTCCAGCCCAGGGCTACAGGGGTGGGTCCAGACTCTCCCTATGATGGCTGTTCCTGGTTGCTCTGGGGTGGGCTGGGTGCTGGAATTGAGAGCAGGGAACCTGTTTCTCCTGTTCTCTTAGTGACTTCCCTGCTGGCACCTAGGTTGTGTGGGGGAGAAAGCAGTCTGATTTAAATGTATAGGGGACAAGATCTGTTTTAGGACATTGAGAGGGTGGTCTGGGGGAGTAGACTGGGACAAGGTACCTGGGAGGTAGGTTCTGGGGGCATAGATGGAGATTGGCAGGGCCAGGAACTTGGAACTGGGAATCTGTAAGGTGGAAGGAAGGGAGACAGACTTCACAAGCTTGGATGCAGGGGAAGAACTGGGACTGGGCAAAGAGACTGGGATGAGAAGTGGAAGGAGGTGCGGGCAGTGAGGTTGGATGAGAAGCTTGGGGAAGGAGACTGGGAGGAGATGGGCATGGAGAATATGGGTGGAAGAGAGGCACAGATCAGCGAATGGTGGAGGGAACTGGGACTAGAGGGACTGACCACTGCCATGCTTTGTTATGCAATGATTCCAGACTATGTGCTATTGGCCTGGTGTGGTAAAGTGTCCTACCATGGAGGACGGAATAAGGCTTCCCTCCCCAGAAACCTTTTGCAAAGGCTTTGGGAGTACCTCCAGGAGAGCTTCATGGAGATGTCCCTGGAGGATTTCCGCTCCATCCCCAGACACGTTAACAGACTTTTCTAGTAGCTGCACTGGCCACGAATGCATCCCAAGCCTTCAGGGTAAATTAATAATTAAACACGCTTGCTTTTAAACCATGTATTATATTTACAAAGGTACACTCACCATAGGTGCCTTCTCCGGCTTCATGGTCCGGCAGCCTGCCTTGGGAGGGTTGGGAGGGTATTGGCTCCAGGGTGATAAACAGTTCCTGGCTGTCGGGGAGAACGGTTTGTCCGCTTGCCTGCTGTGCGCTATCCTCCTCCTCATCTTCCTCGTCCCCAAAATCCGCATTCTTGTTGCATGAGACTCCCCCCTTGCAGGTATCCATGGACGGGGTGGGGTAGTGGTAGGGCCCCCCCCCCAGAATTGCATGCAGCTCATCATAGAAGCGGCATGTCTGGGGCTCTGACCCAGAGTGGCCGTTTGCCTCTTTGGTTTTTTGGTAGGCTTGCCTGAGCTCCTTAATTTGCATGCAGCACTGCTGAGGGTCTCTGTTGTAGCCTCTGTTCATCATGCCCTTGGAGATTTTGGCATTTCGTCTTTTGGAATGGAGTTCTGATAGCACGGATTCGTCTCCCCATACAGCAATCAGATCCAGTACCTCCCGTTCAGTCCATGCTGGAGCTCTTTTGCGATTCTGGGACTGCATGGTCACCTGTGCTGATGAGCTTGCCACGCTGGCCAAACAGAAAATGAAATTCAAAAGTTCCTGGGGCTTTTCCTGTGTACCTGGCTAGTGCATCTGAATTGAAAGTGCTGTCCAGAGTGGTCACAATGGAGCACTCTGGGATAGCTCCCAGAAGCCAATACCGTTGAATTGCGTCCACATTACCCCAAATTTGACCCGGCGATGTCTATTGCAGCGCTAATCCCCTCGTCGGGGAGGAGTACAGAAATTGATTTTAAGAGCCCTTTATGTCGAAAAAAATGGCTTCGTTGTGTGGGTGCAGGGTTAAATCGCTCTCACGCTGCTAAATTCGACCTAAACTTGTAGTGTAGACCACAGCTAAGAGTTCACTGGTTTCTTTGCTTATTTCCCTTAAAACTTCATGTATATCTGTTCTCCAGACTTAGATGCACAAACTTTTCTATAACCAATTTAGTTACATGTAGAGTATACTGCCTGTATTAGAACAAGAACATAATTAGTTCAGGAGGACTGTTCCAAAGGCAAAACAATTTTAAGTATGCATTTAGAGCTTGATGATCACTATTTCAGTGAGAATTGTGATGCTCAGCCTCTATCAAAAGCAAGCCCTCAGAGAGATGCTTTGGGGGACTGCATAGCTCCTTAGCTCCTCTTATTCCACCATTTGTTCTTCTCCTGTCTCTGGAAAGTTTTTCTTGGACACATCTCCTCCTTCTTATGAGAGGAGTCGAGCCAGGTGGCCTCTTTAGAAGGTATACAGTTTTGGTTTTGTTTTAAGTGTCTTTTTTGATCTTTGCTTCTACTCAGAGGAGTTCTTTGAAACAGGAAGAAAAGCCTTAAAACTAGGAAAGCAACTTCAGTAGAACCTCAGAGTTAACAATACCTGCAACACCTGAGTTACGAACTGACCAACCACACACTTCATTTGGAACTGGAAGTATTCAGTCAGGCAGCAGCAGAGACCCCCCCCCCACCAAAAAAAAAAAAAAAAAGCAAATACAGTACAGTACTGTGTTAAACATAAACTACTTTAAAAAAAAATTGACAAGGAAGGAAACTTTTTGTGCTTGTTCCATTTAAATTAAGATGGTTAAAAGCAGCATTTTTCTTCTGCATAGTACAGTTTCAAAGCTGTATTAAGTCAATGTTCAGTTGTAAACTTTTGAATGTATAACCATAACGTTTTGTTCGGAGTTTCAAATATTTCAGAGTTACAAACAGCCTCCATTCCCTAGGTGTTCATAACTCTGAGATTATACTGTATTCAAGAATTCATCCAGATGCCAATGAAGAGTCAACCACATTTTAGCAGTGTTGGAACTGTATTTATTACTGCTTGTTTATCATTTTTCCTGTGCAGTTACATTGTTTTTTTATGAAAACCTTCTGTTTCTCTCTCTGTCATACTGCTTTTCTCCTTATTTTGCCTCACTCTTTTCTCTTACCCATCTGGGTTTTATTAGTTTACTGCACTGAATTATGATTTATTTGTGTCTTTAAATACTTCCAGTTTTCTGATGCTGATTTTCCATTTATTACAAAGGCCACAAAAGTATCTTCAAAAGATGTAATTAATCCAATCTCCCTACATCCCTTTGCCTCCAAGATCCTTGAACCCAGTCTGCTTCTGCTGTTTTGACTGCTCCTCTAGTACACTCCTAGGTGCTCTGTTTTCTCCACCCTCCATTCCACTTTTCCTGCTCTAATAAATCGCCAGTGACCTCATGGCCAAGTTGTAGGGCCGGTTTTCGATTCTGATTTCCTGTATCTGCCTGTCTACTTTCACAACTGTTGGTCACAACCTTCTTTCTGTGTTCTACCTCTTCCTTGGGTTTTCATGAGTCTTTACTCCTCTGATTCTCTTCCCACCTCTTCAATCACTGCTTTAGTGTCATAGTCTATGGTGGCTCCTTCACCCTTCTTTTAGCCATTGTTGGTGTCTTCGGGGTTCTGTCTATGGTTACTTCTACATTTTACTACTGGGCAACATAATTTATGTAAGTGTGTGGTCTTATCTGTCTTATTGCAGGTAATACAGTTAGTTGATTGTCTTGACAGTTTATTCAGTATTTTCTTGAGTTTGTGTCTATAAAGGTTCTGTGCTGTATCTTATTGGTTTATATTTAATTTAGTTGCTTCTATAAAAATGTTGGTATGTGTTAATTACTTATGAAGTAATTAATATTTTTTCTTTTATTCTGAACTCTTAACATTTTCAATGTTTTTAACTCTATAGGCATAACATGGGGTTTCCCATTGTAGAATGTTCTTCTGATGGACACTTTACTCTATCCAAACCACCTGACACAGGGGGCCTAATCTCTTTTGGCACGGTGGCTGAACAGTTGGTGTATGAAATTGGCAACCCTCAGCATTATCTCTTGCCAGATGTCACATGTGACTTTTCTCAAGTTTCCATTACTGAAATTCCAGGTTAGTGGCTGTTGCAGGCAGAGGACCCTTATATTGAGGAAATCTATTCAGTAAGTTATGTTGGCAGGCTACAGTAGTTACTGTAGTTTCCATGTTTTCCATGTAACTTTACTAAAGTCTGTTCTTTTGAAGCATGATATTAAGATGGGCTGTCTCACAAGGATATCCAGATTGCTTTGTGCCATTCTTTGGAAATTTAGATTAGCTGTGATTCATTCAGCAGATTTTTGAGTAACCTAATTTCTTTTCTTTATTAAAATACATATATAATAATTAGCAAGTCTAATAAAGCATGTATTTATGTAGCATTTAAAAATATTTTTGATGTGACTTTCAGGAAGTACTCCCTATCTCTATTAGACTTCACTACTTTTTAATCCAGCTCACCCTCCTTTTTTTTTAACTAGTTACGGATGCAGCCGCGCCCCCCCCCCCCCCCCCCGCTTCTCTCTCACTCCCACACACACATTCATTCTCTCTCTCTCAGCAATGGGCAGCCACTCTGCTTAAGACAGCCCAGTATAACCTTTGTTTTTAGCCACTTGACTGTGTCACCTTAAAAAGGGTAAGATTTCGTAGCTAGAGAACGGCTATTACAGAATCCCACCACACTACCCTCCAAAATACTTTAATTTCAGGCCTAAATTTGAAAACTAGACTTCAACGTCAGTAGTGTGGACAAGCCACCTTGCTAAACTGCTCATTTAGAGTAACTTGACATCTCTTAGTTCTTAGTTCCATGTTTTATAGACAAACCAGTGTGAAAAGGAATTTGCTTTTTGTGGATCTTATCCAAATGGAAATCTAGTTCCCTTATAAAACCCAAAACAATTAAAACTCAAACTTAAAACTCATTAGGATAAACTCCTGAGCTTTCATATTAGCCTTATTTTTAAGCAAAACATTTCTATCTTAAAATTGTACAGTGAACCTTCTGCTCATGCAACATAATCAAATGACAAATAGTCTGATAAGGCCAGCTTGTTGCTTTTAGCCACTAGTCTTTTTAAAAAATAGAACCTTAACCTTCCAATGAACTTTTAGCTTGTAAATGACCCGATATGACACGTTTGAACTTAAAATGAACTTTCACATGAACTTTCAGTTAGTCCTCCTCTTAGAAATATAACAGATGGAAGATAGACAGATTTCTTAAATACTTTTAGTTTTAAGTGCTTTGACATGTACACCAGAAAGAACAGGGCAGGCTATCTATTTTTGATGTTCACATTGCTGATTTTGTTGTACTGCAGGATTAGTTACAATACGTGTTTGAACAAAGAGGTTTTCTTTCTGTTTTCCTTTTGTTGATGGATGTCATGCATTTCTTTTTCACCTCGTGTAAAAATCCTGCAAATCTTCCGTTTGATTGTACAGACATTATTCTATAATAGCAGGGGGCAATTGAAATTAACACTAAATGAACCTTGCTGTTGTAGTTTTGACACTGACATTTAAGATTGTTGTAAATTTTCATTCTTCAGAAAATGTCTGAAGAAGTTCTCTTTATTTTTGGTCTCCATGAAGTTCAGAGTATTTGTATGATGGCTTTCATATTTTGCTAAACACTCTCAGGCATAGATTTGTTAGTGATAAACTGCATCTTATTTAGATGTAGGTGGGTTTATACATACTATTTTTGAGTAAGACCCTGATCCTGCATTACTGAAGTCAATTGAAACATTGCTGTTGACTTCAGTGGGTACAGGATCAAGCCCTAAAACTAGGCAGGCAGTGCTTTGACTGACTCCTCGCTCGTGTTACGATGTGCACTGTCAAGTACGTTATTTGCCCTGAAATGTTCTCTAGATTATCTTGTTACTTTTATCAACAAAAAGATTAAGGCTATATAGGGCCTACATTTATACAACTTTTGCCAGCCAGGACACATTTTTTTACCATGTTTCTCCGGACAGACTCTTGTCTTTCTCCAAATGTGAATTCCTTAATTTTCCCACGTGAGGCAGCCCAACGCACTCCAGCCAACAGCAGTCAGTGGTGTGATACATTACCACCAGCTGCTCTCTTTCCAACTCCCTTTCTGTGAAGGCCTCCTCAGTCAGGGGAGGTGATCGGGTCACAATCCCAAAGATCCAAGTATTTCACCTTATATGCTGTTGAGTGTCAAAAGTTTATGAATTTAAAAAAAATGCTTAAATCCTTGAATTTGCTGAGAATTATAGATTTGTGTGTCATCACTGGCAATTGAGCAGAAGACAACAGTTGAGTCCTAAGGCCATGTCATGTGTTATGTATTCAAATACTCTGTGAATAAATATTTCAACAGTTAAGTTAAAAGGCAAACTGAAGATAAATCCATGGATTTATACTCCATAATTTGATACTTGAGTTGCTAATGCAGATGTGGCTGTTCAATAGAAGACTGTCTCTTTTGCATGGATCTTGATGACAGGAGTATCCATAACATTTTTGTTTTGTATAGCGTCACATAAGATGAATTGATAGTACTTTCTCAGAAATTATATTGAAGTCATTAAAATAGATGTTTTTAACCATTGTAGGTATTGAAGGTGGGGCAGTGAAAATTCATGGAGCAAAAGGATCACCGCCTTCAACGTTTTATAAGGTTCTTTTCTTATTGCTTTGATAATTATAGAATGAAATGCTCTTGATTTATGAAATGTTGGTATTTTGGAGAAAAAGGCAAAAAACTACTACCAGGTGAAACCCTTATTTTTCCACACTTAGTATATTAACACACACAAGTGAAATTGCTATATACAAAATTGAGGTTATGTTATGTTATGTAATAAGTCTTTTTGGAAAGTCCACAGTACACCATAGTAATTAAGACTGAGATGATGCTTTAATTATAAAATTCTGCTTTCAGTCACAAATTTATATTTTAATTCAGGATGGATTTGATTTAAATCACTAGTCAGGAAGACTTGATTTAATCATGGATTTCTACATAAAAGAGCATCCTTGTTGGTTGTTACAACCTTAATACATATTTTTCACAACTCAGAGATAGATGCAGGTTTCATTTTTAGAAGGTACACACTATACATTTTTAAAGTGATTTATTTTGAAAACTTTTCAAATTAGTTCTACAGCTATATCAGAAAATAAACGATTGTTTGGTTATTTAATTTACCAAAGGTAATTGAAGCAGATATTTATGAAGTCACTGGGAGGTGAACTATCATTAATATTTGGAGGATTTTCTTGCCATGCTGTATTAGGAGGAGAACATCACCAGACACACATTTAAATTGTTTTATTTAACTAAAACAACAATGTTAATATTTTAACAAAACAAGCATATGAATTTTTGAATTTAGTTAAACATTCAAGTTTTTCAAAATCACGTTTGTTTTTGTTTAAATTGTTAACTAAATTAGTTAAATAAAGTATTTAAAAAAACAAAACAAAATGACTGTCAGCCAGGTTAACATGATAAACTTAAAATACTGGCTTCTGCAGCTAACTCAGTTGTCTTCACCTTCATTTTCCTGTTTGTTCATAATCTGGAAAAGAAAAACAAGCTTTCCTGTTTTTTCAGGTCCCAAACAATTTCTCAATTTGGAATGAATTAGTCTAAAGGAAGAAAATATTCTTTCTACACCAGCAGAAGAAGCCACTGCTGTTAAAAGTGAGATTATCACTTCAACAATCTCTGAATCCAAGTGCTTAAGTGACTTCCACCAGTTCACTGGTGTGACTTTCTTTAAAACATCATCAGCAAACATACATTTCTTGAATGGTTCACCCTTAGCTCTAAAGTTTATTATAGTTGGCATTACAGAGGGATGATTGCTGGATGTCCATGTCATAGCCAACTCCTCTTCTTCAGCAGTTAAGGTTTGACCCTAGTACCGAATATTGAGAATATCTGCAAGAAAATGAGCTGGAGATAGTGCTTGTCCCATTTGTTTTTTTAATGCTTGTAATTTAACTCTGTCGTTGCATATTTCTCTTTTTAAGATCTCACTCAGTTCCTTCCAAATTTCAACAGCGTCAGCAATAAAACAGCTATTTCCCTGCATTTTGTTCAAGGCTTCAGAAATAGGCTTCAGGGTACTAGGCATGTATTCAATATTTCTCTTAAGCCCAATGTTGAGGATTTTGGCTGTGACAGTGCCATCTATTTTGTTCACAAACCGTCATCACATTAGGCCAGTTCTTGATATAATGCTCAAAACAGTCCACTACTGAGTTCCATCGCACGTCTTGTGGGAGAGTTAGCTTGGTTTGTCCCACTTTTTTCAGAGCAGCTGCTGTAGATTGGTTGTTACGGAAGTATTTTGCAATTTTAACAACATTAGCCTTTATTTCTGGAACACTGAAGTCTTTGGCTAGGAGGTGCATCAATTGAGCACTGCAACCGTACGTTATTAGCTTGGGACTCTCTTCTAAATAATTTCTTCTCATCTTGGATACATTTGCAGCATTGTCTATGACCAACTATATTTTTTGCTCAAACATGAGAATTCAAGAATAGTCCAGAAGGAAGACAAGCAGCTCTTAAGAAAGAAGTATGAAATAAAAAAGTTTACCAACCTGAAGATCCTGCATGTTCAGATATGTTCCTTTCATCATCTTCAACGCAGCTTCCTCCTGAGAAGGATCACTTCTCATGATGTTGTTTCATTCGGGCAACGAGGCCTTGCATTTCTTTGTTGCACTGTTTGCATTTTGCACATATGCCTGTCTTACCCACAGGTAGAGGAACTTCATTAAAGTATTCCCAAACTGGATCTCTTTTACAGCCTGCGGCTATTACAGGTTTTCCCTTCTAATGAGAGAATGGTATGATAGATCTCAAATCAATAAAGGCTACACACAGAAAGACCTCAAGACTTCTGGAATATGCTGCTCAAACAGTTTCACTTTTGTTTCTACTCCCTGTCCCTCCCTTCTCACATTTATCTCCAGACTTCTTCTCCTTGTCCAGATCTATTCTGCCCCTAACAATCTTCTATTCATTGAACTTTTTGAAAGTTTGCACTTTTAGAGAGAGGTAAGGGATTGACTCTGTGTACACAAATGTGCAGAGGGACAATAGGGTTGCGGTCTGGTATTTCTCACCTCTATATATTATTTATTTAAAAACATTTCCTGTTAACATGTTTACTGTTAACAAGCATGTTATCTCTGGAGACACAAATCCACAGTTTGAGAACTGCAAAACTAAGCATCTCTGATGCGTATCTTCTAGACTGAGCACTGAATCACATTGGGTAGATAGAAAAGGAGTACTTGTGGCACCTTAGAGACTAACCAATTTATTTGAGCATAAGCTTTCGTGAGCTACAGCTCACTTCATCGGATGCAGTGAGCTGTAGCTCACGAAAGCTTATGCTCAAATAAATTGGTTAGTCTCTAAGGTGCCACAAGTACTCCTTTTCTTTTTGCAAATACAGCCTAACACGGCTGCTACTCTGAAACCTGTCATTGGGTAGATAGAAAGATTAATCTACATAATCTATACAGAAGCCCCTGGAACCCCATAAGATTGGGTCCCTAATCCATGAACTATTGGAACTCCTTTACACAACTTTTCTTAAATGTTACATGAATATATTGTCTCATACTATAGAATTAGAATTTATAATCCCTATTCCATGATGAGATACATTATAGCTCAAAGATATCTTAATTAAAGCTATCTTTAGATAGGTTTTTTTCCTCAAAAAGCAATTTATCAAAAAAATCCAATTTAAATTTAAAAAATCTGATTTTTTTTTATTTTTTAAAAAAATCATTGGTTTTTATCCACCCTGTTTTAATTATAGTTGTCTTTATTTGTAAATTGGCACCAGTGGCAGATTTAGAGTTAGTGGGGCCCTGTGCTCAGCTTTATTTTTATTCTTTTATCTCCACCACCCCGTTCTTCATTCTTTTTTTCTCTATTCTCCTCTTTGGACTCAGGGCTGGGGGTGCAGGGTCTGGGAGGAAGTTAGAGTGTGGGAAGGGGCTCAGGATTGGGGTGTGGGGTCTGGGAGGGAATTAGGGTAAGAGGGGGCTCAGGGCTGGGAGAGCAGGGTCTGGGTGTTAGGGTGCAGGATCTGTGTGGGAGTTAGGGTGCGGGAGGGGGCTCAGGGCTGGAGGTGCAGGGTCTGGGTGTTAGGATGCGGGAGTGGGCGGGGGGTGCAGGGTCTGGGTGCGAATTAGGGTGCGGGAGGGGGTTCAGGGCTGCGGGTGCGGGCTCTGGGAGGGAGTTAGGGTGCGAGAGGGGGCTCAGGGCTGGGGTAGGCTGGGGGTTGAGGTGCGGAGCGCCTACCTGGGGCAGCTCCTGTTTGGCGCGGGAGGTGCAGGTGGCTCCGTGTGCCCACCACAGCTCCCATTGGCCATGATTCTCTGAGCCACTGCCCGCCCGCCAAGCAGGGCCGGAATGCAGGGGCTTTAGGGGCTGCAGCCCAGGGAGGGCCCTGGGCTAAGGGGGCCCTGGGCTGCAGCCCATAAAGCCCCACCCCTTTTCTGAATCCGGCCTGCGAGCACGGGCCGGAGGAATCGGGAGGCAGGCGCGCGGCGGGAGAGAAGCAGCGGTTTTCCCTTCAAAGCGCTGCTTCACTCCGGCGGCTGCACGGCCGCTCTGTGCCTCTCCTGAGTCCTCCAGCCCGCCTTCGTGGCGCTCCCGCCACCGGCACCTCCTGCCTGCTCCCCTGCGCCCCCGCAGTCCCACCCTGTCGAGCAGCCCCCTCGCGTGGGGCACGCTGGGGCTGAGCTGCCTGAGTGCCCGGCCCTGGGGCCCCTGTTGTTGGGGGGCCTCGTGCCAGGGCACCCTCGGTTTAATGATAAATCCGCCCCGGGTTAGCGCTCAAATCTTGTCTTGCTTCAGTGTGAAACATAATAAGCACATGATTCTCAGAGACCAAACACTGCATAATCACTCATATCAAGATAATTCTTTAGTCAGATAAAGGTGCTGTGAAAGATTAATGAATTAATGTTTGTAAAGTCTTGTTATCTCCCTATTGGAAGATGCTATGTACGTGCAAAGCTTTTTTTTAATTTATGTGTTGTTACAGTCTCTACCCCTGCAGGGACACCAGTTTAGGCAACTGCATCAAAGTACAACTAGGGCAAGCCTAATCCCATTTAACCCAATAGCGAAACTTCAACTGACTTTCCTTGGGAACAAGATTGGATCCATAAATTAAAACTGCTCTTAATAGTGACGTAACAAAGCAGAGTTGATTTGACTGGATCCATTTAAAACTTTTAAATTCTTCTTTTAAAGAAGGTGTATAATTTGTAAATACGGTGACACTATTGTTTGTGATTAAACTATAGCTCAGACATACCTTTTTTAAAAGTCCAGTGGTTACATTTAAAATATTTCTACCCAGTTTGAAAAGTTTTTTTTATTTTTTGTATATAATAAAAATATCTAAAGGTAGTGTTTAAATGACCACTTTATAAAGTTTATTTAATATTTTAAAAATTAAGCAGTATTGTTTTCAAAGAAGATGGAGGTATGGCTTTGGGCATACGTGATCTCAGTGCAGAAGCCAAAGTAATCTCTAAAATCATTGGATTGGAATATATTACTAACTCTTTTTCAGATAAATGAATAACTCCTATTTCATTTTTCTCAGGTGCTCAAACAATCCTTAAGTTTTCCACTCATGCATTATTTTTCTAATAATCATCTTTATGTCTGTGTTATAAAGGAATATATTTTGTTCTTAACTGTCACAGTACTGACTACATAATCTATAACTGGATTTGCCATAACATTCACCTAATTAACGATGTCTTCATTTTTGGTAAACATAGTTTTCACCTTCTGTACAAAATTAACTGGTCTGCCCTTTATATTTTTTTCAGTCTTTTGGGTGTTAGATCAAGATTTCTAGTACATAATGTTAGAATAAAAAAACTCATTCTGTGTGGTCTGTGCCTGGGAACAAACTTTTTCCTCAAGTTTGGGGGCGGGGAAAGTTTCAGTTGTTTTTGAACTTTAAAGAATACCTTTAAAAATAAATAATTAAGAGGATTTCTGATTGTTCACTGATAGAACTCTGATGGCTTTGTTTTCCAGAATCAGATTTCAGTAGCAAATATTCTTCATTGTGGACTAATCATTGCCTATTTTGATTTAAAAAGAATAAATATATTCTATAAATGACACTGGATAAACAAAGCATTACGTTTCACATAAGGATAGTGTCAGAATCATTTAATTAATGAGCATTTGAATGAATCAGCAAATAATTTAGATACAAAATATTTTATATAAAGAAAAATTGATTAAAATATGCACTTTCTTTTTCATGTATTACAGGACATTAAAATAGTACTAAAATTAATTGTAAATAAGTCAATAGGCCATTTCAAAATATACTTGTTTAGAGATATTTTTAGAATATATACTGTAATTAAAATGATAAATATTTAAAATGGGATATTTAAATATTTAAAATAGGATATTTAAATATTTTAAAATATTTAAAATTGCTTAATTTTTGTTCTGAAAAATCAATATGACATTCATAAGACTTGTTTATATATTTATATATTAGTTTTGTAGAAACTTTTGTTTACTCAGAATCTCAGATACCATTATAATGGATGGACAAATTTCTTGCTTACATACTCCTCCCCCCAAAAAACTAAACCAAAACAAAAACTTAGGCTTTATTGCATGACCTATGAGGAAAAATCTAAATATGTATAGCTTTGGTAAGTGGTGAGGGGCATGCTAATAGACTAGAAGTGCTTAAAGGATGGAGGAAAATGCAGGAAGAAAAAATATCTAGTGGGAAAAAAAAACCTTTTACAGTAAACTATGAGAAATCCCTCAGTTCATTTTATAACCTTTAATTACTAGGTAAATGCCACTTACCTGGATGGTTTTAGAGCTACAGCTGTCTGCCCAGTGGTAGGGCCAAAGGCAGTGGAAAAGGGAAGACAAACTGCAGAAAGCATTCTGAAAAGGTGAGTATTTATTATAGATCTGCTTTATTTTGCCTTTTAAATTTAAAATCAAATATAATGGTAAACTGTACTAATAATATGGCAGCTGTATCAACTGGGAGATATCCTTGACTTAGGCCTCATGAAACCCCATTGATTTTAACGGGGTTGCAGAAATTGTAAGGCAAGACAGAATCCAGGTTGACATCTGCTGGCTGCACTATGATATCTCAGCTCTGAGACCAGAATAGCAATCTTATCATTTAGTTAATTTAAACGAGAGAGCCTCGCTACCTGGTATCCTTTTACGTGGAAGGACATTTCAAGATATAAATGGTGTGAATTATAGAACCTTTTTCTTTCTCCATAAAATTATTATACAGCTACAAAATACTAGTGACATGATTTATCAGCAAACAGATTGTGTGACGGGGCAAGGCCAGATGGCTATAGAAAAGTAGTGGGAGATAGATATATTAGCTCCAGGCTAAACAAATCCTGGGTACCAGGATAAATTAAATGGTAGCTGCTCCAGGTCAATTAAGACACCTGGGGCCAATTAAGAACTTTCTAGAAGGCAGGGAGAACGCTAGGTTGATTGGGACACCTGAAGCCAATCAGGGATTGCCTGAAACTAGTTAAAAGCCTCCTAGTTAGTCAGATGGGTGTGGATGTCAGGAGCTGTGGGAGGAAGTTGTGCTGTTGGAGAAACTGAGCAGTACACACCATATCAGGCACAAGGAAGGAGGCCCTGAGGTAAGGGTGAAGTGGAGCTTGAGTAAGTGGGGGCTGCTGTGGGGAAGTAGCCCAGGGAATTGTATGTGTCATGTTTCTAAAAGGTCAGCTACCATAGCTGATACTATTAGGGTCCCTGGGCTGGAGCCTGGTGTAGAGGGCGGGCCTGGGCTCCCCCCTTTGCACCCCCCACCCCCCGATTAATCACTGAGACTGGGAGACAACAGAGACTGTGCAAGGGAGGATAGCTTCTCCTCACCTCTCTCGCTGGCTTATGATGAAAATGGCTCAGTAGACTGTGATGCTTGTCTCTAGAGAGAGAGAAGGGTTACATGGAGGGTCACAGTGAGCCTCTGAGGCTAGCGAAATCTGCCAGGAAACATGGGACCCACAGAGACAAGGACAGAGCTTTGTCACAATTGTTTCTGAATAGTGCAAGAAATTGGTGACCTAGTGAACTGAATAGCTTGCTAACTTTTGATCAGGGGCCACTTTCTGTCCTAAGGCACCCTGAGGACCTTATTAGTCATTTTGGAACCTGAGTACATTTTACTTATTTTACTTCAAACTTTAAAAACTATAGGTGTCCATATCCTCCCCTACATTTAAAAATTGTAACATAAAGGACTGCTTATAAAACACATCCACTTCCACCTGAACAAAAAGGGGATTAAATAGATGCCCCGAAGTTTAGTGCATCTGAGCTCTGATGGACCAAGGGTGGAGAAGAGTGCTGCAATCAATGACCCCTATCAGAGAATACTCTGCCAACAGTGCCCTTTTGTGTATATTGAAGGAACTCCAACTCAAGTGCTTCTGCTGATTTTGGTTCTGCAGAACTATAATAGGAGGGATGCAGTCTCCCAGGTAAATAGGAGCTTGGCTATACAGGAAAAAAGCCCACAGTAACTAGTGCGCACTCGTTACTCCCCACTAACTCCCACTATGGACATTTTTACCATGCACTAAGAGTGCCATTGTGAACATTAGCTTAATGCATGATGCACAAAATGTGCTAAGTTAAACCACCAAAGGGAATTCTTAGTGCTCAGTAAGGGTGTCCACAGGGGGTTTTAATGTGGAGTAGCTAGTACACTTCAAATTCACATGCAAGCTTATTGCTCACTGACTTCCCTGTGTGTACAAGCCAGAGGTCTCAAACTTTTAGGGATTTATAGAATTGAAGATGTTGGTTTTAATCTATCCAGAAATGTATTGGAATCCAGTGCAGATCCCACAGTACTGGGCTTACGTGCTCTTAATGTGTAACTCTGCTTAGGGCAGGTCTACTTTACCGCTTAAGTTGATATAACTTAGGTTGCTCAAGGGTGTGAAAAAGATACCTCCTTGAGTGACGCAAGTTACAGTGACCTAAGCACTGTCCATACAGGCGCTATGTCAGCAGGAGATGCTCTCCCACTGGCATAGCTTCTACCTACTGGGGAGTTGGAGTAATTATGCCAATGGGAGAGCGTTCTCCCATTGGCATAGAGCATCTTCAGCAGACAGGCTACACTGATGTAGCACTCCTAGTGTAGACTGCCCTTAGAATCCTGCAGACTGCTTACATCACTAGCTTCAACTTGTGACAAATGATATCTTTGACTTCTTCATTCTTGCCTTCCTTCCTCTCCACTGTTCAAAATGAAGAATTTGCAGAAGCCTTATGAGTGGTCTTGAGTGTCTCCCCTTGGGATTTTGTGTGTGTGTGTACATTCTAGTGCATTGCAAAGGCACATAAAGTGCTCTTCAAAATTATCATTATATTGCTAGCAGGTTATCCCAGGTAAGTACATGGTTGGGTAGTATCCAGAGAAAGGAATGAATTCCATTCAAAGTAAGGAAATTCCCTCCATCTCCACTTTAATCCATCCACCTGTATTTGTATTAAAGTGCCTGCCAAGTCAGGACTGAGCTAGCCTCTATACAAAGCCCAGCTAAGAAACAAAGCCATAATGCTGCTTTGGATAGGCACTTTGTAGAGCAGCGATGCTATTAGTGCTGCAGTAGGACAACTGCAAATCCCACAACAAGGGTTGGGTCAAAGGACCCACAGGACATAGCTATGTACTGAAAGTTGCCCACAGAACATATTTCAAACTTAAGCACCTAAATTTTATATGCATCTGTTTACTTCATTTGGTGCAGGGTTGTTCAGTGCTTCGAAAAATCTTGGCCACTTGTATTTTGGTGTCATAAATATGAATTTAGGTGTCTGATTTTAGGCACCCAAATTTGCAAATTTTTACCATAATGAGTAACATATTTATGAATCCCCTTGAGATTAATATAAATATATTGGTCACTTTACTGCTGGTCCCATGTGTAAAGACAATTCAATGAGCATATACAATAGGTGTTTTTAAAAATCTTCCACTGGTGTGAAAGATTCTGTCGGTTTTAACGTAATTCCCTTTTTGAATGTATAAAATCTCTTAAACTGGTAGAACTATGTAAGGGTGGCAGATACATGGTGTTGCCTCATATACTTGGTATGTGTTAAGGAAGCACTGACACTGGTAAAGGGAAACAGAAGGCCATTTTACAGTGCTGGGTGGTGGTTGTGTTTTTTTTTTTTTTTTTTTTAGTTATATACTGCCTTCCTATTTACTGCCTTCACAAAGTTGAACTTTCTGTCTGTACTAATTTTGA
This sequence comes from Chelonia mydas, assembly GCF_015237465.2. Taxonomy (NCBI): domain Eukaryota; kingdom Metazoa; phylum Chordata; order Testudines; family Cheloniidae; genus Chelonia; species Chelonia mydas. The sequence continues at coordinate 61,182,291 of NC_057852.1, forward strand.
CTTCTGTCATTTTTTAAATATTGATATTTTCTTGCAGTTTCAATGGACTGGAGTTATTATGACAATTTTTAGTTGGGTTACTTCCCTGGTTTTTTGTATCTGTAAAATATGTCACCTCTACTAGTTGAATGACTTTGCAGAAACTAAGAATTATGGGTTCTCTTACAGCAATCACTGTGAAAGCCCTGAAAGCTTGTTTCTAATGTGTATTTCTCCATGTCACTAGATGACTCTATAGAGTGTTTTGCTACTTCTGAGAGAGAAAACAACCTCTGGCAACAGTTTTTGGTTTTTGGATTGAGAGGTTATATAGAGTCTCTGGTTTGAGGCTGAGGAAAGAATTTGGAGGATTTTAGACACAGACACATTCAAACTGTAAGTGCCACTGGGGTTTGCCCATCTCTGTGTAAAAGAAAGAGAGGGTTTTGCCCCAGGTTCCAAGGATACCACCCAGACCTGTTCAGATTCCGGAGGATCCATTAGAGGCACATAGCCATATGTGCAAGTTGTTCTGGAGTCTCTCTCCTGAATCAATGCATCCACCAGCCATTTTGGCTTCTCCCCATCTCTAGTCAGAGCAGCCTACTTTGGGGGCTGTGCTGATTTGCTACAGGCTTCCTAGCAGAGTGAAAAATTTCTACTACTATGGTTTGGGGTGGGGAATGTGTCTCAAAGCCCAGGCTCCAGCCTCAACATCTGCACTGCAGTTTTTAGCCCTGCAGCCCAAGCCCTGCAAGCCCAAGTCGGTTCACCCAAGCTTTGAGACTCAGTGCCACAGGTCTTTCACTGCAGTGTAGAACTATCCACAGTGAGCCAGTAGCTGAGCTCATATTAGGACTCAGGAGTTCCTGATTCTTTACTCTAGACCATGTTGAATGGAATCTGGAATGGAGTAACTTCTATTATTTTTTCTCGCTTCCCGTTGTTTTGACATCTGGTAAAGTTCAAATTTAAATTTTATGGCAATTTACTTTTAATAAAGTAATGTAAATACCATCTGAAGTTAAATCCTAAATCTAGCAAATATAGGTTAACCTATATTATCTGTGGCTCTGCTGAAGATGACCTTCAATGGAAAAAAATGTTTATGCTTTTTTAATGCAGTATGAAGGAAGTGGGAAAGATGCTTTTCCACTGTTTTCCCCCTTTCCTCCCTCCTGCTCATTGTTAACCATAGATGCATTAGGAATGTCAAGTCTTGTCTTCCTGTTGTTTGGTGGAAGTCTCCACTGGGAAGGACTCGGAGAAATGTATTGAGAGCTTCTTAGCTCTTAACAGAAGAGCTGGGGGTGGTAAAAATTCAACAAAACTTTTCTTCCAACCGTTTTTAGGCATTTAATTCACATAGGGATTAACACAAAACAAGGAATTTTAAAGTCTGAATAAAAATCCCTCCTGAACTCAGTTAAGTAGATTTCACTTCCATGGTACCCGTGATGTCATTCATGTATTTCTTAATTATTCATAGAGTCTTCTAGGAAAAGCAAATATAGGAGCTGAATTTCTAATGTAAAAGCAAGCAGAATGTATTCATTTTAATAACATTTTGCTTTCTTCATCAGAATGAAGCAAGTAAAGTACAAGCCCATTTATTTTTTCCTTTGCAGGGCATCTTTAAGATAACTTAAATAAATAGAAATTTAGAATCAAGAGGTCAGGACATATTTTGAGTATAACCAATTTGATATTGTCACTATGATATAGCAGTAAATTTGCCCAGATAAGAAGTATTCAAATACAAATTTAACTAGCACTCAGAACTAAAACTGACGGATTGCAGTGTTACTGCACATAATTTTTTTTAAGCAGTTTGTTAATAACAAATAATCTGTTGCAGGACTCGCCTTATTTTCAGTCAGCTTGGATATGAAGATTACTGTGCAGTTAACATACAGATTTTAGGTTCTGAAGATACATATGGACCCCATGCTAAAAAGAAAGTAGATGATGTAAGTACTAAGCAGCCTTTTCTGACCCATTTTAATTCCCCCATGTTATCTTTATGTAACTTTTTAAAGAGATTACTTACTGGGGGGAAATTCCTGAGCTGACAACATCTTGCAAAGACTATTGCATGTGCCTAACTTTAGGTTCATGTGTAGACCTGTGAACGTCAATGTGAGTACTCAAAAGTTAAGTAATGAGTAAATCTTTGTAGGATTGAGACCTTGCTGTGCAACAAATGCATTGTTATGAAATCTAAAGAAACATTTTTTAACTTGTGTGTTGTGTAAATAAATATCTGCCCAAGAGCAAACCTCATAATAGTAGGAGTTCTTTTGGTGTGATCACATATTACACATATTTAAATTATATTAAAATACTTTAAAAGAATGTTAAGGTTGCACAGTTAAGCATTCAGAAGTTAGGAAATACCAGAATTAGGGTTGCCTTAATTAGGCCCCCTTCTGTATATGCATTATGATAGTCTTTAATTACATGATGTGCTGTGTTTTGTGACTTATTAAATTCATACGTACAGATTTGAATGATAGCCATAGTGGGTGCAACTACCATGCATCTGCTGCAACTAAATCCACACATATGAAGAGCTGTAAAAGACAGCAAATAAATCTTGAGTTAAGTCATACACTTAAATATTTAGGTTGTGTGGCTTGTTCCAAAACAGTAGCATCTAATTCTTCTTTGTCAGTTGCAAAGTCTTGCAAAATTCCAAGATACATGTTTGGCAAAGCTCAGTCTGTGAATCTGATGTGAAGAATGTGTCAGTATTTTAAAATTGCTGAATATATATGTTTATGGGAGACAAGAACATGTGTTATGTAGAAAGTTAACAAACTGTTTATGAACAGTCAATTTCTACAATAGAGCTAGGTAACTTATCAGTGTAACTGTTTATGTTAATGTTTATGCTTAACTTAATTCTGCAGTGCAGCAAAACTCACTCTCTGCTAAATCAGAGTGTAATGCTTATGTGGCAGACCTATGCCTTCCCTTTCCAAGACCCTATACTCTGATTCTGTATTTTAAACACACACAAACTGTATTAAATAATATTACTAAGGTCAACCTCTCAGAACTTAGGAATTGTCAGAGTTAAAGTTGCCTGTGCATTATGGTACTGTCTTTAATTACATAATATAATACTCTTCTTGCCCCCCCCCCATCAGGACCCATGTTCTCATTTAGTACACAGAATGGACAGTAGTTTTGTTTTTCTCCTCCTTGTTCCATCTGTAGCCCCCACTTCTTATTTACTGCACAATATTCAAACCCTGCTCTAAAGACAGTATTAATTTCTTCATGAGCTTTTCTATGGCTCTCGTTATAATATCTGAGTGCTTAATAAACATTAATTTATTTTTGCACCTCCCCTATGAGATGAGTGGCTATTATAATCCTTGATTTACAGATAGGGAACTGACACACAGAGAATATAAGATCATCAAACCCCATGGTCTCAAGTCAAGCAGCCAAAAAAATGAGGAACACATGATTAGTTACTATCTGTGAAAAGGTTAGCTTAACCGACTTGCTTAGCATCACATAGAAAGTAGAGACCGGGATTGCTTAACAATTAAAGATAATTTTTACAAATGAATTCATACCATCTCCTCTTCTTCATTAAGAACCTAATGCATAGTCCACTGAATTCATAGCAGTATTTCCATATAATTTAGTGGGGATTGGATTGAGCATTACAAGAAGGTTCCAGAGATGACAGCACTGCTAGGACATTGGGTAGTCTCTAGTGTGTTTGTCCTTTGAATGAAGAGCGCATTTGGGTGCTTTTGTAGCTTTTTTTTCTCACAGCATTTTTCTCACAGCATATGCTCCATGTGCCCTCCATTCATCCTAAGGGAATGGGCAACAAATATGATCTGGGACATTGTAGGTTTTGATGTGAGAAGACATTAAAAGTGTTGGGAAAGAAGAAGATTAAGAAAAGTTGAGATTATTTAATAATGGGTAGCATAAAGAAAACTAGTAAAACTTTGCTATTTACTTTGCCCATTGATGATATGAACAAGTGAGGACTCTCTGAGATTATAAGGCAACAAATTTTAAAATTATATATGGAAATGATTTTAAAATCAAATCACAGTCCAGTTGCAAAACTCATTGCCACATAATATGATTGAGGTAGATGCTGCATCTTCAAAAAATGTAAACACTAGCTTGGATATAAAAAAAACTAAACAAAAAAAAAAGATACTTGTCAATCTTCCAGCATCAGTCATAAACTGTGTCATGCTGTCTGGAGTGCCTCACAACTGAGAATGCCTACCTGAGGGCAGACTCTCAGAAACCAGAGCAGACAGCCCAAGCTGACGGTGTATTCTGTAATTAGTTTTCACTAAGCCAGCAACAAATGTAACCTCCTGGATCATTATACCAGTCTTACCAGAATCCTGGCAATAGCACCAAGCAAATGCTTTCTCTGGGGAAAGTACTGGTAAACTGTTTCTGTTAGTTCTGAAAATATTATCAGTGTGTGTAAACCCTGCAGTGGGCATCTAGCCATAGGGAAAACTAACATACTTTAGCGATCACATGTCACCTGAAATGAGCCACAGTGGTACATATTTCAAGTACTGTATCTTGAGAGGTATTGGGCTATGTATCAGCTACATGATTTTAGGCACTTGGGAAGTTCCCTAGTGGTATATTAATACAAACCCAAGAGTATCTTATTTGTTAGTGAGCACCAGCTACCTGTGATGTGGATCTGTGTCCTCCTTGGCTGGTTAGAGCTGACTGTTTTGTGGCTGTGAAGGAGCCATCTGGGTTTCCACCAACAGCATTAGGACCATTGCAACCTTCCTCCCAGCCACTGGCTTGCTACCTGCAACTGAGCCAACTCCCCCTGTGAGTTACTAGTGCAGCCTCTAGCTATAATGAGGGAAAAGCTCACTGATAGAGTGGTAGGCTGCTGGACTATGAGTGGGCAGAGGAAGCAGGAACATGGTCTCCCCACTTACCACAGCAGTTTCCTGTGAGGGGGAGAGAAGGTAATAGTAAATGAGCAGAAGAAGTATATGACCCAGTACCTGCTGGGGAGGAGGAAGTTAAAGGAAGGGTAGACCCCAGTGAGCAGAGATGGTGGTTTGTTCTCTCTAGGGTCCTGCAGGGATGATTCTAATGGGAAACTGAAATAAAATGTGGCAGAGACAGCATAATGAAGTAGAAAGCAAAAAGGGCATTGAACAAACAGAGAATGAGGATAATCTCTGACTGGTTTGGCTCTACTTTGTTGGATTCTCCCTTTTTGGTTGCTTTACTTCTTTTTTCTGCCCATTTTTTGCTAGAATATATCATGAGTCTAATATTCTTTATGCACAACATTCCAGAAGCAGAGTCTAAAGCAGGACTGGTTTGTAGGAACTAATAATATGTTTGATGTTGATGTGTTTTCATAGAACGTCTCCTTTCCCTGTGAACATTTCTTTATAGCAAAAGGACAGAAGAAAATGGAAATGAGAAAAAAACCTCCTCATCTTGAGAGGCCAAATCCTGCTCCTGTTTGAATCAATGAGAGTTTTGCCATTGTGTTAAATGGGACCAGGATTTCATGTGAACTTACCAAAGAAACTTTTAGAATTTTTCTCCATGTTCACTAACAGAGTAAATCTCTTAGCAAAACTAGGTTTGAGACACACAGTCTGCAGTGAAGAAATTAAAGTTTATATAAGTCTAACATGACCTTGGATAGACCTAGAGGGGCTGCAAGAAGAACTTAGCATGAACTGTAAATTGTATAGTATAGCTGACTTTCAGGAAGAGGAAATATTTCACAACACTTTATAGTTCCATGTGAGAAAAATCTGAGCTGTAGGGTTATAACTTTGTGCAATCCCATTTCATATAAAAAGTAGAAACATTTATTATTGTTCCTAGGGAACTGAGGATGGTATATTAGATTTGTATTCCAAATAACTGATATAGGACAGACTTAGTATTGGAAATTTGATCAAAAGGGTAGAATCAAAGCTGACCCAAGCATTTACCTTACTGAAGAATGTAAATTCCCATTTGAAAAAACAGAGGTATGGTTGGTTGCTTGTTGTAAAAAAAGAAACCTAAAGCTGACAGAGGCTGTCATTGAAATGAGAGTAAAAGCAGAAAACGATCAGAGGAGACTGGAGAAGGAATCTTACCCCAGCTGCAAAAAAGGAGAATATTTAGAAATGCTGTGTTTAGGCAGATACAGTTAGGAATTACATCTGCACAAGACAACAATTTTTGCTTAAATATAAAGAGAAAAACATACAATAGAGAGGGTTTTTTTAATAAAAAATATGAAATCCTGGCTCCACTGAAGTCAATGGGAGTTTTGCCATTGACTTCATGGGAGCCAAGGTTTCATCCTAAAGCTTTTGCCAAAATGTAGATCCTAATAGAGGATCCTCCAATGGCAGAAAGTCCATTCCAGGGCAGACTTTGCAGAATGAAAATTGAAGTGAGAAGTGGGCAGTATTGGCCTGGAAAGTGAAGTATGGCTAAGGAGCTAGAAGAAGGTATGGGAGGGTGGAGGCAGTGCATTGACTTAATGCGTCCTCACAGCAGTCTCTCTGCTAGCAACATAAGAATGACCATAGTGGGTCAGACCAAAGGTCCATCTAGCCCAGTATCCTGTCTTCCAACAGAGGTGCCCCAGAGGAAATGACAGAGCAGGTAATCATCAAGCGATCCATACCCTGTCGCCCATTCCCAGTTTCTGGCAAACAGAGGCTAGGGACACCATCCCTGACCATCCTGGCTAATAGCCATTGATGGGCCTATCCTCCATGAATTTATCTAGTTCTTTTTTTAACCCTGTTATGGTCTTGGCCTTCGCAACATCCTTTGGCAAGGAGTTCCACAGGTTGACTGTGCGTTATGTGAAAAAATACTGCCTTTTGTTTGTTTTAAAACAGCTGCCTATTAATTTCATTTGGTGGCCCCTAGTTCTTGTGTTATGAGAAGGAGTAAATAACACTTCCTTATTCACTTTCTCCACACCAGTCATGATTTTATAGATCTCAATCATATCCCCCCTTATTTGTCTCTTTTCCAAGATGAAAAGTCCCAGTCTTAATAATCTCTCATCATATGGCAGCTGTTCCTTACCCCTAATCATTTTTGTTGCCCTTTTCTGAATCTTTTCCAGTTCAATATATCTTTTTTTTGAGATGGGGTGACCACGTCTGCACTCAGTATTCAAGATGTGGGCATACCATGGATTTATATAGAAGCAATATGATATTTTCTGTCTTATTATCTATCCTTTTCTTAATGATTCCCAACATTCTGTTCGCTTTTTTGACTGCCGCTACACATTGAGTGGATGTTTTCAGAGAACTATCCACAGTGACTCCAAGATCTCTTTCTTGAGTGGTAACAACTAATTTAGATCCCATCATTTTATATGTATAGTTGGGATTATGTTTTCCAGTGTGCGGTACTTTGAATTTATCAACATTAAATTTCATCTGCCATTTTATTGCCCAGTCACCCAGTTTTGAGAGATCCTTTTGTTGCTCGTGGCAGTCTGCCTGGGACTTAACCATCTTTAGTAATTTTGTATCATCTGCAAATTTTGCTACCTCAACATTTACCCCTTTTTCCAGATTGTTTATGAATATGTTAAATAGGACTGGTCCCAGTGCAGACCTGTGGGGGACACCACTATTTACCTCTCTCCATTCTGAAAACTGACTATTTATTCCTACCCTTTGTGTCCTATCTTTTAACCAATCCATGAGACACCTTTCCCTCTTATCCCATGATTGATTACTTTTCTTAAGAGCCTTTGGTGAGGGACCTTGCCAAAGGCATTCTGAACATCTAAATACACTATAACCATTGGATCCCCCTTGTCCACATTCTTGTTGACACCCCCGCCCCCCAAGAATTCTAGTAGATTGGTGAGGCATGATTTCCCTTTACAAAAACCATGTTGATTAGTCCCCAACAAATTATGTTAATCTATGTGTCTGACAGTTTTTTGTTCTTTACTATAGTTTCAACCAGTTTGCCCAGTACTGAAGTCAGCTTACAGGCCGGTAATTGCCAGGATCACCTCTGGAGCCCTTTTTAAAAATTGGCGTCACATTAGCTGTCCTCCAGTCATCTGGTACAGAAGCTGATTTAAGTGCTGGTTACAGGCTATGGTTAGTAGTCCTGCAATTTCACATTTGAGTTCCTTCGGAACTCTTGGGTAAATATCATCTGATCCTGCTGACTTATTACTGTTTAGTTTATCAATTTGTTCCAAAACCTCCTCTAATGACACCTTAGTCTGGGACAGTTCCTCATATTCGCCACCTAAAAAGAATGGCTCAGCTCTGGGAATCTCCCTCACATCCTCAACCATGAAGACCAATGCAAAGAATTAATTTAGTTTCTCTGCAATGGCCTTATCATCCTTGAGCGCTCTTTTAGCATCTTGATTGTCCAGTGGCCCCACTGGTTGTTTAGCAGGCTTCCAGCTTCTGATGTAATTAGCAAAAAAAATTTTATTAGATTTTGAGTCTTTGGCTAGCTGTTCTTCAAATTCTTTTTGGGCCGCCTTAATTGTATTTTTACACTTCATTTGCCAGAGTTTATGTTCCTTTCTATTTTCCTCACTCAGATTTAACTTCCACTTTTTAAAGGATGCCTTTTTTGCCTCTCACTGCTCGTTTTACTTTGTTGTTTAGCCATGGTTGCTCTTTTTTGGGTCTCTTACTATGTTTTTTAAATTTGGGGTATACATTTAAGTTGAGCCTCTATTATGGTGTATTTAAAAAATTTCCATGCAGCTTGCAGGGACTTTACTTTTGGTGCTGTACCTTTTAATTTCTGCTTAACTAACCTCCTCATTTTTGTGTAGTTCCCCTTTCTAAAATTAAATGCTCCAGTGTTGGGCCACTGTGGTGTTTTCCCCACTACCGGGATGTTAAATTTAATTATATTATGGTCACTATTACCAAGCAGTCCAGCTATATTCACCTCTGAGACCTGATCCTGTGCTCCATTTAGGACTAAATCAAGAATTGCCTCTCCTCTGGTGGGTTCCAGGACTAGCTGCCTCAAGAAGCAGTCATTTAAGGTGTCAAGAAACTTTATCTCTGCATCCCGTCCTGAGGTGATATGTACCCAGTCAATAGGGGGATAGTTGAAATCCCCCATTATTACTGAGTTTTTATTTTGATAGCCTCTCTCATCTCCCTGAGCATTTCACAGTCACTACCACCATCCTGGTCAGGTGGTCGGTAATATATGCCTATTGCTATATTCTTATTATCCGAGCGTGGAATTACTATCCATAGAGATTCTGTGGTAGAGTTTGGTTCATTTGATTCTATGCTTTCTTTCACATATAGTTCCACTCCCCCACCAGCACGACCTGTTCTGCCCTTTCAATATATTTTGTACCCTGGTATTACTGTGTCCCATTGATTATCGTCATTCCACCAAGTTTCTGTGATGCCTGTTCTATCAATATTCTCATTTAATACGAGGCATTCTAGTTCACCCATCCTATTTAGACTTCTAGCATTGATATATACGCACTTTAAAAACTTGTCCCTTTTTAGCTGTAATTTAATGAGACTTTTTTCATTTGACTGTTTCTCATCGGATCCTAACTGTATTTTATCTTCCATACTATCCTCCTTAGCAGGACATAGAGAATCTCCATTAGTAGATCCTCCCATAAAGGATGTCTCTGTCCGAACCACGTGCTCCTCCGCACCTGTTGGCTTTTCCCCAGCCTGATGGATTTTTAAAAGTGCCTTCCTCTTATGAAACCACTGAGGAAAGGGAGCACAGTGTTTTCATTGCCCTCTCCTCCATGAGTGAATCCCTCCAGGCACAGCAAGCTCTCCTCATGTAGGGTTTGAGCCTGGCCCATTAGCTTTGACCCCACAATGTTTTCAGTAGGTTCAAAATGAGACAAAAATGAGTTTGCCTACCCCGATTTGAAAGTGACATCAAATTAAATTCAAAAGTGGTGTGTGTGTGTGTGTGTGTGTATAATATGTATATATTCAAAAGTTCTGTAAGAGAAAGATATCAATTGATTTTTATATAGATATTAGATCGATATCGATCCTTAGATAGATAGATATATTAGAATGCAAGCCCAGGCTTGATTGTCATTGGATGCAAATGGTTATAGTGCTTAGTTATACTGTATAGTGATTGGCTTTCTGCAGTGTCTCAACTGCAGTAGTGGTAGTTCAGTTTTATGTGATTCTACATGTTTAAATTTACTAGTACTCTGCATGTAAGTTAACCTTTGCTTATCATTCTTGAACCCATTACTTCTAATATTTGGAAATAGGGTCCACGGGAAGCTGTTATCTGGCTTGCTGTACACCATAAGCAGAAAAAGGCTGTGGAAATCTTCTCCAGAGAGATTGCACCAGCTGGAACTGGAATGGGTAAATATTCACTCCTTTCTCTTCATATCTACCACTTATTTTGTTGTTGTCGTTTATTAATATTGTGATAGAACACACAGACCCAGTTACAGCATGTCCCATGGTGCTATGTGCTGTATGAACACAAACTTGAACATATGCTTTGCTGAAATGGGGCCTAAGACATTAACAAACTTTTTTAAATTCGTTGATTTTGTTTGGAGACTCACCTTTTATTCCTCTCATGTTTCTCAGCATTTCTGCTGCTGCTTCTTTTAAAAAAAAAATGTATTAAGCAAAATTGCAATAAAATGTTAACTTAATACTTCGCACATTACTTATTCAGGATCAGGTTAATATCCAAAGAATCTGGCTAAAGATTCTAGGTTGCTGGCTGGGGAGCCCTCCTCATCCGGTTCATGCTTTTTCCTTTCTTATCCTTCCCTCCACTTTTTATTGCCTTTCCACATACCTATATGGCTAAATGCCATATCTTTATTCTGTTACATCACATCCTTAGAAAACTCACATGTCACTTTCACTAGAGGAATGCTATTTTTCTAGCAGAACTGGATTACGTACTGCCATTTTGCTAGTGAAATAACATTCATATCTGGAGATGAGTAACTTATAGAGTGTGGAGGGCTACCTACTAAGCACTTAATACCAAGTTAGCGCACAGACTCTTGTGAATGGCTAATTACTTGTAATTTTTTTAATATGATTCACCATCAGTTAGAATGATATGGAATTTGTTGTAATTCAGTATTTATATTTGTTATGACAATATGCTACAGTGATGATGATGTGAATAATTCTTTACTTCATACTACAGGAAGGTTCAAACTTGGGTCCTGATACTGCAATATTATATGCATGAGCAGACTTTTGTACACTTGCAGACTCCCAATGACTTTCAGATTGTGTCTACTGTAGTAAACTAGCATAAAACTAATCTGCTATTAACACTTGAATGTAATGAGTTTGCAGTACATTTTATCCAGAACCTGATTCTTTACATTGGCTTCTAAGGTAATGGCAAAACGCAAGGATTTCATTACACATCAGCATTGTCAGTGTATGCTGGATATATTGGAAATAGTTTCTTAAAGATGAATTTTTATAGTAGTCATGTGAAACTTTCTTTACATACTTATAACCACAGTCAGTTGTGTGTTTAATTTCTTATGACTGGGAGTTCCAGGATGTTTGTAATAGGAACAATCTTTTCTGTCCATCTGCAATTTTATTTACTGACTTGTTATTTAATGTATTCCTACATATTAAGCGTGAGCGCTGAGTTTCAAGAAATCCTGGCAGGAAGACACTGATCTATAACATTTTAGATTATATTTTTAGCATATTTTGTAATTGGTATGCAGCAGCCACCTGAACCTTTTTTGAAACTGTGCAAATTTCCACTCCTAGTTATCCCTTCTCTTAGAAAATTCTTGGTATTAATTTATAATTTTTATTGGATTCCCTTTTGACTTTAGTATACAGATCTGTGATTAATTTTTATTATCATATGTGCTAATATTAACAAAAAGGGCCAGGCACGTCCTATCCTGTGGACTCTTTGTACCATCTGAGTGGTGCATAGTGGTTGTAAAGCTGCTCTAAAAAGGGTAGCTGAGGATTTCTCTGTGTGGGAGAATCCATGGTTGGTATAGAGCCAGAGTAGCCAGCTCTGCAGTAAATCCTTCCCGTTCCCCAGCCTTTAGGGCATGCCAGGGCATATCTGGAATGAACTATGGTTGGCATAATAGCCCCTGGCCTATGGGATTGTTACAAGTAGCTCTTCTCCTTCTCTTTCTTTTTACTTCCCCAGGGCCTCCAACTTCTCCTCCTCCACAGACTGTGCAGTCCAGGTCTGATAGGAGGCAAGCTGCAGGGATTCTGAGTGGAGTTTGAGGCCCTGGATTCACCACCCAGGATTCACTGCCCAAGCCACAGTTTGGGTCTACATGGGGAAGTTAGACAGTAACACTTCTGAGCGCTTCTACTGTCACCATAGCCTGTGATTTGGGCAGTGACTCCAACACCCCAAACCCCACTCTCACTCCCTGTAGCTTGCCTTCTATCAGACCTTGACTGTGCAGTCTGCATATGGGCCACAGGGGTGGTACAGAACTCCTTGAAGCTGCTACTGAATAAGAATTGTGAATACAGAAAACCTATGCTGTGTTCGCAATTCGTATTTAGTCAATCTCTCTCTCTCTCGTGTGTGTGTGTGTGTGTGTATAATATACATGCACCCATAGCTGTGTGCTTTGCATACTAACACTCTGTATACGTGAGTTGCCACTGACGCCAGCCAACCCCGAAGTGCTGCTTTTCAAAAGCAGCTCAAGTGAACCCTATAAATGTTACTATTTTTGTAAATGCTGGAGAGACTCCTAGCTTTAAAGTGTTGCACTCTTTTTTACATAGGGCTTTATTTACTGAAAATCTACCCTCCCTTTCCCATCTGAATTTAAAAGTCAGGTAGTTCAGATTCCATTATGTAGTAAGAGTGGGTGTATGTGGATTTTTTCTTTAGTATTGATACTGTTCTAGTTAGGCTGCTAATTAAAACAGAAATAAGACTAATCAGGCAGCTCATGTTAGTTAAAGAATGCAGAAACTTTTTTACTAATTAATTTAGGATTTTGCTGTTATGCTGATTTACCTGTGAGAAATAGAGCTTATCCAAAACATCTGTTGAATTTTGCAGTTACTTCCAGGTAACTTGCAATAAATCAAATTTACAGAATACATGGATCTTTAAACTTCAATTACATGAGCTGAACCCAGAACATTTCTATTTTCATGACAACTCTGGAATATTGATCCAGGTTTGTTTTTTTACTTTGCAACTGAAGAATTTAATACAATCTCAGTTTTTAGTACACTCAAAATTAGATATTTGTGCATGTGAATATACTGTACAATTTCTTGTTGCCTTTACAGTGGTGTGGAGATATGGGTAATGCAGTGTTTGTTGATATTAAAGTTGTGTTTACAGAGGCAGGGTCAGTGTGTGGTCACTGTCTGCAAATAATATATTTTTCTGCCAGTTGGAACACAGTGCAGGACTCATAAGGAAATATTCGTATATATGATATAAAAGGTTTTACAAGTATTGTTTAATTAATAGTTTGCAGATGTAGTTTGCTTCCAGAAAAAAAAAGAGAAATAAGGTAACTTTTTATTTTTGGGGGAAAATATTGTATTTATTATTAGTCTTCAAACAAACAATTTTGTAAATAAGGAATTCAGACTTGACAACTGACACAAACTCACCCTTTAGTTCCATTATTTCAAATGTTTAAATGTTTCCATTGTTTAATGGAATGAAAAGCTAAGAAATATCACTTCCAGCAATGTAACATAGTGGATAGACTATATACATTGTCTCAATACCTTTCTGTCTTTTATTCATTGAATGAAGAAAGGCTGATTGGATTTTAAAATAATTTAATGTTTATAAAACCTGAAGTTCATGCACTTGTACTTGTCTTTCCAAATTCTTAATCTGAGTCTCATCATCTAAAGAAGCTATTGTCTAAGAAAACCCTGTTTGCAGGCTGCAATCTTGGAGTTTTATAATGTTGCAGTTTCTTCTTTCAAATAATTCTCCAAAGAATAAAAAAGGCCAGAATGCTGAGTTACCCAGGATAGTGAAGGGAGGGTAGAGTGTGTATATTATCAAAATCCTTGAGATTAACAGTGAGCTGTGATTGTCAGGGTTATTGGCGGGCCTCCTAACAGCTTTCATTACCAGAGCTTCTGGAAAAGAAACAGGCAAAGAAATCGGATGGAAGCTTAAGCAATGTGAGTGGACCATCACTTTGTTGTTTTTTGCTTTATAAAAGAAACATTTGACCCTTTACAACATCCTGGAGAATGTACGTGTGCAGGAAATATGTTGTATTACCTGCAGAACAGCTGCTAAACCATATTTGAGAACAATGCAAATTCAGAATAGTCTGGGGCTATAAACAAAATTTCTTTTTTCCTCCTCCCAGGCAGAATGTGTTTTAATTATGATTAAAAAGTGTGTAAAAAGGGTGGATTTTCAAGTTATTGCATGCTGCCTATGTATGTAAAATAAAATTTTAATATAAATGTTTAGTAAAATGACCCACTCAGCCCAGTGTATGCAGAGAATGGGTTAGAATTAGTTGCTTGGTTGATCTTGAGTGCTTTATGGTACCTACAGGACTAGCGGTATCCACTGCTAAACTGTCTTTAAAGCAGCAGAAACTGCTTTAGTGACTATTTAAGGCTCTGTCTCTAACAAGATTACACAAGTGTCCTCTTCCCCCTCCCCCGCAGCATGTTCCTCTTTCCACCCCACAGACCACAAACGAGGTTCTCTCTACTGCTCTGAGGAGCAAAGTAAATCCTTGCTAGCACCCTGTGCAGTTAAAAAAGGTAGAGAAGTCAGCTCTGGTGACCAGTTGCTCCTCTCCCCCCCACACCTCCACCCACTCCAAAAAAAGGGAAGGGAAAATGTAGGTTTTTGGCTTACACAGTGGCGATTGAACCAGGGACCTTCAGAGCTAAAATTATGAGTTGCTACAGCTTGAGCTAGAACGCCAACGCTTTATAGTTGGGGGTTATAGCAACTCAGAGCCTCTGGCACAGAGGAAGACCTGTAGCACATTCACCAATGGGTCACATACTTCCTAACATTTACGGAACCAGGAAGGAGAGGTTGAATTGCAATAATCTGACCTGACCAAGGTATGAACCTGCCTAGAAGCTGCTGTAGACTCTTCTGGGAACAGGTGGATGATCAGGGATTGTCTGTGATGCTGGAGTTTAAAAAATCAAATTTTAGTCCTCGGTTCTACAGAAAAAGAGAAGCAATCTGACTCAATTGAAATAGGGACAATTCAGAAACAGTATGCTGAAAAATTAAAATGACTTGATGCAGTTTCAGGAAAGCATGGAGGAAATTAAAAACCAACCCCCTGTGAAAAATTTGTCACCCACACCCCAGAAAACAGAACCAGGTTTTGAAAAAGACTTTGGCAGCTCCCTGCAAAAGGAATAAATTAAGCCTGAGTTTCGTCTGAGCTGTCATATTGAAAGTGGGATTCAAAAGAGGTACCCTGAGGCAGAGATAATGGAAGCTGTAATCAGGCCAGTTTGCCCACGTTTCAGCCTCAGAAACTCTTTAGAGGGAAAACTGATCTGAGCCTATCAAAACTGAGTTGGATCTTAAGGTTGTATTCAGACTAATTTACTAGGACTAGCCTACATTTGGCATCTAACACCCAGGCAGCAAAGGAGAGTAGGTAATTTATTTGGAAAGAGATCTAAGGTGTGGCAACATTTTCTCAATAAAGTAAAACTGAAGCCTTATGGGATACTGGGGCACAGGCAGGCTTGGTCTCGAGTAAATGGGTAAGATGGTAATCTCCCACAAACACACCTTAGAAAGCTTGACATTATTGTAAATGGAAGATGGGCTTGATTTTAAAGCAACCAATAGAATCAAATCCCTTACAAAGAGTGGATTGAAGTCCAGTTTTAATTAAGCAAAAATTATGATATCTAGACTATTTCTGTGCTCGTCAGTCCACACAAATTAGCAAACGTAATCATTGGCTACAGTGTTTGCTGCAATTCACCTTATGAGGCATCTAGCCTTATTAACAATGTGAAA
Organism: Chelonia mydas; assembly: GCF_015237465.2. Taxonomy (NCBI): domain Eukaryota; kingdom Metazoa; phylum Chordata; order Testudines; family Cheloniidae; genus Chelonia; species Chelonia mydas. The sequence goes on from NC_057852.1 coordinate 61,198,299, forward strand.
TGTGTATTTCCTCATGTTGTTCACAAGAGCTTCCACTTTTGATGTACCATCAGAAACAACAATGCAGACAAATTGTGCATGGTTAAAATGGGGGAGAAAGGATGTCATTATCCCTGAAGGAAAAACCACTAATGTCACATGCAGGCCTGGGTACTGAAAATGTAACTGAAGGGTTTGAGCTAGATGCTGTTGCTCAGTGGTTTGAGGATTTGGACGTATATGAGACACTAGTCAAAATACCTTAAGGATCATCTTGCTGGTTAAATATCCTTGTGAATAGCCACTTAAAATGTGACATTATTTTGAAGAGATGAACTGTCCTGGGAAGTTTACAGCAGATTAAATCTGAAATTCCAATGGATACTCAACAAATAAAATTCTTATAGGTGGCATTAGTGCCAAAAGAGAGAAACAGAAGTACAAGGATCAAGAAATAAGTCAACAAAGAGAAGAGCCTCTAAGCAGAGTGGAGAATCGAGATCTGTTTGAACCAGCAGTGAACCTGAGCCACTTATCAGAGATGCAAAGAGGAATGGCCCAGCAGATGCTGAAAGAGGAGTACCATGCCTTCTCTAGAGCTGATGGAGACATGAGATGGATCCCTAGTTTGTATATGCATATCAAGCTACAAGCCAGCAATATATATTACATCTGTGTCTTATCTACTATATAAAGAGTTAAAGGAATATCTGCAAGATTTCCTGAACAGGGGATGGATCGCCAAGTCAGAGTCATCCTATTCATCACCCGTGGCATGTGTCTGAAATAGGAATAGTAGTCTAAGATTCTGGTTCAACTCTTGGGAATTAACTAGCAAAACCATATGAGACAGACAATTCCTCTCTCAAATCCATGATGTTCTGAATGGATTATGAGGCAAATCTCTGTTCTCTGTTCATGGCTGAACAAAACTGCCACCTCATAGCCTTCATTATACCATGAGGTTTGTATGAATGGGTTAGTATCCCATTGGTTTAACAAATGCACCTACTGCCTTTCAGTGGCAAAGGATAAAGGAAAGGGTATAGACAGTACATGGACTGAGCAACATCAAAGAGTTTTTTAAACCAGCTGACTGACTGCCTGATACAGCCACTAATAGTGTCCTATCCTAGTTTTGGCTTGCATACATACATATTGATGCTTCCAGTAAAGGACTAGATGTAGTCTTAGAACAATGTCAAGAAGTTAAATTAAGAATCATTTGTTATGGGTCAAGAGTAGTAACTGCAGATGAGAAGAATTTCACCTTCATTCAAAAAAGCTAGAGTTTCTATCTTTGAAATGGGCTGTAGCTGACAAATTTCGTGACTACCTCTACTATGCACAATCCTTCAGGGTTTACAGTCATAACAATCCCTTAACATATGTTTTCATCCTGAAAGGCTGATCGTGACAGCACACCACTGTGCTGCAGAACTAGCTTTAACTTCAAAGTTAAATATCATCCAAGGAAACCTAATGTGGAGGCAGATCTTTATCCAGAATGTCCCTTGATATGGAAAAATGACAGAATGCACCAAAGAGACAAAGTATGGAGGTGAGACCTTGCTGAGGTGATTGTATGGACTCAGTATATGAAGTACTAAAGATGTACCATAAGACTTCAAATATAGCATCATTGTAACCGTATACAGGAGGAAAGGTAGAAAGTCAAACTGTGGCAACTACCATGGTATCTCATTACTTTGGATTGCTGGAAAGGTTCTGGCCAGAGTATTTCTTTGATTGTCTGTTATGCAACATTGCTAACCATGTGCTGTCAGAGTCACAATATAATTTCAAGCCAACAAGAGGAATGGCAGACATGATATTGGGAGGTTGTCAGATGCAGGAAAAATGCAGAGAATAGTAACAGGACCTTGACACTGTCTTCAGCAGACCTGGACTTTTCTAACTATTACATATTTTTGGTTGTCCCAAAAATTTACCAACCTTCTGATGCTGTTTTATGAGAGAATGCTCGGGACGAGTCTATGTAGATGGTTTTCTGTCTGACCCATTCCCTGTCACTAATGGTATTAAGCAGGGCTGCATAATGGTTCCAGTCATGTTCAGTCTCTTTTATGCAGCAATGCTTGATGTTTCTATAAGAGACCTGAATGCCAGTTTCAGGATACATTTCTGATCCTCTGGAAAATTATTCAACCTGAACAGGTTGTCCTCTTTTATGAATATCTTTGAGGTCTTTTGTTCATGAGCTGCTGTGTGCCAGTGACTGTGCTCTAGAGGCACATATTCAAGAAAAGATACAATTGATTACGGACAGATTCACACAGTCTAAAAAAAGGTACGGGATGCCAATCAGTCTGAGAAAGATAGAAGTCATTTATCAACCTGCGCCATGGAAACCCTACAGAAAACCAAATGTCACCATCAGCAACACACAGCAGAAGTCTGTAACAGTGTTGAGCTATCTTGGTAGCAGATTGTCAAATGATACTACTATAGACAAGTAGTTGACAGATTTCATCAACAAAGCCAGTTCATCATTTGGCAGACTGGCAGCAATGTGGTATTAAGCTTCAAATAAAGCTAAAAGTTTATAAAATGGTTGTATTGTCCAATTTGTTGGATGGGTGTGAGACTTGGACCTGCTCCAGGCATCACATCAAGCTTCTAGATAAGGTCAATTTCTGACATCTGCATGCCATACTCCGCATCAAATGGTGGGATAAAGTTACTAATAATGAGTCTCTGAAACATGGTCATTCCACAGGGATTGAAGCCATGCTGTTTGCATCACAATGACATTAAGCTGGTCATGTGTTGAGGATGGATGACACCAGAATGCCAAACCTATTGCCATACAATAAGCTGAAAGTAGGTAACTTCATAGGAGATGGCCAGAAGAAATGCTTCAAAGACACATTGAAACGTAACTTGAAGCAGTGCTATATTGATGCCAACTGCTGGGAGTTGTTAGCAACAGATCACACTGATGAGAAGCAGTCAATGATGGGGTTACTCAGTTCAAAATTAATCACCATATGGATCTTGAGGCACTGAGGCTGAATTGTAAACAGTATTGGATTCAGCAGGCACAGATTGATCCCTTCGTTGTATCAAGCTACATACACACTCAATATGGGAAAGGACTGCCACTTACGCATTGGCCTTTTTAGCCACGATCGTACTCACAAGACATGATGCTTGTCATCAGCATCTTTGGTGATGGACAACAACTGCTACCAGTGCTTTGGCAATGGAAGACTTCTCCGTGGGCGTTTAATCCACTATAAAGCCTATTCCATGAGAAGACATTTTGGCAGCTCATAAGGAAGATTCAGATATTGCTAAATTTCTTCACGAAAAGTCCTTGGGGCACACATTTAATAACCAAAAGAACAAAGGAGAATGTGGTAAGATTTCCAGTCAATGTGTGAATGGTATTGAGTTCATTTGGATAAAGTAGGAATGTCTTTTATTTAGGGCTGTCTATTAATCACAGTTAATGCCTGCAATTAACTGAAAACAAAATTAACAAGGGCTTGCTCAGCTGAAGGGAGTTCTGTAAAAATAACAATTCTACATTTGTAAGTTCCACTTTCATGATAGAGATTGCACTACAGTACTTGTATGAGGTGAATTGAAATACTATGTCTTTTTACAGTGCAATATTTGTAATAAAAATAATATAAAGCGAGCACTGTACACTTGGTATTCTGTGTTGTAATTGAAATCCATATATTTGAAAACATCCAAAAATATTTAAATAGTATTCTGTTATTTAACCATGAGATTTAAGACTGCGATTAATTGCGATTAATTTTTTTTAGTACCTTGACAGCCCTCCTTTTATTTCTTCACCTTATCGCCTCCCTAGTGTGTTGTTCCCACTTGGCACATCTAAACTTAGTCTGTAAGCTCTCTGGGTCAGGGACCATGTCTTTATGTTTCTACTGTGAATAGCCTAAAACTGTAAAGATAATAATTTGGATGCTGTAAAGAGAATAATTATTAGTTTTCTGTTAGATTTGACAGGATTTTATTATTATTTTTTTTTTAAATCTAACAGAAGGTTTTATCATTTAGGGTTTCTACTGTGGTTTTGGTTTGCTTAGTGGTCACCGGTATGTGTAGAGAGATCTATTTTAAAGTATGTGAAAGCTTTTATTACATATCTGTGTAAAGACTATTGCTTCGGCAAGGCACATCTTCAGACATTATCACTTCCAGATTCGATTTATTTAAGATGTGCTCTCTATTTCTGTTTTTGTTAACGGTGCATTATGACCATCTGGTAAGACCGCAAAGCAATTAATTGTTTAACTGCAGGTAAGAACAAGACGTCAATGTGTTAGAAAAAAACTTGCTGTAGGGCACATGTTAATATTCATGACTAAGGCTCCTAGGCACTACAGTAATAGAAATAGTACACTCCGTACTGTGCTAGTTTAGTCTTTTTTAAAATGTTTGCAACACTGGAATAAATCTGAAAAAATCTCTTCAATGCAAAATAATTTTTTAAGATGACACTATTGAATTTATATAGTGATGTTCTTCTAGTTTGTAGAGGATTTTAATTTCTGTGTTTTTTTGATTTGCAGTTGCTTACGTAATTATATATGGTGCTTTGAAAAGGCAGGTGTGCTGGGCATTGGGTAGACCCAAGCAGCAATTAGTGTAGCTGGTATTGTTTACTCAAGAGGCTCCTAGGCATTGTAGTTCATTTACAAAGAGGCACAGACTCTAGAATCCAAGAGTTTGGTTAACTTATTGCGAAGATAGGGCCATTTGCATCTATATCCAGATTTGAAACATTTTCAAAATGTGGGTGTGTTTAGCTCCACAGTTTTGGCTTGATGCCACTTTCAAATGAATTATTTCCTTGACAAGAATATACATTCACATTCCACTCTCCTGTGTAGATACTATGTTCCTGAAAACACTCTGATTTTAAGTTTTCAGATACCTAACGGAGAGCTGTTACCTTAAGGCCTAGACCTCACACTTTCAATCATTCACCTGCCTAACTCCAGCTGTTTGTTGCTGATAAACATTTCAATCAAATAAAATTCTAGTAAAGAAAGGTTTTATTTCTTTAATGATTTTTAAAATGTTATAATTCAAAATGCCTGCACAGCTTTACAGGAAAAAATAGAGGGTGTTTCAGCCCAAGTTAGTAGATTGGGAAAATGATTAGTCTCAAAATACAAAAGTGCTAAAGCATCAACCATTTTCAAGGGGCTGTTTTAAAATAGCCAGGTGGAAGAAAAGAGACTCGGGAAGAAGTCTGAGTGTCAAATCCACAGAGGTAATGTTGGAATCTTAGGAGTGCCTGAAAATAAAGCAAAGAGGTGATATTTCATCCTTCATGGGAAAAATCTCTTACCTGCACTCTACTGAACTTTGATATCAAAAGAGCACTGGTATCTGAAGAGGGACGGGACTTAATTCCTTTAAATAGCAGAGACTAGCATTGGGTTATTGTCTGCGGAACCAGGGCAACAATTTAAATGCAGCATGTGATAAAACAAATTGAGGATTTAAAGTCCATTAGTGAAATCCTGGTCCCATTGAAGTCAGTGGGAGTTTTGTTATTGACTCCAATGGGGGAAAGGATTTCACTCCATATATTAAACCCAGACTAGAATCCTGTGATATAAACCAAGCGAAGGAAACTTAGTCTTATATGACAGGAGGAGGAGCAATGGCTACAGTAATACTTATAAACAAATAAGCAAATAAACGATATATTTTCTAGATGTCAGGTCTGCTGAAAGATTACTGAAAAAGGTAACAAATAAGAATCCTTTGGGTCCAAAAAGAAGAAAAAGTTACATTGTTAAACTCAAAGGTGATTTTTGTCTGAATTGAAGCTTTTCTTCCTGTTTCTTTTTTCACATTTAGAGAATAAGCTTTGTAGGAGACACAGAGAGAGTGTACTGATTTAGTAGGTACCAGATGTTCAAAAGGAAAGGTAATTGGAAAAGTGTTCTTTTTTTCTTCTTTTTCCCACCTGCTCAGCAGGTTGACATTATCTTATAGTGTGCGTGCGCGCACACACTTGTGTGTCTAATACCTTTTACTTATAACACTTTTCTTCATAAAGTGCTTTGCAAACAAGCTAAGTATTGCAACATCTGATGAGCTAGGAATGTCTTATTTCAGTTTTATAGATGGCTTTCTCAGATAATACAGAGAGTCAGTGCAAGAATGAGGAATAGAAATCAGAATTATAGATTCCCATTCCTCTTTCCTAACACTAGACTGATTGTGCTTCTTATTTGAGATAACACAGTGGTGAGAGTAGTATAAATTCTAGGCAGTGCAGCTAGTGACACCTCTAGTTAAAGCTGCCCAACACTTTTAATTTAGGACTCTGTTTTAAATTTTTTTATAAATTTGTCAAATGTGTAAACCGCTGAGGTCAAAATTTTTGAAGCTGGGTATTTGCCTAAAGTTGAATTTTTGGGAGACGTTTCTGAGGTCAAGATTAGGGGACAGTTTGTTGCCTTATCTATTTTAAAAATTCTTACAACAGGTTTGTTGAGACGCTCCAAAGCCTTCATGTTCTGGAGGACGGATTTGGAATTTGGCAGTGGGACTACCTAGTGTCGGCAATGTGCTTTTTGCTGTCTGTGAAAATTTTGCTCCCTTTAGTTCTGGTGATTCCTAACTTCTGAGTGCTTGATTTTGCAACCTTAACATTCTTGTAGGGTTTTTTTTGTTTTGTTTTGTTTTTTTGTTTTTGTTTTGTTTTGTTTTGGATGTAGTATGTAGCTACACATTGATTTAGGGGGACAATAAATATGGATAATCATAAAAGAGAAAATCACTGTACTTTCTGATCAGCGATTATTGAAATAAACTTTTTCTCTTCTCTGGTGGTTTACATTGTTTGTTTTGAAAATCAGTATAGAAAGACTTTAAAATAAGACAGGTGTGCCATAAGTAGTTATGCTGATTTAGAACGGAGACTGGAATTCCATAGCAAAAACCAGTGTCTGAGAAGAAGCTATAGGAATGTTGCCTGTGTGCTGGAATTTGCTTGTGTATGTGTTCCTATGCTTTATAATAAATAAAAGGTGTTAGATCTGTCAAAGATAATGTTGGGAGAGCAGCACCTTTTAAAAATGTATACCTCCATAATGAAAAGTGAGTGCGTTAAAATCTACAGAGCTAATTCCTAACATATTCTTCCTAATCTTTATTTTTAAAGCCTAGTGTTTCTTTAAAGGGAGTGTTTGCAGATGCAAACATACTCTCAGTAAAGCTACCTAAATACAAATTTTAATTTCACATTGTCAAAATTAAATTTTAGATTCTTTCTGAGCTCAGTGAAAAGTTTGAAATTACAACCTGTGGATAGGTGATATATTGACAAAGTTAGACAATGGTTTGTTGTTCCTTTTTCTCTGTTGAAAAGGAACCTTCTTTATTGCACACTTTTGTTGAGCATTAGCTTTAGTTTACTAGTTTATACACTGGCTCGGCTTTGATTTGAATGAGGCTGATCTTATTGAGATTAAAAGGCTGCTGTCAAACAAAAAGTTGTTTATAAAGACAAAACCAATGTCCTTATCTACATGTGACTGTTAACACCCGAGATTATTAAACCTGAAAGAACTTTTTTAAAACCCTGTCTTACTTTTTACCACGTGTTCTTTGGTTATTCCTTCTTTTTCCCTCTGCTTTTTAAATTAAGAGAGACCAGTCAGTTTCATTTTTAAAAATCATTTCTAGCAACTTCACTTACTTGTCTTCATGCATTTAAATACAGTATTGTAATATTTGGGTTACAAAAAAGGCAGGGGGATGTTAAAAAACAAAAAAAGTTTTCATAAAATATTTTACATTTCATCTAAATATTTCTAGTATTAGTTTCTTTTTACAAAACAAAATATTTTTGAATTTCAAGACTGTATAGTGTTTAGTCCCAGTAGAGAGCCTCTGCTAAGACTGCAGGAGGAATTAAGCATGTGCTTAAAGTTAAGTTAAGCCTAAGCACATACTTAAGTGTTCTTCCTGAACAGGGATTCTTTTCTGAATTGAGATCTTAAGTAGCTTCTTAGTGATTCTCCCAGTGTTAGTTGAATTCCTGGGTGGCCTAGGGGCATAGTGTTTTAAGATGAAACTATCAAAGCGAAAAATGTAAGTATAGTCACAAATTTTTCAGTCTAAGGGATATTTAGCACATGCAAAAATGTGTAATTTGATGGCTATCCAGCAGTAGCAAAAAGATGTTTGCAAGTACATATCAGAATTTTGATGTACATGGAAATTTAGTGATGACATTATTAGAGGCTATGATCATAGATGCATAAATTTTTAAGCCAGAATAGCTAATGGCCATCTGGCCTGATCTTCTGCATAACACAGGCCATAGAAATTCACCCAGCAATTATGGAATTGAGAACAATAGCTTTTATTTGAGACCTCTGAAAATATGGTTAAAAGGAAAAAGACAGGTTTTTAGTATTAATTGAAAATGTCTTCATAGTGATTTTAAGTCAGACCATTAACAGTTAAATAATTGTGGTTGGTTTCTTTTGTTTTGTTTTTGTTTTTAGTCTGAATTGTTTTCTTGTTCATATACTAGCACTAACAAAATGGCACTGTAGAGCTCTTAAGAGTGTCAGTATGGCACATTATTGTATGCAATGTTGTGGTAGCCGTGTTGGTCCCAGGATATTAGAGATAAGGTGGCTGAGGTAATATCTTTTATTGGACCAACTTCTGTTGGTGAGAGCAACAAGTTTTTGCACGTATTAGGCTCTCCTTCTAGTTTTGTGGTTTAATAAAAGTTCAGTAGCTAAGAAATATTTTACTAATAGCAAAAAATCAAGTGCTGACCCTTATTTCACATTAAAGTGACCGGAGTTTGACACCAAAATGACAGCTGGTTAATACAGCTTGAGATTTCAAAGTGCTTGAGTATATGTAAATATTATGACTGATCTCCTAAGTGTGTTGGAAGACACTTCAAGAAATGTCCTAGTTGTAAGTTTACTCCAGTCCCCACGTTAGTTAGAGGATAATATCCCACGGGATGTTTTATCTGCTGAATGTAGAGGAAATGAATAGAATAATTAAGAACATATAATTGATCTCAATAAACAAAGATTATACTTATGTGCTGTACAGTATTATTATAACATAAGTGCTGTTCACTGCAGAACATAGAATTTCAGATTCCTGTAACTTGGTAATTTAAAAAGATAATGCTTCAAAACCAGTTTGTTACAAAGGAATGTCAGTCCCCAAAATGTGCTGCAAGTTCATTGGTAACATTTGTTTCAGCCTCTTTGCTTCCACGGGAAATATGAAGGAGGAGGAATGTTAGATCAAAAAAAGGTAAGTCAGCATGGCAAGAGCCATGGCTACACTGTGAGACTCTGTGAAGTTTCAATCTGCTGTGAAATGTTAACTGTTCAAAGCATTGTTTCTGTGTATAACTATTTTTAGCCTTAAAGCATTTTACAAAATAATGCAATGTTGTGGTCTAATACCTGCCATTTAAGTATTGCAAAATACCTTATTCTGTTGCAAAATACAGATTTGCACAAAATATAAATTCATATTTATGTAGTCATTAATAACCAAAGCTTATATACTGACAAAGTAAATTAAAGAGGGTAGGAACTGAAGGCAATAAGCCAAAATCAGACAGATGAGATGTGGCTTTTTAGGTAGGGCTGGAATAGATTAAGATATTGAGACAGAGTTCGTTGAGGGGTTGTTCTCTGGAAAAGGGACAATATTGGCTTCAGGCTCCATCAATAAGTGGAAAGATGGATGAGGAAATTGAAAGTAGGCTAGAGGGAGTGATGAAGCCAGAGGATAAGGTGAGATTGTGCAAGGAATTGAACAAACATAAGCAGATAAAGAACTATATTCTTGAGGGAGTATGAAATTCCATGAAGGTCAGTAGGGACCGAAGGCCAACATCTTCAAATTTGGATGCCTAAAGTTAGGCTCCTAAATCAATACTGAGGCACCTAAATATAAGTAGCCTGATATTCAAAGATGCTGTACACATGAAGCTCTTACTAACTTCAGTGGGATTTGTGGGTGTCTGACATTTCTGCAAACATGCAATTTAGTTAAGGTGCCTAAATATAGATTTAGGGGCCTAACTTGTCTGAAACTTTTGGCCAAAGTGAAATGATCTCTGGGTTTTCAAGACAATGTTAATTATTTTCTAGATATGCTGGAGTTTGGTTCAAAGAAAGTTAGGGAAACCAGCAAATAGAGAATTGCAGTAATTGAGATGGGCAGGAATGTGGACATGGGAAAGTATGTTGGCTAATGCAGAGTAAAGATAAGGTCAAGTACGGACATTATTGCATACATTGATATGGTGGGAAGAAGTCAAGAAGGACATAGAGAAACTCAATCATTTGGCAAGTAAGAAATTGGAATTAGTGAAGTGGGTTATGGAGAGTAAGAGCACTTGGTTTTCTTCTTGCCTAAAAGGAAGACTGCAAAGTCCTTCAATTGGGATTGAATGGAGATAGTAATTGACAAGACAGAAATGACAGGAATGCATGGGATTAGCTGACTTTGTCCTTTCCAATTAAATACTCACAGAGCATACTGTTCTAAAGTTATCAATAGATCAGCTTCTTGTAACTTTCTTCTCCACCCTTCAAACCTCTTCCCCAGAGTTTCGCAAACTTTGAAAGCTGAGCATCCCTCTGGGAAAATGAAATCAGTCATGTCCTTTCAGCCCTGTTGTGTGTTGTTAAAATCCTTCCCCAAACAAGCAGTCACTAAAGGAGACTGTGTAGGGTTTTTGTAAAATCACACTTCTACTAAAGTCTTACTCCATGTTTCGACTGGAGTGAAATAGTTTAAAATGTTGCTATTTAAAATATAATCACTGACATTTGAATTAGCACCCATTAAAACAAATGGGCCAATTCATACCTCTAAGCTATTTTTCAGACTCTGCAAACAGGCAGATGTTGCTGCATCACTTATGCTCGAGTCAGATGTTCAAGGTTTTCTTCACAACAGTTGAGAGGCCTATCCATGCACCCTGGCGAGGCCTTCGTGCCCCCCTGGATAAGAGGCACATACTACACTTTGGGAAACACTCCTCTCTTTGATCACAGTAACTTACTGTACAAAGGGTGGAGGATCAGAGGAACTTCACCTGTAGCCCACATTTGACTGTTCTATATTTATGCCTCCTAATGTGGAATTGGAAATGGATATTTTCTGCAGTGACATTTTGACCAGCAAGTAGTATTCAGACTGAGATGAATGACCAGGAGACTGCATCTGGGAAGCATTTTATTAGTGATCACCAGGCATCCATGAGCATGACTGATGACTTGTTGTACATGAAAATACTGAAGTGGGAAAAAACTATTAGAGTAATCAACAATCTGTATTTTGGAGGTGGTGGCAGGTTGATAAATAATTAGGTTAGCTGATTAGATGTCTAATTCTCTGCTTTTGTCTCTGATCTTTTCTCCTCTCCTTCCCCACACCAGAGGAAGGGGCTTTCCCCATCACCTTACTCCCCGCTAAGCGGTCAGGAGTCAGCAGAGCACCAGTGAGGCAGGGTCACAGTCCAAGTTGGAGCCTCTCTTTTCCCCCTCATCTACCTAGACCTGGGCCTGAATAGGTGACCCCCATCTCCAGGACACAAGGCCCCAAGTGGCTTCCCTTCCCCCAGCCACATGGTCTCTGGGAAGAAAGCATGGACTACCAGGACAGACACAGCCCTGAGAGTAAAGTACACTGTCCCCAAAAGTAGAGCATAATGCCCAGATGGGGGCATACCTTTAATATCTTCAGAACCCCCTGGATTACAAATGGTGTTGGCAACAGACTCAGCTTTTGTCATTTTGAACTTTGGACATACTGTTCTGACTAGTTCTTTGCTCTGAGCCCTTCTCATTTCTGTTCCTTTCCACATTTCCTTCCTCCTCTCCCCCTTGCCTAACTGCACTTCCCTCCTTTCTCCCCCAGTACCAAAACCTTTTCTTTCCTACTTTTCCCTCCTGTTGACGCACTCCCTTCCTACTGCTTCTACAATATGGGAGGGAGTACATGATATTTGCTAACCATCTCTCTGCTTCTCTGTTGTATCTAGAGTTGGGTAAAGAACAGGCATTCCATTTGAAATTTAGTTTTGTACTGAATTAGAATAGAAAGCTTTCTTTCTTTCTTTTTTTTTTCTTTTTTTTTAAATTCTCCAAGAATTGGAATTAACTGTTCTGTGCCCAGCTGTGCTGGGAACCCGGGCTCTGGGTCAGTCAGCCAGTGGCCTGCCAGGGAGCCTGGGACCTTGGGCTACTGAGCAACTGGGAAGGTCTGACCAGCTCTAGATGTATCCTTTTTCTAAATGTCTCTCTCTCTTTTTTTTTTTTTTAAAGATAAGATCTTTGGAAGGAGGACAGACTGTTCCCATGTGTTTAAGTGCTCTCTCAATGAGATCTTAATCCTGATTGCAGTTGGTGGGTGCTGCTGCAATTCAAAAAATAAATCATCAGTCATAAACCATTATCTGTTTAAGACTTGGCTTCTCTTCCTAATAATTATAATCTAATCTTTTATTTAAATATTAGTTTATATGTAAAGTAAATTCTTCCAGGTAAATATTCATTAGTGTTAGTATAAATAATGGCTATGGAGATCCCAGGATTAAAATAAATAAATCTTTAAAATCTGGATTTGTAGATTTGCTGTGCAGTTCTATTCTACAATGCCTACTGAGACAGGCTTGGTGATAGAAAAGGATGTAGGGTGTAGTTTGAACCTTGCAAAACCAGTGTAACAGACAATTTTGGAACAGCAGGAGCTCTTAGTTCCAAGGTGTGAGAATACTTTGTTGCCCTATGATCATTTATTCTCTTTGATGGTTAGACAACTACTTGGTTATAGAAAGTCAAATGAAATTGTCTGAGAGCATGCTAGTGAAAAGTTTTCTTTGTAGACTTTTCAGGAAGTTAACATTTATTTCAGAGCAAAATCTGGTATCCTTAATCACAAATTATCCCACCAGGAAATTGTCCATATGACAATCCAAAGATAGGTTGATAAAGTAAATTAATTTAAACTCTGCTTTGTGTAGAGATTATTAAATGCAGATAGCTCTCAAACACAAGTGATATTCTTGCCATCTTGAAAAAGTCTTAACCAAGTCTTGTGCAGTAACATAACTGTCGTTCTTCTGTATTTTAAGAGTGACTACAATAGCTAGCCACTGCTTTTGACGGAACATAGGACAAATATATGTATAGAACTGTATCTAAATTGGATCTTCCAAGCAAGTTTAAATATAATATAAGTAAGAAACTGCTTCACATGCTGCCTGCTAATTCTACTTCTTTATGCAATATACTTTAAATTCATTTTTAGTGAAGATATAATACATATTTTTAATAAAACTTCACATTGCAGAATGTAATTTTATAGTGAAATAAATAATAGGCCTTAACCCTTCAGGCTGTTTCTAACATCAAAACCCCTATCAGGTATTCTTCAAAAGCTTGCTATCTTTGTCAACCTGTGGCTAACCACTAGATAGGACATACATATCCAGTTACTAGAGCCCTCTCAGATGGCTAGTTGGGTTTGTATGTGCATCACCAAGAAGCCAAGCCAGTAGCAGCTGTTGTAAACTGGCCTCAGGTGGAAATCACCCTATATGTAATAGCTTATATTACCTACACTTCAAATTACCATCTGTAATATGGGTCCGTCATACAGAAATATGTTCTTAATCAAGTGCGCTGGGCTCCGCATGAGAGCCACAGTTATAAAGTGTAGAATAACACAGCTGAGTATATCAATGGATGACTTTTTAAAAAAATTTTAAACTGCCATGAACATTCAATACAGTAATAGAAAAGGCAAACTTTTCTTGGTGGCTAATTACATAAGTAGTACCTTGGCAAACAATGGTCAGTCATAACTGCTGCTTTAAATAAACTGTACTTGGAGATCCTGATCCTGCAACCTGATCTGTGTGGACAGACCCTTGTACTGGTAAAGAGTCCCATGAAAGGTAATAGAGTCGTACATATACTCACAGGTCTGCCTTCATGGAACAGATTGCAGGATTGGGATGATAGTTTATAGATGCTTTTTATATGGTAGATTAACATTGTTGCCCATGCTATTGCGAAGAATAAACAATTTTTGAATTTTAAACGGCGGTTAGACATTGTTTTTCTGAGTGCCAATATCATCTCCGTGGAGTCACTCAGCCTAGTCCCTTACCCTAATTATTTAAAATAATAATAAAATGCATGTTACAGATCTGGCTGCTTGGTGTGATGTAATTGGACCCAACCTTTGAAACCCACATGCTTCTAAACCAGCGGGGTCTAGGCAGAGTCTGTCACTGTTTCTAGCTCTGGGCCTCCAAAGCAGGCTTTGGGCTCTAGATTCCTTATCTGACATGCTACCTTAGGACATGGGACTTCACAGTCCAACTACCCTCTGAAACCTGTGCTGAACCCCTCCCCGCAGCCTTTCCAATCGCTTATGCATGCTGCCCCCAAAGGTCCACCTCACCAGGGGCTCTGCAGTTTATAGTTTAACTCCTTGAGGGCTGCATGGCAGGTAAAGCAGGGAACACAGGCTTCATACACTAGTTTCTGCAGCACAGTAAATTTTACCTTTAAAGCAGGGGTGGGCAAACTTTTTGGGCAGAGGGCCATATCTGGGTGGGGAAATTGTATGTGGGGAAGGGGGTTGGGGTGCAGGAGGGAGTGCGGGGTTTAGGAGGGGGTGTGGTGTGCAGGAACGGGCTCAGGGCAAGGGATTGGGGCAGAGGAGGGGTTCAGGGTATATGAGGGGGCTCAGGGAAGGGGGTTGGGGCTCAGGGAAGGGGTGGAGGAGGGGTGTGGAGTGCGGGAGGGAGCTCAGGGCAGGGGGTTGGGGTGCAGGAGGGGTGTGGGGTGCAACAGGGGGCTCAGGACAGGGTGTGCGGGGATGCAGGATGCAGCAGGGGGCTCAGGGCAGGGGGTTGGGGTGTAGGAGGGGTGCAGGCAGTTAGTTGGGGGGCAGGGTGCAGGAGAGGTTCGGGCTCTGGCCTGGCTCCGCTTACCTAAAGCAGCTCCAGGGTGGCAGCGGCGTGCACCGGGGCCAGGGCAGGCTCCCTGCCTGCCTGCCCGCCCGCCCGCCCACCCTGGCCTCATGCTGCGCCGCTCTGGGAAGAAGCCAGCACAATGGCCCCTGGGGGGGGAGGTCACAGGGCTCCTCGCGCTGCCCTTGCCGTGCCTCCAGGTACCTTTTCCAAAGCTCCCATTGGGTGCGGTTCCCCATTCTTGTCCAATGGGAGCTGCGGGGGGCAGTGCCTGGAGGCAAAGGCAATGCACGGAGCCCTCTGTTGCGCCCTCCCCCACTCCCCGGGCCGCAGGGACATGGTGCTGGCCACTTCTGAGAGGGGCGTGGGGCCTGCGGCACCATGGGGGACAATCCCGCAGGCCAGATCCAAAGCCCTAGGGGCCGGATCTGGCCCACAGGCTGTGGTTAGCCCACCCCTGCTTTAAAGCATACAAATCTTTAAGAAAAACTACAGAAGCCTAAATGCTCTGTCTCCTAAGTTTATGTTCACTTCTTCTTGTGAGTCCTAGACCAGTCAGTGTGTCAGGAAAGTAGGGCTTCCTGCCTCCTGCAGTTCTTCTGTTGGCAGGTGTTGGTCAGACAGTGAAAGAGAGAGTCTGGAGCAGATCCTGCCTTTAAATAAAGATTCTGTCCCCTTTGCCATGTGACCAACTGATCAGCTGCAGCTTATTAGCCAGGAAGTCCAAGCCCCCACAGAGTCTGAACTGCAAAAACCCCTTTCCTCCAGCCTAGCTCTTTCGCAAAACCAGGGGTGAATCTCTTGACTGGGAAGCAGTCACAGTTGATGACTCCTGTGTTAGCCCTTCAGAGAGGTGTCATGCATTATAAGCTGTCCTTGGTCTGTTCTTCGTAGCACTAGGCAGTTAATTATACACTCAAAATGTAGGTCACATTCTTCAAAATGGCAGTTGCATTGTCATTTGCAGATTACAATTTAATATAGACATGTATCCATCTGCTACAACATGCTCCTTAGCTATAATACAAATAAATAGGAAGTAGAGTCTTAGAAGAAATAAACGAAAGATAATGCATTTGAGTCAAAATTAAATACTCAGATGAGTTTTATTCAAAATATACCAAATTTGAAGCTTGTGTAAAACAAATGAGTGGCTGCTGCTGAGCTGCTTTTAGTCAAATTTACACAACAGGTTTTGTAAGTTAAAATGTACTACACATCACGTGATGACTCTTTAGTATTATGAATAGGTAAAGAGATTGATTCCTTGAATTATCTCCAAGTTGGGGTGAGGTGCTTCTTAAAAATTCAGTTTTACTGTATTCATCAAGTGCTGATCAGACTGGGTATGACACACAGTGTAGTTACAACAAAGCTTTTATCACTGAGAACCATCAAACTACCATCCTTTGAACAGACTTTTGTGAAACAGCTGAATTCAGTTCTGAATTGAGCTGTGTTTATTGCAAATAAGGGTTAATGATTTCATGAAGAGATTGTAGAACTGTAGAAAAGACCTTTCCTATCTCCACATGAAATACACACATCCTCCCTCTGTGCTGAGAGAAAGGGGCTGGAGTTGGTGCCAGCAGCAACATGAACACTTGAGTGGCAGCCATTTTACTTGAGCTGGAGAACACTGTCTGCCACACAGAGGGCGCACAGGGGGCAGCTCCTCAACACTCTGAGCTGCCAGCTGCACCCTGAGTCTGTTTTGCCTGGCATTTCCCCCCACACCAACATATATCCGGAAACATGGCTACTGAACATATTAATGGGAATGGTACTGAAGAGCCAATGGATACTTCTGCTACCTTTACCCATTCTGAGCATTTCCAGACTTTGCTTGATGCTGGTTTACAACTGCAAGTTGCTGAAAAACTAGATGAGGTTTACCTTGTGGGGCTCGTTACACATGGTGATCTAGATAAAAGAGCTATTGAAGTTGTAAAGGAATTTAATTAAGAAGGTCTGTTGGCAGCGCTTCAGCACTTTAAAGCACTAATATCTCACATGTTTAGAACAACAGTGCTTTATTCCAAGAGACTTACTTGAGGATGAGCTTGTTCCATATTTGAGAAAGCTGATCCTGTCTGGGATCAGCACTTCATGATGGATCAGTTAACAGATCTAAATAGAGGATATATTTTTGTCACTCTGTGCTAAAGAGGCAGCTCAGGAGGCAGCTAAATCAAACTGTATTTGTAACAGGGAATCGTCAGGTGTGTTTCTGTTAGGGTCTTGCAGGTATTGGTTCTTGGCCCCCAGCTATTTAACATTTTTATCAATGACCTGGAAGAAAAACCACAAAATCATCACTGATAAAGGTTGCAGATGACTACGTTTGGAATGAGTCGTAAATAATGAAGGGTACCGGTTACTATTTAGATTAAAGCAATCTAGATTGTTTGGCAAGCTGGGTAGAAGCAAACTATATGCATTTTACAGTGCTCAAATGTAAAATTATACATCTAGGAAAAAAGAACTTAGGCCATACTTATAGGGTACGGGACTCTACCTCGGGAAGCAATGACTGTGAAAAAGATGTGGAGGTCCTTGTGGACAATCAGCTGAACATGAGCTCCCGGCGCTATGCGGTGGCCGAAAGGGTTAGTGTTATCCTTGCATATATAAACTGGGGAATGCTGAGTGGAAGTAAGGAGGTAATATTACCTGTGTATGTGGCACTGGTGTGACTGCTGCTGGAATACAGTGTTTAGTTCTGGTGTCCACAGTTGAAGTTGGCTGTTGATAAATGGAGAGGGTTCAGAGAAAAGCCACAAGAATGATTAGCAGATAGGAAAACTTGCCTTATAGTGATAAACTCCAGGATCTCAATCTGTTTTAGTTTAACCAAAAGAAGGATAAGGGATTTGATTTGATCAGTCTGTAAGTACCGACATGGGGAACAAAACTGATAATGGGATGTTCAATCTAGCAGACAAAAATATAATAAAATCCAATGGCTGGAAGTTGAAGGTAGACATATTGACTAGAAATAAGGCACAGTTTTTAACAGTGAATATAATAAACCATTGGAATGGTTAACACCAAGACTTGTGGTGGATTCTCCATCACTGGCAATTTTTAAATTAAGATTGGATGTTTTTTTAACTACTATAATTCGAACATATTAATTCATGGATGTCCTGGGGCCAGTATGATATAGGATGTCAGGTTAGATGATCGCAGTGCTCCCTTCTGGCATTGTAATCTTGGAATCCATGAATTCTTAATAGTAAATATCATTGAGACTCAGGGATGGCATTGTCACAGGACTCCTAAATTATAACTACATAGAAATCAACTTCAGCTAATGTGCTAGAAGTAACTGAAGTTCCAAACTGAAAGCTTAGCTGTCTAAAAATGGTGTACTAGCTTTCTTTTGGAAGCAATTAGAGATTTGAAAGGTGCTCATATTTCTCTAAATGTTCTTCAGAGGATGCTGTCATGTAAAGACTAAGTTGAAATACACTGCTGCATGCCTTCAAAATTAATCTACCAAAGCACATGTTGCTTTTCACAGTTCTTTAAAGGTATGTCTACACTGCAGCTAGGAGCAAGCCTCTGAGCCCAGGTAGGCAGATTTGTGCTAGTAGGACTTGCACTAGCACACTAAAAGTAATCGTGTGGACATTGGGACACAGATGGAGACTCAGGCTTATCCACCCAAGCTTGGACCCACCCTACCGCCTGCACCTAATATCTACCCTGCTATATTTAGCATGCTAGCATGAACCCCGGGCTGGCAAGCTTGCTCCCAGCTGCAGTGCAGACATACCTAAAGGACTCTTCTTACTAATGCTTTACTAATTGATTGATTTCTAGGTAAAAATTAACCAGTAAAACATTTCCCTGTGGCATATGGCTATAATTTACCAATGCTATGTATGCATGGTGTCAGTCATTCCAAAAATAAATAGCAAAAGTTGTTCACAATTCTATAATATTCCTGAAAAGGATAACAATTATTTGCAATAAACAAACCACAGTTTACTTTAGAATTGTCTGTCTTTTTAACAAGTATTTGTTCTTTTTCTAACAAATTCATATATGTGTTTGGGTTTTGAAAATAAATTCATATATATGATTAGGGACTTTCATGAATGTTTGTAAACCATTTCAGATGTTTTGTGAAAATCTCAATTTCTTTCATCAATTTCATGAAAACATTTTGTTTTGCATGTCTGGTGTAACACACATTTCAGTGATTATATTTCTAGGGAGTTACTACACATAATCTCCCCAGCATTTTGTAAGAGGAAATCATAGGAAGGGTTCAGGGTGCAGTAATATCTGAACTACAGTTGTTTGGGGTGGGGGGAATCTATTAAGACATTAACCCGTTTTGATTTATTTCATTTCAATTTTTAGCACCTGGTCTTACAGCAGTTGTTGGAGGACGTCCGAGAGTGTAAGTTCACTTCTGATCTTCCCTTGTTTTACTGTGTGCATATAGTATCCTTTAAAAAAAAAAAAAAAGTCCAGTTGTGTCTTGTGTTATGTCTACTACTGGTCACAAGATAGCAATCATACTGCAAAATTCTTGTTAAATTAGCAGACTTCTGTATGTGGTTGTTGGAGACACCATATTTACCTCAGATGAGACTCTATCCAGGGTCTTAGTAGCAACATCTCTACTAGGTGAGCCATAAGGAAAGCTGTGCTAAGTTTGTTTCAGCTGGAATTGGCTCTTTTTATACCAGCTAAGAACTGTACTTAGATCATCTGTGATTTCAAAACTGTCTCCTTTTGCAATCATAGGTTGAAAGCTATGAAGCAGATTAGCTTTAGAGTAATTGTGAGCATCCCTATAAACTGGTTTGGGATCAGTATTTTTTTCATATTTAAAACCGTTGATGACTTAAATCTTTGTTTTAAATGTACAGGCTCACACTTCTGTTCTCACTCATGAGAAGAGTTACTTCTAACTGTGAACAGTTATAGTAGAAACTCCTCGGGTGGTCAGGATACTGTGATTGGGTACTATCTTTACCAACCATAAACTTACTCTGAGCATATCTTTGTATCAGTTTTACCTAACCACCTGCAAAATACAATACCATACCATATTGGACAGATATTCAGAAGGTGCATGAATTTTCATTGGTCATCCTCTGTGTTATAAGCATATCAATACCATCATTTAAAGCTGCCTTGACACTTTTTTCCTTCCCTTTTTTATTTCACTTTCTTAATAAGAAATAAGGCATTTCAGTCGTATTTCTAGGGAGTTATTACACTTTTCAGATGTACCAAAATAGCTCAGAAAAGCACTTCTGATCATAGCTTTTAATTCCTATTCTGTGGATTTTCAAATGCCGAATGATCTTAAAGATGAATAAGCTGACATTTGCATTCATTTCTATTTATATTAATTATATCTGTTGTTTTGTATGTCCAGGTCTCCAGTTCTGAAACCATTTTTCTTCCTTTATCCCAAAAGAAATGTCAAGGTAAGAACTACTCCTTAAGGATGTGATCCTGTTCTCATTGAAGTCGATGGAAAGATAATATTGATTTCACTGGGAAAGAATCAGGTCTTAAAGCTGCAAAATCTATTAGTGAGTTTTATGAAAAGTATATTTTCGTAGCAGATTGTTGTGCCACAAAAAGTGTTATAGCCATCTATCATAGATTAATTTTAAAATATTTCTTTTCTAGTGATTACTGAAACACTAGATTTCTCTCAATAGGTTTCTAGGACTCCTGTCTTTGGATATACACTTGAATATAAAGATAGTTTATGAGAGAGACAATAATTAAATATATTACCTCACTTACCTTGTGTTTCTCATATCCTGGGACCAACGTGGCTACAGCAACACTGCAAACATTATAGTTTATAAATATATTGGCTTAAATTAGTGGCCTTGTTGTAAAGGTAGTGAACTGGGAATCAGGAGATCTGGATTCTAATCCTTTGTGACCTTGGGCAAATCTTTTAATCTCCTTGGGTCTGATTGTACTTTTATGAACACTGGTGCAAGTCAGGAGTGACTGCTGAAATCAATAGAGCTACACTGGTGTAAAACTTGTCTAAGTGAGAGAAGAGTCAGGCCCTTTGTGTTTCAGTTCCTCATCTGTAAAAATGGGAATTGTAATTCCCTACCTTATAGGGGCGTTATAAGACTAAAATAAAGAATGTTTGTGAGAAACTCCACTCAGATACTACAGTAGTGAGGAGTTCCATAGAAATGTCTATGAATAAAGATCAAACTACGTCCCATAGGTCATGTTTAGTTCACAATAAGAGTTTTCTTCAGCCTGTGGAATTCATGTTCAGGTGATTGGACAGCTTGATCTGAAGAATTACAGTGGGTATGGGTATGGGTATGGGTATGTCTACACTAGAGATGGAGGTAGACATACTTGCACTAACTTCACATCTTAGGTAGACATACTTGCACTAACTTCAATCGAGCTAGCACACTAAAAGTAGAAGTGTAGCCATTGCGTTGCAAGTGGTGGGAGAGGCTAGTTGACCAATTACATACTTAGGGTTTCAGACAGGATCATACTTGGGGTGGCTAGTCCATCCCACCTGTAATGTCACCATGGTTATACTTCTGTTTTTAGTGCTCTAACTCAGAGTTAGCACAGGTATGTCTATACAAGCTGGAAATTACCCTTTAGCTCATGGGTTGACATACTTGATGTGATGTAGCCCCACATCTTTTTTGTTATGCTTGCACTTCCTTGCAGTAGATTTAGGTCTTTGTGAGACCAGCTGGAACAGGAGATTAGTCTTTTTGTGAATATAATGTACTTATTCTTCTAAGAAAGCGTTGGTGTCATTGCTCTTCAGATAGGAACTAGTTCCTTTACCCTGTGGAGACTGAAGACCAAACTGCATATATACCCTTCCTCCTCCTGATCATTTACTCAACTTGCTCCTTAAATTTTGGCTATTACTTAAATTTCATAATGAGGCATCCCAAGTGAAATTGCAGCTGATACAAAAGCTTCTTGGCCTATCCAATATCATGAGGTAGACCAACATATATTGACCTTTGGTTAGAGTTTAAGCTCCACGGTGATGGTCTTCTAAATGGTGTGAAGATGGGAAAGCTAGAGGAGATGGCCAAAGGCAGGAAATGAAAGAAGTAAAAGCAAACTAGAAATTGTGAAAAACATTACACCTTTAGCAAAACAATTGAATTAATATTTTTACAGGATTTGCTGAAAGCTAAAAAAAAGTCTTGCCATGGTAAAAATATTTTTCTTTAATAGAAGAAAAATGCCTTTTTCTAAATGGTTACAAGGCAAATCTAACACAGCAAATATTACAACAAAGTGTCAGGTTCGCTATCCTGATCCAGGTGTAACTGAGGAGACTGTTATGTGCAAACAATCGGAAAGACTGTAAGCATTTTGAGACCAGGACCGCGTCTGTGAGTTTATACGGTGCTTTGCACAATAGGGCCCAGATTCCGACTGGGGTTTTTTTTTGCAGTATTGCTGCAATGTAATTTTAATAGTAATTAAAATACTGTAAGCAATTTTTGAACTGCAATAGCAGAAAAAGGAGCAGGCTGGTTGTCACATTTGTTCACTCTGTATGAATTCTGACTTGATTTGATAAAACAGTAGTTCAGTACACTGTATGCCTCTACTAAAGATTAAATTTTAAATGACTGTCAGTACAGCCTAAGGTATTTTATGAAATATCTTGTTGTTGCCAAATCTGATGTACAATAGACCTTAGCCTATTACTGTTTAAATTGATCAGATGAAACCTAAAATTGTTCATTATTTTCCAGACTTGGTAAAATGCCTATTGAAATTAAATAGTAACGTAATCTAATAAGGGCATGTCTACACTTGCCATTTAAAGTGGGGAAAAAGTCCCTTTTTTTGCGCAAAACCCATGGGAGCGTCTACATTTGCCAATGACTTTTTTGCAGTGAAATGCAGAAGGTTCACTGCAAAAAGAAACCCACCTCCATGAGAGGTGTACAGCTCTTACCGGTGATGCTTTTGTGGTGATGTGCAAGTTAAGACACGTTCTTCCTGTTTAGACGGCTTTTGGCCTCCAGAAGATATCCCACAATGCCTAGGTGACCACTCTAGCCAGCAGCTCTGTTGCCAGGTGAACAGACCTCCACCCCACTCCCCCTATAAAGCCCCAGGGGAACTTTGAAACTCCCCTTCCTATTTTCTTGGCATGTGCTCATTTATCTGGCCAGGTGACAGTACCTGCTCCACGGAGCCAACAATTCCCTGCCTGGAGCAATGCTGAGCTACTGGAGCTGATCAGTGATTGGGGAGAGGAGGCTGTGCAGGGACCCAGGATGCTCCCCGATCACCCCACCCCCCTTCCCACAAGACCCATGGTCAAACTGGAGAGAGCTTCACTGTGGGATAGAATCATAGAATATCAGGGTTGGAAGGGACCTCAGGAGATCATCTAGTCCAACCCCCTGCTCAAAGCAGGACCAATCCTCAATTTTTGTCCCAGATCCCTAAATGGCCCCCTCAAGGATTGAACTCACAACCCTGGGTTTAGCAGGCCAAAGCTCAAACCACTGAGCTATCCCTCCCCCCTAAAGTACGCGATGTAAGTGCTGCTAATGTAAACACACTCTGATGCCTGTGGAAGTAAGTGAGAACACAGACCAGCACTTTTCTTTCACTAGTTCCTTATCACCCATGAAACTTACAGTGCAAAAACTCTGCAAGTGTAGACATAGCCTAGCAGAGAAGGAAAAGCAACAGCTTTCTACTTCCTCTTTCCTCAAACAGAGCACCTCAAAAACCTTACTCATTCACCCAGCCTCATCTCATGTATGTTCTCTATTTGATACATTGATACGTTTAACCAACAATGAAACTGTATGTGACCTACCATCATTGGAGCATGTCATTTCATAAATACAAGTCTTCGGTTCAGAATCTGGAGCCATGCATCAACAGTAATGGTCTATGTGTAGACTGTAGCACAGATATGGGATGGATTAACTTCTATAGTGTAGGAGTTTACTTAGGGAGAATCTGATGCCCATTGAAATAAACATACTTCAGCATTTGCCCTAAAAAGGAAAGTATTACATAAGCAGATTTTTGAATGTTTTAATGTTGCTACAATAGAGTCTCTTGTTTTGTGCTCAGGAAATTAGTTTTTGTTTCCTTTTTTGGTAAAAAATGAGGATTGTTGTCTTGCTTATTTCTCTGCTCTTATGCAGTTGTTCCAACTGAGCAGACAGCATTTATGGCTTTACAGCTGAAAAAGTTACCTAACTTTTGTTAGAAGATGGCCTTATTTGAATACATTCGTTTAAAAAAACCTGAAAGCATTTGTCAACCTAACTTTTAAAAGAACTCACCAAAATCCCAGCAAAAATATCTAAGGCAAGAATAGTTTTTCCAGAATATTTTATTACTTATGAGCTCTTCATGTAAGCTTTAGAGATCTTGTTAAAAGTCCACAAATTGTATGTGCTGCTCCAAATGGACTACAGCTTACCAGACAATACTCTCGTGATCTTCAGACCAACATTAGGCGGCGTTCTGTGACATATTTCAACAAGAGAAATGGATAACATTAACTGGTGTGCCCTAGCAAATTTTTTCAGTCTGAACGTGG
This sequence comes from Chelonia mydas, assembly GCF_015237465.2. NCBI lineage: Eukaryota > Metazoa > Chordata > Testudines > Cheloniidae > Chelonia > Chelonia mydas. Next base: position 61,222,880 of record NC_057852.1, read on the forward strand.
TTGGTCTCCAACTAGACAATGAGTTTTTACGTCATACTTAAATGAGACAACCTTGTTTTGGTGATCTGAGTTTCCTGGGAGTTTCTCCTTTTCATGTTCTGTTTACCCAAGATAAACAACATGAATATTTATATTTCACTTTTTTGTTTTCATCTCAACATGAAGAAAATTCAGCATCTCTCTCTCTCAGTGCCTCAGCCACCCTTTCTCCTGACTCTCGTCACACCTGCTGTCATAAATATAAAGGGAAAGGTAAACACCTTTAAATCCCTCCTGGCGAGAGGAAAAACCCTTTCACCTGTAAAGGGTTAAGAAGCTAAGAGAACCTCGCTGGCACCTGACCAAAATGACCAATGAGGAGACAAGATACTTTCAAAGCTGGAGGCGGGGGAACAAAGGGTTCTCTCTGTCTGTGTGATGCTTTTGCCGGGACCAGAGCAGGAATGCAGGTCAGAACTCCTGTAAAGAGTTAGTAAGCAATCTAGTTAGATATGCGTTAGATTCTGTTTTGTTTAAATGGCTGATAAAATAAGTTGTGCTGAATGGAATGTATATTCCTGTTTTTGTGTCTTTTTGTAACTTAAGGTTTTACCTAGAGGGATTCTCTATGTTTTGAATCTGATTACCCTGTAAGGTATTTACCATCCTGATTTTACAGAGGTGGTTCGTTTACTTTTCTTTAATTAAAATTCTCTTTTAAGAACCTGATTGCTTTTTCATTGTTCTTAAGATCCAAGGATTTGGGTCAGTGTTCACCTATGCAATTTGGTGAGGATTTTTATCAAGCCTTCCCCAGGAAAGGGGGTGTAGTGCTTGGGGGGATATTTCTGGGGGGAGACGTTTCCAAGTGGGCACTTCCCCTATTCTTTGTGTAACACTTTGGTGGTGGCAGCGTTTAACCTAAGCTGGTAAGAATAAGCTTAGGGGGTCTTTCATGCAGGTCCCCACATCTGTACCCTAGAGTTCAGAGTGGGGAAGGAACCTTGACACCTGCCTAATGATTCAGGGGAGGAGACTTGTCCCCAGAGAGAAGAAAGAGAGAAGTTACTCTGTCCAAATGACAAAAAAAATTGTCTTCCAGGAAGCAACTGATTACTGTATTATATTGCAGAATATGGAGGAAGTTCAATGCATGGTGGGTACAGAGCTAAAAAGCATAAAGCTAAATCACCCAATATTGCCCCAATAAAATATTTCCCTTAAAATGGACTTTCCCTGGGACTGAAGGTGAGCATACTTTGCAACATGCTTCAACTGTTTTCATCGTTCTAGGAATAAATCAGCCAAAGCTCATCCTGGCAAAAGGTTCCTAAGAACTACAATACTTTTTTTAACCCACAAGAAAGATACTGAGTTGCTCCTTGGTGATTGAATTTAGTTCTAGATGCTCTCACCAAAACATCATTTGGATCTCTACATTTAGACTTCTTGTACTGTCTTTCTGTTTAAAGTGGCATTTGTCGTGGCAATCATCTCAACCCGGTACATTTCCAAACTAAAGAGACTATTTGTGGAACTTCACTACTTCACTTGTAATGAAAAATAGTGCTTCATCCAGATCAGTCTTTATCCCTAAGATAGACACAATTTTCCATCATGCTTAAGAAGTGTAGTTTATCCTTCCTTTTACCCCAAGATCATTCATCCTAGTGGAAAAAATATAAGCGCTGTCCTAATTTATCTAAAAAGGACTAAAGCCCTCAGAAATTCATTTCCAATTCATCTTCTGTCAGCCTGCAGTTAAAACTTTGAAATCCACAATTTCTTGATGTTTAAAACTATACATTTTGAAGCTTACAAAACAACAAATGCACATTAGACCAGAATTGTGTCAATGGGTAGAGAAATCCTTTGTATTTTATGAGCTCTGCAAAAAAGGCATTTGATCCTCTGTTCACACTTTTCCTAAGATGCTGCTTTTGGAAGGTTTGAACTGCATGCTAGAAGACCTACTTGCTTCTCACTTACGTTTATTAAACTTCTTGTAAGTAGTTTAGGTATTAATTTAGTTTCCACTGATAAATAAATACATACATACATACACAGAGATTTACTGCTCTTGTCATAATAGTGAACTTGGTCATGAATGATGAAAGACTTCCAATAGAACTGAAAGGCAACACACTGAAAATTAATAAAAGGCATTTCCTTTTATTTTGCACAAAAATTAATCGGTGAAACCTACTGCCATAAAATATCATTAGGTGTTAGAACTTAGGATTCAAAAAGAGGTTTGTCATGAATATGCATAAGAACATTCACAGGTACGAAACATATTATCAACAATTTTAAGGGCTATAAACTTTCAGACTGCAAGGCATAAGCCAACCATTAACTTCCTGGGGCTAGGAAATATATGTCCTTCTATAGGTATTGTAATTGTTCATTATGGCGTTTCTTTCACTTTCCTTTGAAGCATATGGTACTAGCCATGTCAGAGATAAGGTACCCAATTAGATGGAGCCTTTGTTTAACGTGGTAAGGCAAGTTCTATGTTCCTGTATTAAAATAAGCCGTATAGTCTATCACACTTTCAACCACACTTGAAGATGGGTTTTAGGAATAGAGAATTATAAAGCAGAAAGTTTAATAAAATTCATATACATTGCACTGAATTTCTCTTTGTGTAATTTAATAGTTTAAAAATGGGTATTTTTTTCAGATCAACATCTTTTTGAATGGACAGCATGTTGAAACATTTCAGGAAGATCTTACATTTACGTCAGATGCAGTTGTCTCACTTGATTCACCAAAGACTGATGATGAGTTAAAAGGTATATTTGTCTTTAATATTACTGACTTTTCTCTCTAGCTATGATTTATATTTTTTACTAGGTATTCATCTTCTCTGTGTAAACCTCAATGTCATGAGAAATACATGCATAAAATTTTGATTTGTGTGGCCCATTGCACTATCCACGTTTTAGATGCAGGGACAAGAACAACCTTTTTCTAATGGGGACAGAGAGTGGAAAGCACTGCACTGGGAGCACCTCCTGCTTGAAACAGGAGTGTGACACCTACATGTAGTGAGAGAAGTGGGAGAAAAGATGGTGTACAACAGACAAAAAGCCATGTGGCTAACCACTTAGTTTGACTCTGTAAGAGTCCCCAGCCTTTGAGACATGAGTCCCTTTGGGTATGTCTATACCACAGAAGTGTGATTGCAGCATGGATAGACATACTCAAGCTACCTTTGCTCTAGCTGGTTTGAGTAATAATATAGTGAAGTCAGGCAGTACAGACTTCAGCATAGGCTAGCTACTCGAGCATGAGTACAGTTGAGGGCCCTGTGCTGCTTCAGCTTCATTGCTGTGATCACACTTGAGCTAGTTAGATCAAAGCTAGCTCAGATCTTCAGCTACCTGGGCTTCAGTCACACCTGCTAATTGCAGTGTAGACATACACTTTGTTATACATCTCTGGTCACATGTTACTGAGCAAAATACACTCCTGGCTTATCTACCTGAGGGCCTCTGTTTGAAAAAGAAGCCAAACGGGATGGAAAATAAAACAAATTTATATACATCATTAATTTTCATTTATAATTTGATCTGAGGATATATATTGGAAAAAGAATGGTTATTTACTTCGCTTTTGTTCTTCCAAACTTCTTGTACTCATAATAGTACCTAGCTCTTATATGGCATTTTTCATCTGTAGATCTCAAAGCACTGCTAAGATTACTCTATTCTTTTTTGTAAATTTAATTACGTTTACTAAGTTGAAATATTGGCTACACATTGAAATTTTACCTGGACAGTAGTAATTGCAGTAAATCAACAGCAATAGCATGGCATTCCCAAGATATCCCGTGCTCCTTTTGCTTCACTGTTGAGCAGTGTGCATTCTGGGATTTATCTTGCTGTGCATTGTGGGATGCATAGGCACAGGTGATGGAGGGGGGCCTGGCTGGCTTGGTATGCAAATTGGAGGATGTGATGTTTACAACTACCGAAATGACTAACTCCTACCGACAACATATCTTTCCCTGTTCAGAAAATTAGGAAATTCAATGGCAACAAACTGTTGAAGCAAAACTACCTCTGTGTTGTGATCTGTCATCCCCTTGCAGAACGCTGAATTGAGCACCTTCTGAAAACCAGGAAATACAGCATTGTTTGCTAATGTAAATGTAACTCTGCCCTCTTTCAGCAATCTAATACACCCTATTAACATTCACATCTTTACTCTGCCAGTCCCACAGTTGTTGAAATGTACAAGCTCTTCACCTCCTTTTACAACCCATTCATTCTCACCTACAGGATTCCATTTACCACTATGGAAAGATAATAAGGAACAAAAAATGCTCACACCACCTTTCCTCTGGAAAGAGTAGCATGAGTTCTTTGGCTGAGCTGTAGAGCCAGATCAGGCTGGTGAAAGCAGAAGGCAGGAAGGCAGTCAGGGGGTCACCAACAAACTTCCCCAGGCCACAGAGCCATGACCAGAAGAGACAGCCAGAGAGGCCTGAAGGTTGGGGAATGATGGAGAAGTGAAATAGCTGACGTTTCCAGGAGAAAGCTAGAACCAGACCTAAGAATTAAACAAGGATGAGAAGCATCCCAGCTACAGGGTCTAGGGTAAGGGATGGTGAGAGATGCCAAAGCCATACCTGGCAGGTGAAACAGTAAGAGATGCCAGAGCCATACCTGAGAGTCTATGCAGGGTGAGAGATGCTGGAGCTGTACTGGACAGCTGGAGCATGATGAGAGACACCAGACACCTACTGGATGTGTCAATGGACTATTGGGACTTGAAAGACTTAATGTACTCTTCGGACTGTGCTGGAGAATTCTGAATTACGGTTGTGGGAATTTTGTAATAAATTACCCCACAGAGCTAGTTATACTCGAAAAGCTTGCATGGAGTTACTGTGGACTCAGGAAGAAAGGGGAAAGTGAAACAGACTTATCTGTTGTACTGCAGCTTGCCACAGGAGAATGTGGGCAGGCAATCGGCCCCTGGGAAGAGGGAAACTCCGAGTGCCTGGAAGTTGAAAAGGGCCACTATGAGCCCACCCCTATGTCAGACAAACCTGGCGTTCACAGGAAACCAATTCCTATGTTCCTGTCAAATTTATCTAATCAAATTCTTTGAGGGAGTGCCAAAGAAATTCAAGGAGGGCAAAGCAGTGACTGAGCCTGACCTATCTCTCCTCAAGACAAAACTTTCTGTAAAAATAAATATATTTTGAGAATTTGGGGTTCAGAGCTAAAACTGATGGGAGTGTATAGTACTGAAAGTCATAGTGATGGGCTGCTAGTTATCCTGAAAGTAACAATTACCTGGGAACTGAAGGCTTTTCATACACTATTTATTGACAAAATTACCCACTGCATTTTAATAATGTATAATAGATCTGAATATCCCTTTCAGGTCAGTCCAGGATTGTTGTTCTTTCAGGTCTGCCCACCAGAGAAATGTGAGATGTTTTATCAGGCTCTTGTGCTCTATGTTGTCAGATATTCTCAACCTTTAGATTTCATGTTAGAATTGTTTTTCGTAAGGTATATAATTCTTCGTAACACTTTAAAGGAAAATACTAAAGTACATATCTGCCAAGATGTTTGATGTATCTTGAATATCAGGTCTAAATCAGCTGATGCACTATTCTCAAAACTGGCCAAAATGTTCTGTGATATTGGAGCAGGTATAAAATGGGTGATTCTGAGGAGCACACCACTGGGGTATGACTGCCTGAGTAAAGATGGCAGGATTGAAAGTCTGTCGGAGATCAGTACCTAATTGCCATTTGTGCCTTTAAAAACATCTCCTTCTATTTAAAATCTTATCATTTCAAATAGATGCTTTTTAAGATGTGGTTATTTATAACTAACATAGAACCAAATTATACCCTTGGAACTCTGATTTAAATCACGTGCAAATGCTAGTCTGTGGGCAGAATTTGGTCTATAGCTGGGGGTTCCAGGGAGAGTTAAATTAAGATTAGGAAATGGCAACTTGGTCTAATTAGGAAACAAGAAGCTATTGCCCTGTTTAATAAGTGCTGGCAGTCTATTATGTCCCCAATCTGTCAAGGAAATTGTTAATGCTAAATGCTAACAAAACTCATTGCTATCAAATGCCATCTCAGCATCAGGGAGAAATCATGACTCCTGAGATATTTGACATCAACAGTTAAGTGCTAAATCCTGCAATCTTTATTCAAACTCCCATTGGCTTCTCAAAAATGAACTCCAGTGTCAGTTTTCTCTGAGTAAGAACTGTAAGATTTGGCCCTTAAAGGTGAAAGGTGAACTATTTTCTAAAAGTGGCTCAAGGTTTATCTACTTCTGAGGAGTTAAACTGTTCTCATTATGTATGAGACTTAGACCAACAGAGTAGATTCTGAAGGGAATAACTTTAGCAGCATTTTTTCTGTCAGCATTTAGCAAGGAGATGAGAAGTATTTTTCTTATGTTGCTTGGTTTTCTTGAGTGTGAGGGACTCTTAGTTGTCTTTAAATTAGTAGATAAGGGAAATATGTGAAAATGGATTTCAGCAATGCTGCTTACTGTGGCTCTGGGTGGGTGGAAAGGGAATTAACGATTTGCTCTAGCTCCAGAGAGAATGCTGCTTTGGTAGTTTTTCTGAGAAGTTTATGAAATAAAAAACAACTTACTGATAAATAGATGAAAGATACATTTAATGTGGCTAATAATCAATGGAAACACTAGAACGCTTTCTAGTTCTGCTTTGTTTAAAGGGACATTGTCCAAAGACTTGATTCACGTAAAATACTGTTTGATGGAAAGAACAACAATGCAGTTACCAGACACGCAACAAATAAATTAAAAACTGTGATATTTTAATTTTTAAAGGAACACCACATTTAGTTTTCTTTACCAACTATGAAATAGGTACAAATGACTACAAGTGGGATGACTCATGGGGTTGCAGATTCAGCCAAATCAACCAGAGGGTTGGATTGCCCCACAAAAAAATTTATTCAGAAAGAGTGATGTTTGAAAGTGTGTTTTAATGGAGTTCAGCTAACCCATCTTTCCCACCCCCAAATGTTACACCTTTAGGAAACTTCAGCGTGAAAAAACTTAAAATGTTAGACAGTCTAGAAATGAAGTCAATAATTTTCCCATATCCATTAATCCTTTCATTCACTTTTACTCCAACTGACTTGCACTTTTTCTCCAAGGAATAAATTTCCAATATACTATAATACTAAAACACATACAATATTATTCACTTTAAAAATCCTTGTTTCCTACACAATTAAAAGTACAACCTTTATAACTTGATCTTAGTGGAACTACTAGAGACAGTACACAAACGTCAAAGACACCTATTCCGTCAAAATGTACAATGTATTTATTTTATAATTTATTTTGTATTTTTACACAGATCTGCCATGTGGTCCACATACATATCGTTTAGAAGATCTTGCTTATACTAGAAGTGGAGACAAAGGCAACTCTGCAAATATAGGTATTTTTCTATTCTGATGTTGTGATGTAGATTTTCAAAGGCACAAATGGCAACTTAGATGCCTAATTCTTATTGACTTTCAGTAATAGGTGCTGAACTGTCATCTGTGCCTTTGAAAATCTCCCCCGTAATCTGATTCCTTCCTTATTATCTGGATGCTGAAAAGGAAATCTACCCTGTAACATCAGTACTAGTGTTCTCTTAATGAAATATGTTTGCTTTTCTATAGTTTATTTTAAATATCCACGAGAGTGTGTTAGCTGTTTAGTTAATTGATGTTTATCCAACATGTGTTTAAATATAAAGTACATATAAAATATTTCTATATTGTATTGCATACAATACCTCCCACCCCCAGACACACACACACACACACACACACTCTTTTTGTTAAAAGAATGTTGTTGTTGTTGTAACGTCAAGCACTCAAAAGTTAGGAAATGCCAGAATTAAGGTTGTCTGTGCAACCTTATTTCTATTTTCTTGTGCATATGCACTTTAATTATTGATTAATTACATGATCACATACTGTGTTTTCCCCATGTAAATCATATAACGTGTGTGTGTGAGAGAGAATGTGTACCTATATCTATATCTATATAAAAATAAATTGTGTTTGAAAATTTAAAATCTCTATTTACATGTAAGTAATTGTTTTAATTACATTTTGACACCAAGAGGTCTTGTATGCCTGTGCTGCAAACTCATTATATTGATTAGACACCTTCGTGCATTTAAAAAAACATTTCTTCTGTTCCTTACTTCTGCATGCATCAAATGGCTCTCTTACTTGTTGGAAGATGAGAGTGTGTGATGTTCAAAGCTCATTATGAATTAAAGGTGCGTTTGGGATTTGTTTTGCTAACAGGTGTCACGCTATGACTGATAAAGTAGATTATTTATTAATTTATTTGTAAAGGGACCAACATTCTTCTCCCTGGCTGTACAATTGTTTCCTGTTCAATAGTGATGGAATTTGATGATTTCTGTTGTATAACTACACACAGTGACTTCATAGCATTGCAAAACAATGAATGAAAGACATAATTCATGGACTTTCTTGAAATATTCAGAGAAAATATTTCTACAATGAAATTTAAAATAACAGTCCTTGTTCTACAGAGTTAAAGTAACGTCAAGGTCTGCAAACCCTACGGTCGATATAGGCAACCGAATTAGTATGAGAATTTAATGTTCTGCTTGACTGACCCACTGGAGACCCTCAGCTTCACTGTAGCGTTAAACTAACTTTTTGGGAATCTGCTATACCTTGAGAACAGTGGTGCTATGTCCACCCCTGATAACAGATCTCATACATGAAGAGGGAAAAACCATAGATACATCTCTACCTCTGTCATAAATATAAAGGGAAGGGTAAACCCCTTTAAAATCCCTCCTGGCCAGAGGAAAAATCCTCTCACCTGTAAAGGGTTAAGAAGCGAAAGGTAACCTCGCTGGCACCTGACCAAAATGACCAATGAGGATTTTGGGGGGAAAGACGTGTCCAAACTATGTTTCCCAGTAAACCCAGTTAGAGTTTGGTGGTGGCAGTGCATATTCCAAGGACAAAGGATAAAATTAATTTGTACCTTGGGGAAGTTTTAACCTAAGTAAGCTTAGGAGGTTTTCATGTAGGTCCCCACATCTGTACCCTAGAGTTCAGAGTAGGGGAGGAACCTTGACAACCTTCATGACTGATCTTACCATGCTCTGAGGGCTAATCATAATGTGTTCTCCAAACTTCATGAGTTACTCATGGGGAAAGAATCACATACCCTTTACCTGCCCTTTGTCTTTTATCCTTCCTGAATTGGCAAGGACTGTCCTCAACCAGAAAAAAGTTGCAAGAACAACACACGGCAGGATTCCTACATGTCATGCACCTAGTTAGACCTCCACTCCACTGCAGGGCATTAATCTGTTGTTCTAGCTATTTTTGTGTAGCTGTTGATTAACAAGGACCCATATGCATGGTTTCAAATGACAGGTGATCTCAGTCAGTTTTGAAAAATAAAAATATAACTTGTTTAAATTGGTTGTATTCTAACTAACTGTGTTACATGTAATAGGTGTGATAGCACGACATCCCCTCTACTATCCATACCTAAAGAAAACTTTAACTGCTCAGGCTCTGGAGGATTATTTCCAGCATCTTTTAGAGAGAGAACAACCTGAAGAGAAGTTAGTCACAAGGTATGTATCTTTATGACTTGTCCACATTAGCACATCCAGGCATTATGGCAGGAGAGAAATAATTTTCAGTTATTTTAATGTAAAGACACAAATTCAGGTTTGCAGTCTTTATTTTTATGCATACATCATTTGCATGGCATAATTCAATGTACAGGCTGAGCACTCTCCACCTTAAAAAACTCCAGTATAGAGCTGGATGTGGAATGGTAATTCCATCTGTGAATTTGATTTTGTTCCAATTGAAACCAAACTCCAAAAATGTCTGCATTCTCTGCAAAACAGAAATCTGAAGTTTTGTGTCAGAAACATCAAAATAACATTTAGTTTCCAAGTTGTCCAGAGCCCCAGCAGCCTGCCAGGCCAGGGGATGGGACCTTGCAAGCCCTGGCTTTGGGACAATCCACATAGCAGGCTGACCTGGAGCTTGGCAGTCCATCTCATGGACTGCCCTGGAACTGGGGATCCTGAGAGCCCTGGGGGCCTGTTAATACTGGGACCCGGGACTTCCAGGCTCTCAGCTGCCTCTCAGCCTACCAAACAAGTTACTGGGGAGCCAGGAAGCCAAGCTGGAAGAAAACCAGACAGCCTTTGAAACCTGATGGAACCTTGCATGGTTTTCATTGGAATGTCTAAATGAAACATGAAGATTCCGATGAATTTGCAAATTGCAATTTAAAAAAAAAAAGTTGTTGACATTTTTTCAATCAGCTCTACTCCAGTATAAATGGTCACATTCTGGCAAAAAACTACATACTTGAATTTGGCATTTAAAGGAAAGAGCACAGATTGGTTCCTTTCCTGGAGTAAAAAATAAACTGAACACTTCACATGCCATTCATTCACAATACTGCATCCTGTGCCAGAGAGCAGGGTACATGCAGTGATGGTTTTCCTGCTTTTTCAAGGCCCCCATGTGTTTGATGGTCGAAGATTTTGTCACAACATCAACCCCTTGCCTCAGAACTGTATTCTAGAATCTAAGCTAAGAAAGTAAAATGTTAACCCTTACGATGGTGAAGAATCCACCTTATCCCATACTGTGGGGCCTCTAACATGTCAGTCTACAGTAACTGTATTAGGAATCTATTTCTATATAAGGTGGTGGTTTTATAGCCATCTGCAAAGACTACAGTCCTCAGAATAATTACATATTTCTATCTGTCTTAGTTCCACCAGGGGTCTTTCTAGTTCCTGGAGCAGTTCAGGATTGGGAGGAGGTTTAAAGTCCACCTTAGTGACACCTCCACTCCCCCTCCTGCCAGGCTGTGAGTTCTGTGCTGTTCATTAGAGAGACAGCACAGAATCTCACCTGGTATTTATTAAGTGCTACCAAATGAATTTACTGATAAATGTTTTGGGTTAAATTTAAAAATGGTTTCATCTGTAACTCGGCAGAGGAAGACAAAAATGAAAAAATGCTACACATTTAATAGATCTGCTACAAGAATTGCTCATACATCAAACAACTCACACTGGTATTGTCCTTTCTGCTTAGTTAATCGAGGTTTGCTCGTTTCTTAGTGCTGTTTATGTTCATTGACAGAGGCTAAAGTTTCCCTCTGTTCTGGATAGCAACAGTTTATTTTGATTAATTAGATCATCTCTGGTTTGGGCTTCTTTTAATGATGTGATAATGGGACTCTGTGAGTAGCGTGAAAAGCTACTGGGGAAAATAATGGATCCTTTTATAGAGTTGGTTTTTTGTTTTTGTTTTTAGATTATAAGGATTATGCTCACATGTTTCAGATCTGAAAGTTTCTTTTTAGACTTTTAGACAAAACATTTTTATGAATGTGAAAACTAGAAATAAACCAACAGTCTTGCTGTTTAAACAGACAGTGTTGGGAATATGGAAATGCAAATGACTTTTTGAACATTATAATTTGAAAACCAAAATATTTTTGTACTTTTTTAAAAAAAAATGTTCTAACCATAATTCTACTTCATTGCAGATCAGAGGTTAACAGCATTTTGCCTTTCATGGCATTTCTTTAAGGCTGGTAAAATAAATAGGCATACAGCCTGGAAGGGAAATTATTTTTGTTAGATTATACCTGTAATTGCACACACTCTGAAGTTTTCAGGGTTTCAGGTAACATATAACAACAAAGGTCTTATTTCTAACTAGATGGGGAATTTGCTTTTTTCCTCATAAAGCAAATTCGTCTTGAATTAATTGCACTTTTTGCCTTCTCTATAAGTGATATGCATCCTCAAAATGGAATAGTCAGACAAATTTGGATATACTTCCTGACAGCAAGGAAGATATAACATTCACACACAGAAACGAGCTCTACCTCTAGAAAAGGATGCCAGTCTCTGGAACTCTGCAAAAAGATAGGTCTGAGCAATTCTGCTCTTGAAAGCAGTGTGAATTTGTTAGCAAGGCACTGTAGTACATATAGAATCATAGAACTTAGAGATGTAAAAGATTTGCTGGCCACTTCACTCCCTCCCTGTCCTGACCTGCCAGTGAAGGGTTATTTGTGAATCACTACATTTTTCAGTGCTTTAGACACAATGCACATTCATATTTATTTAAAGAAAGGTATTAGAAATACAGCATAAAACTGTAGAAATAAACTTTGTTTTGCCCTCTTCAAAAGGAAATAATAACTTATTTTTCAAAAACTAATAAAATCCTTCTCTTTTGTCTTAATTAGCTCATTATGTACCCTCTTTTACACTATTAATCAGATACATTCTGTGAGCCTCTTGTCAGCACTTCAGCTACACCTAGCTTTTATCACTTTTAATTCTGCATGCTTCTAATTGTATATATCTCCATAGTAGAGGAAAATATCAGAAACATACATATAAACTGTTCTATTCAGAATTATGGCTCAATTTAGGAAACAAGATTAAAAATAGTTACAGTTGTGAGGTCTCTACTTTTCTGAATGAGGGAGAGTAATAAAGTTGCTCTGTGAGCATTTTCTGGTTTAGTTCTCTCTCTCTCTCTTTGGGCTAGGGTCATTTTCTTGCTCTGTGGATAAGGGTTCCCATGTTCAAAAAGACAATACTTGTCAGATATGTGTTTACTAGACATTATCAGTCATTTTACACAAAATTAAGCAATGAGAAAACGATACTTATCTACATACTAAGACTCAGAATCCACTGTAATTTCTATTCATATATTTAATGCATAATAATCAACCTCCTATATTATTGCACCACACTATTACACAAACATCTCTTCTCTGAAACCTATCATTTCACCTCCAGCTCACTCTTAAATAGGAAGAGTGCTCTCTTTCTCTTGATGTATAAATTTACTAAGCAAACATACAAGCAAAGTACAATGTGGCCAAAATTAACTGGGAACTCATGGAAAAGTCTTATCTTTAATGAAATACCTAGGCACTGCACTTTAGAGGAAGTAATTAAGGAGGCACCCCATTGTGCCTAGTTATGGGAGTTCAGTTAGAACAGTGAATTTTCTTTATTTTATTAGTTTCTGTCACAATCTTAATGTTCTTTGAAGTGTTTTTATTTGTTTTTTGAAGAGTTTCTGATGTTTAAAAGCAGATTTTAAAAATACTGAGTGAATTGTACAAATATATTATCTTTTCTTAGGCTTGTTTTAGATTTTACACAATTACAGTATATATCAATGCTACGTAAATATACTGGGTAACATATTTTTGTTGGTGTAGTATCACTGCATGTGCATTGTAATCCATCATTATCTTTTTGTGTTTGAACCATGTTCACATTTGAACCTCCACAAATGTACCCATAATATTTCCAGGTGCTATATAGAGTAGTTGCAATTTTATGCACTGATTTGCAGAATCACAGTATGGTTATTTCTCAATAACTGATAGCATATGAATTCCTGGTGGGATGAAAGCCATTCTTAGCCAAAGAAAGATCAAGGATTTGATTAATTATTGTACACATGCAAATGTTGTGTTTTATATGCACAAACACACAGACCCTGAAAATACTGCCTTTCATAGAGTTTCTGCAGTTCGCGTGGTAGCTAGAAATGTTATACAAAATTACTGCAAAGCCCTTGAAGTAAATAAGCCATTAACTTCTCTTCAAAGTGAATATCTTTTATCCTAAGCAAAATTGTTTTACCTTATCAAAATTTACAAATCCAAAGAGTTGCGGAAGAATTACTCTACATTTTTAATCCAGTAAAATTCCCGACATTCTAACTGGTTCTGGATGTCTGATTTGCGGACTCATAGTATGGCTATTTCTCAATCATTGATAGCATATGAATTCCTGGTGGGATGAAAGCCATTCTTAGCCAAAGAAATATCAGAGAAATGAGTAATTACTGTTCAGATACTTTTCAGTAACAGGGTTCAGAGTAGCAGCCGTGTTAGTCTATATTCGCAAAAAGCAAAGGAGTACTTGTGGCACCGTAGAGACTAACCAATTTATTTGAGCATAAGCTTTCGTGAGCTACAGCTCACTTCATTGGATGCATTCAGTGGAAAATACAGTGGGGAGATTTATATACACAGAGAACATGAAACAATGGGTGTTACCATACACACTGTAAGGAGAGTGATCACTTAAGATGAGCTAATACCAGCAGGAGAGCGGGGGGGGGGGGGGGAGGGAGAAAACCTTTTTGTAGTGATAATCAAGGTGGGCCATTTCCAGCAGTTGACAAGAATGTCTGAGGAACGGTGGGGGGTGGGGAAATAAACATGGGGAACTAGTTTTACTTTGTGTAATGACCCATCCACTCCCAGTCTCTATTCAAGCCTAAGTTAATTATATCCAGTTTGCAAATTAATTCCAATTCAGCAGTCTCTCGTTGGAGTCTGTTTTTGAAGTTTTTTTGTTGAGGAATTGTCACTTTTAGGTCTCTAATCGAGTGACCAGAGAGATTGAAGTGTTCTCCGACTCCCCACTGTATTTTCCACTGAATGCATCCGATGAAGTGAGCTGTAGCTCACGAAAGCTTATGCTCAGATAAATTTGTTAGTCTCTAAGGTGCCACAAGTACTCCTTTTAAATATTTCATAGTCCTGTTACTGAAAAAAGAAATCTTTCTATTGTGGACACTATAATCCCTCTGTTTGAATTGGCTCCTGCACTAAAACTTTGCAATTTGCCCATCAAACTTTGGCTACAGTTGTTACCTAATTAACAGAAAACAACCTTAGTTTATTAATGTTGGAACATGATATAATCAAAATTCTTGTACAGCTTAATCAGAAAAGACCAACCAAGTTCATATCCTACCTTATTACTATTAAGGTGGAGTTTTGGGGTTTTTTTCCTTCTGATTAGTGTGCTTGAATCAAAATGGGGGCATCATCACAGTCCTTAAAAAATTACTTTGGATCTTCAATTTCTAAATGCTGCGTTTCACTAGTAATTAATCTAAATCTACTGTAAAACAAACATAAATTTGTTTGTTCTAAATTTTACCTTTAAAGATATGAATTGCCAGGAATACACGGATTAAACTTCGTTCTGAAAAATTCCCTTGGTGGTGGTGGTATTGCATCCTTAAGAAGTGACCCACAGGTACGTATGCAGGCATTGATTTTGATTTTAGTTATTTTTTATAACTACATATTGCACAAACTCTTTTTAACCAACACTGGGATAGAGTAATAATCTATTGACTGATAGCTATCTTTTAATTTCACAAAAACAGTCTCTCATTCATTCTTCCAAGTTTGAAAACTAAGCAGTGATGCATAGCTCAATTGGTGGAAAAGATTTGGTTTATATGTGAAATGTTGGATTTGCAGACTTTATGAAAGGTGAAGTTGCCATGCTTTGTGATGTGTCAGCTGCATTTTTGACATACTAATGAATTTAGCTACTCAGAAAAATGTAGTCACATTTTTGGAGAGCAGGTGTCTACTAGACAACTTGGTTTTGAGTGTATTCTGGTATACATAGGACGAGATTCCCAACTGGTGTAACTCCATTGATTTTGATCAGATATTTAATTGGTGTAACTTGACTGACTTCTATGGAGTCACACCAACTGAGAATCTAGGCAGGGTTTAATTCTGGTTAATCCTGTGTAGGTGTGCAAAAGGAAGATGGAGGCACAGGAAGTATGTTTACACTGCATTTAGACACCCACAGCTGGCCCATGCTATCTGACTTGGGCTTCCAGGGCTCAGGCTTAAGGGGCTGAGGCCTCCATAAACTGCACAAAGCCCCAACCATACACACACTGTGTTGACAGCCCAATTCTGCCATCCTTACTCATGCTGAGAAATACCTTACTTCACAAGTAGTCTCACTGAAATCATCTGGACTGTTCACAGAATAAAATACAATTCAACATGAATATGGTGTCATAATTGAGTCCTAAATTAAAAAAAACTATAAAGCAAAGAGATCTAGCTCACTGAACCCTGGTATGCAGTAATTTAAATAAATAAGTACTGGAAAAGCTTCGCTCTACCTACCAAAGTTTAAATGGTTGCAAATCTTAAGTCAAGTTTTTAACTTTTACTTAGGAAAAACTACATGAATAGCAAAGTCAAACAAATAAAAGAAAGAGAGAACCTATGTGGCTTTGCAGTTCAAGGGTTAAGGAAATTACCTAAAATCTGGTTGTAACGTTATATAATGGGCTATTGGCTTAGCAGCAAAATTCAGATCCATACTTTGAATACACCAAAGTTCAGGGATGTTATGTAACGTAGAAGTCTGATATCCTGCTTGTTTCAAACAACTTTTTTAAATTTAAAATATATGTTTGCAAAGATGGTATATTTAAATATGTAACTTAATTTTAGATACTTGGTTCACGCAATGCAATCTATTTTCTGTTTCGTTCTCTCTACAGGGCAAGGCATTTGGACAGATGTTACTGGATTTCCAGATAAAAAATGTTCCAGATTTAAAGTCCTTAATAGAATAATGATTATTGGGTTTGTCTGTTTTTAAAACTCTGAGTACAAACAAACAAACATGCTAAACAAAAACTAGCTTCTTGAGTCAAATTCAAGAAACTTCAAACTAAAGTGGTGGTGACAGTTCTCTTTCTCAGGATTAACTGTAAGGCACAGAAAAGTGAATATTTTGAGTATTACCAGACAAGTAGATTTGTCTGTGACTAATGGTATTTCCTATCTAGTTAATATATTGGATAAAGAGTTAATTTATTTCCTGTAAAATATAATAAAGAAATAAAATAAAAAATAACAATTTTACAGTGAGATAACCAGACAACCACACACACTTGCAAAATGAAAACTACCTTTCAATCCAGTCCTCCTCTCCGTCCTTTTTTAGAACTCTTAATAATTAAGAGGAATAATATTGTTTAACTCTAACTGCTCAAGTCACCACCTTCAGTCTGCACTGTGATTTTGCACAGTATATCCCTTAGGTATACAGAACAGTCAGATAACTTGGTGCTCGTCTATTAAAAAGTCACCATTTACCAACAACTGTCAAACTGTGGTAGCAGAGGTCAGTTTTTCCCTCTAATTAGGGCAGTAAATAGCTGTAGTAACTCAAGCACCACTGTGTGGTGACTGATGGTGAATATTGACTTTGAATGGTGACCACTATACTTCAGGGTATTCTGCAGTCAGTGAGAGAAAGCTGAGTGTTTTCTATCCCCAACTTCTCTCATTGCTTATAACCCTTATTTAAACAGCACTGAAGTAATTACAAAATGGAGCTCTCGTCATGTGGATTATTTTGAAGAAGAAAAAATGCTAACAGCCAGATTCGATGCCCCACTGTGTCTTGTGTGATGCTACAAAAGGGATGGAATCTGGTCTTATCACCTCTGTTGGAGATTCCTGTAGTGCACAGGAGTTCCCAGGAGGTGCTGAGTCAGTTTAGCTGTCCCTTGCACCACCCTTCTCTACAACCCTGGAGAGGGAGCATGTTGGGGGCAGAAAAGAGGCATGTCTGATTTGCACTGTGTTCCATCTATCCTCAGCTTCCCAAAAGTACACTGACCTATTCTGCATCAGAGCTGGTGCCAGATGGTAAATTAGAGAGCTGTATCCATCTCCCCGAAAAGAAACTCAGTCTAACAGATCTTCAGGCCTGATAATTCTCTGTATCTCCTACCACAGCAGAAAGATATGTATGTTTGGGGGTTTTTAAATCTCTTAGTGGACAATGTTTAGGTACTTTTATATTCAGAAATGTGTATGTTCCTTTATTTTCAGAAGAATTTATTAACTGTTTAGTGCTGATAAAATTGAGACTTTAATTATAGGGGTTACAGCTATGAATGATGTGTAGGTGCTTTGTAAGCCTCATCAGAAATCTTTGGCAGTGCCTCTGAGCTCTAATCTGTTCTATCACTGTTCTCCATTTGCTAGCCTATCACTAGCAAGGATTGTAACTGAATTTTTCCAGTTTGCATTGTGGTTTTGTCCACTTGAGGACTATGTTGAGAACATCATGTGTGGAATCTTGACCCTATTAAAGTCAATGACAAAACTCTCATGGAATTTGCGGGGGCCAAATTTTCACCCATATTATTTTGGCTTGTGACCTAAACAGAATGTAAGAAGATAATATACTAATTACTGTGTCAACTAGTCATATGTAGTATTATTTGTACATCATTATTAAGTCTGGTTCTAAAGGCAAATGTGGGAAAACCATGGCTTTGTCACAGAAAAATATGGAAAATTCAGAATATTGGGGGGGGAGGTACACAATATTTAAATTGTTTATATTTCTTTTCCATTAGAAAAGTTAAACAGCTGTCATCAATAGTCTGAAACCATATTAAGACAGGAAAACAGAAAAACCCAACAAATAGTCAAATTTATTAATAACAATAATTAATGGAAGAAAGTCTTGCTCAGTAGCAGACTAAGATGAAAAAGGACCATGGGCCAGACCCTCAACTGGTGTAAATCAGTACAACTCAGTAAAGTTCAATAGTTATGCTTATTTACACCATCTGGGGATCTGGCCCCATGATGTTATTACAATACCCTAAAAGTGACATTTTTGGTCATGGAAATCATGGCTATGCCAAACATATACAGCCTTAATCACTGTGCTGTTTAAGTGATTTTGTATTTCTATATGCGACTACTTTGATATTGAAAGTAAACTGGTAAAAAGGCTAGATATTTCCGTAATTTAAATAGTTTCTTTTAGTATATTTTCCAATTGCAACTTAGTTTAGAAATGTTTTTAATATTAATTGTTTTGGGTTCCTTTTATGTTTTCTGAGTTTGTGTGTTGGTTCAGTTCCCACTTTAGATTGTATCTCACCCAATTCTGTACCAAATTAAACATTCACTGTTGGTTAATATGAAAATTGAATAACTAAACACTGAACACTTTAGACCCACTGGTAGTGGTGGCCTGTGGACTGGGAGGTGCAGAGCATTCACAACTGTACAACAGAGGCACAGTTTGTTGAAGAATTAAACCATGCAATGTTCATGTTGATGGAGTAGGGAATGGAGAGGGGTTTCTCTGTCTCTGTTGGAGTTCATACCCCTCCAGACACCACTAAACCATCCCCAGTAGGGATAACCTTGAGCTACGGCTGGATTTTGTTTGTTTGCTTTTGCTTTTGCAACACACTAGATTGCACCAAGTGGCATTTATTTTCATAATATTTTCCTTAGGGAATGTGTCAAAATCCCTTAGACAAATTGTCACTGGCCTCGGAGCTCTCTAATTTTACTGTTTCTTATGACAGCTCTAATTCTCAAAATAAAATATGTAATATATCCTAAAATGTTGCACGAGGTGAAATGCCTTTTTAAATTTTAATTATAATGTAATAGATTAAACTAATATGTTTAGTGAAGAAAAAAAGTATTTTCTTTCTAGAAAAAATGTGTATTTCCAAGGGGTTAGTTTCTTATGTTTATGTCTAACAGAAACCATGGACAACTTCAAGTAATAGATATAAACATACCTTGTTTTATTTTACTGAAAAACAGAATAGAAAGGAGAAGTGTCAAAGTATATGGCTTTTTTTTTTTTCTCTTGTTTTGCTCCCCTTTTGGTTGAAAGGGATTAGGCATGCAGGAGCCAGAGTTAGAAAGAGCCTAATATAGGTGCTCAACCTGAGATTTCCATGCAGGACTTGAAAGTTTTGCTGCTTTTCAAAAATAGCTGTAATCGTCTATTTACTAACAAAGAAAAATGTTATCAGTGTACAAGTTATTAAGTTTAAATGTATATTTTTGTAATAATAAGCAGTTACATTGCACCTTCTATCCAAAGATCTGAAACTTTATGAGCATTAATAAATGAAATCTCCCAATACTACAGCCTTGCGGTGGTGCAGTGTTATCTGATTGTATCCCCTGGGGCTATGTGTCTGGGCTGGGGGCAGTAATGCTACATTTCATTGATTTCTTGTTTATCTGATGCGTTCCAGTGGCTTTCTAGCCCTCCGTATAAGCCAGCTGTCAGGAAAGGTGCGGCTTTTTCATGCTTCAGCTGCTTCACTGCTGTGTGGGTTACTCAGTGCAGTAATGCCACAGCCTTCACTTTGTTCCTTTGAAACTCAGGAGCATAAAGGCTTTGAGCTTCCTCCTACCTGTGGGGACCACCCCGCTTCTCTTCTTGAGTTTCATCTTGGGTTTCTCTCCCGGATTTACTTGTAATGGACTCTGGCAATTTGGGGATTAAAACTAACTGGCCTTTAACAAGCAAACAAAGGCTGCTTCTGACTAAACAGTGCTATGATCCAGCGTGAAAACATGTATTGGTACCAACCAAAGAGTTACCGTTCCCTCTGGCTTCAACCTAACGCTACTCCTGAGGGGGAGACCCTAGGGGCCCCGGAGGCCTCCCCTGTTTTGCTGAGCACCGCAAGCTAATTGGGCAAAAACCCGCAGGAATCCCTGCCCGCTGTGTCCAGGTGTTACTCTGATGTGACAGAGTCAGGAGAATCAGCTCGATGGGGTGGGGGAAGATGCCGCAAGGCATGAAAGGGCTGTGGGGTGTAAGTGGGGTTCTAGGGAGCCGCCTCCTTATTGTTAAGTATAAATGTTTCGACAGGCGCCGTTTCTGCGTGTGATCCCGCGTGGGGAAACTCCGTGTTTGCTCCAGACACCAGTAAAATCCGAGGGCAGCGGGAGGATTTGCTGTATTTGCCTTTTCTCATCGGTTCAGTCCTTCTGTGGTCGTGGGGAGGATGCAACTCAGGGTTGTCTCCGCAAAGCACCTATAAGGTGCCGAGAGCCCTCCTCACCCCTTGGGCCTGAGCCTAATGTTGGGGACCATCGCCCCTTTGCAGAATGTGACCCAAGATGCCGCGTCTTCACGTGCTCGGGTGCACTGGCAGCGGGAGAGCGTCTTCAGGCCTAGGAAACGGTGCGGGAGGGTGGCGGTGTGAAGTGCGGCAAGGGGAAGAAGCTGAACCCGGAGAAGAGCGAGGACTAGGCCCTGCCGGTGGCCAGGGGCCGCCGACCTGGACTAATTTGGCTCTTGCTCTAATCTCTGAATAATGATTTAAGAAGCGCTGGGGCCAGTCCCGTAATGCGCTGAGCACCTTCTCTGCCTTCAGGGGGAGACGTGGGTCTCCAGCGCCTCAGGACTGGGTCGAGCTTCTCTTTTCTGTGCAGAATCAAGGGCGAGGGATTTCTGGGCCCAGGGCTGTTCGCATCTTCTCGGCAGCGATGGGGTGGGGATGAAACGCTGCTTGTTTGGAAAGGGGAAGAGACCCGCGGGGAAGGCAGTCGCGTTACTGTACCCCAGCAAGGGAGCCTCCCTCGCCGCCTGCTCTGAGGACGTCGATGCATGTAGGTGTGATCTGGTGATACGGACAGGCGTGTTTTACATTGTTCATTTTCTGTAACGTTCTTAATGCCGATTTCCCGCCTTATGTTCCCCAGGCCGGGGGACCCCTCATGCGGGCTCAACCACTGAATCGGCTCTGAAAATGCACTCAAAATCGGCGGGTAGTGCTCGAGCTATCGGGGATCGGTTTATCGCGACTCGTCTAGACCCGATAAATCGATCCCCGAACACGCTCCCCGTCGACTCCAGAACTCCAGCTCGCCAGAGGCGGAAGCGGTCGACTCGCCGCTGTCCTCACGGCCGGGTAAGTCGACCTAAGATACACTGACTTCAGCTACGCTATTCGTATAGCCGAAGTTGCGTATCTTAGATCGACACACTCCCCCTCCCCCCCGTGTAGACCAGGGTAAATTTTTACCACCTGCGGTTGGCGATCGAACGGGGGAAAGCGCAGGTTTGAAACATAAACCTTAAAAAACAGCATCACTCTGCATCCTTGACATCGCTGCTTCTGCCGTTTGGCTGGCTGAAAGCGTGTCTGCAGCTTGTCCGAAAAGTTCCCACAACCTTCTTCTCAGTGCAGTTGCACCTAGAAATAGATCAGTCCCTTAAAACCACGTCGGTTAAAGCTAGTTTTTGCAGCACAGGTTGCAATGTTGTTTAGGGGGGATGAACCTGCCACGAACCAAGCAAACACCCTCCACACAATTAAATGAGGTGAACATCGCCTCAAGCTATTTTCTCTTGTAGACTGGGCAGGCTTTGGAGCTGATCCGCGACGTGGCTAACCCTGCATTATATAATAACTTGGCTGGGACTCCCAAAACAAACTCCCTAAAGCCTGATTCCCTCCTTCCCCCACCAGTAAGTGCCAGCAATGAATGGCTACGCAGGAGGTTCGTGCTGGTTTGTCACTCCGGTTGCAGGTTAGAGAGGTGGAAGTACTTTTCGTTTAGCACGGAAGCTGCTTGTTACTTCTGAGCAAGATCAGACCAGTGATTCAAAAGTAGGGAATGGCCCTTTACAAGAATAATTTCATGAAATCCACCTTTCGGTTCCAAGCCCCTAGTTGTGAAGAAGATCCCTCGGCTGAAATATAGCCTTTTGCAAGGAGTGAAAAGGGGAGTAGCAGATTTTAGGATAGGCACCACACTGCGTGCTCTGCAGAAGCTGGTCCAATCTCTTATTCTCCTTTCTGCTGCAGCCGACTGTGAGGTGTCATTTACCGACTCACAGAGAACCATCAGACAAATATTGATCGTCCAGGGCAAAAGACGTGGGGAGGGGAAAGGAAAGGCCAAAAACCTGACTAACCCTCAAATGATCCCCTTGACTTGCTCTCTCCTGCTCCTCCTTCCATGTGCCCGCTATAAGGCAGGGTCTTACAGGGTGGTTTCTTTTGGGTTTCAAACACTTGGTAGAGACTTTTTGTGGCAAGTGATTAATTATAAAAACGCCCCTAGAAAGTTTGGATTTCGGATCCATTCCTGAATGCCCAGTCTATGTTATGCCATGGTGAGGAGCCCTCCTCCCCCCGACACTGGTATGATGACTGAAAGGGAAAATATTTATTTGCTCTAAGGCGGTCCTGCTTTGCCCACAGAAATGTGTCGAGGCTTTGGGCATACACAGTTCCTGCCCGCTTCTCAGCAAGTGTTTGTAACCGACCAAGACGCTAAATCAGTTTGTTTGCAGATGTTCAGGCAAACAAAACGTCAGGAAATTAGCTCAAAAATTTTCCCAGCTCTGCAATCTTCCTTAGAAAGGGGGATAGTGTGAAAAGCTGGCCCTGCCCCTCCTCCTGTTTCTTCCCACCCGCTTTCTTGCTTCATGTATAGTGGGACGAAGTTTCTTTCTCCAGACGGAACTAAAAGGTTGAATCGGGAGTGTTTGTGACATGAACAAAAGTCAATGGCACTGGGTCTGGGGGACAGTGCGACTGCAGGGGCTGGGAGAAAGGCTGTGGCCACAGAACCCGAGGATAAAGGGGAGCGTGGCCCCCCTCCCTTCCTGGTCTCCAAGGCCCTGTCATTTTCCAGGTAAGATGAATGTCCTCCCATCAATCATTCCGCGCAGCCCCTAGGGAGAGCCGGGAATTTGCTCGGCTACTGAAACTTATTAGCCTCAGACTAGGCGGCTTTGTTGCCCTGACAGAGCTGCTCTTTTGTGGGCTTTGTTCCCGGGATTTATACATTGACATAATGGATTAGCGGGAAACAAACAGCAGAGGCATGTTTCCTCCGCTCTCTTAGCCGACGGATTTTAGGACAAGTTAAATTGTAAATATGAGTTCCACTCCCCTCCTCACTTCGCAGCCTGTTGTCTTCCCAGATAAGCAGGAAATTATCGATCGATGTAAATGCAAATGGTTTTGTAAAGGAATCAAGTGCACGATCACTTGTCATTGCCACTACGATTTCCTCTCCTCCGTACACTGCGCTGTGTAATAAACATTTATTGTGCCTGCCTAATCCTTTGAACTTTGAGGAACTCAGTGCGAGAGGAAAGAGCTTTGTTTAGGAGGAAACAAATTGTCACTGTCGTTCGTCACGAACTATGACAAACAGGGGGAACTTGTAATTTGTAATTTACTATCCCGGCCAGTTAGTTATTTAGCGAATACACCTATCAGGGGACATTTTAACTCGAAGGAGCTGTAGTCACTCACAACATCAAAAATGAGTGCTAGTGTTTGAGGTCAGATCTCTTACTCACTGCATGTTTATAACTACATATAGTCCAGGCAGACAAATGCCCGTAGTAGCTCTTAGGCATTGTAATGTTTAATGCGGTGTTTGCTACAGTGATGATCCCGGAATATAACAGAATCCGGTATATTCAAATGCAGTTGATATTTGATGCTCGTTTTAAAGCGATTACAAGGAATTGCAAAGAAAACAGAATACACAAATGCAAGTGGTAGTTGGAGAGATCCAAATGCAACGGGAGAAATTCTCGGGCAATCTAACTGACCTTTCTATTCTACAGGCCCAAATCGATGATGATGTTATATTTGAACGCCGTGAAGACTTGGGGGGCCGGGGGGGGACCATTTTGAACGCGTGAGAAAGCGCAACTTTTTATCTTGGAAGTAGTTTGCGTTACTTTGAGGCCCCCACTTACAGGCTGTAGCTGTACACAATTTACGCCCATAACGAAATCAGTGGCACTTGTGTCATTCATAACTTCCCTCAATGGCCATTCATTTTATTCCATCGCTTCCCTCTCTCAGCTTTGAATTCCTGCAAACGGACACATTGTTCGACTGCCTAGTTCCCTGGCCCCTCTCCTCGCGAACAGGCGATCCAGAAGCCAGGAGCTGCTCTGGGGAGGAGCTCTGCCTCCCAGAGGCTTCAACAGGGCAGCAGCATCGGGGCTTGCCCAGGAGACTTTTTTTAAGCGCTGCTTCTGAATAAAGGTTTACTTCACTCACGGTTGGAAGCCGCCCACTTCCCTCTCAGCCAATCGGGGTTGTGCTTGCTTGTGGCCCCGCCACCCCCGCCTGCCCGCCCGCCGGGATAAGAAGGCGGGATGCTGGGGTGGGTAGCAGCATCCCGCCGCAGGAGGAAGGCGAGGGAAAGCCTCCAGGCCCGCAGCATGAAGAACCCCATGTACCAAGTGGCCTCCCTGCTGCTGGAGAAGCTGCTCCTCCTGGCCAACCTCAGGCTGTGCAGCGAGGGCCCCGGCGCGGCCGAGGAAGAGGCGAAGCCCGCCAGCTCCTACGACGCCACCTGCTTCAAGCGGGGCGACCTGCTGGAGGTGCCCCGCACCCTCTTCGTCCACTTCGGCATCTACCTCGGGGACAACCGCGTGGCGCACCTGATGCCGGACATCCTGCCCGCCTTCACCGACGACCAGCGGCAGATCCAGCAGGTGGTGACCAACAAGAGGCTCATCCTGGGCGTCCTGGCCAGAACGGCCCGCATCCGGGTGGACACGGTGGAGGACTTCGCCTACGGCGGCTCCATCCTGGCGAACCACATGGACGAGGCCTTCCCGAGCAAGGCGCTGTGCGAGGAGGAGGTGGCCCGCCGGGCGGAGAAGCTGGTGGGGGCCACGGCGTACAGCCTGCTGTGGAACAACTGCGAGCACTTCGTCACCTACTGCCGCTACGGCTCGGCGGTCAGCTTCCAGACCGACAAGGTAAAGCCCGCCCGGGCCCGCTCAGCCGGGCGCCTCGCTAGGGGAGGGGACACACCCACCCGGGTTGGCCTGGGGTGACTCGTACAGGTGTGTGCTGGTCCTCTGCCCATCTCCCCTCTGTGTCTGGGGGCGGGGGGAGCAAAGCGGAGCCGATCTGTTCGCTTTGCTGGCTGCCCCGCTTACCGTCTGACGGCCCGTGGAAACCCTAAACGCTAGGACGGGCTACCTCCCCCTGGGCTGGCACAAATCACTACCAAAGGGTTTTTTCCTCTCCTGCTGGTAATAGCTCACCTTCCCTGATCACTCTCCTTACCGTGTGTACGGTAACACCCATGTTTCATGTTCTCTGTGTATATAAATCTCCCCACTGTATTTTCCACAGCATGCATCCGATGAAGTGAGCTCACCAAAGCTTATGCTCAAATAAATTGGTTAGTCTCTAAGGTTCCACAAGTCCTCCTTTTCTTTTTGCGAATACAGACTAACACGGCAGCTACTCTGAAAACAGCTTTAGAGTTACCTGGCGAACGGATTGGAAGTCCCCCTGGCCTCCCACCCGGCGTGTGAGCCAAACACCTGCCCAGCTGGAGTGAGCCAGGACAGGACGCAGAGTCTTGGAAGACTGGTGGCTGGGGGGACTGGAGAGGGAAACTGCCCCAGCAGGAGCCCCAACGATCTTGCTGTAACTTTAACCATGTCGTTCCCCTATGTGAAAGGAGAGCTCACTCAGCCTCTTTCCCCCTGCATGAGCAGCATCAGTAGCTTAACGTGAGCCTTCTCTGGGGGGCGGGAGGGGGAGGGCTCCCTTCTCCTCCTCCCCCTGGTTCTTTGGCTGCTACTCCAAAAGCTGCTTGCAAAAGGAGTTGTCTGAAGCCATCATTTGCTGGAGGTTTTGAACTTTGTCTACATACTTCTAGTCCCTTGTCTAGTGTTTCCTAACACCCCGGAGCCTGAAAACTGGCAAGAGACAGTCTTAACACTTCAAATCTCCCATGAGGTCAAATGACCTGACATCCTGCAATGGACCATTAACGCTGAAAGGGATTTTGGTCCTTGACTGCTAATGGTTTGCTAGACTCAGCATGAAAGGAATCTGTCCATGCAGAGGGCCCAAAAATGCGTAAATACAGGTAGAAGTTACAAACTCACCCCTCTGTAGGTCATTTCCACCTGCCCCCAAAGGGAGTCTCCCCCCATTTCAAACCCAATTAGAATGCTTGGAAACGGGTTAAAACCCAAGGCTGTCTGGTTCCAAGCATTGTTATTGCTGCAAATCAAGCCCCCACCACCGCAAAGGTTAACTTAGTGGAAGAAACACAGACTCTTGAAATTGGCAAGGTTCTAAAAGTATGTGAAGAAAGAGGAATCTCATTGATAATGTGATCTGCCATAAAGGTACATTCAGAGTAAAGCATCCTCTATGAAATCAAACTCTAGGCTAGTATTTGACCTGAATAAAGTAGCTCTATTTGGCATGGGTGAGGAGGAAAGTAACCCCTATACCTGAAAGGGCTTGTGGCACTGATAAATCAGGTGTTTCATGGCTAATAATCTCTGAGCTGGGGGTAGGGAGACAGACAGTGAATTTGTTTAAAGAAGCAAGACTGGCATCAGTCGACGGGGGTGGGGGGGGAAATAAAGAATAATAAAAGCAAATTTCTGCCAACAAAGCACACCTCCCCCCCTTCACCTTCTGATGATCTAAACCAATGATACTAAAATACTTTACTTTGAGGCACTGGATCCATGCTCTCTAGAAATGAAAAAGCCCAGCAACTCTGTCCATTTACCAGTTTTTAGTTAAACCTAGGTTCTCAGCAAATCCTGTGCCACCAGAGAGATCATGGATTTTGGAAAAGAGCTGGCAGGCCTTTCCTCCCCAGATAAAAGAAATGTACAGTTGCCGCATTATGAGGTGTCTGAAGTCAGTGATAGCAGCAGCCCAAGGCTAGTTTGGAAAGGAGTCTCCCCGCACTTTACAAGCCTACAAAAGTAAACATGTCAGATTTATTTAGGTAGCGCAAATAATTTCTCGCAGTGAAAGCCACGTTTCTGCGTGATAATTATGTTGGAGCACATACTACCCTGTGTGCTCATTTCAGCCAAGGAACAGAGGCTAGTCAGCTTCTTTTTTATTATTATTATTTTTTATTTATTTAAAGTAAAATATTTAATCTATGTGTATTAGTAGTGGAGCACTTTCCATGAGTTTGAAAGCTTTGCTAGGTTTTACAGAATCAGAACAGATTTTAATTGGTGTTACTGTTTAGCACCTCCAGAATAACAGAGGTTTTTGTGTGTGGCTTGAATAGTCCAACGAACAGCTTGGTGAGAGGATAGGCTGTGTAAAATCTCAGTTGGGCTCAATCTTCACAATTCTTAAAAAAAAAAAAAAAACTTGTTTTTTTTCCAAGTGTACTCCCTGAGAAGTAGGTCACTTGGTGCTGAGGCCTGGTTTCCGTAAGTAAGCAATCTTTTGAGCAGTCTAGTCAATACTCAGCTCTCTGATTCGAAGTTACTGTATACTGGCACTGCAGCCACAGACTGCTGCAAAACACTGTTTCACTGTCTCTCCCTTCCCCATCCAACGCCAAGCAGGATCTTGGATGTTTTATTCAGCAGGAGATCAAACAGAATTAATGGCATTTTAAGGGATTGCAAAGACTGACTCCAGGCGTATTTCAGTCTGAAATCTGTAGTATGTAAAGGGGAGAGGGGAGTGTCTCTATGAAAGCAAAAAGAAAAGGAGTACTTGTGGCACCTTAGAGACTAACCAATTTATTTGAGCATGAGCTTTCGTGAGCTACAGCTCACTTCATCGGATGCATACTGTGGAAACTGCAGAAGACATTATATATACAGAGACCATGAAACAATATCTCCTCCCACCCCACTCTCCTGCTGGTAATAGCTTATCTAAAGTGATTATCAAGTTGGGCCATTTCCAGCACAAATCCAGGTTTTCTCACCCTCCGCCTCCCCCCTCCCCCCCCCCCACACAAACTCACTCTCCTGCTGGTAATAGCCCATCCAAAGTGACCACTCTCTTTACAATGTGTATGATAATCAAGGTGGGCCATTTCCAGTAATTTTCCAGTAGATGCTAACAGTCAGTTCACCAGAATGGCTTGCCCGCCATCCTATCCACTTAAATTCTCCTGCCATGTAGGTTTCACACCAAATTACAATCAGTTACAGGTTTTGCAAGTCATGAAAACAATTTCCAAGCTGCTTAGAAATAACTTAACCGGCAGCTAAATTTAACCTCTCTGCAGTGACGTCGATCATCAAGAAAATAAAGCGTGATTCATTAGACAACTAGTAATGAACTCTTAAGATAGGCTTGGGGTCTCTAAGGACCCGATCCTGCATGCACTGCAGTCAGTAGTAAAGCTCCTACGGACTCCAATGGGGCCAGGGGCAGTTTCTAAGGGGAATAGATCCCTTTTCACTCACCCAGCCATCCCTTTCTAGCCCACAGGAGTTGAATCCCTGGTACAGAGCAGTCTTTGATGGTCTGCTTTCTCCTTGCCCTCACCAATACCTATCAGTTTAGAATGATTTCATATTTAACTGTGAACCTTTCCCTCTGACTTTTGCAGTTCTGTGAAACAGTGAAGATGATTATTCGGGACCAGAGAAGTGTTCTTGCTTCAGCGCTCCTGGGATTAGCATCTATAGTCTGTCTGGGTTTGGCACCTTCCACCACCCTGCCCACTATCATTATTCCATTCTTTCTGTGGATGGCTGGTTAACAGCAGCACCAGAGTCTGTCAGTGCCTGTACATAGAACGTATAATACTGTATTTATAAAAGCACAAATTACTTATCAGCGGTTGTGTAAAGAGAAAAAAATGTGACCTGTAACTTGTGTAATATTTTAATCACATCTTTATCCAGAACACAATGTACAAAGAGTAGCTTACTGTGTAAGCCAAATAAACCAGATTTCCTGAAAATCTCACAGAAGGTGAATTTAACACACCTTCCAAGCCATGAAAGTGTGTGTGTGTGCGGGGGGGTGGGGTGGGGTGTTTGATATAGTTCTGCTCCCTGCTTTCAGTCATAAATTAATCTAGTGAATTTATTTTATCAGGTATCTCTTAACTCTGTGTATCCAAGTGCCATATAAAATAGTGAAGATTAGAGTTTCATCCTGAAAGTGGATGATAGAGGCCATCTAAGTACCTAGGCAGAAATGATGGAAGCTGAAAACAAGCTAATTTCACTTCCATATATATGTATTTTGCATTCAGGAAAGTTACTGTTTCTAAATCAACTTGTATTAAGCCTAGAAATATCTTTTAATGGAGAATAAAAGCAGCCTCAGGATTGTATTCTGCATTCGTAAAAACTCCTAGTTAAATATTGTTTCCTATACTACTGTGTGTGGCCAGATCGGTACTGCCCATTCAGTTCGTTTCTGAGAGGTGTTCACAAATCATATATCCATTTTAATTGCACAAACTCTGTACATCCTGAACAGCTTTTTGTCTGGGTTAAGTTGCAAGGAAAGCCTGCAGTTCCTCAGAATTTTCCTTGCTAGTAAGTGTCAGTGCAGCCAATATAATTCAGTACAGGGGGTTTCAGAAGATATGGAACAAAGCAATTTGGTTGGTGAAAACTAGTAACATGCAAACCAATAAGAATTTTCCTATGTTCAGGAGAGAAGGAAAGAGGCCTATTTTCTCTTCTCTTCCCTCAGTAATGGGAGCAGTGTGGGTGCCATAAAGTGTCATGAGTCTCTGTGGCAGATATTACAGTCAAGCTACTGTAATTTAACACCTATACATACCACATACCCCTTAAAAATTATACGTCTTTCATACACCAAATGTGTGAATATTTAACTAGAAGCCAGCAACTTTTTGAAGAGCATGTGATATATGATTCAAGGGCTTTTTGGAAAATATTGCTATTCTTAACTCAGGCTGATACCTTTTTATCTCAGACCTTTGTGAACTCTTTCCTTCAAAATCCAACCCTGTCTAGTCACTCATTTTGAGTGACTATTCTATTTTTATTATTATTATTATTATTATCTACAGTGTTTATTGCTGTTTGTAAACATGCCTTTTCTGCGTACTGAGGCATTTAAGCATTATTCTGCCTCTCCTTTTAAATCTAAAGCATGAATAATCTCCAAATCTTGTCTCTTAACAGTGAAAGCTCAATATACCACAGTCGATTAAGGACAATATTAAATAACAAAAAATGCCTCCTTTACTACCATTTCTATAATAAGATTTGCTTTATCTTTATTTGAGAAACAAAAAAACCCCAACTGTTTGAAGTGTGGTATCTTGAATTAAGTGTCTGCGCTGTTGCTAATAGCAGTGTCTCGTTTTGGCTACTCCACTACAACTGACTGAAAACGTAAAGACCAAGGATGAAATCCTGATCTTATTGAAGTCAATGGCAAAACTCTCATTTATTTCAATTGAGATAGGATTTCACCCCAGACTTCAATACCAATGCAGAACTGTATTTAGAATAAATTATATGTTCAGCTTGCAGTCATGCTCCAAAGCAGCTGGATTTAAACTACCACTAAGTTGTTATAAACAACTTACATTCTTTTAAAGAAAATCCTAAGGTGCCAACCTACAGCAAATTTTTAAACTAATGTGAAATGCTTTTCCATAACATATGTATCATAACCTCTGCACAGATTCCATTGCATTTTTTATTTACTGTACATAAAGTCAGCACTGTATAATTATATAAATATAATTCATTTTTATATGTTTACTTGTGTTCTGAAATTGATGAGCATAATGGAATAGCACTTCCCTAACAATGTTTATCCCAATAGGATGCTGAGCAATTCATTGAGACATATACGGTATCAAATTACATTTTATGTCTGCCCCTCCCTTTTATTTGGAATTTGTAAGAATTCCAGTAATTCTCATGAGTCAGTTACAGAATAAACAATGGGTCCATGATCAATAAGATAATCATAGTTAGGATTGTTATAAGGTGAGTGTACTCGCAATAGCTGTAATATCAAAGGACTGATGTTGCCGCTTTGCTAATGGGGATGGGGCAACCAGGGATATTTGGGGCAAGATGTGATTTGTCTGAAAACTTTGTTAGATGACACCGGGCACCTGGAACAGACACTGGGTTATTGTTCAGTCAGATCTAGTAAGTGAAAATTGCTCCATAAAGTATCTTTAAGGAATACTTAAGACGTGCTCAGACTAAGCCTTTTAAACCTGTGATACACTTGCTGTATTCTCATCAGAGCTGATTCACAGGAGGACTTCAGTTATGCCCTTATGCACTTAGGAGTTTTCATATAGTCCCCGATTCAGCAAAGGACTTAAGTCCCATTAAAATTAAAAATATGCTAATTTGGCTTGCTAAATTGGGGCCATAGACTGAGCAGATCTAACACCTGTGTCGATTCTCCTGTTCATCGTCTTGGATTGTTGCTCTGAAGTCTCAAACTTGAAATTTCAACACCGACTATTTTTGCTAATATAATACTCTATTTAAGGATTATGAATAGAGTTTGCCTTTCAGGCCCAGGCTCAAATATGAATTGTGACATTACTGAAAGGAAGGAACTAGTTATTATAACGGACAAAACACAGGGCAGTATTGTCATTGAAATTTTGCATGTGTTATAAGTGCAGGATCGGCACAATATACAGGTAACTATGAACGATGGAGGATGGAGTAGATAGGGAGTGGAAATACAGAAGTTGCATTTCATTTTAGTTGGTTCTTTGTATGATTCTTTTTGAGGGCGGTGGATCGTCTTTAAGAACCTTAATGTGCAACGCGGGGACCTCAAAGGACATGAGTCTTGTGTTGCTGGGACCGGTTAGTAGTGAAGACATCAGGTTAAAAGGACACATTTCATGATTACCATACAAAGGTAAACAAAAATTAAAAACTTAAGAAGACAATGTCAGGGTAGAAAAATATTTTTAAAAACCATAGATTATTAAAATTCAAGTTCTAATATTTTAATCACTTGATGCTATGGTCCTTTTGTGTATTAGCTTGATGAATGAAAATAGACTAATCAGTTTCTAGTTGACTTCTCTTTCAGGTCCTTATGCACTAGCACTCTGTTACAATGTGTAGGTTGTAAAACTGCTGGGGAATGTGTGTGGGTGTGTGTGTAAGAAAGATACCATTGAGATTTAAATGCGGGGGGGGGGGGGGGGGGGGGGGGAAATCATGGCAATATTTGTCAGTATTAGGTTTTGGGGAAAAAATGAAACTACATTTTTGGCGACATATGACCTGACAGCATCTGTGTGGGATTCAGAAGGAAAGCTACAGAAGCAAGACAAATTCTCTGTTATGGCAACCGTAGGTCTGGTTTGTCCATATTGTGTGTATATGTGTTATATAATTAAATCAAAGGGTCTCACAACATAGTATGATATAGTGTTGTGTGAGAATGCATCCTATGTTAGAAAATCAGTGGTTTGTATGCTCTGACTTTATATTTGAATATTAAATGGCAGTGATCAGATAACAAATGGCTCCTGGAGGTGCAAACTGCTTAAGCTCTCTAATACTTTAGGGCCCAATCCTACAAACACAAACATATTCTTAAATTTACTACATGAGTAGTCGCATTGATTTCAAGTAAAAGTGTGTTTGCAGGATAGGGGCCTTATATTGTAATACTGTGATTCATTCAGCAACTGTGTTTGTGATGTACCTATTTGTGTAGTGATCTTGCATGACTTTATGCTGTTGAAATAAACTGCCAACTCAACTCTTATTATTAAAAAAAAAGTTTACATCATTTACACAATTACTCTCTCTAGAAATCACTGTGATGCCATGTCTATGTCTACAGTACGAGCTCAGGCCCGCAGACAGAGACTTGTTAGCTCAAGTATGAATAGTAGTGTAGCCATGGTAAATACTCTGTGGGTAAGTACTCAGCATGGTGGAGACATGTCACTGCTGCCCGTACGACCATGGCTACACTGCTATTTATTCTCATGTGAGCATGTGTACACAAGCTGGTAATCATACCCCTACCTCATAGTGTAGACATAGCCATAGAAGAATAGAACCTTAAGTGTGGAATAAGCAGCAGGAACAGAAGAATGTTTATGTCCCTCTTTTCAAATAAACTTTTTACTAATAGTAGAAAACAGGATGAGAAATCTAGGTAATAGAATAATCATAGTGGGAGGGGGAAGGAGGATCAAAGCTCAAATGCAGCTTGCTTCTCCATTGAATGTCAGTCTAAATTTTTACCTGCTTAATCATAATCACCTCTTCTCCCATTAAACACCCACAGTGGCTCAGCAGGGCTTCTCACTGTATTAGTAAACTGCTAATGTTAACCCCTTTAGTGCTGATGATAGTTACAACCACTTTTGGTTTGGAAGTTAAAATAATTCTTATCTCTCACCTCCTTTAATGCTCACCTGTACTTCACATGAGGTCCCAAAATCTTTGAAATAATACTATAAATTAATATATAAATATACACAAAATTAATACAAATACAATATATTCAGTAAAGTTTCATATAATTGGGCTATTATGAAGCTGCAAACTTCATACATTTCTGGCCACAACACCACAATGTTATAGGTCCAAATTTTTCAAGATATTTAGGTATTGCTGCACTCAGTGTTACAGACTCCTAAATCAGTTAGGCATTGCCTCATTTTCAAAAGGATTTAGGCACTTAGGAGTCTAAGTCCCATAGACAGTGGATGGGATTTAGACTATCTAAATCCCCTTTGAAAATGAGATGTAGGCTCCTAAATCAGTTAGACATTGCAATCCCAAGCACAGCACCACCTTTAAAAATCGAGGCTATAGTGCCAAAATCAATACATAAAGATTTTCCAGATGAGAAGTAGTATATATTCACCCAGGTACTAAAAACCAAAGTGACCCAAATTTGTGTTTCATACATGTAATAAACTTTGTTTAGAACCTATATGGACACAGTGTTCCGAGCCAGAGCACAATGAAATAACATATTTTCTAAAACTGCCAAAATTGGGATTTCAGGGATCTACAATTTATCTTCCGTTCCAGTACGTGAATGTTCTTTAACCTATAATTCTTCATGAACCTAATCACTGTAAAAAGACTCATTCTTCTACAGTGCATTCCTGTGCAACTCTGACACATAATGTGCATAACACAAACAGCTATGTATAATCACATTTTTATGAGAGAACAAATGTCTATAGCACTTCAAATGCTCACATTGATTTTTGCTATTCTGAGTGTTGGAGTCTTTGCTGGGTTCCAGCACATGCCAATTTTAACTGTGAAAGAAGTAACTCATCATGGAGATACTCTGGCAATTGTAGATACTCTCTAAAGATTCTCCAAATCATTAATTCAGAGCTACATAACTATTCCCCTCTGGAGGCAATATAGCTTAATTAGTGGGGGCAGGAATCATCCACCTTTTTAGAGTTATGCTCCACAGATACTGAAGGAGAAATCTGTCAACATAAATTAACATTTTTCATTTCTTGATGTACTTCTAACAGCACAATCAACTATCTGGTCTCACATCTTTTAATATTAATGGGTTGTTCACAACACTTCTAACTGACTAAAGGTCTCACAATTAAGGTAACCTAGAAGTTGCACAATGTCATTGTAGATAGAGCTTGGAACAGAACACCCAGGTCTCTAGTTATGTTTACACGGCAGCTAGGAGCAAGCCTCCCAGGTAAGGCAAACAGATTCATAAAGGTGGGGCTCAAACTAGTGCAGTAAAAATAACAGCAGTGTGGATGTTGCAGCTGGGGCTGCAGCTCAGACACTGAAGTCCCCCCAGCCCCCTAAATGTAGCCCAAGCCACAAGATCCACACTGCTATTTTTAGTATGCTAAGCTAGCCTGAGTCTATCTACCTGGACTGGGAGGTTTGCTCCCAGCTGCAGTGTAGACATGCCCTAATACAGAACCAAGATGCAGTCAGTCAGCCACATTGGCTTTCATAATGTGTACCAAATCTATCTGCAACTACTGTTCTAACCACTGTAGACAATTCTGCTCCTAAAGCCAGGAATGACTGATGCCCAGCATCTTAGTGTTGTCTCAAAAACAGTTTTGTAAGCCATTGGCAAAAGTGTGTCATACCTCTGCTCTCAGGGCTGGTCCACATAGAAAATAACAGCCTATATCTGCTACTATTTGAGCCTTTATCTCAAATGAAAGACATACAGCTATAGTCTGGCTCTAAAGGTCATAAGGCCTGACCCAGTTGTATTAATACAGGGAAAATCTGATTGTATAATTAAAGACTGCTTCCTAGTGTATAATCACATGGAGGCACAATTAAAGTTGCACAGACAACCTTAATTCTGGCAATTCCTAATTTTTGAGTGCTTGGTTTTGCGGACAGTGTTATGTTATATAATATAGGGTCCCTCTTTAGTGTACTTGTTGAAATGATTTTATTTAGATGTGGATTTGGATGTTAATTTTTTTTTATTGTTTGTATTTTGGCTCCTGGGAGCTGTCTCTAAGTACAGTGTGAGGTATTTTTTCAGGATACTGAAAGTTTTTCATGTGCATCAACAGAGTGGAAGACCTTGCTTGGGTAAGCTCCATAAAGGTCAGAACTTGATTTAATAAACATTTCTTTCAAGAAAGCAAGCCTTGTTCTTGAAGGTATGAAATTAGCACTTATTGGGGAGTTGGTACTTCAGAGCGATGCTAATAAGCTATAGAGCCTTTCACTTTTACATCACTAGTTTGAATCCAGCACATGTGAGAAGGGATCAAAAGATGTTCTCATCTACTGGATATTTAGTGCTTTATCATAAGAGATGTGTAGGGTGGGTCCTAGTTTGAGCTCTCACATCTCAAACGCAACACCATACTTTGCAATAACTGGCAGACTCTTCAAAGGGGCCAAGGACTGCATGAGTCATGGAGACTGAACTAACCCTGTTCACCCATGGAGACTGACCTACCTCTAGAGGAAGTCCCTCCTCTGTCCCCCGGATAAAAGGTGAGGCATGCTGACAGGACACTGTGTGATAGATGGGGGACTTCATTCAGCAGAACT
Source organism: Chelonia mydas (assembly GCF_015237465.2). Lineage (NCBI taxonomy): Eukaryota > Metazoa > Chordata > Testudines > Cheloniidae > Chelonia > Chelonia mydas. Next base: position 61,259,396 of record NC_057852.1, read on the forward strand.
CTCAACTCAACTCCTTCTGCCACTAATGGTCAAATAGGCTAACTCTTTTATCAGTACTGAATTCATACAATTTTTTACAGTGAAGGTTATGATTATATGCAAATTATTTCCAATATGAAAAATTCTCATTACATAATTTGCATAAAATATTCCAGAAGGAACTGCACAAAATGTCAAAGCTGTGCGACAGCAGAGACCAATATTTAATTGCTCTTTCCAATTCCTTGCTTGGAAAGCTGTGCTTCAGCTCCACCTCCTGGCTTCATGGTCCCTCTAGTAACCAGCCTCTGCAGAGTCCTAAACAGGTGCTCCAGAAGGTTTGCACAACCCAAAAGAGTGGTTTGTAGACAAAACTAAAACAGCTGGGATATGTGGAAGCAGGGGACACCCAATCATCTGAGCTAGGCCTCCATGAGCTATTTCCAATACAGGACTTAGGGCCAGCCCTGTATTGCCATGAACCATAGAACTACCACCCCAGGTCACATAGGCAAGTTTCCCTACTACAATCTGCTGCTACCGTAACGGATTAGTTATGCAGTACTGTGGGGAATATATCCAGTACTCCTACACTGAACCACGTGTGGCATTGCAGGGTGCATTACGCTATGGAGGCTGTTCCATTCAGCACTGTGTAGTAACACTCGGAAGGACATAAGAAAAAAATATTTTAGTAGCTAATTATAACCAAAAGAGTAAGGAAATGTGGGGTGTGGGCACAATCAATGACAGGGGTAGCAGGAGAAAGACCATTCACACAAAATGGCATACAGCATAAGAGAGGGGAAGAAGAACCAAGTACTACTAGAACCAAGCAGGCCTACTTCCCTATTCACCAGGTAGGTAAATATTCTACAGGTTTGTGGCCATATCATTCCCACAGTCTTTATACAAAACTTGCACTGAATTAATTTGGAATTCTGCACATGTAGTAAGTTAGGCTATGTCCCTGACAAAGTCATGGAGACCAAAAGAAATGGAGGCAGCAGTAGCATTTCTTCATACTATAAACTAGCCCTTGGAGCTAATAATCACAGGATCCAGCATCGTTCTATTTTCCCTTTTCTGTCCCACCTCCTGGCCTACTCCTAGTGGTGGTGCCTCTGCCACAGGATAGGTAAGCTAAAGGGCCAGATGCCAGAACAAGAGGGGTGGTTAAGCTGCTAGGGAAGGTTCATTATTCAATGATTACTAATTTATTTAATCGACAGACTTTAGATTGGGAATGAGGGCTATTCAAAAACTAGCCTGGAGGAAGCACAAGAACTTGTATTGTAGGTAATAACCTTGCTTTGCCAGTGAGATGAAACTCTCTGAATGTAGACCTTTTCTAGCTGTAATTTCTATGCTGGAACCCATAAATCCAACAGTATCAGAGTGCAGACATTGCTCGAGAAGCATATCTCATATAGAATTATGAAATATTTTGGAATTAGTCTGAAGGATAAAGCTTCAGGACTTAAAGCTCTTATGGGCAAACTAAAAAAACAACAGTTGTAGAAAACTAATTAATTTCATCAGTAACTTTTTAAATTCAATTTGTCTATTTTGGGGATATTTGTGTTAGAATACAAGGTGTCTCCTTGACAGCCACTACTTGATACTGCAACAAAGTCACAATTCTGTGTTTGTGACAACATAGTCTGTTGCCATGGGAAGGGTTAAGATGTCAGAACTTCAGTATTATGACTTGACTGCATGATTAAGCAGGAAAAGAAGATGGGCTGTGAGGGAGACACTTGTTTAAACACACAACGCCCTCCCCCCCCCCCCCCCTTTGGTCATTAGAAAAAATAGCAAGGGGAAGGTATTAAAATGATCCAAAGATTTATTTGATTAGTATGATCAATCTAAAGTGTTCTCCTGTATGAAAGTCCCCCATTAACTCAGCAGATCCATTCAGCTGAATGAAGTCTCTTCATTACTGAGCACACACAGTAAGTGGTATGGGCTTTGTGTTTGTCCCCTTGAAATAAATGGGAATTCTGTCATTGACTTCAGTGGGAGCAGCATCAGAAATGTAATTTTTTTCCTGGCCTCTGTTGCTAATCCCTACAGAAATCTTGTTGACATGTCAGAGCTGCAGTCCCTAATCACTATGAGCCTTGATTTAAATTATAACTCACATATTTGTATAGACTCACTCTAATGTATAGATTTAGTAGTTTTATTTAAATACCACCAAGCTGGTGCTTATTTAGCGCTCCCCAAATGTCCCCTTCTAGCATGCGCCAAGTCTTCTGTAAAATCTGAGATGCATGTTTTCTCTTTCCTTTGGTTGTTCTGAAGTCCTGATCAGGAATAGCTAGAATTTCTCTGGATATTGCACACACACATGTATAATTACATCCCATATCCCCTTATATTGAAGCTGGGTTTTTTAGTGCCTCTCTTCATGTCAGATAAGTTCCTTGAGTTTCTTTTGGACTCAACACTAATGTGCCAATTTGTCACGAAGAGAAAAATTAACAGTGGGCTCAGTGGTCCATTAGGTTGTCATTCATGTAGTTGTGCAGCAGGAAACATGGTTGTATTTTACATGGGATGGAAAGACCTATTGTGTAGCCGGAACTATATTCAGTTGAGTTTCATGACTTGTTGCTTTCTTGGCAACTAGCTTCCTTTATTCCAAGGTGCAGTTACATGTCTTGACCTTTCTGTTTGCAGTTAATATATCTATGAATACGTTGTATTCTTGCTAATCTTTCAGTGAAAGTTGGATAATATCCCAAACGGCTAGTCAAAGTTCATGGCTTTAGGGATGTTCAAGTTGGAAGTAGAAATTGATGGAATCTAGTATTTTCTTTGATGCAGTTTTGTTTTGTTTACAAGGAATGTACAAAGTGCAGCTTCTCTGAATGGAGGAGGACCCAAGAACAAAAGAAGCAGTTTCTTAGCTTACAGCCTCAAGCCTCTTTAACTTGCAGACCCTAAAGCTCTCTCTCTAGCTTTTTCTAGAGTTACACTGTGCTCACAGGCCACTGCTTGGCTTTCTTGAGTTTTGCCTCTGCCTGTTCTTGTCTGTCCTAAGTTTTTATGTGTTCTCCCCCCCCGCCCAACCCCATGTGTTAACACATGATATGAAAACTCCAGACCATTCACTGTGATAATCAAACAGTATGACAGATAAGAAGAATCCAAAGTTGAGAAGTCTTATGGTCCCAAGATATCCATAATTATGTGGTAAGTTTTGGGCTGATGTCAAGCCAAATTCACTGGTATTTTTGTTCTAACAAGATTAACTTGACTTTATGGTAGGCAACACCACAGCATCCATTTTAAGTTATTAGTGTTTAACTTGCAAAGAGCGAAGCTGAATGCAGGTTAAGTTGAACAAGTAGAACTTTATTAAATCCTCTGCACTGCACTATGGGCTGAGTTGCTTCCAGCCTAGCTCCCTGTATTCCTTATTCTACTGGTGTTCCATCAATAAGAGTTCCTTCAGGGCACATGGGTCTACTGATTCCAGTTCCAGTGATCAGGAGACAATCAGTATATACTGTAAAATTTTTGTTATGGTCTAAAATTTTTCTTGAGGGCCTTCATGTACCAGCTGAAATAAAATACTAAGTACTAAACTACTAAAAAACAATAAGACAATTTGTACTTATCTCTGACAAGTAGCCAGGGCAGCTACCAGTGATGGTGCAAAGGATAAGAAAGGCCTTCTACTCCTTCCTGCAGCTCACAATGTACCTTGAGGGACCCACCTGGGGCATGTCATCCAGCAACCTTCCCTAGTCTCCTCTAAATGGGGAACAGTTGCAAGAGCTGGTTTGTGAGAGAGAAGCTTATAAGGCCTCTTGACATCATCATTCTCTCAACTCTAATTCTCTCTTATTTATTGTATTGTTATTGATTATTGGTCCTTCATCCCATTTCTCTTCTAGCACTGCAACACTTCAGCTGCCCAATTTCACTGCCCATTATATTTCTTACATTCCTTCTCTTCCCTACCCCCTCTTCCTCCTTCCCTTTGAAACTCCCTGCCCACAAATGCCCTCTTTTTTACTCATTTCCTTCTCAATTCAATCCTTCTTCTCCACCACTTCAGCCTTGAATGTCTCCCCCAAACCCTACATTTTTGTAACAAAATTATATAAACACATAAACAGATGTAAAACCAACATGGAACTAACATGGTAGATGCTTGTTATCGTGCTGATCATACTGCTTGTATGTTGTATCTATTTTTCTCCACTCTGATTTTGTCTTTTAGACTGTAAACTCTTTGGGGCAGGGACAATGTCTTCCTATATGGCGTGGGAATCAGCTCGCTTTTTTTAACGTTAAAGTTGCCAGAGCTCAGTCTATATTAGAGCTCCTATGCTTGGAGGAGCCGCATTGGTGGTGGTAGAACAGTGACATTCCCAAAAAGTGGAGAGACAAGGTGGATGAGGTAATATCATTTATTGGACTAACTTCTGTTGGTGAGAGAGACAAGCTTTCAAGCTACTCTTCTTCAGCTCTGGCTTGCTCAAAAGCTTGTCTCTCTCACCAACAGAAGTTGGACCAATAAAAAAAAAAATTAACTCACCAGCCTTGTCTCTCTAATATCCTGAGACCAACCCAGCTACAACACCAGCGTTCCCAAAAATGTCTAGTGTTGATGTCAGCTGTAGAGATCCAAAATCAAGTGAAACTCTCTGGTACTGATTACATTTTGCACTAAGGATTTGGACTGTTCCCATGTGCACTAGAGAAACATTTGTGCAAGTCCTTGCAAACCAAAGCACCCTAGTTTTGCACAGTCCTATGCTTTTTAAATAACATAATATCCCCACCTAGTGGCTAGCTAGGAAGTGACATTATCTACTGTAATAATATGGTATAAGAAGCCATTATTTATCATTATAGCTTCCGCTCCTTATAATCTACCACTACCCATACAGCAAAAACCATTGTTCTTCTTTCCATTAAATAAATAAGAAACAATCAACTTTGGATCCTACTAATATAACGTAAAAGAAAAGTAGACATTTGTTAAGGTGAAATTAATTAACCACAAAAAAGTACTGAACATTTCAGTTTCTTTGTTTCATCTCTGTTGGATCCCTGACATAATTAAGGTTTGGAGCACTTCAGTGTTACTTTATGCTTTCTTCATTGGTGCTCCCTATGACTGCTCTTGCTTATAGTTTGCTTCACGACCAGCTTTGATTGCAGGATTAGTCTCTCTATGAGCAGCAATAATTAGGCATAACAGAGGGATTCAAGAATGCATTGATAGCCTTACTTAATGGGGTCTACAAAACACTAATGATGGTAAGTGATGGAAAGCTAATTTATATATATCTTTAGATATAATTTATAGGTTGAGGAACCAGAAAAAGGAGTATGTTACTTCTATACAGAATCTCAGATGAATCTTAGAATTTAGCACTATGTCTTCTAAGCTGCCGGAAAGATATAAAGAACAGGGAAGTGTCATGAGTGGCATAATTATCATAGGCATCTACGGTCTGAGTTTTCTGGGCTTCAACACTTGATGGCTAGTTAGCCTCAAGTTAATAAATTGGAAGGATGTCATTTGGACAAATCAATGGGTTTAAAGAACGCAGAGTTAGCTGGTGCTCAAAGTACTGAGAGACTAAAGTTCACTACGTTTTCTAATCATTTCCCAAATAAATATTAGTGGAAATGTTTGCCATTAATGTTTGTCTAAACCACTATCAAGACCCTGAATTTTGGGTTATTTCAATTTAAATGAATGTTTAAATTCTATTCTCCACTTTTTCACTTAATGTATTTTATGGCAGGGTGATTGAACTGCTCCGAGGGCAATGTGATATAAAATCTTTAGCTTCCAGCAAGCTTTTAGTTAAAATCCAAGTCAAATCAGATGTAACCAAAATCATTTTCAGCTGATGGCTGTTTGGTTTGTATGCAATCAGTTGGTAATCTCCTTCTAGTTCCCAAAGAATGTAACCACGTTACAATATTTCCACCAAAACTAGCACGAGTTGAATTCCTTGCTGACAGTCTTAGCAGAGAGGTCCCAAACTAAATAGTAATAGAGACTGTCTTTTGTCCCTTAGGGTGTGATTCCTTCAGAGTGAGTGTTAAGACATATTGGTAGGGTATTAGGAGGAAGCTCGTTCTGAATCTGAAGGTGCATATACAGCTCTGATGTAGTGGAGAGAAGACTTTGGTCTCAAAGGCTCTCAATCTGATACCTTTCACAAACACTAAAGCAGCAAACAAATGTGTTTAATCACCATTGTACAGATATGCAGGGGACATGTCATCTATCACCCTTATTCATAACTGCATTTAACATTTCTGATTTTAAAAAATAATTAGAAATAGAAATGAAAGTATTCTATGGCCATAAAAATGTGAAAGAATTGACAGGAAGTAGCGAAAGAAAGTTGTTCTCTACCTCCCTAGTCCTTTTCGGTCATCTTTTTCCTTTTCTTCCCTTCCATTTTTTGACTTTCATTTCTGTTTCATATTATCATCATTTTCCTTTTTTCTCCCCCACCCTCCCAGTTCTTCCAGTCAGCTTCTTTACTTCTATGAGCTACCATAACGAAACAATGATTTTTCTTATTGATTGACTGAGGGCACTGCTTGGCCATAGGGGCAAAAGATTTTGGAGGCTGATACACAAGGTGGCAATAACCAATAGGTGCTCTAATCCACAGGCCAATATACAAAGTAGTAGGTGTCTACCATGCTGAGACGAATTTGACTCTGCAGTGTGGGAAATAACACAAACACGTTATTAAAAGTTTTATACATCCGTTTATGTATGGTTTTCTTTTTAAAGGTTTCAGAGTAACAGCCGTGTTAGTCTGTATTCGCAAAAAGAAAAGGAGGACTTGTGGCACCTTAGAGAGTCTCTAAGGTGCCACAAGTCCTCCTTTTCTTTTTAAAATCTTTCTTGCGGCTGAAATAAAAAAAGTTACAGGGGCAAATTCTGCACTCAGGTGTATTGGCATAAATCTGGAGTAATTACATTTACTTAATTGAAATTACTCTGAATTGATGCTTGTGTAACTATGTGCAGAATTTTCCCCAAGATCTATGTTTAACATTTATTGTACACATACATGTACAAATTCAGAGTCTACTGACCTATTCTCCACAGATGTATTCCTCGCTCTGAGAACAGGTAATCACATCAAAAGAGGAAGAAAGTGATATAAAATGTTTTCTTCTAAAGACTCCTTCAATAGTATCAGAATTCCATAGCTCATAATGAAAAAAATCCACTCTTTTAAAGAAGCAAACTGTACAAGAGTAAATGGCACTCTTGAAAAAGAAAGACCCTTGAGGCAGTATAACTTTACATAGGAGGATTCCACTAAACAGGCATTTGCAGCTACCTGATAAAATGGAAACTAAAATAAAATGTATTGATGGACTGAATTGAAAGCTTTTTCTAGACTGTTTACTATAATTAGATTTACAATTACATAGATTACATTTTAGGTCTAGGTTCTGTAGAGACCTTTGTCTAAACTTCAAAGGATGTCTGCTTCCTTTTAAACTATTTGCCCTACCTTCACATCAAACTTGTCAGAGTGCAGAAATGCTACATACCAGCTTTTCCAGCTCCAGGACATAGTAAAATTTACTCTGACAAAAAACCTTATGTTTCTATAAAAATGTATTATAACTGTAATAATAGTCTACTGTAGGAAAATATGTGATGAGACTTGCTAACATTCCAACCAAACAAAACAGAACAAAATTATTTACTATAGTTAGTTAAAATAGCTGGCAAAGAAAGGAAAAGCAACTTTCACACTTGACAGAAGTAAGATGAATGGGGAAAGATCTCAAATATACCCAGGGGAATAAATGGAATGATCTATGCAATATTCTACTCTTGTTCTACATGCCTCAGATCAGTGAGAGTTGTGAACAGATCTGCCACATTCATATAGTAAATTAGGGCCCACTGATATTGATGGGTGCAGGATATAGCCCCTAGGCAAATGGCACATTTTACTTGTGATTCCAGGTACTTTTTTAGCTAGAACTTATGCCAAATGTATTTTGTAAAGAGCAAGTAACTCTATTGTAAAATGCCCCCTTTACACCTCTTTATTTAACCCTTTGCTTATCAAGCCTAAAAAGATTAAAACATAGCTGTACTTAAGTCCTGATTCAGAAAAGCAGTTAAGCATAGGATTAAGTGCTCAATCATGGTCTTGTTCTCCTGTCCTCCAAGTAGTTATACATCAAAACCAGCAGAGTTAAACCTGGCATTAGTTTGGTGGTCTCAGTTTGGTTCCAGTGGACAGGTGTCTATGTCAAAAAACAGTTATCACAGCTGATATTGTCACACTTGTTGGCAGTTTTAGTAGAGGTGGGCATGATTTTTAATTACCCTTCTACTTATATCACTCGTTCTTTGAAGCTTGACAACTGACAAACTCTTGAGTGGAGCAAGGGCAGCAGCTTCTCTTTTAAAGACCTACTCCCAACAAGTGTTACCTAAGAGAAGGAAGGAGGAGGGGCAATGGAATAAGGAAGAGCCAGAGAAGAAGGTAAAAGGAAGGAGAGAGAGGAGAAGGAAAGGAGATGGAACTCACTTCTTATGCACATACTGCTGTTTATTTGATACGCTTACACAAGTGCATAGAAGATTTAAATTAACTAGGTTTAAAACTGTTTAATAAAAATGTGTTTTAGTAATCTTCTTGATGAAGAGGTTGGATAGTTTTGACATCGGTGTTTACTGCAAGATAATGACATAGGTTTGGAACACGCTTTCAGCCAATTAGATTTTCTCTTTCATTCCAGCCATTTTATAAAATAAAAGGAAGGCTGACAATAAATTTGTGCAATCTGTTGGCTACTGTGGATAGAAATTGGATAGTATTCATTTACTATTTAAAGAAATATTATTCAGTTTCTGTACACTACAATGGTAGACAGCAATACTCTGGAAGTGTCTGGTACAGCCCCATACAATGAGATCTCACATGCACAGAATCCAGAGAAACCCACTCAGATTTTTTTTAAAGTTAGAAAAGAAATATACTTAGCATACTGTAAAATAGCAATAACTAAAATGGAATTTCTTATTGGGTAGTGACTGATCTCAGGCAGTGGAAAGCCTGAGTTGCTGCCAAAAGGCACTGGCTTGTTAACATTACATACACTCAATTCCCTCATGTTAGAGATGTCATGACTAGTTTGGATGAGGTGAAAATGATTGTAGGCCCCTGCACTGAAAATGTGGTGACACTCCATGAAAAATGATATCACTGGGTACACTATTAAGCTTTTATTGTTAAAAGTATTAAATGTCAAACATATCATTAAAGCACTATTCCATTAATAACAATAATGGAACAAACCGTCTCTTCTGAAAAAAAAAAAAAAAACCTGATAAGCTGAATTGTCTACCATGCCAAATTAGAAATGACTTAGAAATTGGAACCCATTTAAAATTAGACTAAAAGTACTGAAGCACGTTACTATAGGGACGAGTTATAATTTCTCTGATTCACTGGAATATGAAATTAAGCATTTCAATATTAAAGATGGGGAACTTCTTTAATGAGTTAAAAGTTATATGCTTTTTCTTTAATGCCCTCATTGCTGTGCAATCTGGGTGCAATAAGTACACAGTACTTTGATAACAGCAAATTAAACTGCCCACAACCAACAAACTTTACAGACTTTTGGTGCAGCTGATGGATACCCATCAAACGTATATGACATGGGTATGGTTCTGTAGCCCTGACCCCTGAGGAATTTTGTTGTGGTTCTGAAAGTACTGTGTACAAATTATGTGGCCTCCAATTGCTACATTGCTGTGGCATTTAAGAGATGCCTAGTTCTATTATTTAATTTAATATAATGGAGAGAAAAAATTTTAAATTTCTCTCTCCTGCTATGCACCTATTTTGTAGTTTTCGGTGGTTATTAACTGGTACCAATAGGGTTGTATAAAACTGATTCTTTTTGTGAATGTTTCTGTAATTTTGTTTCAGGTAACTTTGCACCTGCTCGATGTGCTACCTTTTTGCAAGGCTGTTTAAGATTGGATTTGTAAATCAAAACCCGTGAAAATGTATCTTAGTCTGATTGCACCTTTACATTTTCATTCAGCAATGGTCTGATTTTCAGAAAAGCTCAACAGTTACCAGACACTCCATCGTGCCCCCCCATTTATGTTGCAATACATTACTAAAACTGAAGTCACACTAAGCTGAGCAAAAAACACAAACTGCAGAGGTTTCTCCTCACTTTGGCTGTATTTGCAGCCCTGGGGATGCACACGCTGTACCCTAGCAAGCTGGGATTCACATGGGACACTAGGCCTGCAGCCCGGCTTGAGAAACACGGCTATGACTTTTCTCAGCGTCAAGATAAGAAGCCTGCCCACGCGCACTTCACACCCCCTCCCTTCTCTTTCAAAGCCGCACTCAGATGGTAGCACCTCTCTCATTGGCTCCTTCATACCCTCTTTTTAACTGGTCGCACACCCACCCTCAACCTCCAAGGTTTTTAAAAGCTTTCCCCGCCCTGCTCGGCTCTCGACATGTTCTGATTGGTTGCCGGCGCCTGTCAATTTTGTCAGGTGCCTACTCGGGCGGCTGCTGATTGGGGGCGCTGGGGCGTTAGACGGTGCCTCGCGCCGAAGAGTGGGAAAGTCGGTCGTGGTGGTGGCGCTGAATACCACGCGCGCGAGAAGGGCGGTGGCGGGTGAGGCGCGAGGTGCTCGCGCTGCCATTTCCCCTTCCCCAGTCCCGGGAGTCGCCGTTGGCGGTAAAACTCTCCCGGGAGGGGGGCTGTTCGACGTTCTGTGTAACGGTCCCACCTCGGCGGGTGGGGCCGGGTATCTTCAGCCTGAGGTCCCTGCCGCGCCGCTGGGATGGGCGGCGGCTGACAGCCCGGCGCGGGTGCGGCCCCAGAAGCCCCGTGGGGGGGAAGCGGGCGTAGGGCTCGGGTTGGAAACGCGTCGCTGTGGCTGTTGCTCCAGTGACTCCGAGACAGCACCAAGAGACCCGGGGAGCCTCTCCCGTGCCACCCTTCTCACCCTGGGACCTATTCCCATGCCACCTCTGCCCCGCACCAGCGCCTGGGTCCGCCTCCCCTGCCTCTTTCTCACAGCCTCCACCGCCGTGTACAGCCACCCCAATCCCACAGCTCCCCGTGCCCGGCCAACCAGCCCCTCCCCCCGCATCAAATATAACGTGCCCCATCCCCACCACGTAGGTCTTGATGTGCTCGGTTGTTTCCACAGATATCCCCACCCCCTTCCTGCCAGCTTGATTGGACTGGGTGAAGCAGAGGAAAATCTAATCGTCCCCTGTGGTGTCCCATCAGCAGCGAGACGTGCATCTGCCAAGCCAGGGTCTGCTGAGTGACCACTGTTCCTTTTGGGCACGCGTGGCCTGCACGCTGCCAACCACGGTAAAAGTAACCCAGGCTATGTCTATACCTAAACAGCTACAGCTCCTGAGCGCAGCCACTTGCCAGTGGGGTTCTCCCTTTGTTGTAAATAAGCTACCTCCCTGGGAGGCAGTGGGGTGGCTAAATTGATGGAAGAATTCTTCTGTAAACCTGGCACCGTCCACGCTGGGGATTAGGCTGGCTTAACTGTCAGGGATGTAGAGCCCTATAGACAGAGCTATGCCAGTGTAAATTTTCAGCATAGACCAGCCCTAACTTAGCCTGTGTGGCAAGCTGCAGTCATATCACCCTTACCACCACCATCATCATCATCACTATCCAGGAATTACCAGGACAGAATTATTCCTTTCTTTTCCCTCATGCCTGTCTTAATCTCCATTTTATTGCAAAGGAACGGAGGAGAGGATGGGGTGAGCAATAATAAATAGTAATAAAATAATAAATAGACCAATGAATTAAAATGTCTTTAGTTATGTGTGATATGTATTTAAGCTTGTATTTTCAAATAGAAGCCTTGTTTCTATGGATACTTTTTTCAAACACTTATACCTTCAGATGTGTGTGTTAATTTCAATTAACACAGGCAAAATAACGTACATGTCTGTGTAGGTGTTAGCCTAACATTTACCCATGCAATGTTTTTCTGCTTGAAAAATGTATACATGTAAGTTTGTACCCTCCACACAAGGTTTCCAAGTGGAGGCTGCTTTGGAAATCAGGGCCTTAATGTTAGTGGTTTTTGAAGTAATTCTCTTTTCCTTTATTTTTATTTTAAAAAAATACTGTTCCTGGAAATATTCTTCATACAAAATGCTTTCCCTAAAATTGTGAGGTATCATAAATATTCATCTAATTTAGTTAATCTATCTAATAGTTTTGTTTGAGGAGTAGGGCATTTGCTTGCTTAGGAAAAAATGACTTTTTTTTACTTTTATGATAGTATTTTAAAATTGTATATTAAGCATGAGCACATTTTGTTTTTCATGTTTGTTCACTTGTGCAAGCATAGTGTCTTTCTCTGCTTCAGAACTGGTTTGCTCATTTTAAACATTGCTGACATTAAAATTATAGTAGTGAAAGTCTCAAACTTAGTTTGTTAATAGAAATTTTAAAAAAATCATTTGGGTGTTTTTAAAATTGATTGTTAAATTGAAGTTGAACTTTTCTTTAAAGATCAGTTGGAACTGAGCGTGTTTTAAATATTGTAGGGAAACTCTGAAGTCCTGTAGTTTAAATCCTTCTAAACTGAATTAAGGTTGTACCATGACATGCTTGCTTGAAATATTTGATGATAGAATTACTAACCCCACTTTTTTCAAACTTTTTTGTTAGTTTTTTTAAAGTCTTGTTGATAGCTACAAAATAAGCTATGTTTGAAGAAAGTGAGTAGTAATTAATGTTCAGAAGCAGCAACATGCATCTTGAGGTTTAACAGAGGCTGTCCTGACTCCAGTCTGACCTTGCCTCACTGTTGCCTCTTACACTGCACCCTCTGGCCCCCTTGCAAGTTTCCAGGCCCCAGAAATACCACCTAGCTGTGAACTAAATCACTTTTAGCAGCATTTAATGAAGGATATAAGTAAGGCTGTTTGTAATCCAGGATGGTATTACTAAAAATGTAAGGGTCCTTATTTCATGCATTTGCGGGGATTTGTAAATGCAACAAGGGCCTGGCAGCTGTTCTATGAGGGATAGGAAACTCCTAAACAGTAGCAGGAAGCTCAGCCTGTCAGGAACTACATGCTGCCCCAGAGAAGAGCTGCAGTGAATAGATCTCGGCAGACCTCTGGCTCTCCATAGTGGCAGGAGTCCTGACTCCAGGAAAGGTACTGAGCTGCGAACCGGGTTGGAAGGGAATGGTGGACCCAGGTGGGAATGGATAAACTGATACTTGACTCTAAGATCCTGGGGTGAAGGCTTACTTAATTTTCATTGGGTTTTAGGTTAATAAACTAGATCCCTCAGAAGGGGCATTGTTTCCTACATAAAGCCTTGGTGAATGTATTAATGACATTAGGGGAAACTGTGGCAGAAAGCGCTGCATTTGGCCACCCTGTGACACTCCATTGGCGAGTAAACAAGGTAAAACAGAAATTTCAGGCTATATCCTACAGATTATTACTGCTATGTGTACTGTAGTCTCATGTGTAATTTTATTGTAATAAATGGGACTATATTTGCGAGAAAATATATGGATGATAATAACATGCTAGTTTAGAACAAAAAAGCTTATTCCTGCAAGGGAGGAATTTCATGAGGTAAAGTTAAAATAACTTATGCTGTTACTTTTCTGGCTTTTAGTAGCTGTTGTATGTGGGTAACTTTGGAATTATGTATTATGAAATTTTATCTTAATGTTTTGTTGAAGATATTGCAAATATGCACGACGAAAGTACAGATGTAACAAATGGATGTGGCAAAATCCGAACTGGTACTCAGAATGAGGCTGCCTTACTAGCTTTGATGGAAAAGACTGGCTACAGCATGGTTCAAGAAAATGGACAAAGAAAATTTGGTGGTCCTCCACCAGGTGAGCATTTGTTTGAAATTATAAAAATACCAGGCCAAGTTCTGTCTTTACTTTTGCCCAGTTAAACCATTGACATTTAGCAAAGAAAACAGGGAATTGAGAATACATCATAATGTTAAGGGATTTCCCTTTGCCCCTCCCTTGGTTCTTGTCATGCAGACAGAAAGCAAAAGACCTGAAGTCTGAAGTGCAGGCAAAGCGATGTTTATTGGGGTTAATCAAGCAAGCATATCCATAACTCTGTATTCCACAGAACCTTTTCTGTCCCCTTTTTTCCCACCTCCTTCTTCTTGGCAGGCTTAATTATACCTGTAGTGCACGCCCCTGGTCCCATCCCTTACAATTTATGGTCATGTTCCGTTTTGGAGGATTGTGAGTCTGGGGGCTTCGGTACCACCTCCTTTGCCCTCATGGGAAGGGTAAGGAGTGAGGCTATGTATTGGCCAGGGTCACCTTTTCTCTGGCTTTTTAGTATTTCTTATGCCTCCCCCCACATTCCCTCTTGTCCTTCCAGACTGGTTTCTTGACCTTGCCTTGAGATAGGAGTCGAGGCAGTCTTCAAGTGTACGCTCGTATATTAAGCTCCCACCATACCCAGCAACACTTAAACTCTCTTCCTCATCTCTTCTCATTGTGCTATAAACGCCGTCTGGTTAGGCAGAAGCAACACATGGTGTTTTGGTTCACATATTAGTAAGGATATAAAAATATCAAAAATCAAACTCAAAATCTTATCCCAAGCTAAGAGACAGGCCTATATACTAACACATATGTGCATTAAGACTAAGGTAATATGGAAGAAGATACCTTAGGTTGTATAACTTCTTGAATTTAATGCTTCATTTCCCAATTTAATCTAGTATTAATGGAGTTGTTTGTTATAGAATTTTCCTCTTTTTTGTTCTACGGGGGGGGGGGGGGGAATCCATGTGTAGTTTAGGAATGGTGGCATGGCAGGGCTGTGGAGGTTTGGACTTATTAATACATGTTATGTTAATAACTAGGGCTGTCAAGCGATCAAAAAAATTAATTGCGCTACCAGAAAATTCATTGTGATTAATTGTGCTGTTAATAATAGAATACCATTTATTTAAATATTTTTGGATGTTTTCCACTTTTTCAAATATATTCCATTTCAGTTATAGCACAGAATACAAAGTGTACAGTGCTCACTTTATATTTATTTTTGATTACAAATACTTGCACTGTAAAAAAACAAGAATGTTTTTCAGTTCACCTAATATGAGTACTGTAGTGCAATCTCTTTATCATGAAAGTTGAACTTACAAATGTAGAATTATGTACGAAAAATAACTGCATTCAAAAATAAAACAGAGCCTGCAAGTCCACTCAGTCCTACTTCTTGTTCAGCCAATCGCTCAGACAAGCAAGTTTGTTTACATTTGCAGGAGATATTGCTGTCCGCTTCTTGTTCACAACATCACCTGAAAGTGAAAACTAGTGTTCGCCTGGCACTGTTGTAGAGCTATTTACATGCCAGATGCGCTAAAAATTCCGATGTCCCTTCATGCTTCAACCACCATTCTAGAGGACATGCACCCGTGCTGATGATGGGTTCTGCTCGATAACAATCCAAAGCAATGTGGACTGACGCATGTTCATTTTTGTCATCTGAGTCAAATGTCACCAACAGAAGGTTGATTTGGTGGTTTGTGTTCTGTAGTTTCTGTATCGGAGTGTTGCTCTTTTAAGACTTCTGAAAGCATGCTCCACACCTCATCCCTCTCAGGTTTTGGAAGGCACTTCAGATTCTTGAACATTGGGTCAAGTGCTGTAGCTATCTTTAGAAATGTCACATTAGTACCTTCTTTGCGTTTTGTCAGATCTGTAGCAAAAGTGTTCTTAAAATGAACAAATGTGCTGAGTTATTATTTGAGACTACTATAACATGAAATACATGGCAGAATGAGTCAAAAAAGTCAGAGACATACAATTCTCCCCAAGGAGTTTAGTCACAAATTTAATTAACGCATTATTTATTTTAACGAGGGTCATCAGCATGGAAGCATGTCCTCTGGAATGATGGC
Source organism: Chelonia mydas (assembly GCF_015237465.2). Taxonomy (NCBI): domain Eukaryota; kingdom Metazoa; phylum Chordata; order Testudines; family Cheloniidae; genus Chelonia; species Chelonia mydas. The sequence goes on from NC_057852.1 coordinate 61,275,356, forward strand.
CGAAGCATGAAGAAGCATACAAATGTTTAGCATATCTGGCACATAGATACTTTACAATTCCAGCTACAGAAGTACCATGCGAAGTACCATGTCTTCTGGTGACCTTGTAAATAAGAAGAGGGCAGCATTATCTCCTGTAAATGTAAACAAACTTGTTTGTTTTAGCGATTGGCTGAACAAGAAGTAGGACTGAGTGGACTTGTAGGCTCTAAAGTTTTGTTTTGTATTGTTTTTTGAGAGCAGTTATGTAACAAAAAAAAAAAAAATCTAGATTGCGCTACAGTACTTGTGTAGGGTGAACAGAAAAATACTGCTTTTGTTTATCATTTTTACAGTGCAAATATTTGTAATAAAAAATAGTGTGCAGTGTACACTTGGTGGTCTGTTGTAACTGAAATAAATATATTTGAAAATGTAGAAAAACATCCAAAAATATTTAATAAATTTAAATTGGTATTCTGTTGTTTAACAGTGCGATTTAAACTGCGATTAATCACAATTAATTTTTTGAGTTAATCGCATGAGTTAACTGTGAATAATCGACAGCTCTATTACTAACTATTTCTTCACTTAAGAATGCACTTAAAATTCTGGTGTGCATGCACAACATGGTCAACTTTAAAAGATATGATTTTAATTTTGAATCAGTTTTCCTCAAATTTTATTTGTCTTTTTAAGTCACCTTGAGATTTACAGCCAAATTTTGAACTGATATTTCACACTTTTAAAGTTATATGAATACAGAATTTCTGATTGGAACAAATAGGGAAATTGCAATTTTTCTTACTTGGATAATTCAAAACCAGCTCAATGAATTTTGCTCAGACTTTAAGAAAAATTGCTTTTATGCTGAATAATATAACTGAATATTAAGCCCAAAGGATTTTATTTGTAAAATTACAGACAATAGTGGAAACTGCATTTCTGCTCTATAGCAGTTGCAGGTCACTTTTGCAAGTCTCAGTGGCTTTGGGCTTGACTGCACTGCAGTGTTAGTTCAAGTTATCTACCCATGAGTTAACTCCTGTTGAGTTAGCTGAGCTTGAGTGAGAGCAGTCATGCTGCAAAATGTCACTCAAGCAGCATAGCGTGTATGTATTAGCAGTGTAGATTAGCCGAGGCACTTACTTTTAAAGGTATTTAGGTGCTGTGATGTTTAGCTGAATAATGCCTAATGCCTTTAAAAATCTGGACCCAAGACCCTATAGCATTACTAGTTCAAGCATCAGTAGCACTTGGCCTTCAATCCTCCCCCCCCCCCCCCCATCTCCATGGGTGAGCTAACTCGAGTTGAGACTTGCGTTGGAGACTTGCATGTGTGTGCAGGATTTGGGTTAGGAACAACATTAGAGTTATATCTCAAGCGAATGCTGCTGTTCTTCCTCTTATGGCCCAATCTGGAAACCAGAAAAGACAGCCAGGAGCAGGGTGATTCCATACCCCTACTTTTAGAGCACTTCCTGGGATATGGGGGCCTCACGTTCAAGTTCCTGCACCAAACTGAGCAGAGTAGGGATTTGAAAACGGGTCTCCCGCCTTCCAGGTGAATGCCCTAATCACTATGCTGTTTGCTATGATGGGGTTGGGGGTATTGCTCTCACTTTTTCTTTCTCTGGTATTTTGTGAGGAATTGCTTACCTGGCGTAGGCGCCTAACTCCAGGAGAGGGTTCACAGCTGTGAATCACTAGCACCGATATTGCCTAATTAGCTTTTGATGGACAGGACTTAGGCCATGCCCTTCTCCTCAGCATTTCGTAAAATCTTAGTGACTTGCCACTCAGTATGCTGGCATCTGTGAATCTTTTTCAGGTGCCTAACTCTTCCCTTGCATTGTATAGGGAGCCTGGGGGCCTAACTTTTGGTTGAGGATTCTCCTGGGTGGCAGTTGTGGAGCAATAGGTTCCTTCGTGAATCTAGGCCTTAGAAGCTTGTTTCAGAAACCAAATTAAAAATGTATTCCAGGGGCAATGGAAAGGGGTGGTGGTCAAGGGGCCATAGCCCACCCACTTTTCACCACGGGCCTCGTCCCCTTCCCCATCTCTTCCCCCCCCCCCCCCGAGGCCCTGCCCCCCAACAGCCAGGCTGGAAGTCGGAGCTTGGCCTGGGTAAAAATGGCCCGGGGAGCATGGGAAGCTGTGGGGAGCCATGGACCCTCCACCTGCCCAGGGTTGGGGGGCCCGAGAGCAGCCCCTGGCCTGTGTCCACACCCCCTGGATCTCCTGCCCAGGGCAAAGGGAGGGTGTGTGGCTTCCCACAGCTGCTTGGGAGGCTCTTACCATGGCCTGGCTGAAGCCTGCCCCTGGTCGGGCTGGAAGCCAGAACTGGGTCAGAGTAAGAGCTGTGTAGGGAGCTGCAGACCTTCCATCTGCCCTGGGCAGGAATACAGGCTGGGAACTGCTCTCGGGGGGGTCCCCCAGCCCAGGCAGGCGGAGGGGCCTGGGCTCCCTGGCCTGGCTTCCGGCTTGGCTGGGGGCCAGGGCCTCAGGGGAAGAGGTGGGGCAGGGGTGCGGTCATGAAGGGGGGGGCACAAGGCCCCACCCCCTCCCACTTTTTGGAAGAATCAGTCACCCGTGATGTATTCTTTAATACAATAGGCATAATTCAACAGAACAAAGGCTGTTTTTTATAATTTGGAGATGTTAAGTATAGTCTCAAACAATTTGTATAGCACCATTATTCCCAAACTTCTGAGTACTGCAGCTCCCTTACAGATACTGTACAACTTGGTGGCTCCCCACGACTAAATACCATTTTTTTTTTTTACTGTCTCAGGACACTAGCTTCAAGAGGGACCACTACTTTGGTTGGTTTGGGGCCTTCATTTAACTATTCATTTGGTATAATTATATAATGTGATCTAATCCAGATTATTAAAACAATAATTTGAAAATTATGCATTTTTTGACATGTTTCACTTTCATAGGTTCATCACTGAGTTCTTTATACTGTCCTTTAACAGAAATCCAGAATTCCTGGATTGTTATATTTGAAAACTTCTACATGTGATCACTTGACAGTGTGATACTTAAGGTTGGTATGGAGTCGTGTGTTACCAAGAATCTGTTTTTAATCCAATCAATAACAAAATTAATGTTCAAATCTAGGAAAATATTAATCAAAATGGGATTACAACTCAGACAAATGAGTCAATATTTAGATTTTAGTGGCATTTTGATTACTTCCACTCGGTTCTGTTAAAAAGTGTGGTAACACTGGAAACATCTTGGTAACTCCCTTTTCAATGTGGCATTTCCAAAGACAAAGTTGCTTCATGAATTGCCTGGTTTCCTTTCATATCTAGTATATTTGCTTTCCTCCTTGAAGTGTTAGGTTCAGTGCATTCAGTCTGTCAAATATTTCCACTAGGTAAGCTAATCTAGTCAAGAAGTCAGCATTACACATGTAATCTGCAAGGTCTGTTTTCCCAAGAAGGAAAATTCTGATTTTTGTCACTCAAAGACATGTAACGCTTTCCCACGTGACTTCTCTGTGAAACAATTGTGGTCAGAGCCCATCTGTTCTCACATCATAATAAAATGTCTGTTTGCTGCCTGGAATTAACAAATTTGGTAACTGTTGAGGGCCTCACATACTTCACGTTGCAGCTTCTTAAATGTCAAAGCTTGGAGGTGAATCATGTAGTGAGTCCAAATTGTTGCTGGTGCCACTTTCTTTACTCATTTTGCAACCCTACTCTTCTATCCTGTCATGGCTGCTGCCCTATCAGTGCACAGCCCCCCTTTCAAAACTTTCATCCAAAACTTTCATCCACTGAGAATTTATTGAGGATCTTGTTCTTAACTTGTTCTGTCCGCTGGTTCTGGATGTTTTCTGCAAGATCCATCAGCATGTTGACGGATTGTGGTATTTAACATAGGAATGTTTTTCAGTGTTATAATTTCTTGTTTCCTAATCATAATTCTATTCATGTCTATTGCTCGTAGAAGGGTCTTGTTTATGTTTTTCAGTTTGCATGGTTACAACATAAGATGCTTCTAAGACTTTTTGAGGAACAATTGCTTATTTAGACATGGCTCTTTTGCCTCCTTAATTCTTCCTTTTTTCCAAAGGAAAAAGTCACAGCTTTTATTTACAAATTCTAGGTGTTTGCTTTCTAAATGTTTCTGTAGTTTCCCTGGCCTTTTGCTTTCATTTACTAATGCTTGAAAACAAATGATACATTGTGGCTGTGGACTTTCCAAAGTAGTATCAATATCTGAAAACCCAAACATAATGTAACTATCACCATATTATCTACTTCCTTCCTTTTCTGTTTAACTTTATTAAAATTGTCTTTAGCTGAATGTTTGCTTACATGTGTGCTTAGCACTTGGTAAAAATTTTTCCATTATAAAAATAAAACTCACCTGTCTCTGCCTCAGCCCCCTACCCCTACATGCTAGTGCAGTGGTGCTGCTGCTGCTGCTGGCACTGGGAGCCTTTCTGTGCACTTGGCTTCAGCAGGGGGCCTTCAGCAGAGATTTCTGGTGAATATTTCCCACAGCGGGAAATCTCTCTGCTGAGGGCCCCCTGCAGGAATGGAGGTCATGGAGATGCTTCCAGTCATGGTATCAGCAGCAGCAGGACAAGACCCAAGTGATTTCTAAGCTTAGTTTAATAGTCTCTTAATTAGGGAAAAACCCAAAATGGGCATATCTGCTTAAAAAAAAAAAAAAAAAAAATTTCTCATACACTCGTGGCTCTCCCATGAACCCTTCATGATTCTCCAGGGGAGCCATGGGTCACAGTTTGAGGCATTGGTGTAGCACATAAAAATTTTGCCAATGTCTGAAAAAAGATATGGAATCTGACCATGTGGAAATACACCATTCACAAACCGCATCAGCAGTGTGTCCGATGACAAAAACTTCTGAAGACAACATAGCCTAACTGCATTTGGCAAAATGATGTGCTGCTTCAGTCTCTGAATATGGTATGTATTTTGCATGAATTCTTTGACGTGTAAGATTAGACTGACCAGTGAAGGTGCTGACAGATACTGCTGGCAATAAAGTTTGGCTTTGCTGATTTAATGTAACTTTAACCCCTTGGAACTAACAGATCTAAAGTTGCAACCATTAAGTGCCTAATGCACTTTGCATAAACACTGAGTATTTGGTAAACCTGGTTAAACTAATTTTGAATAGCTGTGAAAGAAAGATTCAGTATATATAACTTGAATTTTTGTGCAATATTGAGTGTATTGAAAAATGCAATTAGATCAGTTCATTGTCTTAGAAGAGATGGGAACAAGAGTTTTATTTCAGATGTCTATTTAGGACTTAATTGGTTAGTAGATTGAGAGTGACCATAAAAAATCAAGTCATGTTAACAAAATCCATTATTGTTTAACTTTATGATTTCCTGATCATACAAAGTATGGGCTGTATAGTCTTAATATCTGCACATGTTTCTGCCCCTTTTTGTGAAGATTGAAATCTGTGCTGTCTTCTCTGTCCCCAAATCAGGCATCTGCACATAGGAAAGGGGCCTGCTTGGGGTAAGTGATAGCAGTGCTAGATTGCCAGTTGTGTTAGCTGCCTTCTCCTGTGATCAGTCCTCTGAGGAGAAGTCTTAAATGTTAATAAGGCTTAAGGCTTTATTAACATGGAAGTGGTGCACTTCCATGCTATGGAAGTTTGGGGACAATGAAGTGCTATGTAAACCCTGGTGATGTGGCTCCAAATGGATGCTGATAGCCCTGGAGGATTCCCTATGTATTGTGCAGTTCTTTGGCAACCCAGCAGGCAAATCTGATCATTCTGTTTGGAGGCTAACCTCACCCAGCCAATCTGGCCTAGCAGAGTTTTCATCTGCAACTTTTCTGGAGATGAGGGTTACCTGGTCCACTAAATGTTATGTTTGTACACATTTAATCACTATAACATTATTTACAAAAGTTATTGTAGTGTGTGTCTTATTGATAAACTTTCACGTAAAATGTAGGCAAATTCTTATTCACCTTCTGGAGGCTCGCAGGCCTGCCTCTTTCTTATTTTCCCCTGTTTTATTTCTTTCCTCTTTCTCCTATCTCTCCATGCTGTCTGTCATATCATAATCCTCAAATCTGCTCTTTGTTTTGCATGTAGATGCAGTTTAGTTTTTAAAGCTTTTTTCCTCATTCATTCTAAGTTGTGAAAGAGTGTGCAAAGAGGAAGGATATGTTAAAGGGGGGTGTAGATCACCATTCAAATTGGTCTGCAAAATTTATCCTATAACTTTTAAAACATCTGATATTATATTTTGTATGCATGGGGGGAGATAACAGATATATCAGATCTGTTGTGATACCAGGTAATCAGTGCACGTGAAGACTTAGCTTGGCTCAAGGAGAGAGACATGGATTTGATGGGTCCTTTCAGACACCAGCTAAAGATTTGTCTGGTTTCTCTCTTCTTCAGTGTTAGGAAAGACTGTTCTTCAGTCTGGGGCACCATTGATTCAGTCACCCTCAGAACAAAAGAATCTGAAATGAGGGACAGTTAAATCATAATGGTTATTCCAGTCTTAATTTGAAATAACTGATATATTGAAACTAATATGAATACTTACTTCTACTAGTGTAAAGATTCTAGTGCACACATTGGTACTTAAAAAAACAGGGAGTACATAAAGCTTATGCTCTAATAAATTTGTTCGTCTCTAAGGTGCCACGAGTACTCCCTGTTCTTTTTGCGGATACAGACTAGCACGGCTGCTACTCTGAAACATTGGTACTTAATATGCTATGGATTTGAATCACTGTATGATTTTAGTTGCATATTCAAAATTTGACAGGATACAATTTTTTAATATTTTCCAAAGGAAAATTCACCTGTACTCTTCAAACATGCTCAAATTTATAAATCACAGAATCCTAGAATATCAGGGTTGGAACGGACCTCAGGAGGTCATCTAGTCCAACCCCCTGCTCAAAGCAGGACCAATCCCCAACTAAATCATCCCAGCCAGGGCTTTGTCAAGCCTACCTTAACTTCTAAGGAAGGAGATTCCACCATATAAGTAAGACACCTCTTAGCATAAATAAACTTGGACATGAAGTGTATATGAAAGTTAATTTGGCATCAGCTTGTGAAACTGGAGAATTATGGGATGAGCAAAATGGGTACAATTTTCTTGCAATTTTTGAATTTAATGAGAGAAGAAAGACTGCAAATAACAAAATTCTGCATCCTTTGCGTATTTGATAATGTCAACAAGGTGAAAAATATGCCATATGTTTGTGTTTTGGCAAGGACAAGCCTTTTGTTCTGTTCCATACCGTGAGCAAGATATGGTATAGCACAACCTGAGGGCCCACAAACATATTACCTGACATAGCACATTCGGATCAGTATAATGTTTACAGGGTTGAGCAACAGGCATTGTATTTGAAAATAATGAAGCATATTATTGCTAATTTTGAACCTCTTCTCTAATCAGAACTTCAGTTGAAATATTGAATAAGTGGAGAATGTGCCATAGGGATATGCATTAATTTTGCAGCACAAATTGGAGAGGAGAATTTTGCAATTGTTTTGGAACTTTACATCTTTGACAGTAAAATGTATTGATCATCAGCACAAGAGAGATGCAATATTTGATCTTTTTGTGATAAATGTCATTTTTTGAATACGCAGTGTGGGTTACTTTATTTTGGAATAATCCTCCAGAGTTTTAAATCTGTTGCATAATCATGGTGTGTGTGTGGTCTTTTAAACCCTTTGAAGTGCTTTATTAGGCTTGGAGGCGCTACTGTGCTCAGCTCAGATGCTAGCTTGAAGGATTTGTGAGCATGGGAGCAGTTTCATGGTGCTGCTTAGCCATTCCGAAGGAGAAGCCAAGTTTGCAGAGGGAGTGGGGCTGGTTAGTCTGACCTCAGATACTGCCGCCTCCCACTACCTTCAAGAGATGGAAAAGAATTCTCCCTGTGGCTTCTGGCCATGGGGTAGGCTCACACTAGGGTGACCAGACAGCAAGAGTGAAAAATTGGGAGCAGGGTGAGGGGGTAATAGGAGCCTATATAAGAAAAAGACCCAAAAATCATGACTGTCCCTATAAAATCAGGACATCTGGTCACCCTAGCTTACACCCTACTTCCAGTAGTGAAAATCTATTATGACAGCTCAAATTAAGGTTTTAGCTAGTCTCCCACATTAGATAGAAAAGGAAAGAAGAACCAAAATGTGTATTTTTTTGGGGAGGAGGGATGGGGAAACAGAAGGAACACCCTAAGAACCGGGAACCTGAAAAACAGAACTGGGGGCTAGGGGAGGAAGAGAGGTATGGAGAAGCAACTTTTATGGGTTATGATGTGAAATTTGAGTTTCTTTCACTGCCCCTACAGTTAATCACTATTATATTAAATGCATATCTGAAATGTAAAAATCTAATCCAACCTTAGCGTTGTCTGTACTGCACAGTTTTGCTGCCGAAACAGTGGAGGTGTACACACAACAATGCTCCTCCCACTGATTTAACTCCTGCTATGCCGCCATAATAAAACCATCTCGATGAGCGGCACAGAGCTTTTGGTGACAAAATTTAGTGACACTGTGTCAGTGTAGACATAGAGCAACATAAGGAATTGCACAGTGCCCCCAAGGAGGCGTTGCACAATGGCTATCATTGCAGTTTCTACTCAGCTGCTCTGCAGCCAGATATACATGTGCGCCCCCCTCTCTCCCTCCATGCCCCACTGCCTTAAAGCCCTGGGAATTTTTGAAATTCCACTTACTGTTGACTTGGTGTGGACAGCTCACATCACATCTTCCCAGCTGACCATGCTGACTTTCTGCAACAAATGGCTCCCTTGTGGAGTACACCCGAGCTATTGGGTCTGAGGAGAGAGGAGGCTGTGCACTCGCAGCTCTAATACAGACATAGAAACTTTGACACCTAGGAGCAGCTTACTTATTTCATGGATGAGGAGGGGCACGAAAGGGACACGCAGCAGTGCTGTGCTAATGTAAAGGAGCTGAGGCAGGTGTACCAGAAGACTCCTCGTGCAGCTCATAGAGATGTGCATTCCTTGCCCTCCCCAAATTCACCCCTCCCCCACATTTCTCTCATGTTCCCAGCCCATCACAGTACTTCTTGCACTCCACCCCTGTGGCCATTTTCCATAAAGACAGATGGATTTACATGCAGCTGTGAGATCCTCACTTCAGTGAGTGTTGCTCACTGCCATGTCCATTGTAAGAAATGTTAATATGTGTATTGCTGTTTCATAAAAATTGAGACTTACAAAGCCAGTGATTCTTTATTTGTGACCTACAGAGGGTGGTTACAACATAAATTCAAACACAGTGCCAATCACAATGTTTGCAGATTATAATTAATGCTCAGGCAGGAATCATTACATGGGTCATTCAAGGTGGCAAGTAAACAATGCCTGGCTCAGTTCATTACAGAAAGACACATTACAGGGACTCATTGTCAAAATGCTGCTTCAAAGCCTTCCTGATTTGAATTGCCCCCTGTTGAGCCCCTCTAATAGCCCTGGTGTCGTGCTGCTCAAAATCAGCTGCCAGGCGATCCGCTGCAAAGTTCCACGCCTGGGGAAATTTTTCCACCTTAGCTTCACAAGTGTTATGAAGAGCACAGCAAGCTGATATGACCATGGGAATATTTTCCTCAGTGAGGTCTAACCTGCCAAAAAAGAAGTGCCAGCGACCCTTTAATTTGCCAAATGCACGTTCTACCGTCATTATACCCCTGCTGAGCCTGTTGTTGAAGTGCTGCTTGCTGCTGTCAAGGTTTCCAGTGTATGACTTCACGAGCTACAGGAGTAAGGGGCAAGTTGAGTTTCCCAGAATCACTATGGGCCTTTCCACATCCCCTATTGGAACCTTCTGGTCTGGAAAGAAAGTTCCTTCATGCAGCTTTCTATACAGGCCAGCATCATGCACCTTTCCTAAGCAGCCCGCATTGATGTTAGTGAGACGACAAAGGTGATTCACCAGTGCCTGCAATACCATAGAGAAGTAGCCCCTTTTGTTGATGTACTCCGTCACAAGATGGTCTGGAGCCAAAATTGGGATACATGTGCTATCTATTGCCCTGCCGCAGTTAGGGAACCCCATTGCCGTAAAGCCATCTTCTATTTCCTGCACATTGCCCAGAGTCACAGTCCTTTGTAGTAGGATGCGATTAATGGCCTTGCACACTTGCATCACCATAACCCCTATGGTGGCTTTCCCAAGTCCAAACTGATTTGCGATTGGCTGGTAGCAGTCTGGAATTGCCAGCTTCCACACAGCGGTTGCCACTCGCTTTTCCACCATTAGGGCAGCTCTAATTTTGGTGTCCTTGTGCTGCAGGGCAGGGGCAAGCTCTGCATGCAGTTCAAGGGAGGTGGCTTTGAGCATACACAAGTTCTGCAGCCACTGTGTGTCATTCCATATCTACATCACAATCTGATCCCACCACTCTATGCTTGTTTCTCAGGCCCAGTAGCGACAGTCCACCAAGTGCAGTTGCTCCGTGAATGCCAACATCAATCTTGAATTGTTTCTTTCCATAGCACACAGCAGGGCAGGCAGCATGGATTTCTATTCACATTTACAGCTACTGAAATACTGCAGGATCAGCCACATTGTATTCTTAACACTTATCACAAGACTGGCCCCAGCACAGTGATGAGTGCAAAGCTTACAGGGACAGTTGAAAAACAGCATGAAATGCATTTGGAAGCCCTTGGAATTATGGGATGGAGAAAACTGCATCATGGGGGGCAGTGATCTTGCCTCATGATGCACTGCAATCCACTCCCAGAACTCCTAGCAAGAGAAAGTGATTTGCACTGCTCTCTGTCCATGCTAGAGTACCAACTGTGGACACATTCCACCGACACAAGGTGTGTTGTGTGAACATGCACAAGTGACGTAATTATAATTAAGGCTTTGCGTTTGTCATGGATATCACGGAACTCATGGATTCCGTGACTTCCTGCAACCACTGTAACTTCTGCAGCAGCCGGTATGGCTGTTCCCTGGGCGGCCCTAGGGTCAGCCACACCGGCCACTGCTGGAGCAGCTCTGCAGCCAGCTGCTTGGATGGCCCCGCAGCCATCTGCACTAGCTGCTACTCTGACGGCCCTGGGCAGCTGGCCCTGGGGACGGCCTGAGCAGTGACCAATGTGGCTGGCCCTGAGGACCATCTGAGTGGCAGTCTCAGGGGCAGTGGGAGCAGCCACAGCTCAGCGGCTCCTGGCAACGATCCTGGGGTGGCCGGAGCAGCTGCTGGCCCCCCAGGACTCCCCTAGCCATGGCAGGAGCAGCAGCAGGTGGCAGTCAGAGTGGCAGCGCCCCCCCCCCGGGGCTCCCCACTTTGGCAGCTGGTGTCGTGGGCTCCTCCTCCCTACAAGGCTCCCCCCTTGAAGCACCCCTACTCAAGATTCAGTCGGGTATTTATGGTATAAGTCATGGACAGGTCACAGGCCCGTGAATTTTTTTCTTGCTCATGACCTGTCTATAACTTTTAGTAAAAATACTGTGATTAAATCGTAGCCTTAATTATGATTGTTGATGTAACTTAAGTCAACTTAACTCTGTAGTGTAGATATGGTCCTAGACTCTTCCAACATTCATAAAAGTGCTCTAGATAATGTTAATATCAGTTGGATGCTATGTATAAATCCAGGTAAGAGAAGCTAAAGTTGTAATTTCATGAAGTATGACATTCTTGCAATTCATAAACACAGCACCAGGAAAAGAGCAAGCTTTTGGATGAACACATTCTGTATGTTTAAGCAGTATGTATCTGGAAACCTTTGCCATAACTATATCTCAGTTGTAGTCCGGGAAGGATTTGGATTGATTTCCACCTTCCATTTTATGCAGAGATATGTGCAGTTTGGAAAGCTGACATATCCCTTACAGTAGAATGTCACTGACTCTTTTTGGACAAAGCATTAGGGATTTACTTTTGAAAATTATTTGTGTAACATGTATTTTCTTTAGTTGCTTTATTGTAACTTAGTAAAAGTTCTTAAAAAACAAACAAACCCAAAAGCTGAATGGGGTTGTCTTGATTTCAGAACTGTAGGGAATCAAGAAAAGATAACATAAATCAATACAGTAATAACCTTTGTAACATACTGTACAGCATTACCGATACATCAGAAATGTGCTTACAAATTCTGAAAAAATACTGTTTGAGAAAGTTGTGGTTATGGCATTCATACTTACTGGTTGCTGGACAATTTTTTTAAGGTTGGGAAGGTCCTCCCCCACCTCGTGGCTGTGAAGTTTTTGTGGGAAAGATTCCTCGTGATATGTATGAAGATGAATTAGTCCCTGTTTTTGAGAGAGCTGGGAAGATTTATGAATTCAGACTGATGATGGAATTTAGTGGCGAGAATCGAGGATATGCCTTTGTGATGTACACAACTAAAGAAGAAGCCCAGCTGGCCATCAGGATCCTTAATAATTATGAAATTCGTCCAGGAAAATTTATTGGTGTCTGTGTAAGCTTAGACAACTGCAGATTATTTATTGGAGCTATTCCAAAAGAGAAAAAGAAAGAAGAAATCTTGGATGAAATGAAGAAAGTTACAGAAGGAGTGGTTGATGTTATTGTTTATCCAAGTGCTACTGACAAAACTAAAAATCGTGGCTTTGCCTTTGTAGAATATGAGTCTCACAGAGCTGCTGCTATGGCTAGAAGAAAACTAATTCCGGGTAAGCCTTTAATTTTATTATTAAATGTGAAATTTTAAAAATCAAAGCATTTATAATAGATTTCCACTTTTGAATCTATGCTTACACCACCTTTATCTTACTCAGTTGATTTCAGTGGGACTTGACACACACTTAGTTTTATCCTGACCAGGGATTTTTTTAAATTGAGGGATGAAGATACTGGAATTGGGAAAGGGAGAGAGAGCAAAAGTTTCAGTAGCAAGGGAGAGAGTTGGAAGGAAAAGGAGAGAAGAGATCGGGAAGCATAGTTGGAGAAACAAGAAAGAAAGGCCAAGAAAATGTCTACCACCAAAGACAGGGCGTGAAATCCTGGTCCCATTGAAATGGTTGACAAAACTTCTATTGACTTCACCCAAAGTCTTATGTTGGTCACAGACAAGAAGCATTGACTTTAAAGAAGCTTATCTAAGCCTTGAAAAGTAACAGGAGAAATAATAAGGCCAACTCAACAAATGTAAGGCAAAAAATGGTATGGCACTCAAATTTGAACGTTTTTTAAACATAACATGCTTTATGATATTCAGTGAACTTGTTTTAATGCATATTGGGGAAATACATTGATAGGGCTTATTCTAACATGGACACACATTATTTTGTGTTTTGTTCCCACCCACACACAAAGTATGACTATTTTAAAAATACTGTACATTGCATCACCAACTGGCAAAATATTTGACTACTTGAAACCACATAGATTTCACAAAAGTAATCATCTTTAGCAAAACTGGCACTGGTTGTGGTTTAAGCAGAAGCAGACTGAGAACTTTTTAAACAGATAAACATTGCTGAAGACTTTTTTGCAAAGTTTTATTTTTCTTATTGACCTTTATACTTTCAAGCAATGTCTGTTTAGCAAAGTGAATGCAAATAAAACATTTCATAGTGGTTTGTTTCAAATTTAGTATTATAAATAACATAGGCTTATTTCAGTGTTTTGGTTCCTGGAATTGTTAATTAATATTATTTTTCGCTTAGCTTGCTTTTTTCAGTATTATGCATTTTACTTAAATCTAATACTTCTTTGTCCTAGGAACATTCCAGCTATGGGGACATACTATTCAAGTAGACTGGGCAGACCCAGAGAAAGAAGTTGATGAAGAAACAATGCAGAGGGTTAAAGTATTGTATGTAAGAAACTTAATGATCTCTACTACAGAGGATGCAATTAAGGCTGAATTTAACAAATTCAAGCCAGGAGCAGTTGAACGTGTAAAGAAACTGAGAGACTATGCTTTTGTTCATTTTTTCAACCGAGAGGATGCAGTTGCAGCTATGTCAATTATGAATGGAAAATGCATTGATGGAGCTAGTATTGAGGTAACACTGGCAAAACCTGTAAACAAAGAAAGCACTTGGAGACAGCATCTTAATGGTCAAATTAGTCCCAATTCTGAAAATCTTCTAGTTTTTGCTAACAAGGAAGATGGTCATCAAAAATCGTTAGGAAAACCAGCAAATCTTTCAATTCGTCTTAATGGTCAGCACAGTCCAAGCCCCCCTGAAATTGAAAGGTGTACTTACCCATTTTTTCCAGGGACAAAGCTTACTCCAATTAGCATGTATTCTTTAAAATCCAGTCATTTCAGTTCTGCAGTAATGCACTTGGATTATTACTGCAACAAAAATAACTGGGCACCACCAGAATACTATTTATATTCAACAACAAGTCAGGATGGAAAAGTACTCTTGGTATATAAAATAGTTATTCCTACTATTGCAAATGGATCCCAAAGTTATTTTATGCCAGACAAACTCTGCACAACCTTAGAAGATGCAAAGGAATTGGCAGCCCAGTTTACACTGCTACATTTAGGTAAGTTTAATAATTATTTTTAATTAGTTCTTAGGAATTGAAACCAGAGAAGGTTACTTTAAATTTGTTCTGTGTATACGTAGCCTACGTACTTGCTGCCTGTGGGCTAAGTACATCTTCTTTCCTGTATTCTCAGTTCACCAGTCTTGATCTGTAGGGTGGTGTCACTGTTGTTCGTGATAAACAAGAAGCACAGTGCTAAAGAAATCTTCAACTTCACACATCAAGAGCCATTTTTCTGCTTTAGTTCCTTCACATGAATGCAGGTTGTAACAATGCATCTCTTATTTTTTATCTTTTTCCTACTTCTGTTTTATACTTTTTCCCATTTCATCTTCTCTTTTGAATTGAGTACAAAGTGGGTTCCAATAGGAGTTTCATCATCATATGGTATTAATTTTGCCCACAGGAGATGATTTAGACCATAGGCTACAGGAGAATTACCAGCAAGAAGAAATAGTTACATGTTAGGAAGAGCTATAGCTGCTTTCAGGAGGGATTGACTTACCTGTTTTTTTAGAACTGAGGACCGTGGCAATAGAAAGGTGGCTTTACAACCGCCTACCTCGTCCTGGGTCCTGTGCCACAGGCAATTTGGCTAGATCAAAAGGATAGAGCTCTATCTGAAGCTGAGAATCACGGTGGATTTGATTTAAATCAAATTGATTTAAATCATGATTTCATTTTTAGAAGGTACACACTATACATTTTTAAAGTTATTTATTTTGAAAACTTTTCAGATTAGTTTTACAGCTATATCAGAAAATGAATGACTGGTTATTTAATTTACTAAAGGTAATTGAAGCAGTATTTATGAAGTCATTGGGAGGTGAACTATTTCCAATTCAACAGGTTAATCATTAATATTTGGAGGATTTTTTTGCCATGCTGTATTAGGAGGAGAATATCACCAGACAGACATTTAAATTGTTTTATTTAACTAAAACAATAATGTTATGTATTCTTGATTTTTTCTTCAACAGCAAACATATAATATTTTAAGAAAACAAGCACATGAATTTTTGAATTTAGTTAAACATTCAAGTTTTTTAAAATCAGGTTTGTTTTTGTTTAAATTGTTTTTAACTAAAATATTTAAATGAAATATTTTAAAAAAATTGACTATGTCAGCCAGGTCAACATGAGAAACTTAAAATATTGGCTTCTGCAGCTAACTCAGTCGTCTTCACCTTCATTTTCCTGTTTGTTCATAATCTGGAAAAGAAAAACAAGCTTTCCTGCTTTTTCAGGTCCCAAACAATTTGGAATGAATTAGTCCAAAGGAAGAAAATATTCTTTCTACACTGGCAGAAGAAGCGACTGCTCTTAAAAGTGAGATTATCACTTCAACAGTCTCTGAATCTAAGTCCTTAAGTGACTTACATCAGTTCACTGGTGTGACTTTCTTTAAAACATCATCAGCAAACATATGTTTCTTGAATGGTTCACCCTTAGCTCTAAAGTTTATTATAGTTGGCATTATGGAGGGGTGATTGCTGGATGTCCATGTCATAGCCAACTCCTCTTCTTCAGCAGTTAAGGTTTGACCCTGGTACCGAGTATTGAGAATATTTGCAAGAAAATGAGCTAGAGATAGTGCTTGTCCCATTTGTTTTTTTAATGCTTGTAATTTAACTGTCATTGCATATTTCTCTTTTTAAGATCTCACTCAGTTCCTTCGAAATTTTAACAGTGTCAGCAATAAAACAGCTATTTCCCTGCATTTTGTTCAAGGTTACAGAAATAGGCTTCAAGATACTCAGCATGTGTTCAACATTTCTCTTAAGCCCAATGTTGAGAACTTTGGCTATGGCAGAGCCATCTATTTTTTCCACAGTTTTGTTCACAAACTGTTGTCAGATTAGGCCAGTTCTTGATATAGTGCTCAAAAAAGTCCACTACTGAGTTCCGTTGCACGTCTTGTGGGAGAGTTAGCTTGGTTCCTCCCACTTTTTTCAGAGCAGCTACTGCGAAGTGGTTGTTACGGAAGTATTTCGCAATTTCAACAACATTAGCCTTTATTTCTGGAACACTGAAGTCTTAGGCTAGAAGGTGCATCAAATGAGCACTGCAGCCATATGTTAGCTTGGGACTCTTCACTGTCTTCTAAATTTCTTCTCATCTTGGATACATTTGCAGCATGGTCTGTGACCAAGCTGTGTCCTAGACATTTGAATTTTTTCATCAATTACCTCTTTTTGTAATCAGCTGGTTCTTATCACAAACTTATCTGTGGTTGTTTCTGGATGATGGAGATTATTTTTCCTTTTTGCTACAGGTGATATACTGTGGCTATGTGACATACATGATGTGACTGAAACACTATTGTTGGCAGGTATCTGAAACTATAGAAAATGATGGAGATCCTGAAGATGGATGGTCTTCAGAATCCTGTATCTTGAGGATGGATTCTCCTAAACAAAATATGTTAATGCAGTTATTTAATTATTATTACCATATTGCTCATTTAGTATTACTCATTGCATTCACCGACACTCAGTACTACTTTAAAGGTGAAATTGTAAAAGGAAGATCTGCCTATTTCAGCTATTTATTTTTCATTACAACTGCATCTAAAATGATAGTACAATAGAGTAACAACTATATTTTTTGCTCAAACATGAGAATTCAAGAATAGTCCAGAAGGAAGACAGGAAGTCCTTAAGAAAGAAGTATGAAATAAAAAAGTTTACCAACCTGAAGATCCTGCATGTTCAGATATGTTCCTTTCATCATCTTCAACGCAGCTTCCTCCTGAGAAGGAACACTTCTCATGATGTTGTTCCATGTGGGCAACCAGGCCTTGCATTTCTTTGTTGCACTGTTTGCATGCATGCCTGTCTTACCCACAGGTAGAGGAACTTAATTAAAATATTCCCAAGCTAGATCTCTTTTATGTCCTGCTGCCATTATAGGTTTTCTCTTCTAGTGAGAGAATAGTATGGTAGATCTCAAATCAATGAAGGCTACACTCAGAAAGACCTCAAGGCTTCTGGAATATGCTGCTCAAACAGTTCCACTTTGTTTCTACTCCCTGTCTCTCCCGTCTCACATTTATCTCCAGACTTCTTCTCCTTGTCCAGATCTATTCCGCCCCTAACAATCTTCTATTCATTGAACTTTTTGAAACTTTGCACTTTTAAAGAGAGGTAAGGGATTGACTCTGTGTACACAAATGTGCAGAGGGACAATAGGGTTGAGGTCTGTTATTTCTCACCTTTATATATTATTTATTTTAAAACATTTTTGCTGTTAATACACATTATCTCTGGAGACACAAATCCACAGTCTGAGAACTGCAAAACTAAACATCTCTGATGGTGTCTTCTTGACTGAGCACTGAGTCCCATTGGGTAGATATAAAGATTAAACTACATAATCTATACAGAAGGCTCTGGAACCCCATAAAATTGGGTCCCTAATCCATGAACTATTGTAACTCATTTACTAAACTTTCCTTAAACATTACATGACTATATTGTCTCATACTATAGAATTAGAATTTATGATCCCTATTCCGTTATGAGATATCTTTGAGCTATAATGTATCTTAATTAAAACTATCTTTAGTTTTAGTGTTAAAGGGCTAGTAATGTAGAATTATTCTCTGATGGCCATACAAATTCTCTGCTTTGTCATTCCTTCAGTGGATAGGGCCTAATTCAGATTTGAAATGACAATTCTCCTTCTCTCCCTGTACAACGCTGTAGAACTTGTGGACGTGAGAAATAGAAGAAAAATTAGATTAACCAAAAATATCTTTTTATTCCAGGAAACTACTGAGAATGTTTGTTTGGGTTGTTGTCTTAATTCCTGAACATAGCTGGTTGTCACTTGGAGGCTAACAATTTTGCCTTTTATTGCTGGACACACACCTTGTGTGTGAAGTTTAGTTGTCTCTTCTTCAGAGAAACAGCACAAAACAGTTTCAGGTTTCTTCTTTTCTTTGATTTTAGCCTTCTCGTCCAAAAAGTCTTCTGGAAGGAAATGTCCAATATGTACAACCTATTCATTCCCATCCGTTCTGTACTGATTTGTTTTATTTACATGTTGTTGGTCATCTCTGGGGAAATACTTTTGTCAGAGTATCCTTGGCTCATAATGTACAAAATAGAAAGGCTGCAAGTTGGTTATTTGTGCTCATTTTCTTTAAATGGTGTAGACTTGGTCAACTTTGCATCTGCTAACAGCCTTTGGGAGATGTATCCTGAAGGTCCAGTATCTCTTATCACTGTCCTCAGAACTCTGCAAACCAGGGGCATTCCCACCCCAGATCCAGTGTGGGACTAATCAAAAATTTAAAAAAACACTAACTTGAAATACAGCCTGTGTGTCCACACTGCCCCACAGTTTGGACCATGGAAGTGTGCACCCAAGTGCTGTGCTGTATCTCCCCTATGTGGACGCCGTGGGTGCCAACTAAAAGGTTCCTAGTAGGGCTGTAAATTAATCGCAGTTAATTCATGTGATTAACTAAAGAAAATCAAACAATAGAATACCAATTGAAATTTATTAAATATTTTGGATGCTTTTCTACATTTTCATATATATTTTACTCTGTGTTGTAATTGAAATCAGTATATTTTATTTTTGATTACAAATACTTGCACTGTAAAAATGAAAAAAATTAGTATTTTTCAATTTACCTCATACAAGTACTGTGGTGCAATCTCTGTCGTGAAAGTGCAACTTACAGTGTAGATCAGGGGTGGCTAACCTGTGGCTCCGGAGCCGCATGCGGCTCTTCAGAAGATAATATGCGGCTCCTGCTAGGAGCCAACTCTGGGGAAAAAATGGTGGGTGGTCAGCACCCACTGGCAGCCCTGTCAGCGCCTACTCTCACCCCCCGTGCCATCTGCCTGCTGTGATCAGCTGTTTTGTGGCGTTCAGGAGACTCTGGGGGGGAGAGGGGAGGAGAGCGGATGTGGTGCACAACTTCACCCCTCCCTCCCCCAGCACCTCCTCCTCCCTCCCTGTGCTTCCTGCCCGCCATGATCAGCTGTTTTGTGATGTGCAGGAGGCTCAGGGGCTGCGGGAGGAGCAAGGACATGGCTTACTCGGGAGAGGAGGCGGGAAAAGGCGGGGTGGAGGTGTGGGTGGTGACTTGGGGAAAGGGGTTGAGTGGGGGTTGGGGCCTGGGACAGAGCCAGGGGTCCAGCAGCCCCTGGCCAGCACCAGTGTCTCCTTGAATAAAGCACACAGTGACTAGCTGGTGTGGAAATTTTTAATCTAAATTTTTTTTACACCATCTAACAATGGGAGGCAAATGCAAACAGAAAAGAAAATACACAGAGATGAAAATCAAGGCTTTGAACAGGAATGGGAGAATAAGTACTTTTTCATTGAACGTAAATGGTAAGGCCATGTGTCTTCTTTGCTAGACATGTATCTCTTGGTTCAAATCTTCAAACTTGCAGCGTCATTTCGCTTCTAGCCATGCACATATAGATCAAGAATTCCCACAAGGTTCTCCGCACTTTAAAACTGAAAACTTTGAAAAAACAAACAGATGTAGAAGCCCAGTTCTTCACCAGATTTGCCAACTGATCGCAGACTGTAACATTAGCCTCCTATTATGTGGCCTGGCACATAGCCGATGTGAAAAAGCCCTACTCTGAAGGGGAGCCTATAAAAACGTGACTCACTGATGTGATTTCAGTCCTGTCACCAGAAAACGAGAATCTACAGAAGAAAATTTCTGGCCTGCAGCTTTCACACCGCACAACGGAACGCAGGGTCTCCGACCTGAATGGGGACATGGAATCGCAACTGCACTCGCAACTTCAGTAGTGTGAGTATTTGAGCATCACTTTGGATGAGTCATGCCATGCACAGGATAAACCTTATTATCGGTATTTGTCCGCACTGTGTCTGACAGCTGTGTTGTAAGGGAAGTACTCCTCAATATCGTTTCACTAAAGGACAGAACTTGTGGACGAGATCTAAAGGAGGCGTTGATTTTGGTAGTTGCGAAAAGCCACTTGGCTTTACACAAGCTCACTGCCATTGCAACGGATGGGCTTCGTCTGGATTAGTAGGGCTTTGTAAGTCTGACGAGAGCTTTCCGGAATTTTGGACATTTTATTGTATTATTCATCGGGAGCAACTGGTATCTAAAAATCTCAAATTTGATCACGTCATGAAACCTGTCTTGCACATTGTGAAATTCATTCTCTCAAATGCACTCAATCACAGACAATTTCAAAATCTAATTGAAGAACTGGATGAAGACGACTCCCCTGATGAGTTGACAATGGATTCTTATGCCACACACAGTTTCCCTGCTGCTGGCATAACAGAAAAGATGCATGGCTGGGATGCTCCTATGCTACTCCATACCTGTTTAGTTTTCATACTGCTTTTGCAAATACAGCACAAGGGAACTGGTTTGCCAAGAGAATCACCAGTTTAGGAAACTGCAAAAATGAGCTTTAACCACTTGCGCACATACCCATGACTTGATGTATACACTTTTGGATACACCGGAAGATCTATCTCTAATTTTACATTAGTATCAATGTAGAAATCTCAATTTCTCCCATAAGTGGTAGTATTATTATTTAGATCTTTTGGAGTCCACCTGGGAAAACTTTTGCACAAAAACTGAAAAATGCAATTCAGAATTTTTAAAAAAAATCTAATGATGTATACAAGATTAAAAAAAATACTGAAAAAATAATAAAAAGTTGTTGAATTCTTAATAAAGTTAAAGCCTGGAGGAAAACAGCCAATTAAACTGTACAGGTTAATTTTTTTTTTAAGTAGCATTACAATCATTTTAATAAAAATGGTGATTCCTGTTCCCCAAAACAGTTGCTTCAAATTTCTCTTACTTTTTGACTATGAAGTGAGTTTGGTAATATGTTGCACCTTAATGTTACAAGAAAGGAGGAAAGGAAAAATACATCTAAAATCAATATTTTAATATTAAATGGCCTGTTCCAGTAGACATTATGTATGTGCATCATCATCTTTTTCTTCAAGTATAGGTGCTCCATGTCAGAACGTGCGCACGTTTGTGCACTCATGATCAGAGATTTTCGTCAGCAGGGTCCTTGTCTGAGTGCTAGATGCCCTTATGATCCAGTATGAGAGTATACAGGGAGGAGCAGACCCACTGCTACTCCAGTTTCTTCTCAGACACTTGCAGCTTGTGATGGAATAGTGCAGTATCCATTAGTTAGCCTCAGCTCGCTACAGCACTTGCTTAAATTTTCTTTCTTTTCTTTTAGCACAGTTTGTGCTTTTTCAAAGGTGGAAGGGTTTCCCCATCCCTTCTTCTGTTTTTTGCCCAATTTGGGCCATTGTTTCTGAGGCCTTAATCCACGGTCTTGAGTGTGGGTTATGCCCAAAACCCTAGGCTTCAAACCCTGCTAGACTTTCCATAGGTCTTTCCCCCATAGCAATGGACATTCAAGCTGCCTCTGCTGCCTTAAGGGCTCTCTTATCCCCTCCAAAATGTAAGATCTGATCAGGCTTTAAGAGTAGATCTAAGAAACTGAGGGAGGACAGGCTCAAACTCTTTTTAAGGGAGCACTTGCTGAAACCTGTGGGATGCCAGGCATACTGCTGTACATTGGATCCATAGAGAGCTCCAGTTACTGTCTATACTGTGATGGTAAGCAAAGACCCTTGGGGCCTTCAGAACCATGTAAACTATAAAAGAAGAAAAGACCACCTTCTCCAGATCTTAAGACCACGGTCTCCAGCACTTCACAGATTCTTAGAGGTCGCAGAGTCACGTTTCAGGCTGGTACCAATTCAGTGTGCTCCCGTATCTTTACACTGTCGATCTATGGTTCCCATGCAATTACAGGATCCATTTTGGGCTCCCATACCAACTCTGTCATCAGTACTGACACCATTTGTCCCTCCCATTGACATGGACAATGACACTTCTTCTGATTCAAGGGGTCTATACAAGGTTCCCCCTTTCCACCTCCCTCATTTGAGGTATACCCTGACTATGAAACTTCTAACAGGGCAACCCTGGCAAGGACATCCATGGGATCCTGACCTCTTTTCTTGTGCTCCACCATAGTGATCTTATTGGAATCTATTGGCCTCTTTATGGTGAACAGTTCTACAGCTCCCATTTCATAAGAGGGCCCATCAGGAACAGCATTTGCTACTCTTGAGCTCTCCCATGTGGCAAGCTCTTACAGAGGAGCAAGAGCCACGTGTGGGCGAAGAAATTCTTTCTCCACTGGACGAGGTTATTATGTCTCCCTCATCACTTATGTTGACTTATTTGAGGCCCTTTCAAGATCTTATGAAATGTATAGCGGACATCCTACATATTCTGCTGGAGGAGATGTAGGAACCCTGTCATAAATATAAAGGGAAGGGTAACCACCTTCTTTATACAGAACTATAAAATCCCTCCTGGCCAGAGGCAAAACCCTTTCACCTATAAAGGGGTTAAGAAGCTAAGATAACCTCGCTGGCACCTGACCAAAATGACCAATGAGGAGACAAGTTACTTTCAAAGCTGGAGGGCCGGGGGGGGGGCGGGGGGACAAAGGGACTGTCTGTCTGTGTGATGCTTTTGCCGAGAACAGACAGGAATGCAGCTCAGAACTCCTGTAAAAAGTTAGTAAGTAATCTAGGTAGAAATGCGTTAGATTTCTTTTGTTTAATGGCTGGTAAAATAGCTGTGCTGAATGGAATGTATATTCCTGTTTTTGTGTCTTTTTGTAACTTAAAGTTTTGGCTAGTGGGATTCTCTATGTTTTGAATCTGATTACCCTGTAAGGTATTTGCCATCCTGATTTTACAGAGGTGATTCTTTTATTTTTTCTTTAATTAAAATTCTTCTTTTAAGAACCTGATTGCTTTTTCATTGTTCTTAAGATTCAGGGGTTTGAGTCTGTGTTCACCTATGCAAATTGGTGAGGATTTTTATCAAGCCTTCCCCAGGAAAGGGGGTGTAGGGCCTGGGGGGTTATTTTGGGGGGGAAGACATCTCCAAGTGGGCTCTTTCCCTGTTCTTTGTTTAACACGCTTGGTGGTGGCAGCATAGGGTTCAAGGACAAGGCAAAGTTTGTACCTTGAGGAAGTTTTTAACCTAAGCTGGTAAGAATAAGCCTAGGGGGTCTTTCATGCAGGTCCCCACATCTGTACCCTAGAGTTCAGAGTGGGGAAGGAACCTTGACATGGTGGCAGAGCGGTGGGATAATTTTGAGATTTTTTTTTTAGATCATTTTGAAGCAGACGCACAGTAGGATTTTAAAAGGACTTTTTTTCCCCTTTGGGCTGCTTGGAAACAGGTTTTAAGCTGAAAGCAGTTAAAGTTTTTTTTGTCTCTGCCTGGGGGCCAAAGCAGCAAGCATAACAAAGGGATTTGTCTTTTTTGAGCTGGAGTTTTCTCTACCTCAAGGCAGGGTAGTTAACCTCCTGCAGGGAAATTCACAAGTTTTCACTGACCTGAAGAGGTTTTTTTTTAGCTAAGAGCAACTAAAGGGTTTTTCTGTCTATTTGCCTGGAGACAAAGGATTTTTCTGTAGGCTGAGAATAGCTATCAGAGAACATAGGTATCACATTACAGCACAAAAAAAATTTTACAAGCCAGTTTTTGTTTTTTTTTAACTCTTGGGTGTAAAGTTAGTGAAAAACAGAGAGGCTAAGATGACAGAACCCAAGACAGAAAAAGCCAAAGAGGCTGCCCACAGGAGAGAAATGGAGGTAAAGGAAAAATAATGGAAGCATGCTGAGGAGGAAAAAGAGGCTGCCCACAGGAGAGAGATGGAGGCAAAGGAAAAAGAAATAGAGGAAAAGGAAAAAGAGTGGAAGCATGCACTGGAGAAGGCAAAGGCTCAGCAGAATAGCAGTCCTTCTCCAGGTATCACTTCACATCCCAGGAAGTTCCCCACCTACAAGGCAGGCGATAATACTGGGGCCGCCTTAGAAAACTTTGAAAGGGCCTGCCTTGGGTACAGCATCTCTACAGACCAATACATGGTAGAGCTGAGGCCACAGCTCAGTGGACCCTTAGCAAAGGTGGTGGCTGAAATGCCTAAGGAACACATGAACAAGTATGAACTGTTTAAAACCAAGGCGAGAGTCAGAATGGGGCTAACACCTGAGCATTCCCGTCAGCGGTTCAGAGCCCTAAGGTGGAAACCAGACGTGTCATTTACCGGACATGCCTGCCACATTGTGAAAAATTGGGATGCCTGGATATCAGGAGCAAGTGTTAAATCTCCAAAAGATTTGCCCTTCCTAATGCAAATGGAGCAGTTCTTAGAGGGTGTTCCTAAGGAAATAGAAAGATACATCCTAGATGGGAAGCCCAAAACTGTAATTGAGGTGGGGTAGATTGGAGCCAAATGGGTGGAGGTGGCAGAAAAGAAAAAAACTGGTTGCAGTTGGAGCGGATACCAGAAGGGACAACCTCAGACCACACCCTACTACCGGGGGCAGCCCAAGGCCCCAACTACACCCCAAGGAACACTTCAGACACCTTATCATCCCACCACACCGTTCTCCAGCAACCCATCTCGCCGCAGTGACCCGTCAGCTGGACAATGTTTTAAATGTAACGAGCCGGGGCATGTAAAGGCCAGCTGCCCCAAGAATCCCAACAGATTACAGTTCATTGCACTGGAATCGCACCAGAGGTCTTCAGGCCCAGATACCTCCCAGATACTCTCGGAGCAGAGGGAAACTGTGAGTGTGGGCAGGAAGAAGGTCACCGTGTGGAGGGACACCAGAGCGCAAGTGTCGGCTATCCATGCGTCCTTAGTGGACCCCAATTTAATTGACCCAGAGATCCAAGTAACAATTCAACCCTTCAAGTCCAACTCTTTCAATTTGTCTACAAGGGCTGGTCAGGAATGTGGACTTTTGCAGTCTATGATGATTATCCCGTCCCCATGCTGTTGGGGGAAGACTTGGCCAATCATGTGAAGCTAGCCAAGAGGGTGGGAATAGTCACCCGCAGCCAGGCTAAGCAAGCTGTCATGCCTAGCTCTGTTCTGGAAACTTCTACTAGGACCCGGTCAGAGGTAATGGAACAGGACCCCATGCCAACGTCTGCAGCAGCAGTAGTGGATCCAGTCCCAGAGACCCAGACAGAGCCAGTCTCAGAACCGGAACCGGCGGAACAACCAGCACCAGAACCGCTGCCAGCACTGATTCCAGTACTTGCAACCCCAACACCAGCGAGCCCCACCGAACCTGCACCAGCAGCAGCAGATAACCCTACACAAGAGGCTCAGCCGGAGCCTGAATCCCAACATAGTGCACCAGTGGAGAGCGGTTCACAGTCAACGGAAACAGCCCTATCACCTGCATCGCTTCCAGAGGGACCAAACCTCGGTCCACAATCCAATGAGGAACTGATGTCTCCAGCATCAAGGGAACAGTTCCAGACTGAACAGGAAGCAGATGAAAGCCTCCAAAGAGCTTGGACGGCAGCATGGAGCAACCCACCGCCTCTCAGCTCTTCTAAGCGATCCAGGTTTGTTGTAGAAAGAGGACTTTTATACAAGGAAACTCTTTCTGGTGGACACTAGGAAGACTGGCATCCTCAGAGGCAATTGGTAGTTCCAACTCAGTACCAGGTCAAGCTCTTGAGCTTAGCCCACGATCATCCTAGTGGCCACGCTGGTGTGAACAGGACCAAAGACCATTTGGGGAGGTCATTCCTCTGGGAGGGAATGGGCAAGGATGTTTCTACCTATGTCCGGCCTTGTGAGGTGTGCCAAAGAATGGGAAAACCCCAAGACCAGGTCAAAGCCCCTCTCCAGCCACTCCCCATCATTGAAGTTCCATTTCAGCGAGTAGCTGTGGATATTCTGGGTCCTTTTCCAAAATAGACACCCAGAGGAAAGCAATACATACTGGCTTTCATGGATTTTGCCACCCAATGGCCGGAAGCAATAGCTCTAAGCAGCACCAGGGCTAAAAGTGTGTGCCAGGCACTTACAGACATTTTTGCGAGGGTAGGTTGGCCCTCCGACATCCTTACAGATGCAGGAACTAATTTCCT
Source organism: Chelonia mydas (assembly GCF_015237465.2). Classification (NCBI taxonomy): domain Eukaryota; kingdom Metazoa; phylum Chordata; order Testudines; family Cheloniidae; genus Chelonia; species Chelonia mydas. The sequence continues at coordinate 61,301,845 of NC_057852.1, forward strand.
GGCAGGAACTATGGAAAGCCTTTGGGAAGCTCATGGGGTGAATCACTTGGTTGCCACTCCTTACCACCATCAAACAAATGGCATGGTGGAGAAGTTTAATGGAACTTTGCGGGCCATGATACGAAAATTCGTATATGAACACTCCAAAGATTGGGACCTAGTATTCCAGCAGTTGCTCTTTGCCTACAGAGCTGTACCACATCCCAGTTTAGGGTTTTCACCATTTGAACTTGTATATGGCCGTGGGCCATTGCAGTTGGTGAAGCAGCAATGGGAGGGGTTTACACCTTCTAGAGGAACTAACATTCTGGAATTTGTAACCAACCTACAAAACACCCTCCGAACCTCTTTAGCCCTTGCTAAAGAAAACCTACAGGATGCTCAAAAAGAGAAAAAAGCCTGGTATGATAAACATGCCAGAGAGCGTTCCTTCAAAGTAGGGGACCAGGTTATGGTCTTAAAGGCGCTCCAGGCTCATAAAATGGAAGCGTCGTGGGAAGGGCCATTCACAGTCCAAGAGTGCCTGGGAGCTGTTAATTATCTCATAGCATTCCCCACCTCCAACTGAAAGCCTAAGGTGTACCATATTCTCTCAAGCCCTTTTATTCCAGAGAATTAAAGGTTTGTCAGTTTACAGCCCAGGGAGGAGATGACGCTGAGTGGCCTGAAGGTGTCTACTACGAAGGGAAAAGTGCTGGTGGTGTGAAAGAGGTGAACTCTCCATGACCCTTGGGCGTATGCAGCGACAGCAGATCAAGGAACTGCGCACTAGCTACGCGCCGACATTCTCAGCCACTCCAGGACTGACTGAACGGGCATACCACTCCATTGACACAGGTAATGCTCACCCAATTAAAGTCCAGTCTTACTGGGTGTCTCCTCAAGCTAAAACTGCTATAAAACGGGAGATCCAAGATATGCTACAGATGGGTGTAATCCACCCCCCTGGCAGTGCATGGGCATCTCCAGTGGTTCTAGTTCCCAAACCAGATGGGGAGATACATTTTTGCATGGACTGCCATAAGCTAAATGCTGTAACGCGCCCAGACAACTATCCAGTGCCACACACAGATGAACTATTGGAGAAACTGGGACGGGCCCAGTTCATCTCTACCTTGGACTTAACCAAGGGGTACTGGCAGGTACCGCTAGATGAATCTGCCAAGGAAAGGTCAGCCTTCACCACACATGTCAGGCTGTATGAATTTAATGTGCTCCCTTTCGGGCTGCGGAATGCACCCGCCACCTTCCAAAGACTTGTAGATGGTTTCCTAGCGGGATTAGGAGAATATGCAGTTGCCTACTTTGACGATGTGGCCATATTTTCGGATTCCTGAGCAGAACACCTGGAACATCTACAAAAAGTCTTCAAGCGCATAAGGGAGGCAGGACTAACTGTTAAGGCTAAGAAGTGTCAAATAGGCCTAAACAGAGTGACTTATCTTGGACACCAGGTGGGTCAAGGAACTGTCAAGCCCCTACAGGCCAAAGTGGATGCTATCCAAAAGTGGCCTGTCCCAAAGTCAAAGAAACAGGTCCAATCTTTCTTAGGCTTGGCCAGATATTACAGGCGATTTGTACCGCAATACAGCCAAATCGCCGCCCCACTGACAGACCTAACCAAAAAGAAACATCCCAGTGCCGTTCAGTGGACCGAAGAGTGTCAGAAGGCCTTTAACCAGCTTAAAGGGACACTCATGTCTGACCCTGTGCTAAGGGCCCCAGACTTTGCCAAACCGTTCCTAGTAACCACAGATGCGTCCGAGCATGGTGTGGGAGCAGTTTTAATGCAGGAAGGACCGGATCAAGAATTCCATCCTGTAGTGTTTCTCAGCAAGAAGCTGTCTGAGAGGGAAAGCAACTGGTCAGTCAGTGAAAAAGAATGTTATGCCATTGTCTACACTCTGGAAAAGCTACGCCCATACGTTTGGGGACGGCATTTCCATCTGCAAACCGACCATGCTGCGCTACAGTGGCTTCATACTGCCACAAGAAATAACAAAAAACTTATTGGGTGGAGTTTAGCTCTCCAAGAGTTTGATTTCGACATCCAACACATCTCAGGAGCTTCTAACAAAGTGGCTGATGCACTCTCCCATGAAAGTTTCCCAGAATCAACTGGTTAAAATCGTCCTTGAGATGTGGAAAATATTGTTAGTCTTCATATACTTGGTAGTATATTTAGAGGTGCATGTGTCTTATTAACTCTGTTTTCTCCTAGAGCTTCAGGAAGAAATCACAGCCAGCATTTCACCCTATCTGTGATTTGGGGGGGAGTGTCATAAATATAAAGGGAAGAGTAAACACCTCTAAATCCCTCCTGGCCAGAGGCAAAATCCTTTCACCTGTAGAGGATTAAGAAGCTGAGATAACCTCGCTGGCACCTGACCAAAATGACCAATGAGGAGACAAGTTATTTTCAAAGCTGGAGGCGGGGGGGAGGAGGGGGGGGACAAACGGTCTGTCTGTCTGTGTGATGCTTTTGCTGGGAACAGACAGGAATGCAGCTCAGAACTAGCTGTGCTGAATGGAATGTATATTCCTGTTTTTGTGTCTTTTTGTAACTTAAGGTTTTGCCTAGAGGGATTTTCTATGTTTTGAATCTGATTACCCCGTAAGGTATTTACCATCCTGATTTTGCAGAGGTGATTCTTTTACTTTTTCTTTAATTAAAATTCTTCTTTTAAGAACCTGATTGCTTTTTCATTGTTCTTAGGATCCAAGGGTTTGGGTCTGTGTTCACCTATGCAAATTGGTGAGGATTTTTATCAAGCCTTCCCCAGGAAAGGGGGTGTAAGGCTTGGGGGGATATTTTGGGGGGAAGACGTCTCCAAGTGGGCTCTTTCCCTGTTCTTTGTTTAACACACTCGGTGGTGGCAGCATAGGGTTCAAGGACAAGGCAAAGTTTGTACCTCGAAGAAGTTTTTAACCTAAGCTGGTAAGAATAAGCCTAGGGGGTCTTTCCTGCAGGTCCCCACATCTGTACCCTAGAGTTCAGAGTGGGGAAGGAACCTTGACAAACCCCAGTACTTGCTGGATATTCTTCACGCATCTCCTTGGCAATATTGCCTTGCCCATCAGTGATGCTCTCCTGATCCCTGCATGTTCTGTGTAGCAAGTGCCAGCCACTATATCACCTACATATAAATGGGCTGATAAGAAATACTACATCCCACCCAAAGGCACAGAATATTTCTTCTCCCATACAACACCCAACTCCCTGGTTGAGACAGTCAGTGAATGGAACAGACAACTTCAGTTCCACTCTACACAATGCAATAAAGAGCTAAAAAGACTGGACCTCCTGGGATGGAACAGCTACTCCTCTGCCTTGCTACAGTTCAGAGTAGCCAGTTGCCAAGCCCTAATGACAAAATGTAACTTTACAAACTATTCCAAATTCTCATCTTTTATTGAATACCTGCCACAGGATCAGAGGATGATTTTAAGCCCTCATAACAGAAGGCCAGACGATCACCAAGGCATCTCTCCAGGCTTCACTAGATGCTGCCAACACAGCTGCACTCTCCATGGCTACAGCAGTAGTCATGTATCAGAGCCTGTAAACTGCGGAGGCTTGCCTGCAACTTCTGGGTCTTATGGCACCCTGTATATTTGTGACACCCTTAGCAAAACTACACTCTCATCGTCTTCAGGCCTGGCTCAGAGCCATCTACACTCCCAACAAAAAGCATATCCAGGTGCATGTTAGTAACCCCAGGGTCTCTCAGTTCTCTAAATTGGTGGACTATTTTTCCATGAAGTAATTTTTTTTATTTAAGATTTTGATATTCTCCTAATTAAAAGATCTTTACGTGCATGGCAGTTATTGAGTAATTCATGCATTAATAATAGTCTTTTATTTGTCTTTTTAATATCACAAAATAAATTATCCCATATCATTGTGAGATACCTGAATAATATAAGGGAGGTGAGTTTGCCATTTTTCAATATTTGAATGGACACTGTGTGTCTGAGACTTTCTTGAATTTCATAACCAGGTTTTCCGAAAATCTAGTCTGGTAATATACTGAATTTGAAGTATAATTAGACAGAAGTTTTGAACCATTCATGGTTCAAACTATGAATTTTCCACTAATTTAAATAAATTAAAGTTTCTGTGTAAACAGCAACACAGTGCTTGGTTATGACAAGATGTTACTGGACTTCAAGTGCATTGCAAGGCATGAGGCCAAAGCCAAATATTATCCTAGACATTTTGGTGGTATTGTACAGACTAATTTCTTAATGAAGGTGACTGCTTTTATCTTTTTTAATGTCAGAAGTGGGTAATATTTTTAACAAGTCTCCCTACATATGTGATTATACTGAAAATTGTTTGGAACTCTTTGATGGATATTCTCTGTTAATCCTATCAGAATCTTGTGTCATGGGTTTGTAAAGCAATTTTAGTGATAATATGAAAGGGCCAAATTTTGATATCATTATTCATATTTAGTACCTGGCTTCAGAATTAGCCCAGGGTGACTATTTATGGAGTTGAGGTACTGCTCAACATGAGTAAGGATATCAAATTCTGGCCCTTATTGATATGTCTCATTTTTTTAATGGCAGCTATGAAAACGTTTACTGCAGATATAATTTTTTGTAAATAATTGTCCTTTTTATGTTTTATTATAGAATATATGTAGAATTCTTAAAACATATTTCTCTTTCATTCTCTTACATAGGTCTGTTCTGAGGGGATGATATTCCTTCTATGAAAGTAGTGGAGACAGAAAGAAACTGAAACTTCTGGAAACTTGCCTTAGAATGTATTGGAAATCTGATATATTTAGTTATTTGCTGTGTTTACCAGAGGAGATAGCAGTCTTGTAGTTCTGGCATTTGTTTACAGTTAAAGAAAAATATTTTCCATCTTATATGTTGGCTTTCTTAAACTTTTATCGAAGCCCTCCCTCCTAGGTCCTTTGTAGTGAAGTTTTTGAACTCCCATGTTCACTGGCTTACTAGCAGTTGATGTTTGGATCATCAGATTTTTTTTTATATCAATCAATCAGGCACCCAACAAATGAACCGGATAGCAATCACAGAAAAGTGGAAGTCAGTGTAGTATTTTAACATACTGCTGGGTATCGAGAATAGACACATTATCTTAGAAATGGGATTTCCATTTCTCTGTGGGCCACATCATCTTGAGAGCCATGTGTGGATCTCCCTGTTTGCAGAAGAGGTGCTCAGCCTTCCTGTAGCAGTGCCCCTAACTGCCCTCCCACAGCCCTGCAGAGTGATATGTTTGTGGTCAGAGATTCTTGCAGGGAGAAAGGTTGGGGTGGTGGGTGGGTAAGCATGCCGCTGTCGCCCAACACCCACACCATTTACTACAGATTGCATGAACTCTCTTGCAGAACCTTTGGTGGTCCTCGGGAGCCTCCACAGCTGGAGGTGGAGTCCCTGGCATTGTGGCTGTAATGAAGCTTCACTTCACAGGGGGGAGGTGCAGAGGGTTGGAGCTGCTGTGAGCATTTGTGTCCTCCTGTGCATCCTAGGGGATCTAGCAGGTTTGTGGGTGGCTGCTCCATGGGGAAGGTATACCTTGTTCCCTTCCTCTAACATGACAGTGCAGGGTCACCTCAGTGTGAACATTCTTGTGAATATTCCATGACTCATAGTTGCTGCCTATGGTTTTTAATGTGGGAACAGACTACCGAGGTCTGTGTCTTTTCATCCTAATTCAGAGGAATATTCAGAAACATAAACGCTGCTGACTGCACAGATTTTGATTGTTATGGGTAGGTTACAGGGATCCTAGAATTTATCTGCAGTTAATCTTTTAGTGATTTTTTTCAGTGCTTTTTATTTTTTCTTTTCCCACTCATTGTAATGAGTATATAAGAAAGTTTATCTTCATTATAATTTCTAAATGACAGCTTTCTTGTTTTTAATTCCAGTTCATCATTTTCTCATGTTGTATGGCAAGCTATATAAATTCTGAAGCATGGAGAACTGAAGCACAGAGAGGCAGTGACTGTGTTCAGTATAGTCCTTATAAATCAAGAACAAAATGGATAATTTGCCCAAGAAACTTTTTGCTCTTGGTCTGGCTTTTAAAGCAGTGATTTCAACATAAATGTTTAATCCTATTGTTTCCTTGAAGATACCCGTAGGATCCATCTTTCAACATATTATTGAATAAAGAAACCTTTTATTTCATGGTGCCATGATTTAAACACCAAGCCTTTCATTTTACCATTTAGTTGATTTATACTTTTTTTCAATATGGTCTGGTCTCAGTTTGCTTTATCAAAATTCAAGATTTATTTGTTGGAGCAATTAGAGCAAAGTAGAGAACCTTTTCCATAGCCTGAAATCCTGATACCACCAGACTTTTTAAGATACTTTTTAAGATAACATTATCCAGTGCTTTACTTTCTGATTCTTCCTTGAAACATTATTGTTAGAATTTTTACAAAAAGATTTGAATCATTCTGATTGTTGTTGTTAAAATTACAGGCTTAACTGAATTGCTTTCAAACTCATTATTCTTTTTTCTCCTGAAGGTAATTTAATCATACACTTTACACCAGAAAATGATTCTTCTGTCTTTTTTTCATAAAGTCTCTGTTGTAAAGAGGAGACTTAGTTTATTTGGAAGGATTTATATTGTTACAAGGTGCTCTTTACAGTGAATACTAGTGATCTGTAATTTAGACACTTGTGAATATTTAGTAGGTGAGGGCTAAATTGTGGCTTTGTCACAGTTCTGAGCAAAGGGCAGTTTATAGTTGTGCCCCAGAAATCCAGGAGGCAAATAATCTGCACCAGTTTATATTTGGTACAGATTACTTTTCCCAGTGCACCAACTCAGTTGCACTGGTTAGTGTGTTGAGGGGTTGAAGCCAAGGCTACTTCCCACCTCTTCCCACAGAGATTGCTCTCCATCTAGTACTGCTACTTGCAAAGAGCCCCATTGCTCACCTGTGCAACTGCCTTAGCTAGTCTGATTTTGAATATGTTAGGTGCTGCACAGGTGAAGTTTATGTGTCTGATTTTTTTAAAAGGACCTTAACCCGACCTCTAATTTTGAGTGTATTTTGTAACCACAAAAATTTTATGCTCAAACTTGGAGCCTCTCACTAGAAAATCGGGCCTTATACGTACAGATGCAAAATACTTTCTTGTGCTATGAGGCTTTCATTGTACTAAGAAAATCTCTGCCTTCCTTTTTGGACATAGAGCGCTAAAGTTTAATGGTGACGTGAAAGAAAAAGAAATTGGGCTTTCTTGTTTCTTTGTGATATATAAAGAAAGCATATTTTTTTAAAAAAAGTCAAATCCTGCCTCTTACATTAGAAATTAAGGTCTTATCTTCTCTAGAAGACTGAATGGATTATTAATAATTATTTCAGTTTGAGTTGTGAGAACCATGTCTTTAACTTCTTTGCCTCAGTTTCCACTTCTGTGTAAAGGGATATCCTTGTATCTACTCAACTGAGTTGTTGCAGGGTTAAATAGTCAAATGTTTTTAAGGCATTTTGAAAATATGAAGTTTTTTATTCATTCCTGAGTATTAATTATACTGTTGGGAATTTTTTTGTAACTGAGTCTCCTAGGGTTCCATATACTTCAAGTAGGGATCACAGCATTGTCTTGAAGATTCAGTTATTCTCTGTCTCCAGTGCTTACAGACAGGGAACATAATCTCATCAGTCTGGATCTGTGTAGGAGAATTTGGAGAAAATAAATAACAGGTAAGAAATATAAACTTGGCGACGTTGGGTCAAATTCATCCCTGGCATAACTTGATTCACTTCAATGGAGTTTTCGTAGAAATGAAGTTGCTCATTTTACTCTGCTGCCAGATGGCCAGGTTATGTCACCCTTATGTTGAGTAGTACCTTACTCTGAGTAGTCCCACTGAAATCAGTAGGATAGTTCATGAATAATTACTCAGTGTGGCAGAATATGGCACCCCAAAATGTGTTATTTTCAGGATGTATATTTAATGTGTTTAGTAAAAACAAGTAAAATGAAAAGACTGATAGTACAAAATTGATATATATCACATGAAATATATGAATAACTGGAATAATATGATATAAAGCATGTATCTTCTTTACAGCATAAACAAATTATATTCTGTATTTATCAGAAGATGTTATGGGCCTGATGTTAATTTACATGAAGGCCCCGTTTCAGAGACAGAACAGTGTAAAGAAATGTTTCTGGATAATTTAGTAATAACTGGTAATTGGATGTAATAAAGATGCTTTTTTTAAAATTGCTTGATGAAAAGTATCTTAATTTTTGACTCTCATCTTGCACTGGAACTCTGGTGCATGGCTCTGCCTGCACAGTTGTCAGTGAAGGATCAGAGCCTTTGCTTGCAAACTCATCGCTTACTGATGTGTATGCGTTTTTGCTAATTTCCACCGTGAATGTTGTTTATTGAAAAATTAAATTTTGAAAAATATTATCTTTTTTTAGTCTCAACACTGAAAATTAAACTGTCTTTCTAAATAGTTTCCATTTTTTTAATTTCTCCCAATTTTTTTCTTAACTAGGTCCTTTCTGATGATGCTTGAGCTTACACTACTGCTGTTGGTCTCATTCCTGTTGGCTAAACATTTATTCTCATTGACTTCATTAAGTTAATGCTTGCCAAAAAATTGAGGTATAGCATTTACAGAATTATCAGGATACTGCAGTGCAGACCTTAACCTTCACCTTAAACTGACTTTATTTGCAATTCACTCTGGAGATAGTGTACAATGCTTTTTGGAAGCCAGAAGGTCTCCTTTTTTCTAGAATCAACTGCGCACCTTGTTTGGCTTGAACTACCATGAAGAGCGTAGCTGCATGTTTGAAAAGTTCAGAATTTATTATTTTGGAGAAAAGGATAACACTGTATGGTGTATGAGAATTACTGGAAAATAAAATATGTGTTTTTATTGGGAAACAACAATTCTACAGATAACATCTCTGTATTTTAAATGGTTTACTTTAAAGATTAGTGAAATTTATTACGTTTTATTTGTCTTTTAGCTGATGTTTGATTCATATAGTTTTTGTTTTAAAGAGATGATTTATTTAAAATTGTATTTACCAGTAATACTTTAAATTGGTAAGTAAACTAGACGTTTATAAAAGGTTTGGAGTAATATGTAAATCAGATATTGGCAAAGTAATCTAGTTAGAATACCTCACCCTCCACATTTCTATAGTTTTAGAGAAGATTCTATCAGTTTGTATTGTAAATAATAAGTCTTAGAAAAAAGCAAAAATGAACTGGCTACACCCTGTATTTCAGTACGAGATCTAATTTGGAAGAAAATTAATATCTTGTGGTAGCAAGATAAATCAGAGATTTGTTTCTGCAAAGGTAGAAAGATGCAAAACAAAATTGTTAGTGGAAAGATACCTTTCCAGTCAAATCTGTGGTATCTGTGCTGGTATAGAAGTATATCAGTGAAGTGCAGGTATTTTTGTGTCACATACTGGTAAAACAGGATTTGCAATGCGACAGATCGGCATAGTCTCCATTGCTATCATCAAAATATTGAGGATTGAAACATGTTAGAAAATGATTTTTTGTGTAGTAGTCCATTTTGTCTCTTTGAATTAAATTTGTATCTATAGACTTACATGCAAAGTAACTATTCATGTATTTATTTACAGACTATGATTTTCGTCGCAGCTCAGTAAATAGCATTTCCCCTGCTAGTGCCACTCTCTCTTCTGGGACACCCAGCATGCTTCCATACACATCAAGGCCTTATTTTTATCCAAGCTACCCCTTATCACCAACAATTCTGCTTGCTAATGGCAGCCATGTTGGACAGCGAGTATATATCTCTAATGAGGCCTCATTCTTTTGAAGAAAAAGTTGTACAGCATTAATATGAAAGTTTTCATTTTTAGTTTTTAATTGGGTCTACACTATTAATTTTCGTGAGTAAAATATATTTATTTCCATATAGGGAACTTTTCACATTTCAGTAAATATAAGCATTTGTCAAAAGATAAAGTTCAAAAACGTTACTTTTCTTGGCCTGAGTACTGTAGATTGATGTTCTTTTATCTGTTTATGGTTCCTGGTCAAAGTGTGGGCAATAGAACCCAGTGGTTTATGTTAAGAATTTTTCTAATAATTACTTTGCTGAATAGTATCTCTTTAATTTAATCTGTGCAAATATTGGTTGTAATCTTGTTACCAAGGATCGCTCTTATGTTGAAGATTAGTAGTTATTTAGCCAGAAGGCAACTATTATGTGGCCGGAAAATGATGCAAAAGAAAGATTTTAAGACACTTTTTTTTTTAACTTTAAAGAAATATAATTTAGTATTGTGGTCCTTTGCATAGTTTTAGTAATAGAGTAAATTATCTGACTTTTTGTGCTGTTAATTTATTCAGAGTTAAAATTGTTAAGCTTCATCTGTGTTTTGGTATTACCTGTATAGTAGTTCTGTTTTAAAAAAAGAGTTGTGCTGTTTTTTTAATGTTGAAATCATGTGTTAATTTCTGTACTTGAATTCAAATATTTTGACATTAAATTTATGCTGTTCTTTAAAATATATTTGTGGGGTTTGTATATATTGTTGAACACTCAACATTGTTTACAGTAATTTTAGAGACAAGTGGATAGAGTTTTAGGGCCTCATTCTCCCCCAATAGAGTTCAGTGGCAAAGCTACCTTTGACTTCAATGGAAGCACTTACATATTAACTTAATTTTAAGCACATGCTTAATGCTTTTGGTAAATAGGCGGCTTTGAGGGTAAAATAACTTAATTTTAGAGATGGCGTGTGAATGGGCTGGGAGTTCATAAACTAGCTTGGCATGTTTCACTGTTACATAAGAAAATTCGATGTGGACCAACCTTGGGACTCTTGTTCGTTTGGTCAGTGAAGCTTAAACACGAAGCAAATATAATCAGAATGCTAATTTTGTTTATCTGTCAGTTCAGGAATAACATGGATGGTTGGTATAGGAGAATTCAAAACATCAGTCTAGCACACTTTTGCTTTTGATACAGGAAAAAATTACTTCAGTTTTTATTGTATTGTACAATGTTCAATCAAAAAGATTCCTTAAAACAGGGAATCTTAACCTGAGAGTGAGGCACAAATTGCCTGGTATAATCTGCAATTTTGAATTCGAGGTATCAGAAATCCTTTATCTTCGCTCAAATTAATTTTTGAATAATTTTCATGATGATTTCTTTAATATTGAAACATTCTTTAACCAGTCACTTGTGCATATGTGAAAATATGCTGAGTTTTGTACATATACAAGAAAACGCACTTCATTTGGTATTGATAGTATATTTATTAATAACCTTTTAAAACCCTTCCCCCAGGATTCGCCTTCCATGACACTAGGGTTAAACATGACACTAGCAGTAGCGTGTACAAAAGTGTGAAATATTCCTGTAATGCTTTTGAGGGAATCTTCCTATGTGGGGTAGGCCATGCAATGCCCTCTGGAACATTAAAGCTTGTTGTCGATGTAGAGAGATCACAAGTGTAGAGGACATGTGGGGCCTCCATGCCACTTACGAATAGGCCTGCATGGAGGGTTTCTTGGGGCCGGCTGTGGGATGGTTATGGGATTTCATGACTACTCATCTAATGGGGCAGGGTGGGGTATCAGCCACTTTGTATGAAGCCTGTAGGATAGAATAATAAATGCTGGGACTACATTGCAGCCATGCAGTCTGCATGCACAGTGGCGGTTTTAATGTGTGCACCCCCACTTCATACTCTGAGCAAAGACTACATGGGCTTTGCAAAGGGGAATAAATTCAATCCTTTTCAGATTATCATTATGACTTTAGTAACCAGATTCATAATGATTTTCCTGAAGGTAATTAAAGCTACTGTTGTTGTACCAAATACTGATTGACCAAAAGTAAAAAGTCTTACAAAGAACTTGTTAAAATTGAATTATATTCGCAATAGTTGGCTGTATGTAAGCTGGGTTGGGTCTAAATACAGAATGTATTCACTCCTTGAAATTTTAGTTCCTCTGAAAAGAAAGTTTGTCTGATTATTCTGGAGTTAACAGTGTTGTAAGGAATAAGCTAAAGAAATGGCTGGTGCACAGTGAATGTTGACCCACTTGTGCGTTTGAAGCTGTGTGTAGCATGTGTATATACACTTTATATAGAGTAAGCAATTTAAAAATTCTCAACAAATGCATCTGCCTGAGTGTCTTCTCCTTTGATACATTACACAAATGTGCTGGTTACACAGTCTTCAGATAATTGAGAAATCTCTCAATGGAACCTGTTAATCTTCAGGAAGGACAGTTGTCACAAAGCTTTACTCACTGAATTTTGAAAAATTATAGGAAAAAAATTGAATTGTGTACTGTGATTTATGCTAATACTGTACATGCTGGTCAAAAAAATTGGAATCCATTTACAAATCTGTGATACAATAAATAGTTTAGTTTTGAGAGGGGACACTGTAAGGATATATAACAAATCTTGGAAAGATTCTTTAGTTTTTTGTGTAGGTCATCCTGTGCTAAGCCCCCTTTGTTCCAATTAACTATTAAAGCTGCGCTAAATCAGAGGATTCCCCCAGCATCAGGGAAGTTGACATTGGCAACTCTGTGCCCTCCCCATCTCCTACTAAGGTATATGCTGGGAGCCACAGGGGTATGGCCAGAGTTTGTGGCACTCTGGCAGTCCCTGCTAGTGGGGCTGTTACAAGCCACCACAACTTGAAGCAGTCCCAAGGCCTAAAATTTGTGGTTATGGCTGAATAGCTCTTTGGCTTGAGGTGTCAAAGTTAGTTGTAAAATACCTTTTTCGCATCCTGCCCCTGTCTTGTGCACTGAATACTGTTTTGTCACTTCTGAAGATTGGGGGCATTGTAATTAATTAAGTGACCCCTTCACGATTTGAATCTTGGTGCTGAAAGCTGGCACTCTAACCAACAGCATCATGCTACTTATCAAAAATATTGCTCCTTCATAAAGAATTTCCTAACATATTTGCAGCCAGCCTGCTACTGCAGATGCAGTATTATACTAGGGTTCTGTGGCAGAAGCAGGGAGAGCAGCTACCAGAGTACTCCAGATAGTTAATTCCTTAATACTAACTGAGTATTTGTACCTATAAAGTGTTTTCTATCCAAGGAACTCAGAGAGATTTACAATAATAGTCTTACAGAACTTCTGTAAGGTAGCTATTATCCCCATTTTACAAATTGGGAAACCAGGGCACAGTACAATTAAAGGACTGGTACAGAGTCAGACAGGGCCTGATTTTTAAAAAGGCATGTAGGCACCTAAAGCTGCAGATTGATGCTTAATAGGACTTTCAAAAGCACCTAGCGGTCCAAGTCCCATCTTTGTAAAATACTTTAGCGTATTTATACATGCTACATAAGTGCAAAGTATAATTATTTATTACTGATTATTAAATGGCGTCTCCACTATTGGGAATCCCCAGTGGGAGTTAGGTGATTAGTGGAATTTTCAAAAATGTCTATAGCCAACTACTACCTTTATAAAAAAAAACAAACAAACCCAAAAAACCAAACTGTTCTACAAATCTGTGGCAGATAGAACTCAGACCTCTTTATTCTCCGTCTTGCACTTTAACAGCCAGGCACTGCCTAAATGAAACTAGGTAATATAGACTCACCTATCAGCCATAAATTATGAGCCAGAACTTAACTAAAGTTGCACAGCAGGAAACTTGTCCTAAATTTAACACCTTTTAAGCACAGTACTGGTACCAGGCTTGCAGGCAATAGTAGGGATTCCATTTAATAAACAAAATAGTATTAACTAATGATATTTCCCCCAATATAACATCTAAAGGCTTGAAAGTACTTTACAAAGATGGGTAATATCACTGTTTTACAGATAGGGAAATTGAGGCATAGAAAGCATTGACTTGCCTGACATCACAGATTGAATCACTGAGCAAATCAGAGCATAAGCCTAGATATGTTATGCCATTAATAAAGAACTAATTAAGTGGATTCTCCTCTACTAATTATATTATCTTGTTTCTTGGACATTTATTTTCTGTGCTGCAACAGGGTGTAGCTGTAATTGACTTCCAGTTTCCTGCAGAGGGAAGCATTTGCCAGTACATAAAAACAAGGACTTCAAGTTAAATGATCCTTTTAACACTGGAAGGGATAGCTTTATACAGCAAAAACGCTAAACCTTTCTCCTTAAACCAAACTATGGAATTCAAATAATTTGTGTCACCCAAAAAGGCTTTTTTATTCATTTATTGTGTAAAAGTCTATTTTCTATGTAAAAAGAGTATATACTGGATGATGGATAATAGCTCCAGTTCAGCAAAGTTATTTCCAGGAAAATGAAATTGTGTCATGGTAAGAAACATTTATTTTTGCCCATAGCTGTACTGATCAAATACACATTTACAGAAAAGCTAGTTTTCTCTCTCATTTCTACATCATCAGCAACTGGATGATTATATAGGAGAAAACTCCTTTCATCCCTGTAAAGTGAATAACGCATTGTGAATAACACTTACAGTGGAACTTTTTCTATCACAGGCATATTGTTTTAAGCTACCAAGAAATCAGACTTATTTTCTTGAGTGCTACAAGGGAGCATTGGATCATCTAGTTTGATTTGCAGTATAACACAGGCCATAGAATTTCAAATGACTACCCAAGTCATGAGAGAAATAATGTATTTGACTAAAGAAAGGCATCCAATCTTGATGTGAAGACAAGAAGAGATGTGCTGTAAAAGGTCTGCCCTTCTTAATTTATACATCTGCCCCTCTCCAGCTAGCCTTCAAGCCTCGCTGTGGGCTGTGCCCAATACTTTAGGGAATGCTGCTGTATATAAAGTTTCTACAAACATTCCACCTAATTCTAAAATGTGACTAGATGCTACTGTGAATTTACATTATAACCCTAGCCAACTTTGTAGTTATTTCCCATTTCCTACTGGTTGAAGCTGTAGTGTAGATGGGCTCACCCACCACCTTCTTCAGGTTAGAGTGCATGATAGAGAAAATACGCACATCCTGTATGCACTGCTCCCTCCACCATTGCTATCAACAGGTCCTTATTTTCTAGGGAAGACAAGGCATCTGTGGTCATGTCCAAATTTTCTAGATTACTGCAACAAGTATTTTGATTTCTTATGCACTTTCTGAAGAGTTGTACTCGCATAACAGTGTTATTTAAATCCTAGACGTAGAAAAAAGGAATGTACACATCTAGATAAATACAAGACATTCTCAAGGATATTAAGACAGATATGCGTTATGATCAGCGCTCTCTCTGTGGTGGACTGATCGATCACGGTGATGAAGGCAGATATCGGCACTGGGATGGGGTGGGCGTAGATCCTCAGCTGATACAAATTGTTATAAGCTCTGTTTCAGTTTGCACTGGGTGAGGACTTGACCTCGTATGGTAAGCTGAGTGAAAGATACTAAGCATTATAAAAATAAAATCCCTAAAAATGTAAATTCCTAAACATTATAGCTTATGAAAATAATGTATAAATAGCTTCAAGTACTCTTGAATCCTTGCAAACAGTTCTCATGCTGCCCCTATGCATACACTAAAGGATCTCTAATAGTAAAACAAGAATGTCCATAACAGTTCACAACATTCATATTTTATTAGCTCATTTATTAGCTCATTCTATTTCAAAGCAAGCTAATAATTTAGTGCAGTGGGGTATTTCTGCCCATTTGATTCTCTAGGAATACAACATCCAATTGTTTTTATTTTACATTGCTGCCCAAAATGACATAGCTTGCTTTTTGGTTTAGAGAAAGAGTTGGCACAAGAATGCTGCTGTGGCAGAATCTGGGCAAATCTCTTACATTCCTAGATATACAGCACTGTAGCCTGTCATGATTTGTGATGATAGGTAGCATTTCCATTTCATACTAGATTTATGCTTGTCTGATACATTTCAATCTCATGATATACCCTTGTTCCTTATACCACACTGCAGAATTTTTCTACTGTATACTCTGCCCCCCTTGTTTACAAGTTGCTAGAAAATTCTGAGTACATGAGCCAATCATAGTAGAGAGATTTGCATATTTACAAGCTTATTGATAAATTAACTGTTTTGTGATAATTTAAATCCCTAACAATGTCTATGAGCCAATCTGAATACAGAGGATTACATACCATAAAATTATTGAGAAATAACCACACAATAATTACAAAGCAGGACTATCCCCCAAATCCAGGATGCAGAGAATTGCAAAGCGGGGTAAAAACTAAATAGTTACTCAATTACCTATATATGGTTATTGGAGACAATTCCAATTAAGTATAATGTATAATCATTATAGAATTAAACATTTTTAGTTTAGTTTTTTTTTTTTAAATTCTGCTTTAAAGGTACAATAGCTGCTTTATAAGGAACCATGGCAGTTAATTAAACAAAGCACGAAATGGGCAATTTGTGCACTTGATAATTAACGTGTTTCTTTGATTTTTTGGTAACATTTCTGTTAAATCTAAATAAAATTGCTGATGGACAAATTCTAATTGCATTTAAGCAGATATCAGTTTCATAAAATTATGCAAGCTTTTACAAAAAATCAATGTAGTGATTAATAATTATGCATATATAAGCAGATGTCCTTTTGTAATGGGAATGTTCTCTCCAAATAATTTTAGTGTAGATAAAGTAATAAAGATACTTTACAACTTTTAAAAACAAGTTAAAATAAATTTGTTTTCTATATGTATTTCAGAAAGAATATTTCTTATAATATGTAGGATATAGTAACAAAGTGCACTCCGTTCATTATGGACAATAAATAACTGCACAGTGAACCAAAATATATTCATATCCTACCACTAAAAGAGTTATGACAAAATGTCCGTTATAGAATCTCTGAATACTGCTAGTGTTTTGAAGCATTGCTGAATGTTGAGGTGGAAGAAGAGAGAAGGTGAGGACAGCAAGACCAGCTAGACAGATTGTCAACTGTTGAAATGATTTAAAGTTGTTATACAGAGTTTTCATTATCTTCAAGTTACAATCCATACTGTCAGTTTAATAAATTTTCTAAGACAGAGACTTTTACAATACAAGTAACAATACCTATTTTAGCACTGCTTGAAAAAGCTCAAACAAACAGCTGAAGTAGGAGATTTTATATAAAAATCTTGCTCTAGTTGCATGGGAGGTAATTGTTTGGCTATATGCAGCACTGGTGAGGCCTCAGCTTGAGTACTGTGTCCAGCTTTGGGTGCCATACTTTAAGAAAGCTGTGAACAAAGTGGAGTCCAGAGGAGAGCAACAAAAAAAGATAAGCGGTTTAGAAAACATGTCCTGTGAGGAAAGGTTTAAAAAACGGCATGTTTAGTCTTAAAAAAAACTGATAGGGGACCTGCTAACAGTCAAATATGTTAAGGGCTGTTATAAAGAGGATGGTGATCAATTGTTCTCCATGCCAACTGAAAATAGGACAAGAACTAATCAGCTTAATCTACAAAAAGGGAGATTTAGGTTAGATATTAGAAAAAAATTATAACTATAAAGGTAGCTAGGTAACTGGAATAGGTTACTCAGGGAAATTGTGTTATCCCCATCCTTGGAGATTTTTAAGAACAGGTTAGACAAACATCTGTCAGGGATGGTCTAAGAATACTTGGTCCTGCCTTCAAGCAGGGGGCTGGACTAAATGACCTCATGAGTCCTTTCCAGTCCTATATTTCTATGTTTTGCCTTTTTATCACATGAGCTTCACATCTTCTTTCCCAATGAATTCAAGGAAGAAACAAAAGAGTTAATAGTTCATTGAATCCGTTATTAATGTCTTAAGGGCTGCTTCAAAGCTCATTAAAATAAATGAGAGCTTCTATATTGACCTCCGTGGACTCTGATTCAGCCCATTGTGGTTCTGTGAAGACACCTGATAAGAAGTGATCCAGCTTGTTGAGAATTCGAGTGTACCAAATGAAGAAGTTGTGCTTGAGAAAGGGTTAAGGTGGTGACTACAGCTATGAAAGAAGTAAGTGAAAAGAATATAAGAAAATCTTATGATATGCCATACCACCAGCATAAAAAAAGAGGTAAGCTATCTCAGGGAAAAGGAGTAAGTGAAGTCAGCTGACAAAAGAAACAAGATCTTGAGCTGTATGTTAAGGTCATGCTCCCATTCTTAAATTCATAAGAATAAAGGACGACCAAAGGGAAAACCCACTGCATACATTGAATACTCTTCCATCAAGTGTGGTCAAGATGGGTGAGCTCCTCTTGACTGACATATTTGCATAGGGCTAGATAAAGGGGCATGTGGCCTGCCAGGGTAAGCCCCCTGGCGGGCTGGGCCTGTTTGTTTACCTGCCGCGTCTGCAGGTTCAGCCGATCGCAGCTCCCACTGGCTGCAGTTCGCTGCTCCAGGCCACTGGGGGCTGGGGGAAGCAGTGTGGGCTGAGGGATGTGCTGGCTGCCACTTTCCACATCCCCCATTGGCCTGGAGCGGCAAACTGCAGCCACTGGGAGCTGCGATCGGCCGAACCTGCGGATGCGGCAGGTAAACAAACCTGCCTGGCCCACCAGGGAGCTTACCCTGGTGGGCCACGTGCTGAAGGTTGCCGATCACTGGGCTAGATTCACAAAGGGATTTTAGGCATTGCAGTGCCTAACTCCTAGTCACCAGGTGGAATTCTCAGCCCTGAGGTAGGCCTCTAGGCATCACATACAATGCACAGGGAGAGTTAGGCACCGATAAAAGGGATTATCCGAAGCAAGCAAGCTGAGTGGGGAGCCACCTCAGCAAGACAGGAGTTAAATGCAGTGGTTTAAGGCCAAGATTCACAAAGGTACTTAGGTGTCTGTTGCTTATCTCTACTTACGATTCTCAGCTATGAACCCTCTTGTGGAGTTAGGCATCTAAGTCAGGTCAGCCCTTTCTCATGAAAGACCACAGAGCTGTCCATATTGTAGTCAATAGTCCATTGGTTAGGGTATTTAACAGGGATGTGGGAGACATGTTTTCAAATCCCTGCTGTACCTGAGTTGGAGCAAGATCTGGACTCAGCTCTGCTGTATCCCAGGTGAGTGCCCTAACAGTCAGGTTGTTTTAGGGTGGGGGCTTTTTCAATCTCTCTTGGTGCAGACAGTAGTTAAAGCACTCACCTGAGATGTGGGAGACCTGAGTTCAACACCCAGCTCCAAATCAGGCAGAGCAGTGATTTGAATTTTTGTCTCCCATATCCTAGGAGAGTGCCTGAACCACTGTGCTACACTCCCCAACCAGCCCCCCAAATGCCTGACCTACTTGCCCTCTGGCTATATTTTGCTCCGGTTAGGTATGCTGAGAGCACGCCTACCAGATTGGGCCCCACAGGTGAGAGAGACAGGGAAACACCTAGTTTGAGAATCCCACTGAAGGTTTGGCTTGTGCTTGTGCTGCAAGCAGCTCATTAACTGTGGGTGGCATCAGGACTGTAGGTAGCTTTGACCATGCCTTCGGGTAGTAATGTAGGCATCTAGAGGACTTTAGGCACCTACAGGTGAGAATGTCACTGGTGCCTAAAAGTTGGACTTTAGGCACCTAAAGAAGCAGTTAGGTACCTTTGTACCTTTGAGGATCTGGACCTTAGTTTCCTGTGAAAGATGGGGTATTATTTGATGTTGTGACTAGATTACTAGTGCCCCAGACCTTTTGAGTCTTAACTTTTTTTTAAAAAAAGCACTAAATTGTATTAAAATGTCTTCATCCTTTTTGCAGGACCCTTTAGATCCCATTTCATTATTAACCTCTCTCAGTTTAATGCCTCTTGCAAATATTTATACAGTGCTATATATTCCTTCTCTTAAGATTGCTGACATAGCGTGAGCAAGGTGCCTAGACTATGCTGTTCTTATCCCTCTAGCACTGTTCTCTGATTTTGCTCACTAAATTAACTTTTTATCAAATTAAAAATGTTATCTCAATAAATCACTTATTAACCTTACACAATAGTCTTCAATTTGCTTCCATAAAAAAGCTATATTGAAGTCTGTGTGGATTATGTCTACTGCTTCCTTGCCAGCTCTCATTGTCTCATCTTTAAAGAAATGAATCAGAGTGGTTACGCATGAGGTCCTCTTTGTAAATTGGTGCTGACTTTCCTTGATTAAATTGTTCTGTGTCCAAATGTTCTCCTAATTTATCGCTTATTACTGATTCTAAAATATTTATAAATAAATATTAAGAAGGAAGAATCCCATGCATCACTACAGGCTGGGGGCCGACTGGATAAGCAGCAGTTCTGCAGAAAAGGACCTGGGGATTACAGTTGATGAGAAGCTGGATATGAGTCAGCAGTCTGCCCTCATTGCCAAGAAGGCCAATGGTATATTGGGCTGTATTAGTAGGAGCATTGCCAGTAGATTGAGGGAAGTGATTATTCCCCTCTATTCGGCACTTGTGAGGTCACATCAGGAGTATTGCATCCAGTTTTGGGCCCCACACTGCAGAAAGGATGTGGACAAATTGGAGAGAGGCCAGCGGAGGGCAACGAAAATGATCCAGGGGCTGGGGCACATGACTTTTGAGGAGTGGCTGAGGGAGCTGGGCTTGTTTAGTCTGCGGAAGAGAAGAGTGAGGGGGAATTTGATAGCAGCCTTCAGCTACCTGAAGGGGGGTTCCAAAGAGGATGGAGCTCGGCTATTCTCAGTGGTGGCAGATCACAGAACAAGGAACAATGGTCTCAAGTTGCAGTGGGGGAGGTCTAGGTTGGATATTAGGAAACACTATTTCACTAAGAGGGTGGTGAAGCACTTGAATGGGTTACCTAGGGAGGTGGTGGAATCTCCATCCTTAGAGTTTTTAAGACCTGGCTTGACAAAGCCCTGGTTGGGATGTTTTAGTTGGGGATTGGTCCTGCTTTGAGCAGGGGGTGGACTAGATGACCTCCTGAGGTCTCTTCCAACCCTAATCTTCTATCATTCTATGTCTGAGCATAGGGCTGACAGGAACTTTCACAGGCTATCCTGCAAGTTAATCAGTTTATTTTTGTAACGTAGTTTTATAATGAAACACTGTGGAGCTGTTAAATATTATTAAACATTAATGTAACAAATAAGCTTTATAACAAGAACTATTATTGCAAAGTGGGATTATTATAAACCTAAAAGATAAAGTAAAAGAGCATCGTTAGAATAAGCTCCTATTGTTATAAACTATGGGGAAATTGATCAATAAGGTCGAACAATAACCTGCTCTTCACTATAACTTTTTAAAACTTGCATTGGATTTTCACTAAATGTTTTGAAGTATAATTTTCTTTTACCTGAGCTCCTGTGTATAAATTTACCATATTAAAAACAAACATTTACAAGCTTCCTGTATTTTTATGTTGGCTTCTGCTAATAAACTCCTATTTGGATGGTAGTTTAACATTAATTTTTGCTAATGATAGGTGAAATCACAGAATTTAACTCTTATAAGATAAAGCTACTGAACGGTTTCTTTGTTCTGTGTCACTGTACACACACAAAAAAGTTTGATAATGTTGACGAAAGATAATTGTAACAGGGTCCATGACCCGCCCCTCTTCCTGGGGCCTGCTTGCTGCCCCCCAATAAGGCTCAGAGAGGCTTTAGGGTTGTACAACACCCATGTCTTTATTTACCTGCAGTTATCCCACCCCTAGTGTTTATCTATTTACAAGATTTACAGGATTATTCAACCTCTTTTACAGGCAGAATTAGCCATCAGCTAGGAGACCTCCAGTTCACTGACTGCTCCCTGGCTTCTGGCTCCCACCCAGACTTTGTAGCCCTTGGCTTGTCAGGCCAGCAGGTGTTGCCAATCCTTAGGCCAGCACCAGGCCTTTTCCATCAGCCCCAATCTGTTTCCCCTGATTGGAGCTGACTGGGCAGGGGCTAATTAGGTGCTTTTGCACCAGCACCCTGCTACAATAATATATTCTAATTCTAGCAGGCTCAGCTGTAATTCACATTACTTTTATTAGGAAATCTTGTTCTTGTAAAGCATTATATCAAATGAATGGCTTTATAGTCTCTTTCTAAAAAGAAGTTGTTGTAATGCTGCATACACTTGCTAGCAGCTCTGATGGAAATGTGAGTCATTGTCATACAACACAATTTCAGTTTAATAATTATGCTTCTTCCATGTAACCTAGGACCCAATCCAACAGTTCCTATTAAGGCAAAACTCCCCTTGAAATCAATGTTCCATTTAAGTCAATGGTCAAATTAATTTCTTGTGTCCTGCAGGGCTGAGGAAACATCCCACGGTGGTAGCATTTCCCTCCCCCATTCTGTGCCTCTATAGCCTGAATTCATAGCTGCAAACTCAGTACGTGAGGAATTTGTGGGGAACATGGGGGTGGGTTCTGGTGGGGAACGTGGAGCACTACTTTGAAAATACTAAGCAACAAAGCTTTGTTCTTCAAAGGCCAGATTAACAGGCAATCTCATAGGCACACTGGGTGGAGGGGTGCAATACTGCTACTCACAATAGCAGTACTTACGCTCTCTGGATTCTCCAGAATGCAGGGTCTGTTTTCTTCTGCTTCCAGGAAAGCAAGAGGCTGGAAAGGGGCAGGGAGGAGGTGACATTTTGCCCCAGCCATCTCCACATCACTCCTTTCAGAGTAGCAGCCGTGTTAATCTGTATTCACAAAAAGAAAAGGAGTACTTGTGGCACCTTAGAGACTAACCAATTTATTTGAGCATAAGCTTTCGTGAGCTACAGCTCACTTCATTGGATGCATTCAGTGGAAAATACAGCGAGGAGATTTATATACACACAGAACATGAAAAAATGGGTGTTTATCATGCACACTGTAAGGAGAGTGATCACTTAAGATGAGCTATTACCAGCAAGGGGGGGGGGGTAAGAAAACCCTTTGTAGTGATAATCAAGGTGGGCCATTTCCAAGAGTTAACAAGAACGTCTGAGGAACAGTGGGGGAGGGGGTGATAAAAAAGGGGAAATAGTTTTACTTTGTGTAATGACTCACCATCACTCCTGTTCATGGAACATGTTGGCTCCACTAGAGGGAGCAATGTGCTTCATTCTAATGTTTGGAACAGACCTATGCGCAAAGAGCCATGCCAGGAAAGATTTTGCCGTCCTGAGGCACAGCTTCCCCAGAGCTTTTCCTGGGATTGTATGACTCTGTACTGGTCTATACAGAGGGCTGTGGTGTAGATGCCACAATATCATCCTCAATGCTTTTAATGTTAGGTATGTACAAAGCATTGTTTTACTAGAAGCTCTGAGTGTGGGTACACTTATAGCTAAAGCACAGTAAATCTGATTCTCAGCAAGATCTGCATCTAAGCAAAACTTGATATAAATTATGGAAGAGACTTTGCACTCACTAAGACTTATGGCAGGGCCTTCCCTGCCTTCAAAAGCACTCAAGACTAGAGGTGGTTTGAAACTCTTCATCAAATCTTTTTTTCTTTTTTGTTGTTAGAAAATACCAATTTGTTGAAATGGAAACTTTTCATAGAAGCCCGTCAGTTTGAGATAACCCTTTATCAGTGAAGGTTTTTTGGGTTCAAGATGAAATTTCTGGTCAGAGAGAGAGACCCACTCCAGAATAGGCACTAGTCTGGTGGGAGACTTAGCTTCAAATCCCTGCTTTGCCTCATAGAAATCAGGGACTTGAATCTGCTTCTCTCACATTGTAGGTGAGTGCCCTGACCACCTGGCTTTTCTGTCTCTCACTGTCTTTTTTTTTTTTACAAAAAAATTGTTTTGTTCTGCATCAGATGGAAACAAATGGTGAAACTTCAGAAGTTTTCATGAAATGGAATTCTTGTGGTTTTTGGCCAGCCATACCCATGAAACAGGGGTCTGTAGCATGAGCGTGGGGGGGGCTGAGAAAATTCTATAGCACCTGGGACTGTATTTTTCACCCATGAGTGTGTTATACCAATAAATTAAAAACCAGCAGGATCTTATTAAAGGGAAAAAGGCAAAATACCACATTTATTGTGAATACAGAAAGAATCATAGTAAGCAGTTAGTTATAGTTATAACATTCCATTCAATCTCATATTTATTCACACATTCATTCATACACACACACATACACACACACAGGTTCTGCAAGGTTGTTATCATAGTTACCAGCCTTAGAGTTGCTCATGCCAAGCCACTGGCCAGGTGGCCTGGACATGAGGAGGGAGCAGGGCCTTGTCAGATGCTCATCTGATGCTCCTGGAAGTTGGTTTGCAGAATCAGACCCCAAAGTTCTCACTTTCTAGAGTCCCTTTTTATAGGAATTTCTTCCTATGCCAATCTATGGGAATTGCTTCATCATGCTGTTGCTGAATCAATCAGCAGATGGCACATTCCTGACGGCTCCGTGCTGCTCGATGTTATCTTGTTCTTTGGTTCTCCCATTCTTGAGGCTGTTGGGTGGATTCCAGTCTGCTCTCCGGGGGTCCTCTGCTTATTTCCACTTGATGCCTTCTTCAGCCAAGGCACACTGGATTCTTAGGCTGGCACCTCCCTGATCATTCAGTTATTATCCACACCAAGCATCCATCCACATACATCCTCTATCTCTATTTTAATCACAATTGTTAATACAACAAAAGGGCGGGGAGTCTCTGGGTGCTATTTCTGTTGTTAGAGTATTGCTTTGAGTCTCTCTGTGTGAATTGCTTTGAGAACAGACTCTGTCTTAGAATGTACTAACGCAATTAGCAGCTTGCAAGTTTCACACATAGAGGGAGAGAAACAGTACCAAAAACCAAGAGACCTCTTAATTAGTAATACCCTGGAATTTAAACTATGGGGAATCAAACTCATTTGTGATTTTAATACAGAACTTCTTTAATATGATCCAACAAGTGTAGTGTGAGGAATTATGAACATAAAAATATCCTCCCTGCTTATTCTTTGCTACCTTGCCCCACACAGATACTCAGATCTGTGACAAACTCTCTTTGTGGGGTTTTGGTGGGGGAAGAGGAATGTTATCATGGAAACAACACCTGGACAAAGAGAGTTGCCTTTACAGTTGGATGAGAAGATTGGTCTAGGCAGAGAGGGAGAGTGAATGACTCTGTAGTCCAGTGGTTAGGACACTCACTTGGGAGATGATAGCTCCTGGGACCAGCTGCCCCTCCCTTTCAGTCACTTTTTCCACTATTTATCCACAATGAAACAGCTTCAAAAGAGAGACTGAGGGAGCCCTATGTCAGAATATCCTATAGCTCAGTTGTTCGAGCACTCTCCTGAGAGGTGGGAGACCTCTATTCAAATCCTTTCTCCTTTCTCCAGTAGAGAGGGAGGAATTGAATCTGTGTTTCCTAAATCCTAGTTGAGTGCTCTAACCACTGGGCTAGAAGTTATAAGGTGGCTACTGCTACTACCACCCAGGGGCGGCTCTACCATTTTGCAGCCCCAAGCAGTCGCCATTGAATTGCCGCCACCGCAACAGCGGCGGAGCTGCCACCCAAAAGCTGCCACAGCGGGAAGAGCGGCGGAGCTGCCACCGAATTGCCGCCGTGGGACACAGACTGCTGCCCCGTTCTGAATGCCTCCTCAAGGACCTGCTTGGAAAGCTGGTGCCTGGAGCTGGCCCTGCTACCACCTCCTCTTGGAGTCTGAATGGGAACTGGTCTGGTATGTAGCATCCAAGCACACCTACTGGACTGGGCCCTCCATGAAACTTAGGTAGATGAATATCTGTCTTTCGGCATGCATGTGCAACCTTCCCTGAATTGCTCTGGGTCTTAGGCAGGAGACTGACATCTGGACACTTACAGTGAGGCAGCAGTGCATGTGCACAGAGGCAGGAATGTAAGTGTCTTAGAAACTTTTTCTCTTAACAATTTAAATGCTGATGGAATTTCGGTCCCTACAAGGTTTGGGGAGAGTTTTGTGGATCGTAATGGAGCCAAAACTGGGGCTTAGGCACCTAAGTGTTGGATTTTGGTGCCTAACTACTTTTGTGAATTTCACCTTCTTTGTGCCTCCATTTCCCATCTGTAGAATGGGGGTAATAGCCCTTCCCTACCTCATAGGGTTGTGCTCAGATACTACAGTGATGCGGCCCATATAAGTACGTAGGACAGGCGGATAAGAATTGATGTTTATACCATAGTGATGTGAATAAAACCATAAATACTTTTGCTGGAAGGTTGCAGCATAACACTACTTTATTTCTTAGAATTCAGCACACACAAGAATCCAAAAAACAGAGAAACAAAGCAGGCTGCTCTCTAAAACAGGCTTAACTAACCCTACCTTTCTCTAGACTGTCTGCAAGTTGACTCTGTTAGGCCCTGGTTCTGGGCAGAGCCCTTTAGTCTGTTAGTAGGACCAGGATTTAAAGTGACAGCATATGATTTTTTTTTTTCCAGTTTTCAATACACCACAGAATTACCATTATCTACCTAGAACAACAGAGAAGGCACTTTCAGATTGTTGTCCTGTTTTACAGCCTTCTAAAATTGAAGACATTCTAGCTGTTTACAGCTGGCTACTTCTTAGAATTAAATAATTGTAACAGATGTTACTAATTTTTTAGCCTTTCAAGCATCAGACTTTTGTAGAAGTTCTTTTCTTATTTAGTGCTTTATTTCTTCTTTATCCAAATGTTTGTTCAAACACAATTACACTAGGATAATCAAAGGAGCTCAATACGACAGCAGTACACTCCAGAATGAATTTTTACTGAACAGAATCTCAGTAAGGCAGCCGATTCATCAGCTTTAGTGACAGAGCAAACATCACAGTGGAAAGGAAATATGAATCTCGAGGTTGCCATTGTTTACTTTGTCTGTGATCTATTGAATAAACTGGATTATACAGCCAGAATGAGCTCCACAATTGAACTTTAATAAATACTGAGCAGTTCATCATCACAAGTGTGTTAAAATAATGTATGATGTTGGAAATCATATGCATATGTGATGGTAACATATGCAAAAGACAAAGACTGAAAGTACCCAGTCACCAAGCCTAGCTTTTTCTTCATATATTCCCCACTGCTCCCAGATCTGCATAGCACACTCCTATTTTGGGCTCTGCTCTGTGGGCCAAATCACCCCCTCTCACTGAAATGCCCATGGGAGTGGGCAAGGCAGGGTAGGAGAACAAGTGAGGCTCACCTTCCAGTTTTCTAAGAAGTATCCCTTTAAGGAAAGTGATTTAGGGACTGCTCAGCACTAGCTGAAGAGGTGACTCTATGCTGTTAATGTAGTTTTAATGGAAATCAGTGGGATGATCAAAGAACAGTGTCACACAGACAGACCCCGCCGTTTCTATCTGTGCAATACTTCTAATGCTATCACCAGTGAAATTTCTGAAAGTTTAGTCCCTTTATTTCTTAGTCTCTAAAAATCAGATTTATGTTGGCGTATATGTGATTCAAACTGGCTTTTTTTAGAGGTGTTTCAAGACAGCCAGACCCTGCGTGCTGACACTGACAGTAGTGTGCATTTAAATTAACTCCGCTGACTCCTCTCAAATGAGAGCACAATTCACACCATAAACACAAAGAAGTTAGATAAAAGAATAAATACGCTTGCTGCAAGGCTGTAAGGCCACATGCCTTTATTTCTTAAAATTCAGAACAATAACACACCAAGAACCCCCAAACAGAGATAGACAAAGCGGCTGATCCCTAAAACAGAGAGGCACAACAACTCACCCCACCTTACTCTAAGCTGGCTGTCTCCAGACTGACTCTGATCCCACTCTTCCCTACCCTCTAGCCTGCAAGCAGGACCAGGAAACCCCATGCAAATTAAAGTGTCAGCCTGCAATTCCAACAGTTTTCAAATACACCACAACAATCCAGCACCTTATCTTGAAATGCAGTTATATTGATCCAGGGTCTTAACATGTGCTTTCAAAAGAAGCAAGGCTTTTATTTTTGTTTTAAATTCGGGTGCACATTAAGTTCTATATGATGACACTAATAAAGGAAAAAAAGCCTCTAAAAACATATCAGGTAGGTGGATTTTTAGCTGTAATTTTACAGAAGCTAGTTATGTGGAAGGAAATATCTGTCCAGGTTAGATGAGGTGCACTGTCCTCAAAGCATTGTTCTCTCTTGAGGTAAAAGACAGAAGGGGAGACTTGTAGAGGGGCAGTCTGTTCAACAACAAGTTTTCTCCAACCATAGGGCTATCTCCTGCTTTTCTTATATATGCCCCCATTGATTTCAGAGGGACAAATTGTATAAAACAAGAAAGATTTAGCCAATAGGCTTTGGCATAACTATTGCAGACACAGCCTTTTGACCTGATTCTTGGTCTTCATTTTATCGGTTCTTCTTGCTGTGCCTCCCTAATTTGCATTCCCACCTTTTACATTTAGTCGTCACTAATAGAATTGCTAGACAAATCCAAGTGGTGCGGGACTGGTGGTTGTGCCTATCACTCTTCTAAATCTGTTTCTCTATCATTCCCAACAGGCGTGATGTCCCTGGAACTTGTGAAAGAGAAAAGCCATTATTATACTGAGGAAGAGCTTATCATATACATTTAATAACTGAAAAGAAAAGACAGGGAGATGAGTATTTTACCTCCTTTGGGGAATCCGTGCTAAAAATCAAGTACTAAACTACCTATCAGGAAATCAAAGAAGGTCCTTCCGGTCTGGTAAATATCTTCCCCGTACGATGTCATCCTCACTGATTGGAAGCAGATCTCATACACTGTGGGTGACAATCACACCCATTCAGAGGACCAGCACAAGGCCTATGCATAATTTAAATCCACTTAAACTATGAAAATAGGGTTTAAATGGGATTAAGTTCATACATAAAACTTGTGCTGGCCATTAGCTAAGAGGTGAATTTCACTTTCTGTGAGGAGCAAAATTATCACTTGTTATTGATATGTAACCCAAGATCATCATCTTGCTGGCTACCTGGATTCAACATTCACAATCTGACAGAAAACAGGTAGGATGGAATCCTGGCCCCATTGAAGTCAATGGCAAAAATTCCATTGACTTCATTGAGGCCAGTATGTTACCCCTAGTATTATTATCTATTTTTTAAAGTGAAACATCAGACCCCTAATATATGCAGTTTTATGCTTTCCCTTAGAAAGGAAAAGGTAGGGGACTATTTTAAAGTAACTTCTGACTTCAGGAAAGAACATATAATGCAGTTTTATTACTAAGCACTGAGGGATTGGATACTCTTTAATGCTGGTTAACAGTTACAGAATATCACTGTGATGATATATCACCGTGATTTCATATCTAATAATAATTAAATAATCCATAAATAATTCAGAACAGTAAAGCCATATCAATAACCTGTTAACTGTGTCTGGCATTAGAAATAGGAATAAGGCATAACGTTTTGATGTGGTGAGGAGTATTTTCAAAGGAGGATGTGCAAAAATCCCACGGATAAATAATGTGTACTGCTTTGAATCTTTTCCTTAATCCATACCTGTAGCTTTCAGTTAATATCTTTTAAATCAATAATTCTATATTGGTTTTACTGCACAACGTATGTTTCACTTTTTAATTTGTTCTAATTCTTCAAACTGAGAGTAAGTATTTACTTACTCAAAAGCATCCATTGCTGATCTAACTCCAGTAAAGATCTGTTCTAGGGGCGGGTCAGCAGAGTGGTCACCCCAGGTCGCCTGCTTCTGGGGGGCGACATTCTGCTATAACACTTCCCCCTCTTCTGCTCTCATTGGCAGCTGGTTTTTCTCTGCTGATTGACTGGCCTTTACGCCCCCAGACATTTGGTAGTGGTAGGTTGGGGGCAGACACCATTTTCTACCTCGGCCGGCAAACTGGCTAGGGTCGCACCTGACTCCAGAATTACCAGCCTTCACAAATTTATTGTGAGTCTTGTGATATTTGATTTACTTAATGCCTCAGCTTCTGTAGACAAATTATTATGCAAAAATCTCAGCTTTCATTAAAAAAAAGGAAATTCTGATCCTCACAGTTGCAGAGAAACTTGAAAATGTGACCCAAGTGCATCCTAATATCTCAAAAACCAGAAAAAGAACCCCATGTGTATTACCTTGTAAATATTTCTGGATTAAAAATCATCTCTTATTTTTGAGCAGTTGTGTGTGTGTGGGGTGTCAATTTACGATTTTTGAACATATGATGTTGGCAATATTGTAACTCAGCTTCCACTGAAGTCAGTGGTCAATCTACTTAGTTTAACAAAGAGAAGGATAAGGGTTATTTAATCAGTCTATGAGTACCTACATAGGGAACAAAAAATTGATAAGGAGCCCATTCAATCTAGCCATCAAAGGTATAAGAAGATCCAATGGCTGGAAGTTGAAGCTAGACAAATCCAGACTAGAAATAGGTGCATATTTTTACTAATGAGGGTAAACAACTATTGGAACACTTTACCAGTAGCCACAGTAGATTCTCCATCACTGGCAACTTTTAAACTCAGATTGCATGTTTTTTGAAAAGATAGGCTCTAATTCAGGGAAGTCATGTGGCCTGTGTTAGATAGGAGGTCAGACTAGATGATCACAGTTGTCCCTTCGGCTCTTTTAAAAAATATTCAGTGTGAGCAGTTAGGCCAGGACTGGGTGCTTTTGAAAATCCCACTCTTATTCCCAGTTGAATAGATACTGAAGTTTGTTACACTTAAATTAACATCTCCTAAGTCTGAACTTGTCAAATGAAGATGGAACAATCTGAACTGTTACTACTATTTAATTCAAATTAATCAACAAATACAATATCACTAAAAGTCCCTGTTTAAAGAACTAGTAATCTGAAAGAAGACAACTGGGATTTTGGAAACCTTTCAAAAATCTTTGTAAATATTAACAAAAGCAGGTGGTGAGATATTTAGGGCGAAGATACAAATGGGTAGCAAGTTTGTCAAATTGTTTAGCATAGATCAAATTATTAAGAGCCTAATCCAAAATACCTCAAAGTCTGCAGAAAGAAACCCATTCATTTCAACATGGGGTTTGGATTCAGCTGTGAAAATGTGCACTGTCTTCTGTAATATAAATCTGATTTTAGCGAGATGTAGAAGAGTCAACTTCTATACTTTTACTTGTTGTAAGTTTAACTTTTATTACCATCTCTCTGCTTGGTTTAATATCTGGAAAAAAGTTTTAATTTTTCTATAGCATAAATCATACATTTCCCTGTCTGCAAGGCAGAATTCTTATCTCCTCCATGCAGCATGCTGAAATTCAAGTTCCCTCATTTTCTTCTACTGTTTTCCAGTTGGGATCTTGGGACTGTTTAGCTGCCTACTGCATGTGGGAGGAAATATCCAG
Organism: Chelonia mydas; assembly: GCF_015237465.2. Taxonomy (NCBI): domain Eukaryota; kingdom Metazoa; phylum Chordata; order Testudines; family Cheloniidae; genus Chelonia; species Chelonia mydas. The sequence continues at coordinate 61,333,031 of NC_057852.1, forward strand.
AAACAATGGGTTCATTTTCTCCTATTATACAGGTTAGATGCCTCCAAACAAATTTGAATCTTCTTTTCCTTTTGTATTGACTGACCATCACGTCATATTTGAGTTTTAATATTTTGGGCTCTTTGCACAGGTGACCTGTTTGGTTTGTTCCTGGCTCCTATCTGTAAAACCTGCAAGTATCTCTGGTTTTTTGTTTTGTTTTGGCCATCTTCACCTCTCTCTCCAAATTGTCCAAATGGAGTTGAATTTAGTCATTTTTTGACCAAGTACTAGTGATGTCAGCTGCTGTCTATTAGACATAGGAAGTAAAGTTCCCGTTGCTAAGGGAAATTGGCTTATTTGGATGACCAAGGCCACGTGAATCACTGATGTGGAAGAGGCAAATGCCAGAGAAATAGATTGTTCCCCTAGATGGGCCAACACTTAAAACTAAACCAATTTTGGAGGATTGTTGAGGAAAATGTTAGTTCAAGTATTTCACAGCTAAAATTTCAACAAAATGAAAGTAAAATAGAGAGAACTAAGCAGGGAACTCATACAATGTGTGTGCAACTTGGGTGCTTACTCCTCCTCTGGAGTATGCCTTTGTATTGACAGGGTTCATTCTTCAGCCCTATTTCAGGCAAAACTTCCATTGGCATTAATAGAGAGCTTTGCATGCATGGACCTGATCGTGTAACCTTTGGTGTGAAGCAAAGAAGAAATAAGTTAACTATTGTATAAATAATTGAGATTTTGATTTCATTCCACTTTTACATTAGTGTAACTCAATTGACTTCAGTGGAGTTATTTAGGTTTTGCACCAAAGTAACTGACAGCACAGCAGACCAATAATATGTTAAACCAGCCATATGTAGTAGGGTAAAACTGATTCTCCTGGCATAAAGCCCAGTTATTCAGGTTCTATATGGTATGCAGGGTGGTTTGGGACATGAAAGCCATACTCAAAACAAACCAGAACAAAGGTGGAGAGTTGCCATACAGCTCTCTGTGGCTGCTATTCTAGCCTGTAAATTGGAACAGTTATCACAGGCCCTCTCATTTGCATGAAGTAGTGGGACCACTAGATCTGCACCATGTGACAAAGGTTAGCCAAGCCATTTCTCTGGATTTAAATCAGGGCCACAGGAAGCCTTTGTGGGGAAATGCACCTAGTCAAAGGACTGTGATCTCCCTCCCAACAGATTGTGCAAGAAAGCTGACTGACTGTGGGCAGGGTGGGTACAAAGGGCTATATTAATTTCTGCAGCTGCTCTTGGTTCAGGGATGGAGAGGGACACCACCTTTGCACCACCTTTCTTGGTTCAACTCTTGGCATAGATTTGAACGGCCACATGTGATCCATGACAAAGTTTCTAATACTCTTTTCGCAGGTGATTATTTTATACTTCTACACATAACTTCCCAAGTTTTGCAGCCAGACTCTTTAAAGAGTGGCTTAGGCTGAGGATATCTGATTATGCACATACACGAAAAACAACCCCCCACTCCACATCTTGGTGCCCCATATTTATTCTCTGTGACTTCCATATTACATTTTCTCAGTTTACACATCAAAACAAGGTTTTTCTAACTGCCAGTTCTTCACGCTCAACCTGCTGTGTTGAAAACAAGCTATGTTCTTTTTTCTTCATGTATCATCACCATCAATAAAGATTCCGTAATCAGAATTTAGTTGACAATTTGGCTGATGTGTGAGGCATAAGGGAACACATCTTGATCTTCCATAGATATGTTGGAATACTCTGTAATACTGACGGTAGTAAAAACTGTTTTGCCAGTAAACTACATGGATCTGACTTAGAGGATAACCGGGGAGCAGATGTGTAATATTTTACAAAATCTTGTTTCTTGCTTTAAAGTGTGATTCTACTTCAGAAAGTGACTGTGTACACATGGTACCATCTCACTCGATAAATCTTTCTATGGCCTCACTTTAAGGACAAATATGTTTTTACTGCTTTTTACTCCTTTTAGACCTGGAGACCAAATACTGTAACAACTAAGCTGGATTCTGTTCCTTCTTGTCATCTTCATTAAAATTGTTTGTTCAATTGACTTCAGTGGAGTTTAGGATTTGCATCAGAATAACTGACAGCCTATCCATTACACCTGTGCATACCCCCTGATGGTGGTGGAAGTGCACAGGTGTCACTGGGGGTGTAACATTAAGGCAGTGGAGTTGCAGAGTTGTCAGTGAATGCCTAGTTTGGCTTGCAGAATTTTCTTATTGGTGATGACAGGTGAGATAGAAAGAAATCAGCTTGACTCTCAGAGCCCAGGCTGAGTTTGTGAGACTGGCAGTCAGAAGAAAACATCTCTTTATTTGTAAATGAAACACATTGAGTAAAGAGTCCATGATTCACAAACAACATGGAATCCCTAGATGCCATTACAGAGTCACTTTTCAGAGCAGTACTGCATTTTAGAGGAAGGATTAAGTAGTATAATAGATGAATATCAATTGTTTGGGAGGTTTAAATCAGATATTTTGGATGCTTATCTGAAATGTCTCCAAACCTCTTTGGTTAGAAATCATGCTGGAAGGGTCATAAGGACAGGGTTTATCATAACATTTCTGGTACCAATTGTTTCCAGTCAGACAAGAAATTCTGAGAATAGCCACGTGGAATATTTTAGCACATCTAGCCTAAACCAAGGAGATATCTGGATGTGGGGGAAAATAATTTCTTAATTTTGAGTTTGGTGAAGGTGATGATATTCACATTGGTTTGCTCATCCCTAATCAAAGCAGCATTGTTGCATTGGGCTTTTTCTTCCAGCTGCAGTGGTATAGAGGAGCTCAAAAAAGGACAGAGACTTGAGCCCAATGCCTTTCAGGTTTTCCTTTTAAATTTTAAAATGCTACAGCCGCTGCAGCGGCCAACAGATGAAATCTACATATGAAAGTTCTCACCCTCAGCAGCTGTCTGCTTTTCTAATCCATCTTCCATGGAAACAGATCAAAAGAGAGCGCGTGAAAGTTTTACACAGTAAATTCAAGCACTTGCACAGATCAGGTAAATGAGTTCTGTGTGCATTACTGAGGAACAGAATCATGAGCCCCATCCCATCTGAGCTGAGCTGTTAATGATTATTAGACACCTTTCACTATATGTATATTTATACAAAAGAAGTTTCTCCCAACACTTTATGTAGTTCAATCAGTTTTTGTTTTGCTTATTAAAAAAACCCCGTATTATTCCCCAGCAGTAAGTTACTGTGTGCTAAATTTTCCTGCAGTACCAAGGGCTTCTATAAACTCTCACAGGTAATTGAGTGGCAGCCTCAATAGGCAGGAGTCAGTATGTGAGCACCTGGAGGAGCAGTAAAATCCCCTATTCTTCATAAAAGCTTTTTAAAATGCGAGGGGGGAAAAAAGTAAAGAACACAGGGAAAAACCTCATGCCATGAGTAAATATTTTAACTGCATTTCCTTCTCCCTTACAGTTTTTACAAGCTACACCACAAATTTGCAGGGGTATTTTGAAGCCTTATCTATTGTGGACTGACTGGGTCCCATGCCAGAATGTTATGCTACGAGCACAGGCTACACATCCATTTAAGATTCCTAGCCTGCTTGTTCCCCAGTGCAGATACCACCATGTTGCCATTCTCACCCTGCTGGGCACAAAGACAGGCCATTGATAAGACAGGTTAGCATGCTTTTAGCCTTCCAAGTTCTCTGGAGCATTCATTCCTTACCTTGATCCTGTACTCCTTACTCAACATAATTCTTATGGAAGTCAATCTGAGGATTAGCTGAGTAGGAATACAGGCTCATGCCCTTTTTTTGGGATTCTCCTAGGTTTAGTTGTAAGGAGTCACTCTTACCCTGCTCATAATGATGGTGCATTACCTCAGCAGAATCATGAAGATGTACTTACAGTATAACTGTGATCTTACTACTGTCACCCTTGTGCTCTCCTTGCTTGTGAGTTCTCTTGCACTTCTATTTCTATCCAGTCCATTTGTTGGTTAGCTCAAACATAAAGCTACAATTGGAATAGTTTCATAGCATATTGGTTCGGGAATTGCTCATTTATAAATATTCTCATTTTTCTCACCTTTCAACTTCAATTACAATGTTAATACCAAATGTAACAAAGCTAAATTAATTCAATTAGTGCTGGCACACCGTGTTGGTGTTACAGAAAAAGTGATAGAGTATTTAATGCCCCATGCTGTTCTGAGACAAATGCAATATATAGGTACATACAGGTGAAATAAAGATTTAGGCTGAGATCACCAAAGGTATTCATGTGCCTAACTCCCAGAAGTCTAGGAGTTAGGCACCTAAATACCTTTGAGGATCTGAGCCCTAGTGCTGGTTTAACTACTTGGACCAAAAGAACTAGGGATGTGGGCTCCCAGAGGTAGAAAGTTCACCAGCAGTAAAGTCACAGTGGAATAAGCCTCCTTCAAGCTCGCTCCACTGGGGAGTCCACAGCTAGCTAATGCAGCCCAGGCTCTGTTATACAACTCCTCGGCTTCTTCCAGTGATGGATATCCTATGGAGCTCTGGCTGTAATTTAAAGCTATCCCCTGTGGCAGAATCCCTATGGCAATTGTAGGGGTTGTCTTCTGTTCCCCGAGGCAGATGTATTGCTTCCACAGGCCCAGGAGGTTCCTTTTGTTACTCAGACATTTCATTTTATTTACTCTTGATCCCTTCATGTATTTATCTCTAGAACACCATAGCTCAAAACCACTTAAAAATATTCCCCCTGGCTTTTTTAAAAGGAGTGCGGAGGATTGAGCCACATGGAACCTTGTGTGCATTATCAAGACAGACTGAAAGCCATGATTTACTAGATCTGAAATTCCGCATGGCACACATTACCGGTCTAAATAGAAGAAGTAGAACATCTGGCTCTCTGTTTCTGAACCCATATGAAAGTAAATTTGATGGCACAACTTCCATGTCCACAATTCTTTTGTGTTCCCAACCTCTTAAACTGACACACTGGAAATTAGTTCCATTGTGTAGGAAATACCCCCGACACTTAGGTTGAATCATGTACACATTAAGTCAAAAGTCTTTGACCTTTCCTAAACACATCACTCCATCTGTAATTTATTACATGAAGTAGTGGTATAGTTCAATCCTCAGGATAATAATTCAAAAACACCATGTAGGATTGAGGCATTTAAAAACAAAAAGAGCAAGTTTTCCCTCTCATACTATTTCCCGAGGAATTGCTTTGCATATGTTACTTGCTTCCTTCACTTTGGTTCTATGTTGTATGTTTTTTAAGTGTACCAAAGGCCTGAATCATACTGAATAGCCCCTTTCTCTGAAAGCCGATCTACTGAAATCAGTGGAGCTAACTGCAGAGTAAGAGAGTACTCTTTGTGAGTAAGGGAAACAGAATTGAGGCCCTTAATTAATTTGTATGGAAGACTCTGTCCAAGCATGACCAGTTTTTTGTGGGGAGGTGTTTAGGATTAGGAATTGTCTGATTAGAATTCCTATAATTTAAAGTGCTTATGATGCCGACAATTAAAAATTATTGCATTTATAAATCTTTTGTAGTAGTGATGATAATATGGTGCTGAGCATTTACACAATGCTTTACAAACCTAGATCAGACATGTTCCTTGCTCCAAAGAGTTTGTCTCATTTTATTTGATTATAAACAAGCACAAGGCAGCACTTGAGGAGAGAGAGGATGGGGGTATATCTTAATTATGAGAAGATGGGAGAACTAATTGCCTGAAGAGGTGGGTCTGAAGAAGGAGAAAGAAGATGCTTGGCAGATGAGGACATGGATTGTGTTGCAGGTGTAGAAGGTAGCATGAGAGAACACCTAAAGAATAGAATGGGGAGAAATAGGCAAAGGTACGTAGATGTAAGATCAGATGAGTGGGAAGAACATGGAGTGGGGAAATGGGAGAAGAGATGTAGATGGGGCAGGACATTAAACAATGCTCATCACTAAAATTCACCAATGGCCACCACATAGTGATAATGAGATACTGCTGTATTTTCCTGTAGTTACAATAGGAAATAAATGCAATGTGGTGACTGTAGTAACTGTTGGACATTCAGTAGTGATCACTGTAAGTGAGGGTGATGAGTCAAAATGTTATTCATATGGAGACAAGAGACTGGTCGATGGAGGCATTCAAAGAGCAGGGTAATGTGATGGAAGGGACTGTGGGGACCATGGGGAAAGGGTAGATGTGGAAGAAAGTAGAGGAAAAAAAACCAAGAGGATTTAGTGAGAAATTAAACTGGGGTACAGGGAGAGAGAAGAATTAAAGATCACCCTGCATTTGCAGCTTGGGACATGGGAAGGATACTAGCGTTGTCAATAGGGAGTAAAAAGGCGAGGAGGTGGATGAAAAGAAAAGTCAATACTGAATTTCAGATGGCAGCAGAAATCTGATTAAAAATGATTGAGGCTAGTTCTCCAACTGTCTCTTTGGTTTGTTTTCCGATGCCTTGTGTGTGATCCCCTTAGATACCACAAACTAGGCAGGGTCTGGCTTTTTTGTTACTATCTGAGACCGCTCCCAGACAGAGAGCTGCTCAGGAAGTGGTTTTAGAGGTGCTGGCCAAGATTTTCAAAAGTGACTAGTGATTTGGCTTCCTCAAATTTGGATGTCCAATTCAACATACTTTACAGGGGCCTAGTTTTCAGAGGACAAGCGCTCAGCACTTACTGAAAAGCAGGCTCTTTTGACAGTATCTTAAACTGGGCATCCAGAATCACTTTTGAAAATCTTGACTGTTGTCTTTTGAATGAGGTTTCAAACCAAATTCCTGATAATTTTCCTCCTTGCAGCACTTGTGAAGGGGGTCTCTGCTTTATTATCCAACCCCCACCTTCTCCCAATCCCTTCCTTGTCCCCCTGCATGATACATGGGGGACAAGGAAAGGATTGGGATAATGCAGAGGTTCCAATAATAGGATTTCAGATAAATGGGAGTTCTGTATACTGTATTGTATTCTGTCACTATGCGCTGCTAAAGTGATTGCCAATTGTCACCTTCAGGTTACATTTCACTAGTGGATGAAGTATCCCCTGCACAATTTGTAGATCAGTTTAAGATTGTAAATTGCTTTTGGCGCAAATAAATAGAAGATAATATCTGCTGTAAACCCCACAGGATCATTTTTGTCTGCCAAAGGCCATTTCCTCCGCTGAAGTGAATTAACAGAGGCAAATTCATCCTAGCTGAGGCTCTAGTCCTAAACTTTCTGATGTCAGGTAAATTTTCATTGGTTTTAGTTTTACGCTTTCAGATCAGCTAGATGTTTTTAATTATTAGATTGCTAAAGTTAGACTAGTGGTATTTTTGTCTTGTTTAGGATGTAGTTTTCATAGAAGATATATATCTTGTAGAGTTTCTGACTCATTCAGTTACTTGGTTTACTTTATTTTTAGCAGGAATCTATAACTGATCTCCAAGTAAAACAAAAAACATCTCTGGCTGGAATACAAGGGTAGCAATTACAGCTCAGCTTTTCCTAATAATCTGTCTTCTAGTCCTTTGGAGGTGTTTTTAAAAGCTAGATAGAAATCTTATAGTGTGAGAGCTTAATGATATTTATGTCTACAATTGCAAGACAACCATGAAGCCATATCACAAATCAGTATCTGGCACACTGTGCCTTATGAAATAAATATACTGTATAGTAATTTTAATATAAAGCCATGAATTTCAAAGCATACTATGCCAACGGAACACTTTACACTAAATGATCTATTAGCTTTTTATGTTAGTAGCACTGAATATGGTCTCTTGTTTGAAAGCTCTATCGGAGTCCAGCTGAATTTCCACCGATTACATTTATAACATAGCAATAATACATTTTAAGTCAAATATATATATAATGCAACTTTTACTTTTACTATTTAGGAACAGTGCACTAAAAATACAGGTTTGTGAGTTCAGAAAATGAGCTTAGCAAGAGTACTTGCATTTTTTGTTAAATATATTAATTTGCAAATTTTTGAGCATTTGGAAAATTAATTAAACTCAGGAGAGCCTTTCTTTCATCTTTATTTCTGTCGTTAGCACCCCCAAAAGGAACAAAAATGGAGCTATAACTTGGTAATGGGACACATAGCTCATCATATTACTTATTCAAACAAACCCAGGCTGGCAGTTATTATAAGCTGATGGCTTATGGAAAAGTCCCATAGAATTTAAAAGAAAATAATAACCTTACTATCATTTTTGTTGCTACTATCTACAGAATTCACTAGAGATTTATGTCCCTGCTATAGAATTCCATAACATAGTTAAAACCCTATAAAAAGAGATCATTCTTTGTTTTAAAGAGTTTTGAGGTAATTTCTATAGAACCGGATGTGCCAGATACAGCAATTTCCTGCAGTATCCTTGAAAAACCTTCTGGAATTATGTTTAAGTAGATTTGGAGTTCATTGTATTAAAAATGCAAAGTTTATGTATTATTCTGGAATTGTATACAAATTTTGTAGCGAGGAGATGTGACCAAAGTCAACCCTAGGAAGTATTATGAGCTTCAAAGGACTATTTGAAACAATGTGCCATAGACAAATGACATTTTGGGATAAAACGGGTTTCCCAGGAAATCTGTAGGGGGAGGTGAATGCAGATTTATCCCGCTTTGGTTATGCAAAATCCCAGCCTTTTGAAGCTATGTCCTGAGGAAAAGACCTTTGTCTGTGATCACCAGTTACATGAGGACAAGATCAAAAGCTGAAGCTGTATAAAAGAAAGAATGAAGTGTTCATGGTTGTTCTTGTTCTGAGGTAAAGTGGTTATGAATTTGTAATCACAGAAAAACCTATGGGTGATTTGAAGGACTGGCCACGTACCAGAGCTCTTGTTGGAGCAGGAGTGATCTTTGGTAAGATGATTAGCATGTGTGTTTTATAGTTTGTAATATTTTTTTCTGTAATGCTTTCACGTTAAGAATAAATGTGCTTCCTTAGAAAGAGCTGAGTGCTAACTTATAACTGAGGGCAATTACAAATGTTCATAGCCTCTGAGGAGAAAGTAAAGCACAGACACTGGCCTGTTTAGGCAAACTGGCATGCTGGGGAACTCATGGTGTAGGCAGGAAAGTGTGCAGCCTGGAGAAAACCTGGACAGGAGGGAGAGAGATGAGGGTCTCCTCCCAAGGGAGGTGACAGCTAGGAGCCTAAAAATGGGTGCCCTTGCTGGAGTACAGAGGGAAAATACAGGTGCAATTGCCATGAACTGTGAAACAGTATTAATTTTTACATAAACTGTTTGGCTTCATTCCTGTTAAATTCTATGGGACTTTCTCATATGGAGTTGTGATCTCATGACTGATCTCCCAAGTCAAATGAGCTGGTGGTCACAGTACAGTTCCAACGGGCCATATCACTGAGGCCACAATTCTATTTGGCACAGATTGACTCTGTGTGAGCTCAATCAATTAGTCTCAGAAGAGTCTAAGGACTGAGTTGGCATGTAGCATGAACTGTCCTCTCTCACCTTGAAGTGGGACTCATCTCCATCAAGGTACCTTGGTGGGGCAACCTGGGGAAACTTGTGCTGCTTATGCCTCCAGTGTACCTGAAGATCTAGCTTCCTCCAAAGTCCTGTGCTTCTGGGAATGAGCTGAGATCTACTACTGAGATCAGGAGATCATTAGACCCTGCTAGAAAATCAACAATTTACTATACAAACATTATCTGAAAGCTAGTTACATCAGTGTTTGATCAAGACTGATAAATTTTAACCTATAACCCTAGTCATGATGGAGTTTTCATGTTCTTAGTATTACCTTATGGGGCTTAAAAGTGATGTGAACTCTGGAGCTTCCAGCATTTTGAAGACTGAGTGGCTCATTCAAAGATGCAAGAGAAGGAAATACAGATAACACTTATTCCTAAAATTTCCCAGAATTTAATGGATGAAAGCTATCTTACAGCCTGGTTGTAAGGCTCGTTCCATTCATGTGTAAATCTCAGCCGACTAGCTTGATGCAGCTCTGGATTATATCTCTGTGGAGAGTAAAAGTTCTTTGGACTCTACTGTTGAAAATCTTAAAGTGCTCTTATTTTTAAATGTACTATACTGTTATTATTCATCACCCTGCAGCCACTATACCCCTGTTGCACACAAATCAAGTGAATTTGTTATGCACTGCCTTCCCTGGTAAACTCAATCATGGAACCTAGGAAAATGTATGTTACGCTGACAAGTCAAATATGCTGTTGCCAAGAAAAACATGCAGCTTTTTTACTGTGCTATTTCTAGCTTTATAAAAACTAGACAAGAACAGATTAAATTTATTTTTCAGACAAATCAGTAATCAAAGTTTCCATTAAGAAAGGGTCCTGATCTTTATAGAGAGGTTTTTATTTCAAGCATTTTGGACCCAATCCAAAGACCACTGACATCAGAAGAAAGACTCCAATTGACTTCAGTGGGCTTTGGATCAGGCATTTGAAGAGCAAAGGTGAAATTTATGTTTCAAATTGCTCTGTTGTGCCACCGGTAAATTTTTCCTCTTCAATTCTTCCAGAATATATAGGATTACTACTAATCCTCTACACATGTTAAATTGGCCCTCATAAAGTGGGTCCTGTGGGAACCTTATAAAAAGATCCCATTTATTTTGCACACATAATGCAAAAACATTTAATTGCTTGCCTATAAACTGTTTATAAACTGTTTGTATCTGAGATGGCATGTATATGGTGCATACCTTTTGCAAATGTAGAAGCATTGTTACTACTATCCTTTGTATGACCTTTAAGTATTAGTAATACTCTTAAATAGTGCTTTTTGTCCACAGACCCCAAAGCACTTTACAAAGGAAGGAGTCATTATCTCCACTTTACAGATAGAGAGATGAAGGACTCGCTCAAGGTCAGAAAGTATGTCAATAGCCGCGACAGGACTACAACCCAGGCCTTCTGATTCCTAGCCTAGAGCCTTATCCATTCAACCACACTACCCTGTAAAAGTATGCTTGATTCATAGTATTGACTCCTGGAGATATTTCTCAATAGGACAGAAAGTCCTCTAAGACAGAAACAGTCCTCTCCATTTATTAAGTTAGGACACTGTGGATAATTTACAGTGTTCAAGGCACTGACTGAGGCCTAGATATGTATTCTTTTCATTGCTATCTACAGGATGCTTTCATTTGTAATAGGATTGTCAGAGGATAGCTGGCTCTCTGCAGGTGTCTCTGACAGAACCCACAAGGGGGAACAAGGCAACTGAGGTTCACCTGGGATTAATTAACTCACTGAGTAACTCCGAAGCAGTTAATTAGTCAGGGAAGCTCTCAGGCATGATAAAAGAAAGATACCCTGACTAAGGATAGGCTGAAGAACAGATTCTTTTAAGGGAGAGGAATAGGCTCCAAAACATAGTAAGATGAAGGCTTTTGGGGGAACCTGCTGAGGAGGTTCACCTAGAAAGGAAGCTAAGGAAAAGTTCTGTTAAATGTGAGAGGCTCCAGGAATGCTAAGTCTTAGTGGAACCTGGCCCCATGGAAGGACTTCATCAGGTAACAGCAGAACTCCCAGATCAGAAGAATTGTATGCTGTTCTGAGGAAGGCTTGTTGTGGTTGATTTTTGGAGGGGACCTTGACCCAAGAGGGGAGACCCTTCCCCAGCTGATAACAGGCCTTGCTTCCAGAAGAGGGCTCTGGGTCAAGAAGGCCTTGCTGATAAGGGACCTGGACATAAGTGGGGTTGATAAACTAAGGCTAACTCAGTCCCCTCTCCCTCTACTTAGAGATGGTGGGGTGGAGGCCTATGTGTATAGGGTGCTGCCTTTGAGTTAAATAAACTAATGCTCTGAAGGGGTGCTGTTTAATACAGTGGTTCTCAAACTTTTGTACTGGTGACGCCTTTCACATAGAAAGCCTCTGAGTGCAACCCCCCCCCCATTTTAAATTAAAAATTTTTTTTTATATATATAACACCATTATAAATGCTGGAGGTAAAGAGGGTTTGGGGTGGAGGCTGACAGCTTGTGACCCTTCCCATTTAATAACTTTGTGACCCCCCCACCCCTCGAGGGGGTCTTCATCCCCAGTTTGAGAATCCCTGGTTAATATGTGTATGCTTTATTGTACTCCTTGAAAGTGCACTAGAGGAAACTGAGGCAGAGATGTAATTGCAGTTCTGGGCTGACAAGTGGTGCACCAGAGGTAAAGCCATATTAATGGTACGGCAACATGACTATTTGAACCTTGTCTTATGTAAAGAAGTCGGCATACATAATTTAACTAGAATTTGTTTCTTCAGAAAAAATTTAGTCTTTGTTCCACTTATCATAAAATGGTTGTTAAATATTAAACAAAAATAAGGACTGGGTGGCTAATCAGACTTGTAAACGGATAAGTAGTTTTTCACTTCTATATCACTGATCTGAGCAAGACCAGATTGCTACTGACTGACAGTAGTTAGTACCTCATGTATGTTTGGTGGCCTACATGAAGTGAGATTTTAGTCCTAGTCTATTTCCCTAGTGGATAGGGGACACCATTACAAACAAACTGACCTCCTGATTGGAGAACTTTATAGAGACCAAGGTTTAACTGTCTATAGAGACTAAATTACTGTCCCCCCAATGCAGTGTCTGTGAGATAATAAAGAGAAGCCTGAACTACTGTTGGCTATGCTACACCTGCTCTGTGACTAAAGAGAGGACTCTAGAATCAAAGTATCAATTATGGACAAAGGCATGGGTTTGTTTGTGTGTCTCATTACTTCTAAATTACTTTTATTGGCTTCTGACCATATCTGTTTATCTTAAAGTTTTAATTGCTGCCTATCACCATAGTAGCTGAGGACCTTCTGGATAATTGTCCTAGCAAGGTCCATAGTGGAATTAATTGGCTCTCTTCCCTACCTGAGTTATAGGAAACTCTGTTTGGGATGGATTCTCTTTTGGGGAGAGTGGGGGACACTTGTTGTAAATATCACTTTGATTATGATGGAAAAGAGTTAACAAAGAGGAAGGTTTTTCAAGGGGCCTTAAATGTGGATGAGATTTCAGTTTAGTCTCATCTCCCTATGCCCTTCAGCTGAGAATTACTTCTGTACAGATCTCAAGTGCTTCCCCCCAGGTTTTGCAATTTGAATTATCCCAGAGAAGTGCAATTACGTTAGCCTTTCATAGAGGAAGAGGCAGTCTGAAATGTAGCTGGGCTATGACCCATTAATGGTCACAATTTGGTACTCCCTGTAATCTGCACTGATGATTGAAAAAGCCCTGATGGAACATTTTTAAACACTGTGGTCTTAAAGGGCTTTTTGTACTAGAATGTGTATCTCTTTACTGGTATCTTATCCCCTCTGCCTATGCATTTTAAGACCTTTAGACTTGGTCAGTAGGTGGCAAAGTTATGAAAGCTGTGATCATACAATCAAGTCGCAAAAACCTTGACAATTTACCAAAAAGGTTTGGCTGTGTCTCGAACTATGAAAGGTATGATGATCTACTGCTGTCACTGATTTTTTTTTTCCCCCCCTCTTGGTTAAAAGGGACATTCTTGTGGGGGGGGGGGGGGGAGAGAGACTTTCATCTCAATATGGTTCTTGTCAGGAAAATGGTGGTTGTCACTTTTCAATTGGTAGTACTCTTCAGCCCTTCTATGAGAGGTTAGCTACTCAGAAGGAGGAACCTGTGAAGTTAATATTGCGAGCGAGGAAAAGAGATGGTCTAGTAGATGATGTACTGGACTGGGACTGAAGAGACTTGGTTATATTCTTGACTCTGTTACAGGGTGACCATGGTCAAGCCATTTCACTTGTTTTCCCATCTGTAAAATGGGCATGACGATACTGACCTCCTGTGTAAAGCATTTGACATTATTAATAACTGCTATATGAGAACTAGATGGTGGTGTTACAGGAATAACTTCTATTTTCTAAATATTCCTTCAGGAGATAAAAACTGACCATCCCTTCTCCCTGCAGCTTCAGAGATTTTTAAAGATTAGAGGTAGAAAGGAGCTGAGGGACAATTTAAAAAAAAAAATCCCTTGGTTTTGCAGTGCTGGAACAGGGGCATGTACACTTCCCCCAACAGGATACTATTTGTAGTAAGTTCCTTTACTGAATGGCAGAATGCACAAACTTTCAGTGGGAATCTGCAGAGGTAGTACATTCCGAGAACCCCACTTGGTTTGGGTTACTTACCAATCAGGACTAGAAGTTATGGTCACATCTGAACCCTTTCAGGAAAGGCAATCTTCAGTCCCCTCAGCCCAGTGAATCTCTTCAGAGGGGAACTGTGTGTGTGAATTGAATATTTGGGAGATGGGTGGGAACACTTCCCTGGCAGGATGGCTTTTTATTAAGAGTGGCACTCCCTTGACAGTGACATGTGATTTGGAGTTCCAGAAGTGTTCCAGTGAGAGATGGACTGAGCGTAGGTGAGGAGTTCAAAGCTGAGTGATAATTTACATTCTTCTCTCATTTGTTTTATCTATTGGTTCTGTAATGTATCCTGTAGCTATAACCACCAAATACATAGTGTTCTCTCTGAATCTATTTTGGCCACTGTCGGAAGACAGGATACCGGCTAGATGGACCATTGTTCTGATCCAATATGGCTGTTCTTATTTTGTTGTCCTAAGTGTTGAATGATTCCTATAATGGGACCGTGACAACTAAGTACATCTGACATTGCTATGGTACTATTCTTCAGTTTACATAGTGCTAGGCAGAGCAAATCTACATTGAGTATACAGGAACTTCTAGTTGTAAATAATACAATCCTGAAATTCTAGTAATTAGCTGCTGTAAGTCTTCAGGATGCATAAAGTGTCTTTGAGGCTTCTGAACCCCAGTGTGGTAAAACATGTCAAAAAATACATGCAAGATAGAGGAGAAAATATCAAAACAATCAGATAAAAAAACTAAACCAAAAATCCTTTCGTGCCCCCCCCCCCACCCCCATAAGAATAATATTGTATATGTTGACTACACTTTATAAACTCCCTTGCCAACAATGATTGTGTCAAAATCTGTACCCTCCTTGGGCTGCAGAATGATAGAGGGGTGGAGGCAGAATTCATGGAGTACTGTATCAGTGTCTAATAATCTTGGAAATGTACAGCTCAAAATTGAGACCCAGGATATTACTCATGAGAATGGTCAAGCCTCGCTGCTCTTTTACAGTGGTATTTAGGAGTACACTGTGATGAGGTGTTCAACTCATATCAGCCCTGAAGGGGTTCAAGTGACTCAGACAAGGCCAATTAACCTTGTAGGTTTCACCTCAGAGAATCTGGCTGGATTTATAAATTACTAACTGCTGATGAAACCCCACTGGGTAAGTTGTAAAGGCAGAAAGTTTGCATCACAAAGGGGCTGCAGGGAGAGAGTCTGTAGCTGCTCTTGGTTTCCTCCTACCCTGGTATCTCTCACAGTTGCTATTTGGTCTTGAACATAGCCCAGTTAATTGTCTGAAGACAAACAGTACAGTACAAAAAGGAAACACATGTATCCTCCTGCCAGGGTACATTCTTATCTTGCAGCATGTTTTACTTTAAAAGGGGTTCTTCAAATATACACATTTCAGCTAGTAGAATTGATAGTATGATTTTATGTCCCTAAAATCCAACCCACCAGTTCATAGCAGTTCCTTATTTTTTCTTTTTGTTCTGGACTGTTCTCTTCTTAGTTTTGAATACTAATTCCAAACCAGCTGGGCATAGAGCAGGGGCCACATCAGGTTTCTGAAATTGTATGGAGGGCCGGTTTGGGGAGGCTGGGCCTCCCCAAACAGCCAGGTGTGGCCCAGTCTCCTATCCACACACACCCCCCACCCCCATCCACCTGCCCCCATTCAACTCCCCTGTTCCCCACCCTCTGATTGCCCTGACACCTTTGACACCACCACCCCGAACTCCCCTGCCCTCTATCCAACCCCTCCCTGCTCCCTTACCGTGCTGCCTGGAGCACTGGTGGCTGGCAGTGCTACAGCCACAGCACCCAGAGCACCAGGACAGCCAGCCATGCTGCCTGGCTGTAGCCAGCCACACTACCGTGCAGCACAGAGCACCAGGTCAGGCTGCAGCTCACCCAAAGCACTGGCTCAGCAGTTGATGGAAATATTTCCCTCTGAAGAGTTTGAAATGTCTCTCTCTTACAGAAGAGATTGGGGGGGAGGAGGGAAGAGAGGGATAGAGGACTACAAAATGAGCAACTTGGGTAAACTTATTCTCATGATACAAGAACAAGGGACCTTCTAGTTTCACTGAAGGTCCCATCAGATTTAACAGTGAATAAATGATACTCTTACACAGTACACAATTAACATGTGGCACTCTCTGCCAGTAGATAGTATTGATGCAAACAGCCTAGTAAGATTTTTTTTTTTTTTTTTTAAAAAGGGATTAGACCCTAATGTGGATAATCAGAACAGCAACGTTACTTAAAATTAAAATCATCCTTCCAGAGCAAGAGTCAACTAACCAACAGGGGTTAGGAAAAAAAACTTGCCCTCTGGCAGCAGGCTATATTACAATTGTAATATTCCAGGGGGCTTATTGCATGTTCTGAAGTATCTAATACTGGCTGCTAGCAGAGATGGTATACTGGACTAGATGGACCATTGGTTTGATCTGGTATGGCACTGGCTGTTTCCATTTATGTAATGCTCTAATATTGAATGCTAGCAGATATTTTTATTTGACCTTTGTACCCATAAGCAACAAGTAAACTTAAAAACACAGCAGAACAAATTTGTTCCAATACAGTGTAAAAATCTGAATTTAAAAAATTCAGAATCCAAATATTTTTTTTTCTAGTGCTTCCTTCCTGCATGTCTAGTGCAAAGGGAAAATAAGCTTTTTGAAACAGGCCACATGACAGGCAATGTTAGAAGTTTATGTTCTATCTGACTATATATATGAAAATGAAATGTAAAACACAAATTTTCTCCATTCAGATTACAGATTTTGACATGTAGATACATACCAAAAAATAAAGTCTATTGCACATGAACTTTTGTGAGATGTGAATCCCAACTCATTACTTCAGCTAAAAAGGGCTAAATATGCCTCCTAGAAATTGTTAATGGTGCTTCAAGAGTGATGGTTTGGTTTAGATTTATGGAAATACTGGGGCGGTTCAAGAGTCCAGAGAGGGGTTTCCCCCTGAATTCTGGAGCTACATATGCTGCCTTTGCAGCACTCCTATTCCCTGTCAGACCAAAGAGCAAAAGACTAAGCTTAAATAAAAGTCAGATCCCCCAGCCTATTGGGCTGGCCCTGTAGCCGGTGCTCTTGTTAAATTTTCTTACGGTGACAGAGTGAAACATGAAAAGCTAGCTTTTCAAGTTTGACTAGGGAACTTCTTATATTTCAGAATGCATTGTTGAGAACTGTAGTGTCTGCATTTCACTTATAACAGTAGTGCCTGAAACTTTACTACAAAAGTGCTAGGTGACCACATTTTCCCCCTCCCCTGCTCTAAGTACAGGCATTCTATGTATTGCTGCCAGCCTGTCATATTAACAGGTAGGTTGTATGTGTTAGTGTAATTAAGCTGCAGCAACAAGAAAAATCTTGGTTCCAAAAGCTTTAGCAGATTGACTAGGACTGAGTGAACTTAAACATCATGCACTGGAAGATCAGATCAGTAAATAATTGATTCTCAAGGGTGGTCTGCACAGTGCAGTCACTAACCCAGCTAAATAGAAAATTTCTCCATGCCAAAGTCTCTCCTGTGAGAGACCCAATATTGTGTATCCCGTCTTCGCAGCAAGTTCATGCGGGTCCAGGTTTGTTCTGTATTTGAAGCAAAGATATATCAAAGATATGTCTAGATCTAACTCCCAGTAAAATCAATGAAAAGACTCATAGACTTCAGTGGAGCTCTTGGTATGATTTGGCTCATTCTACAGATTAGCCTGGACCTCTGGCATCTTCAAAGTGCATAGGGAAATGGTTGGTTGAGGCGCTTAGTGGTGTATACAGTATGGAAATACGAGGGAAAGGGGTCCTATCCAGTGATGTAGTTCAGGCTTATCTGTAAAGCAAAACTGCCCTTCTTCCCATTTGGGTACTATGTCTCCAAGTACTTTTGACTTCTGAAAGTCTCATTAATTAAATAAAACTTAGCGGACTTAACTGAAGACCTTTTTGGTGGGTTCCCCCTGCCCCCCAACTACTCCCTTTGCTGGAGATAATTTTATATGCATGAGAATTATTATACACAAAACCAAGTCACTTGAGAATGTATGTGGTTCAGTATTTTTTTGGTGTCATTTAGTCTGATGTTTTCTTGCCTATTTGCAAACAGGATTTGACAGCATTGCCTCCTCCCAGGGCATAGATTGATCTGAGATTGCTATTGTCATATGTTGTTGCCATGTCACATGAAGAGAGAGCAAAGTATTTGAAGAAATGTCTTTTCAATGATCCTGGCAGCTTTAGTATGCCATATAGTTATTTTCAGCTGTGTGTTTTTTTTTGTTTTTTTTAATTTGGCAAGCCAAGAGGCAATCTAGTCTGCAAGTTGTAACTCTTCGTGTCTAAATAGAAAAGGCACAAATCAGAAGACTGAGATCTCAGGTTATAGAAGCATATTGGTTCAAGGGAACTTAAAAACTTGCAGTTCCATGAACCAGAGTGAAATCCTGAGCACAGAACAAATCCTGAATAAAAGGCTCTTGACTCAAAAGTCACAGGATTGAGGAATGGAATCCTTGGCCCCAAACTGAAGTACTGGCCACGGAGGAGCTCTGAGACTGCTGCTATTGAGTATGGAGACAAATTGTTGGTGTAGTTCAAGGATTATTCCCCATGCCCTATTTAGGGTCCATGGATAGTGCTCACCTACAGACACGACACACCGTCACTTTCCAAGTCTATCCTCAATCATACCCCCCCACCCACACTTTAGCCAGCATATTTCTTTTTTTTTTCCTTCAAAGAAAAAGCTAAAAATAAAAGCCTTCACTGCAAACCTGGAATAAATACCCACCCTCTTTGAAATCTACAGCATAAAGTTTTCAACACTTCTGATTTTAATGAAAAAATCTTTACTGCTTTTTGATTGGCTCTAGGTATTAACTTGGAACTAATTTATAATGAGCAGAAAAAGATGGTGATATCTCAATGACCAATTAAGTAGTGGGTAAATGAAGTGAATTTTTCAAAGGAGGCATTTCTTCTGTTTGGACATAACATTATTTTTATAACTCCACTGTTAAGCCTTGAACTTCTTTTAGATATAGCTATTCATTCTTCTAGAACAGTGGCTTTCAACCTTCTTTTCATTTACAGAACCTTTAAATTTGAAATGGAGGGTCAGACCCCTTTGGCAATCTTAGATGTAGTCCGCAGATGTCCAGGGCTCCATGGACCACTGGTTGAAAACCACTGTTCTATAACATGGGATTACTGGCCTTTTTCATTCCCTCGGTCTAAAGGGACTCTGTAGTGATAAGGATGCAGTCTTTTTCTTTTCTTTTCTTTTTTTTTTTTTTTTTTTTTAATGCTATACTGAGCATGGAATGCTTTGCCTGGAAAACATTTGACCTTAAAGCACTTGGCACTTGGGGAAGGAGGAGGAAAATGTCAAGAGTGTTTCTGTAACTACAGTGGAGTTCTCACTTTTAAAAAGATATCAACTTTACAGCAATAAAGTGACTAAAGGGGTCTCACCATAGACATTAGCTGAACTGTGTTTAAATTGAGTTTCTCTGAATTTCTGTGTATCTTTCAGAAACATCCTTTTTAAAAGGATATCTTCTTCCTTTGGTTGTATGAGTACCTGCCAAAAACAGGAAGCAGGCAGATGTCATCTGGAGTAGCTATTTTCAGTTTGCTTTGCGTGGAGCTCTATATGCTGCTTGCCAATAAATCTTGTTTGTTGACCATTCAGGAGAATCTTTAAAAGACACACTAAATAGCAAATCTAAATTTACTTCATATAGACAATAATACTTATTGTATTAACCTCTCCTCTATCATACCCTAGTGTGCACATTATGCCTTCTTAAAAATGCTGATACAATTTTAATTAGGCAACTACTATGGATAAAGTTCCCCTACATAATAGCCCTCTGCCTGTTAATCCCATGTCGTCATACTTGCATTTTAAGATGGGATTTTGAAAAACTTCCTTTCAGAGGCCTAATTTAGAGACCAGAATACCACCACACTAGCCACTGTTTCTTCAGAAATTGTATTGAACCTGGAAATGTTTATGAAGTTTCACTTTTCAGAGCCCAAATATCACTTGCCCTTCACTCTGGGCTGGGCCCTGCAATATCTGATTAGATCTTCCATTATCTTTATTCCCTTTTTTCTAACTTGGTGGTTCAAGTGTGCCAAGAATATTAGACAAATAGAGACAACATCCATGCCCAAAGAAGCTTACAGTCTAAGCAGACAAAGGATGAAAGATGGAATGCAACAAGATGAAAATACCAAGGTAGTGATTAGTAGCATACATTTTTAGCCCTGCTCTTCTATATTAAGACTTCACTGAGGTGGAGGAAGGGGAGGAGCTGCTGCTGGGGTTAGTTTCTGTCAAATTTCTTCACAAAGAGAAAGGAGTGGAAGCAGAGGCAGGGTCATGGTGAGGTTTCCAGGCTTCCTTGGGACCACCCCAGTCAAACCAAAGTGGAACTGAAAAGGGATGAGAACAGGCTGGATGTAAATTCTTCATAGCTTTGGAAAACAAGGACAAAGAGTGACATGCTGACCACATGGAAATCAGTGGCAAAACTCCCAGTGACTTCAGTGCGGTCAGGATTTCAACCCTAGAATTGAAAATTGATCCAGAAGATGGAATGAAGGTCATAACACCATTCACTCAAATTTGGGCTGCTGCCATCCCGGCAGCCAGGCCAAATTTGAGTTAGTGGTGTTTGCGACCTGGCACGCAGGGTTGCAGTGCTGCTTAGGTTTGACTTGTTGCAATGCCACCCTGGTGATGGTGAGATCAGTCTGAGATGGGGGATCCTGTGAAAGTGCATCAAGTGTACATTGGTTAATCTGGGCCTGGGGAAGTCAGAGGATTTAAGGGGGCATTAAAAATGACTGGAGCAGCAGGCAAAGTACCTAATTTGTAGGTGGGGCAGTTTAGCTAATATCTGTCTGAAAGGTCAAAAAAAAAAAAAGGCCAGATATATATATTTTTTAAAATGTGCTGGGCAACCTCTATACCTCTTGGTTTTAAGCAACTGGCAGAACTACTGAAGTGTCTGAGAAGCTGCTACTCTTGATCCAATGAAAACAGATTTTTGAAAGCCCATGAATCTGACTGATTTCCAGAGCAAAGATAAGCCATGAAGTTTGTCTGGAGGTTGCCAATGGAGATCTGTTCCATCATGCAGAGTTCTGCAAGGTTCCTTCCACTAGTGGTCTAAGTTAGAGCAGCCAGATGGATGCCCTGGCTCAGGGATATTGGGTATGTGAAGTGAAGAGCTCATACTGGAGGATATAAACCAATATCTATTTTTACTGAAATGTATAGTTACAGTTAGGGCTGTCAAGCAATTAAAAATTAATTGCCTTCAATCACACTTAAACAATAACAGAATGCCATTTAAAATATCTTGGATGTTTTCTACTTTTTCAAATATATTGATTTAAATTACAACATAGAATGCAAAGTGTACAGTACTCACTTTATATTTTTGATTACAAGTATTTGCACTGTAAAGTGTTTCAATTCACTGAATACAAGTACTGTAGTGCAATCCCTTTATAATGAAAATTGAGCTTGCAAATGTAGAATTATGTACAAAAAACTGCTTGATTTTTTTTTAATGCAATGTGAAACTTTAGAGTCTACAAGTCCACTCAGTCCTACTTCTTGTTCAGACAATTGCTCAGACAAACAAGTTTGTTTACATTTTCAGGAGATAATGCTGCCCACTTCTTGTTTACAATGTCACCTGAAAGTGAGAACAGGCATTCTCACAGCACTGTTGTAGCTGGTGTTGCAAGATATTTGTGTCAGATGTGCTAAAGATTCCTATGCCCCTTCATGCTTCAACCACCATTCCAGGGGACATGCATCCATGCTGACAACAGGTTCTGCTCGATAACTATCCAAAGCTGTGTGGACAGATGCATGTTCATTTTTCATCATCTGAGTCAGATGCCACCAGCAGAAAGCTGGTGGGTTTTCTTTTTTTTGGTGTTTTGGGTTCTGTAGCTTCTGCATCAGAGTGTTGCTCTTTTAAGACTTCTGAAAGCATGTGCCACACCTCGTCCCTCTCAGACTTTTGGAAGGCATTTCAGATTCTTAAACCTTGGGTTGAGTGCTGCAACTATCTTTAGCAATTTCACATTTGTATCTTCTTTGAGTTCTGTGAAAGCATTCTTAAAATGAACATGTGCTGGGTCATCATCCAAGACTGCTAAAATATGAAATACATGGCAGAATGTAGATAAAACACAGCAGGGGACATATTACAATTTTTCTCTCAAGGAGTTCAGTCACAAATTTAACATAATTATTTTTTAGAGTGTCCTCAGCATGGAAGCAGGTTCTCTGGAATGGTGGCTGAAGCATGAAAGGGCATACGAATGTTTAGCATATCTGGCACGTAAATATTTTGCAATGCTGGCTACAACCATGCCACACAAATGCCTGGTCTCACTTTCTGGTGACATAGTAAATAAGAGGGGAGCATTATCTCCTGTAAATGTAGTGATTGTCTTAGTGATTGGCTGAATAAGAAGTAGGACTGAGTGGACTTGCAGGCTCTGAAGTTCTATATTTTGTTTTTTGAGTGCAGTTATGTAACACCTACTCTTGTAAATTGCACTCTCTCAAAGATTGCGCTATAGTACTTGTATGAGGTCGATTGAAATACTATTTCTTTTTTGTTTTTTTTTACAGTGCAAATATTTGTAATATACCCTTTGATTTCAATTACAATATGTATGAATGTAGGGGAAAAAATCCAAAATATTTTCATTGGGTATTCTATTTAACACTGATTAATTGTGGTGATTTTTTTCTGTTAATCATGTGAGTTAACTGCAATTAATTGACAGCCCTAGTTACAGTGCTTTCTTTTTCATAAATAACCAGTATCTCTTGTTGCTACAATTTAGGTTGGATTCATTGAGACTGAAAGTTAGAAAGCATGAGCAGAGCCAAAAGTAAGATGAAAAACATGAGTTAGGATTCTCATCACTACATTAAGCTGTGACTGGAAACTCTAGATTCAGAATTCTAGCGGAACATTGGGTCTGGATCCCATATTTACAGTGCTTTTCCTTTGATTAGCATACATCCATAGGATGATGGGCACCTCTATAT
The DNA here is from genome assembly GCF_015237465.2 of Chelonia mydas. Lineage (NCBI taxonomy): Eukaryota > Metazoa > Chordata > Testudines > Cheloniidae > Chelonia > Chelonia mydas. Next base: position 61,356,273 of record NC_057852.1, read on the forward strand.
AAAGAAAATGAGACTTGCTAAGCTTGGAGGCTTGTAGTAATTTTAGTAAAACGTCTGTTTTGGTTTTAAACATCTCTCCAAAGGATATTTGAGTTTCCTGCCATTCAATTACTGGATTTAGTTGTTCTAATAAATTGTTCTCTGGGTCTTCTCATTTGAGTCTCTAGGCAGTGGGTTTTTGCTTTGCTTACCATATTTTATTCCATCTGTTTAGGTAATGTTACTTAATTTTCAGTTTTTGGTCTCACTCACACCAGAATGTGTACCAGTCCTTCAAACTCCTAATACAATATCTGAGATTTTCTTTTATTTCCATATCTCCCATTGTCCATTTCTTTTCACTTAGTTATGCAGAAAATGGAGTTAGTGTATATTCTATATTTGGACACTAACTGAATAAATCCTCTGTACCAAAACAGCTAAAAGTGTGCCCACATGGATGGAAATGCAATATAGGTCATTAGTTCAGTCTCTAATGGTACTGATTGAGTTACTGTGAAATATTAATGTAATATACAAACATTTGCACATCTTTTGGCTTCTAAAACTTGAAGACTTCTAGAGTGCTGTGGAATATGGCAGGGGCCCTGATTTCTCAGAAAAGCATTCATGTAAAAGTTAAGGGCTAGACTATCAACTCAGCCCTATGTAAATAGGAGGTGCAGAACTGCACAAGAGTTGTACTTGGACTATACCTCTCCTTTGGAAAAGATAGCAGTTCTTGTACCAACGAGTTTTCAACATGCAGTTCTTCTGCAATACACTAGAACCTCACTGACTGGGAGACCTATTGCAGATGCCTGAATTTTGTGAATTAGACCCTAATCCTGCAATGGCTCCTTGACTCTTAGATGGAGCTCTGCATGGGACTCCACATAAGTTAATGGCGGGACTTTTACTCCCACAGGAAGATCTAATAGGTCCAATTTGTAAACCCAATTGATTCTTCTGCCTGCATTGAATCCCTTACAGGACTGGAGCTGTAGGCCCCAATTCTGCAAGTAACTGTGCTAGCACCTGCATGGTGTCTCTCAGATTTCAATGGGATTTCACATGGATGTAGGGGTCCTCTTATGTTCTGATTGGGCATTGCTCATACTGGATTGATCCTGCAAATACCTTTAACAATCTGGGCCTAAATTTAGACTACAAGAGAAGGTATGGCAAATAGTCATGATAGGCAATCAGACTTTAGTTTTAATCACTTTCCTCTAAAAGGTTAAAAGTATTGGATAGTATTTGTGAAAATAATGAATTCATGGAAATGAGACTATCACTGTAGTTGTAGATTTAATCTCTGCTGGAAAAAGATGCAAGTAGTTGGATTATCAAGAGTACAGAAAATAAATGCAGATTAATAAAGTTCTACTCTATACAGAATTTTCTGTTAAGCAGAAAATGTTTATGTTGATTTTAAATAAACAGTCTGGTTAATTCACTGGGTGAGAGGCAGGCAATTCCTTTCAGTTGTTCCTCTTTCCAATCCTTGTTTTAATGTTTCATACCAAATGACATGTTGGGGGAAACTTCCAAAATAGGCATCTGCATAATTAGTGTAAAAGACTCACTGGAACACTGTGGCTCATGTTGAATATCACACTCCATTCTGCCCTCAGTTACACCCATGCAACCTCATTACAGCCAAAGATTGGTCTAAACTACAAAATGTTACTCTCTTATCAGATCTGCCAGCAAAGCTAATGGTTTAATCACTGATCATACAAAGCTAAACTCATTTTCTCCTGGCTTATGCTGACTGCTAAGGTCCACACTCTAATACCCTTACTTGGGGGTTGGGGGAGGGGTAGCAGCTTACTCCGCAAGTAGTCCTGCAGCTTTCCATAGGACTGTTTTTGTACTGTAAGGTACTATTCAACTTAAGTAAGGGGGTCAGTACTTGCCCTGAACATGTCAACTGACAATGCTGCACATGGATTATTACCAACTGGTCAAATATAGTGACATTTCATAGCAGAGATGAGGCAATGGCTATAGTGGTGTTGCATAGGTGTAAATGAGGGCAGAATTTGATTCTTGTATTGAATACTGCATGCCAATGGCTATATATCTATCTATCTCACTCTCACACTCTCTTCTTTCCCCCCACCCCTCTCCAAGGAGTCTCCTCTACTCTACTTCCCTCCCTATCCCAAGCCTAATTGTGTAGTCTGAAGAGTGCTGTGAAGGACTGTACTACTCCCTAAGGACAGCCTGGAGTCCATAGCTGGGACAGCCTGGGGTATAATCAAGGAGGCTCTGCCCCCATCCTAGAGCTGGGATATAGAAACAGGAAGAAGAATGATCTGAGCAAAAGACAAAGTAGAAGCTCTGCAGGCTGAAGTGGGCTGTTTCCTCTGACTCTAGGAGACCAGCCCAACTAGAGACATTCTGAATTAAAATTTTGGGAGCTTAACCCCCAAGGCCCTGTGGTGAGACTGTGTACAGTAACTCCTCGCTTAATGTTGTAGTTATGTTCCTGAAAAATACTACTTTCAATGAAATGATGTTAAGCAAATCCAATTTCTCCATAAGAATTAATGTAAATAGTGAGGTTAGGTTCCAGAGAAATTCTTCTCAGCAGGCAAAAGGTGTGTGTGTGTATATATATATATATACACACACACACGCTATAAGTTTTAAACAATTTAATACTGGTACACAGCAGTGATGATTGTGAAGCTTGGTTGAGGTGGTGAAGTCAGAGGGTAGGATATTTCCCAGGGAATGCCTTACTGCTAAAGGATGAACTAGCAATTGGCTGAGCCCTCAAGGGTTAACTCGTTGTTAATGCTGCCTCACCCTACAAGGCAGCAGGAATGGAAGGAGGGGAGACAGCATGGCAGACACTCACCCTGTGTGTGAGAGATGCACATTTCCCCTTCAGGTATGTTGACGCCTCTCTAAGTACACTACTTTTTTAAGTAGATCAGCAAGTTGAGACAGATGCTACTGCCAGGAAGCTCCATCCATCCTGAGCCCTGTTGTGTCTTCTCCTCCCCCATGCTCTATGGAAATGGGGTGAGCAGGGGGACACCCTGACACTAGTCCCCCTGCCCCACCCCGCACAGCAAGAAGGAGGCTCAGGGAGCAGCTCTAAGGCAGAGGGCAGGAGCGGCACGTGGCAGTAGGGGGAGGGACAACTGAACTGCCAGCAACTGATAAGCTGCTGGGCAGCTGCCACACAGGGAACTTAAGGGAATAGGGGGCAGATGTCTGCCGGTCCACCCTGGTTCCAAGCCCCCACCAGCTAGCTCCAATGGGCTGCTCTTACTGCAAGCTGTGGACAAAGCAGGCGGCTGCCAAATGATGTTCTAATGGAGCATTGCACAACTTTAAACAAGCACGTTCTCTGATAGATCAGCAACATAACATTAACTGGGACAACTTTAAGTGAGGAGTTACTGTATTGTAATTGCATCTGTCCCTGAAACTCTATTAAAAGGGAACATGCTACTTGTTAGTGTGTGTTGGCATCTCCTTGCCCTGGGCTGTTGATGTGAACCTACTGCTGCCCCCACTGGGGGATGCTAAGATGGGGTGCACCCATATTGCCACACTGAACCACAAGGGAGCATGTAGGTACTAACCATACCTTTACAACCCCAAACATGAAAACAAGCCAGTCAATGAAGTTGCATAGATGTACATGAGGGAAAAACCTGTCCTTCAAACATTTAGAGAGGCAATTCTATGGCATACTACAGACTAACTGAAAACCGGAAAGTCAAAGTTAGACTAATACTGTCCTTGACTCAGTTGGAAGGGGAAAAAGTCCTCAACAGTTCAGTTGGAATGGGATTTCAGCTGTCCCTTCTGAATTTTCTGGCTTTTTTGTAAGTTATTTAAACATTTAGGTATCAAAGTACCTACTGCCTAGAATGTTTTAGTGAAAGATAAACCTTCCTTGTGAAAATAATCCTACTTTACTTGCTTAAGTAATACAATTATAAAAACTGTATAATACACTGAATCTCATTCAGAGTGGAATGAAGACCTTTCTGAACTAATTGTAGTCAACCAGGTAACTGCATAACCAGTGGGGATAAGTGAAATAGTTGCAATAAAATATGAACCACCTTTAACAAACCTTGAAATGTAATGAACGTTAACAAAAGCGACTCTGGAATATCAGTTGTGTTTTGCTATTTCTGGTTGACCAGATGTACATACCTCCTCCTCTTGTGGGGCTGATCCTGGAAGTGCTTGAGGCTGCCCTAAACTTTGAAGGCTAAAATTACCCCTTCCTGGTTCTAGGACTGAAATTAGGTGGGAAAAGGTGTAAAGCTGGCAAAAACTCACCTTCCATTTTGCTCCCTGGCTCATCCTCTAGTTTCTCCAAGCCAGCTCAGTTGTGTTCGGCCCAGAACCAATCTGGAATTTCTTAATTCCTTGTTTTAGGTCTCCTAAACTTCATTTTTTTAGTAAGTTTTGACAATATACAGGGCTTTTTTAATTTGCAGAGAATGCAAAATCCACGTGTGTGTGTATATAATATGAAATAATAATCAATACAAAAACATGATTTGTTCCCTGGTCTCCTAAATCAGCAGGATTAGACAAAGCAATAATAACATTCTTTCTAAATGAAAATGGCCTTAAATTGAGTCAGTCCCTTGTTCATATAGCACAGAAAACTAGCAACATGTGAAATGAACAGTCCCATTGACTTCAAGTTGACTAGTTAAATGAATAATTACTAGATCCAGACACAGGTGTATAATAGTGAAGATTATCTATACTTATCAATAATGGATAAAGAAACATATCAAATGGGGGAAAATTCAATAAGTTGGTTTTGGGTTGTATAAATTGGGGTGGGGGGGGAGGCTTTGAAAAAGGTACTAGCCTGGGGGATTGGAAGCTTCCCTCCACTCAATCTGAGCTGGTTGTATCATTCATGTAAAACTATACATCAAAATCAGTAGGAGGCCTATGGAACTCAACCTGTGATGTACATAGCATGTAATGGATATGATTATTTTCCATTTGAAAAATCAGTCATGTCTGAGACTTGTAGCTCAGGAGTTTTCATCTGGTGTAAGGCATGTCTAATTTGGTTCAGCATGAGAAATTATTCAGTGGGCAACTAGACACACTGAAGTTTTAATAAGGATGTTAGAAAATAGGCTTTAGTTGCTGAAATTAATCACTACTTATAGTAAAACTTTCACATCTCAGCTTGACCATTTAAAAAAACATGAGTAGATGAAATTATGAACTAATCAGTATTACATTTTTTTGTTTTGAAGTACCAATAATTCCCAAATTGGGGAGAATCTCTTCCTTCTACACACATGCATAAAATAGCTGAAGCAATTTGTTTTCGCTTGCTTTCAGATTCTTTCATGCTGAAGCATTTTACTTTTGTGGCTGAGTTAGTCTAACCCAGCTGGAAAATGGGGTTAATTAAAATGCTGGGAAAATCTTAACTGTACTGCAGTTAGTGACACTATTTTATAATAAAATAGAAGTTTTTTATTTTTCTCAATCTGCAACAGACGTTATCAAAGACTGCCATAGTACTACAATTCACAGAATTCAGCTGAGTCTCAATGCATGTCTGTAACTGACTCCTAGATTGATCTTCTTAAATTATTTTAAATTTCTGCAATTATTATTCATAAACATAGGTCAATATCTGACACCTTATCAATGGTGGTAGCATTGTACCTACCTTGAAACAGACCAACTTAATTCAGTTCCCCCAATGCACAAATATTCATCACTGATATGTCTCCCTTACCAGCTTGTTAAATATTGAGTTCTTGCCTCCTTTCATCTTTCTTCACAAGACTCCTGAGAAACAAACTCAGTTTGGAAAAAAAAGATGTGCCAAATGTATATTTTGGCAGAGCCATCGACTTAAGCAAAAAAATTGTTTGAGCAGGAATGTTCCTGTTCTCACTACTACACATTATATAACAGCTAATGTTTTAAAATTAATTATATGGAAACATTTTTCACAACTTGGACCGGGCTGTACAAGCATGCTTTCTTTCAGTATTGGGCATTTTATTATTTAACTGCATTACTATAGCACCTAGGAGTCTTAATCCTAGCACCCACTTTGCAAGAAACTGTACAGACACAGAACAAAGTCTTCAATTGTAAGCTAATAGAGGTGGACAAGGGAATACAAAAACAATGAGAGAGACTGTTCTCAGCACATCAGTGACCTAACAATTTGTGTGTGTGGGCATAACAGTAAAGAGTTTAAGGAGTGATTTGAAGGAGGATACTGGGAGGCACTCACTCTAAATATCCATATAGCTACCTCAAATGTGGGGTAGTACAGGAGAAAGTACAAAGGTACTTGTTTGAAAATTTAATGAGGTGGGCAATGGAGGCTGGCATTATAGGCTGATTGGAGATGGGAGTTACTTTCAGTACTGAATGGAAGATGACAGGTAGGGTGGGGATACACGAGACTGCTTTCAGCAATCCTAAACATAAGCTGATTGGAGGAGGATTCAGAGAAGGGGGGCAAAAAGGGGATGTCCAGTCAAAGTGAAGGTGGTCTAGGAAAATGGTCTCTAGGTCCTGTCCTTATAGAATGAAGTTGACGATGTTTTTGCAATGAGGTACTGTGGAAGGACTCTTGCAGGACAGTGATTCTGCAATCCTTTTCTCCTTTCCAGTTTAAACAGACTCTCTCCCATAGTGTAGCTACTTGTAGCTTTTTTTTTTTTTTTTTTTTTTTGCTACTGAATGGACAGCTGTGTATCAAGTCAACACCTTTATGCAGGTACTTTATTTTGCTACCCCTTTGAAATGGGATTTTTTTAAATAGATTCAGTTAGTCTGTCTCTACTGAGATTCTAATTGTCTATATAATAGCAATTCTGCATGGAGTTTGTATTTGGATTATTTGTAGATCCAAATGTTGTTCACATTGCTTGCACAAGTAGTTCCACTGTCTGCAGAATTTGACCCACCGTGCATTTATCACTTGTGCAAACATAAGGCACTACATATTTCCTTAAATGTTTTATAATTACAGTGCTCATAAAAGGAACTATACTGATACCCTAGCAGACTGAAGTTCTCTATCCACAACGCGTAGCAGAAGCAGCCATGCAAAATCTCCCATTATCAAGAAAGCCAATCTGTATCCAAAAAATGCTCTTTCCCTAACACATTGAGGAGGGCTTTAAATGAAGTTCAACAGAGGCAGGTGACAGGAGCCCACAGGTAAGCCAGAAACATGGAGATCCAAAGAAGGATCTGAATTTGGGGGGAGCATGGGCCATTATAGCAGGGATAAAGGAGAGACAAGAGAACATGGGGCGGGGGGGGGGGGAATCAAATCAGTAACTTAGATGTCTGTATACTAACTTGAGAAGTATGAGGAAGAACTTGAAATGCTAGTGAATGAACACAACTCTGATTGCATCACAGAGACTTGGTGGGATAATACGCATGACTGGAATATTGGTATAGAAGAGTACAGCTTGCTCAGGAAGGTCAGGCAAGGGAAAAAGTGTCTTATAGTAAAAATGTATCCATTTGGACTGCGGTTGAAATGGAAATAGGACACCTAATTGTTGAAAGCCTGAGTAAGGATAAAAGGGTAAAAACAAGGGTAATGTCATGGTACAGTCAACTACAAACCACCTAACCACGAAGAAGAGATGGATGAGGCTATTTTTAAACTAAGAAAATCATCCAAAATGCAGGACTTGGTGGTGATGGGAGACTTCAACTACCCAGACATCTGTTTAGAAAAGTAATTCAGCAGGGCACACTATCCAAGAAGTTCTTGGAATGTAGTAGAGAATTCCCAGCCCAAAACAAAAAAGTGGAGAAAGTCTCTCCCTTGGTAGCTATCTGGATTTGATTTTGACAAATAAGGAGGAACTGGTTTGAGAATTCTCAAGTGGAAGGCAGCTTAGGTGACCGCAATCACAAAATGGTAGGGTTCATGATTTTAAGGAATGGTAGGAGGGAAAACAGCACAAAAAGATAATGGATTTCAAGAAGGTAGACTGTTGGCAAACTCAGGGAGTTGGTAGGTTGGTTCCAAGGGGGAAAACAGTTTGAGAGTTTGCTCTTGTGCCCTTAATAATGTCTCTTTGAAAAACTGCCAACTATCCCACTGCATAGGAAAGATAGGAAGTGTGGCAAGAGACCACACTGGCTTAACTAAGAGATTGTAATTTGACCAAGAGTCCTACAAAAAGTGGAAGCTTTGAATTTCAGATTATTAACAAAGGATGAATATAAACAAAACACAAGCATCTAGAGGAAAATTAGAAAGGCCAAGGTGCAAAATGAGATTCAACTAGGTAGAGTCGTAAAGGGAAACCAGAAAACATTCTAGAAAATGTATTAGAAGCAAGAGGAAGACCAAGGACAAGGTAGGCCTGTTTTGCAATGGGGGAGAGGGGGAAACAAGATAAAAATGTAGAAATGGCAGAAGTGCTAAATGACTTTTTGTTTGATGAAAACAAAGAGGTTAGTAGCAATTGGACATCTAACATGATGAATGCCAGTGAAAATAAGGTAGGATCAGAGTCGAAAATAGAGAACACACCAAAAATTACTTAGACAAGTTAGATGTGGGCCTGATGAAATACATCCTAGAATACTCAAGGAGATATGAGCCATTAATGATTCTCTTCAAAAAGTCATGAAAGACCAGAGGTTCCAGAGGAATAGAAAATGATGCTATACTTGCCCATCTATAAATAGGGGAATAAGGACAACCTGAGGAATTACAGACCAGACAGTTTAACTTCAGTACCCAGAAAGATAATGGAGCAAATAATTAAGCAATCTATTTGAAGGGAAGGGGTTGCAAGTGCTTTGGAGGACAGGATTAAAATTCAAAATTATCTGGACAAACTGGAGCAATGGTCTGAAATAAAATTGAATTTTATCCTAAAGGACAAATGCGGAGTCTGTCACTTACAAAGGGAACAATCAATGGCACACAGTCAAAATGGGAAATGACTGCCTAGGAAGGAGTACTGCAGAAAAGGATCTGGGGGTCATAGTGGATCACAAGCTAAATATGAGTCAACAGTGTAAAACTGTTGTGGGGGAGAGGAAAGCAAACATCACTCTGGGATGTATTAGCAGGAGTGTTGTAAGCAAGGCACGAGAGCTCTATTTTATGCTAATTAGACCTCAGCTGGAGCATTATGTCCAGTTCTGGGTGTCACATTTCAGGAAAGATGTGGACAAATTGGAGAAAGTCTAGAGAAAAGCAACAAAAATTATTAAAGGTCTAGAAAACATGACCTATGAGGGAAGATTGAAAAAACTGGTTTTGTTGAGTCTGGAGAAGAGAAGACAGAGGACGTAAAAGGTTGTTAGAAGTGAGGAGGGAGAAAATTTGTTCTCCTCAACTTTTGAGGGTAGGCCAAGAAGCAATGGGCTTAAATTGCAGCAAGATCAGTTTAGGTTGGACATTAGGGAAAAACTTCTGAATTGTCAGGGTGGCTAAGCACTGAAATTGCGTAGGGAGTTGTGGAATCTCCATCATTGGAGATTTTTAAGAGCAGGTTAGACAAACACCTGTCAAGGATGGTCTAGATAATATTTAGTCCTAACATGAGTGCAGAGGGCTAGACTAGATGACCTCTCAAGGTCCCTTCCAGTCCTAGGATTCTGATTCTTATGAATGTGTCTTGGCTCTGACCACTTCAGTTGCCTTGAAAAAACACACTTAATGGAGATAGTATGCAAAATCCCCTTGGAGGATTAAACTATAAATTTAAAGCCACTTTTCTCCTGAATGAGAGAATCCACACGGGGGAGGTGTGTGTGTGTGTGTGGTCACAGCCTGCACACTATTGTAGTAATCTTGGTACAAAATACACCTTGAGGTATCATTTGCTCTATGTATGTATGCATGCAATGAATATTGGGAGTTATGGATGTACTGGAATTAGAAACCAGGCATATCAGTGGAGTTGGTTAAGAGGCCTGCTTTAGACAAAGGAATGTTGTTCACTTCTCTAATCAGGCTGGTCATCAGGCAAAGACAATGAAGATCCATTTTTTTAATTATCAGGCAAACACAGCTATCAAGGAAATAAGTGGGAGCAGACAGCATGGCATCTACACACAGCAGGAGAGAAGTTTGGGCTGGGTTTTAATTTTTGAAAGAATACATTGCGAAGGGCTGCTGGTCTATAAAGACTCAATTCAATTGCCTATCACTTGAGATTTAGCCAACTGATTGTATATAACTATTAAAAATGAGCAAGGTCTTTTCTGAAAGCTAATGGTACACCTGTGGTTAATATTATTCTATGTAAATATTAAACATTGAGGAAAATATGGACACTTAATGATATGACTTTAAAGTCTGAGGCCAAATGGAGAAACAGGTTCTGTCCCAGACCAGAGACTGCAATTTTCCTGTCTCCTATATAAACTAAGCATGGTGGAATCAAAATGCTAGAAGAACAGAGGAATGGGAAGCCCATAGGAAGGGGAAAACAGCATGAGATGATCCTGCTTCTTGGTAAGTCATTTGAACTTTCGAAGGTATCGGCAGAGAGAAGCCATCTTTGACATCCATCAGTAGACAAGACATAAGAGAACAGCTCTTGCAGGCTGAGAAAGATGGGCCCTTCAATCCAATGGCTGGGTTGAGGTCTCTGGAAACTGCATATTGGTGAGAAACCTGCTTAGGCAAATATCTTTCCCCTAGGAAGACAATGCAAGCCAGCATCTTGTGCTTCTGTGGAAGGTCCTAACTGAGCGAAAGTAAGCCATGACTGGGAAGAAGGAAGACTGAGAAACCATCTTGAACAAAGCCTGTTCCTTGCAGGAGTAGTTCTAGATTTTTAGATGTGTGGTTTCACTTTGATTTGCTTGTAACCATCTCTGCTCCTATTTCTTTTACTTGGCATCTCTTAATCTGTCCAATTTATAAACTTGTCTTTTTACTCTTAATATAAACCAGCTCAGTATGGTGTTTAAATGGAAGGGTGTATTTACCCCATTTATGTTAATAACTTTGTCTTTAGTAGAACAAACAGAGGGCTGGATGTCCTAGAGCACATGGTTTTGGGGAAAATTCAGTATCTGTAAATCTTCAATGCAGGTAAGGCATGCTTTATTTTAAATGCCACTCTTTCTTGTAAGGAAATCTTTCTTACAGTCAGATGCTGAACTGAAAGACCATCCATCCCCTTTCATCAGATTACTATTCTGAAGACCTCTTATTTTACCTTTTAACTCAATTATCCATCAAAGACTACCACCAACAGTTGCACTAATTGGGATCAAATGACAGACTATCGATCATGCTTTAGGATACATAGAGATCACTATAGGGTGGGGAATAAATTCGAACACACATGCCCTCCACCCAAGGAATCACAGCATTAAATGGACTATGGCGATTTTATACCTTCCTCTGAATCGTCAACCGTGGCCATTTTGAGAGACTATAGCTAATCTGTGCTACATCACCAATGTATCTGAATGCTTTAATGGCCCATTGCACTGGTTTGTTACAGCATTTCCTATGTTCCATTGCCCAGTTCTCTGTATCCATAAATACAATTAACAGCATAAGAGGAGGCACTTTGGTTGTCGTCTTGCTGCCTAAAGAAGTAAATTATATTAAAATGCACATAAAATATATAAACTCTTGCTGCTGTCATATCCAGGGAATAAAGCGAGTACATTCTCTACAGTGCAACAAACCCTGGCTGATGGCAGGGAAGGAAGGGACAACATTTTCCACAATCCACTAAAGGGGAGAGCCATTGCTGAGGAAAGGCAGTTATGGTTTACCTAAGACTGAATCCAGAGGGAGGCAAATGAAGACAAATTTATTCATTTTCATGAAAAACTGATTTTTTTTTTTGTTCTGAAAATCTGTATTAGAGTACAGTAGTTATTAGAACAGTGTTTGTTGTAATCGAAGGGCTGGTGCAATAGCCTTATATCAGAGAAAATATGTTGTGGTAAATTGACTAGGGACGGTGGGGAGGGGGAAAGAGCGAAATCCAGGTTTAATTCCTGGCTCTGCCAGATGTTTTTCCAGGCAACGTTGAGTAAATCACAGAAGGTGGGATTTTCAGAAGTGTTCAGGTTGGCCTCACTCAGCTGCCATTAGACAGTAATTGTAAAACTCCTCTTTACGTCAACGGGAGCAGACTAAGGCCTATTCTGAGTACTTCTGAAAATCCCACCTTTTGTCTGTGCTTCAATTCAGAGACTTCAGCAGGAAGCCAGAGGAGTAGCAATGCTCAGCACCTCTCTGACACTCACCAGCATGATTTTAGGTTCTAGTAGGTGCCTGCATTTGAACAATCTGGCCCAGATATTTAAATCTGGTTATCTAAAATTAGAAGCTGCTTTACTCTGTGACAATGGGAAAGACTTAATCTACTTAATGCAGTAGAGCTGCCTCTCTTACTTGATATTTATATCTGGCATCTGTTGAACACAACACTAGTTAGAACTTTGATACAATCTGGTTATAAAATTTCAATTGAGTTTTTGGAGTGAGATTTTTTGTTGTCTTCGTTGTGGCCATGATGCATGTTAGTGATGGGTATGTTTTTCTACTTTCTCCTGGTAATTGGTCTGTTTTCACTTTTGTCCAAGGTGCAATTCTTGTACTCTCTCCTTTAGCTGGAAGGCAACACTTCCGTTTTTGTCTGCCTTGGACTCGTCAATTTTGACATTGCATTTTATTCTACCAGGACACTTCACAGCAAAGCGATTACATGCATGAAGACATCTCAACTAATACACCAGTGTGAAGAGTGCCCTTTAGTTCTCTGTTCTCTATTGCAAATGTCTAGGGAAAAACAAGTCTGTAGCTCCTTTTTGAGGATAAATGCTTGCCTCAAGCTCAAATTTGCATAAAACAAACCACACTGATGTGGGCTGCAGTCTTTTAGACATACAATCCATCTTCATAATTTCTCTTCTCTTATGATTTTTGTATTATGGTAGTGCGTAGAGGCCCCAATCAAGATCAGAGCCCCATTGTGCTGAGTACTGTATGAACACATAGTAAGAGAATCCCTGCCTTGATGAGATTTAAATCTCAATAGAAAAGACAGAGTGGGAGGGAAAAATGGGGTCAACGTTTTCTGCGTATGGGGAGCTTAGACACACAGAGACTAAGGGCTGTATCCACCAGGAGAAATGGGGGCTATTGATTCCATTAGGCAGTAAAGCTGAGCCTAAGTTAGGCACCCAGGCTCCCTATACAATGCATGGGGAGCCTTAGGTGCCTAAAAAAGGGATCTGAAAAAGCCAGCAAGCTGAGAGGGGGCACAACCTAAGCTAGCCAATAGGAAATGGGAGTGGCTTATGCCCTTCCCCTCAAAGAGGAGAGTGAGACTATGACACCCCCAGAGTATCCTATAGCCCAGAGGTTTGGGCATTCTCCTGAAGGGTAGGAGACATGGGTTCAAATCAGATATAAGGGGGGATTTGATTTAAGTCTTCCATATCCTGGGTGACTGCACTTGCCATTGGGCTAAAAGTTATAATGGGAGCACCATAACCTAAGAATGGCTATACTGGGTGGGACCAGTTGTCCCTCTAAGCCAGTAGCCTGTCTTCTGGCAGTGGCCAATGCAAGATGCTTCAGATGGAATGAAAAGGACAAGGCAATTTCAAGTGATCCATCCTCTGTCATCCAGTCCCAGTGTCTGGCAGTTTAGGGACACCTGGGTTTCCCCCATCCCAATCTGTTTTGTGCTGGACCTGATCAGTTTGGTGGCCTCTGGGAATGTGTACTAGATCAGGCCCTGCAGGCAAAATAGGCGTGAGAAATGCCTAGTGTGAGACTCTTGCTGGGGCTCAGGCAGGAGCTGGGAGTCTTGGTGTCAGGACTGAGGTGGCTGTGTGCATGCCCAGTGGCAAATTTTTAAACCCCTCAGGGCCTTTACCACTAGAAACATCATTGCCTACAAGTTAGGTAGCAGATGAGCAGGAGTGTGAGGATCTAAATTTGGACTTGTGCTCCTAAATCCCTTTGTGGATATAGCTCTGAATAACTTGTCCAAGACCACACAAGATTACCAACACCTAATCTCTTCCTGTATAATACTCTTGATAAGAAATGAGAGACTTTTTGGGGGGAGTGGAGGTTTGTGGGGGAAGAACTATACATAAGGGTAAACTTGTTCGTTGTGTCTGACTTGGCTCATGTGACAACTTTAGATGGAAGAAATTAGTTCTTTAAAATCCAAGCATAGGCAAATAACCCTCAAGTGAGCTGGGAAAAAAATACAGCGGTTTTTGATGGGCACTAACTTATGTGGTCGTTTCATGATGAAACTTAATATTTAAATCAAAAGATGGCAACTGCCTCTCCCTCTCAATTAAGAGCTCTTTCTATAGAGAAGTCAGAGGCTGAGGCTTCTAGCAGCTCCTGCTTTCCTGAGTTGTAAATGTAAAGGTCTCTTATGTACTTTCTCCAAATTTTTGATGGCTTTAAGTTACCTCTTGGAATTCTGACTTCTAGGAGTTTTCGCAGGATTTGCATAAAATGTACATATGTAATGCACAGCTATATATGTAATCTATGTAGAGTTCTGTAAGGCATTTGACATGGTACCACACAACATTTTGATTAATGCCCTCATGTTAGTGTATTATTGCAATTTTGGTTAATTGTTAGCTCTCAATTTAATTGTAAATGGGGAATCATGATTGAGCAGGGGGGTGTGTATTGGTTTTTGTTTGGTAAGGCCCTGCAGGTATCTGTCTTGGCCCTACATTTAACATTTTTTATCAATGATCTGGAAGAGAACACAAAATAATAACTGATAGTTTGCAGATGGGGGAGAGTCATAAACAATGAAGGGGACGGGGTACTAACAGTGATCTGGTTTGTTTGGTAAACTGGGCATAAGCAAACTGTGGGTGGTTTTTGTTTTACATCTAGTAATAAAGAATGTAGGCAATACCTACAGGATGGGGGACTCTGAAACAAGATTGGGGGATCATGTTCAACTGATTATCCATCATGAACTCTCAGTGCAACGCTGTGGTCAAAAGGGCTAAAGCAATCTTTGGATCCCTAAACAGGGGAATCTCAAGTCAGCCTTTTTTTTTTTTTTTTTTTTAAATTTATTTTTTAAGTTAGAGGTAAAATAACCACAACTCGCATTGGTGTGACCATTGTTGGAATACTCTGTCCAGGTCTGGAGTTGAGGGTTCAAGAAGGATGATAGATTGGAGAAGATTCAGAAAGAAGAGCCATGAAAATGCTAAAAGAATTAGAAAACATGCCTTTATAATAATAGATTCAAGGAGCTCAATCTATTTAGCTTGACAAAGAGAAGGCAAAGGGGTGAGTTGTATAGAGTTTATAAGTATCTATTTGGGGAACAAATATTTAATAATGGGCTCTTCAGTGTAGCAAAGAAACATATAACATGATCCAGTGCCTGGAAGTTGAAGCTAGACAAACACAGACTAGAACTAGGGCATACCTTGTTTTTTTTTTTTTTTTTTTTAAAAAAAGAGTAATCAGTGGAACAACTTACCAAGGGTTATAGTGGATTCTCCATCATTTTTTAAAATCAAGATTAGATCTTTTTCTGAAAGATAAGCTTTAGAATTTTTTGGGGGGGCAGTTCTATCGCTTGTGTTGTACAGGAGGTAAGACAAGATGATTACAATGGCCTTTCTGGCATTGTATGCTCACTGAAAGTGGGTTCATGGAATCCATGAAGTCAAGCATATTTGCAGTTCCTGCTCTATACTCCATGCAGTTACCACTTCATGGTAGGGCTCTCTGGTATACGAACAACTCCAGCCCTCTGAAATAACCCAATGACAGGGGAGATGCCACCTCTCCCATATATATGCCACTAGGGCTGGTTAACTAGAGAGAAGCATGTGCTGCTTTTTTTCCTGTGAAAACATGCTGTAGGCCCCTCCCTCTGCTGACAAGTTGTTGCCAGCTCTCATAATTTCATTGAGTCTTGTGACTTCCATAAGAATGGTCATACTGGGTGAGACCAAAGGTCCATCTAGCCTAGTATCCTGTCTTCCAACAGTGGACAATACCAGGTGCCCCAGAGGGAATGAACAGGTAATCAAGTGATCCATCCCCTGTTGCCCATTCTCAGCTTCTGGCAAATGGTGGCTAGGGACACCATCCCTACCCATCATGGCTAGTAGCCATTGCTGGCCCTATCCTCCATGAATTTGTCTAGTTCTCTTTTTGAACCCTGTTATAATCTTGGTCTTCACAACATCCTCTGGCAAGGAGTTCCACAGGTTATGGGAACAAGTAAATAACTTTTCCTTATTCACTTTCTCTACACCACTCATGATTTTATATACCTCTATCATATCCCCCCTTAGTCTCCTCTTTTCCAAGATGAAAATCCTAGTCTCTCTTTAATCTCTTCTCATAAGGGACCTGTTCCAAACCCCTAATCATTTTAGTTGCCCTGTTCTGATCCTTTTCTAATGCCAGTGTATCTTTTTTGAGATGAGACCACATCTGTATGCAGTATTCAAGATGTGGGTGTACCATGGATTTACGTAAGGGCAATAAGAGATTCTCCGTCGTATTCTCTGTCCCTTTTTTAATGATTCCTAACATCCTGGTCACTTTTTTGCACTCAATGTGCAGCAGCAGTCATGTTTTCAGAGAACTATCCACCATGACTATTGAGTGGTAACACCTAATTTAGACCATCATTTTATATGTATAGTTGGGATTAAGTTTTCCAATGTGCATTACTTTGCATTTATCAACATTGAATTTCATCTGACATTTTGTTGCCCAATCACCCAGTTTTGAGAGAGCTATTTGTAGCTCTTCGCAGTCTGCCTGGGACTTAACTAACTTGAATAGTTTTATATCCTCGGCAAATTTTGCCACATCACTGATTACCCCTTTTTCCAGATCGCTTATGAGTATGTTGAATAGGACTGGTCTCAGTACAGACCCCTGGGGGACTCCACTATTTACCTCTCTCCATTCTGAAAAACTGACCATTTATTCCTATCCGTTGTTTCCTATCTTTTAACCAGTTACCGATCCATGAGAGAACCTTTTCTTCTTATCCCATGACTGCTCACTTGGCTTAAGAGCCTTTGGTGAGGGACCTTATCAAAGCTTTCTGAAAATCTAAATACACTATATCCACTGGATCCATCTTGCCCACAGGCTTGTTGTCACCCGACACCCTCCAGCCCCCACAATGAATTCTAGTCAATTTAGTAAGGCATGATTTCCCTTTACAAAAACCATGTTGACTCTTCCCCAACAAATTACGTTCATCTATGTGTCTTTACTATAGTTTCAACCAGTTTGCCCAGTACTGAAGTCAGACTTACAGGCCTGTAATTGCCGGGATCACCTCTGGAGTCCTTTTTTTAAAAATTGGCATTACATTAGCTATTCTCCAGTCATTTTGGTACAGAATCTGATTTAAATGATAGGTTATAGACCACAATTAGTAGTTCTGCAATTTCACATTTGAGTTCCTTCAGAACTCTTGAGTGAATACCATCGGGTCCTGGTGGCTTATTACTGTTTAGTTTATCAATTTGTTCCAAAACTTCCTCTAATGACGCCTCAATCTGTGACCAGTTCTTCAGATTTGTCACTTAAAAAGAATGGCTCAGGTTTGGGAATTTCCCTCATTTACTCAGCCATGAAGACAAATTAAAAGAATTCATTTATTTTCTCTGCAATGGCCTTATTGTTTGTGTTCCTTGAGCATTTCAATTGTCCAGTGGCCCCACTGATTGTTTAGCAGGCTTCTTGCTTCTGATGTTGTTTTGTTTTATTTTATTTATTTATTGCTTTTAAAGGGCCAGCTGTTGCAACCACAATATTGCATGAGAATCTCCGCTTTCATTCAAAAAAGTTGTGCTTCTAGCCCTCATGGTTGCAGAGAAATGCTTGAAGACATGAAGCAAATGCACTCTAAAGACTCAAACCAGAGGGCAAAGAAAAAGGAACTCAACATCTATTGTTTAAAACCTCACACAGGTGTTGGAACTAGTGGTGATGGGGATGCTGCTGCACCCTCTGGCTTGAAGTATTAGTAGCCCAAATACATGGCTTATGCTTTCAGCACCCCCACAATAAAAGTTGTCCCAGCATCCCTGTAAACTCATTATAAAGCCATATAATATTTGGGGGGGGGGCCATATGAATTTTTTAACTTTGGGGGATACTGAGCCCCCTTGAGGCACACATGTGTAAATGTCATACCATATATAGTAGTGTAAAACTGGCTAACTGTACTATTAGAACTAAATATAATATTTAAACAAATGGAATTATATCGTTCATGTATATACGTCTTTCTGAATTAATAAGGCTGGGATGACATTTTGTTGTCCTATGTCCATCTTATCAAAAGGAACACTTGTCTGCCCCCCAGACATACCAGTTTTAAAATTAGATCAGGGCATTTTTAGGTTGCTTTAAGTCTTCTAGTCCAGTGGTTCTCAACCTTTCCAGACTACGTTTGAGGGAAGATTGAAAAACTTGGGTTTGTTTAATTTGGAAAAGAGAAGAGTGAGAGGGGACATAACACTTTTCAAATACATAAAAATTTGTTACAAGGATAAGGGAGAAGAATTGTTCTTCTTAACCTCCGAGGATAGGACAAGAAGCAACTGGCTTAAATTGCAGCAAGGGAGGTTTAGGTTGGACATTAGGGAAAAAATTCCTGTCAGGGTGGTTAAGCACTGAAATAAATTGCTTAGGGAGGTTGTGGAATTTCCATCATTGCAGAATTCTAAAACAGGTTAGACAAATACCTGTCAGGAATGGTCTTGATAATACTTAGTCCTTCCATGAGTGCAGGGGACTGCACTAGATGACTTCTCGAGGTCCCTTACCATCTAAGATTCTACTGTACCCCTTTCAGAAGCCTGATTTGACTTGCGTACCCCAAGTTTCACCACACTTAAGATCTACCTGCTTACAAAATCTGACATAAAAATACAAAAGTATCACAGCACATTATTGCTGAAATTGCTTACGTTCTCATTTTTAACCATATGATATAAATATTGTATTTACATTTTAAACAAGTCATTTTCTGTATGAAATTTTGGCTTGTACTAATTTCACTAGTGCTTTTTATGTAGCCTGTTGTAAAACTAGGCAAATATCTAGATGTATCCCAGGGATCCGGGCCGGCTCCAGCGTTTTTGCCGCTCCAAGCAGCAAAAAAAACAACCAAACCTTGCCACCAAACACGGAGGCAGAGTGATGGTGTGGCCACCGAAGAAGAGTCGCGTCCCAGCCAAATTCCCACCCCCCACCGAGGGTGGATTAGCACCCCAGAGCCCGACGTCCTGCTGCCCCTTTACATTTGCCACCCCAGGAACCTGCTTGGTTCGCTGGTGCCTGGAGCTGGCCCTGCCAGGGATGCACGTATCCTGGTTGAGAATCACTGCTCTAGTCTATCCAGAGATTAGTGTGGGGTTGCTATTAAACTGCACAGAAGGTAGTTTCATTCATATATTAATCAAAAATGGAGACTATTGATTTAGTGGAAACTAAAGCTAAAAACAGGAAACACTTTGATTCTGGGCCTGACAGGAAGGCTCATTTTTTCTTTTCTTTCATAGTTACACACTATATTTCATTTTAAAATGACTGAATGCATTCATGAATGTTTCAATGAAGAATTGTGTTTTTGGCTCACTATGACTTCATCAAAGATTTTAATAGGTACAAAAAAGCAATTGACAGCTGTATACACACTTCTCATTTGGCACAACAGTGGGGGAGATTATGCCAAACTGATGATTTGATGACAGACTGCGCAGGAGAGGTGGGTTATATGCATGTCTATTCACAAAAAGAAAAGTGATCACACTAGCAAGCTGTCTGGCTGAACATTTCAGAAACTTTTGCATTTTGGTTTGATTGATTTGGAGGGGATAGTGAGGCGGAACTGCTGCTTTAAAGTACTCTGTAATTAAGTAAAGTGCCAACTTGGTTATGAAGACCTGTAGAAGAGCTGAAACCATTTTAATAAGCATTCCCCCCAGAAATAAGGAACATAAAACAAAGTGCAGGAAATGACTGGAATATAGAAGAATATTAAATAAAACTAATCAGTCTTCACTGGGAAATGTGTTCTGATGCAATGATACCTTGCACGGATGGGCTCTAACTATAGTCTGAGCTGAGACTTCGAATATGTTCAGAAAGCTGTCCTGGAAAAAAGGTCACATTTATGTATAGAGAGATGAAGTAGAGACCAACTTGTTTCTATTTCATTCAGGACAATGTTTAGTTTTAGTCTGTTCCTCTATGCAAGCTGTAGTTGGTAAAATGAGGTAGACTACAGACATGTGGAAAGAAGGCTTTTCTGCAGATATTTTTGGAGCATTTTTATTCTATAATTTTTTGTGTTCTAACTGTGATATTTGTATATTTTTGTGGCATCTTTGAAACTCCCAGATAAAGTACTTCAACATTTATTAAACCTTACAATGCCCCTGAGAAGTTGGCAAATATCATACCAACGTTACTGTTTGAACATGAGCAAGTCCATGTCAGATCCAGGAATTAGAGCCCAAGATTCCTGACTCTCAAGAGGAAAAACCTACAAGACACTGTATGTCCCATCAGACAGTAAGTGGATACAGATGCTCTAAGCTAGAACAAATATATGGGCCATAAGCATGTGACTTCAGTTGGGGGAATCATGAGATCCTTATTTCTCTCTGATTATCAAAAACCTAGGACAGGGTAGCTAACTTTTTGCCAAGCATCTTTTAAAGTGCAAGAATGAAATTTTGGCCCCATTGCAGTCTAATGGGCGTCTTGCCATTAACTTCAAGGCCAGAAGTTCACGCTGTGGATTAAATAAATAGCCATGAGTCACTGAGTAGTTTGACTCAAACAAATTTTCTCCTTCAAATATCAATATTTGGATGGAGACTTAATGCTCTTTTTGATTGTTGGAGGAAACACAGTAGATGCTGACATTACCACCATGAAATGTTTGGCCTTAATGGGCCAATAACAAGCATTTGTTAGTAACTGGATATTGATATTGCATTCTCCCAAGATACCAGTTTAGTAGGAGATTAATAAATAAAGCTTTTCCTAAGAATTTTTATTTTAATCATTCACAGCAAGTTCTTGAGGAGTAGCGGCAAAGCTAAATTAAAAACCCTAGATTGCTTCATAACACCAACACACACAGACCATTCTAAATTCTACAAATAGTAATATGGAACACAGGAGGAGGAGAAGGATGATGGTTATAGGCTAAACCAGGGGTCGGCAACCTTTCAGAAGTGGTGTGCCGAGTCTTCATTTATTCACTCTAAGGTTTCGCGTGCCAATAATACATTTTAACGTTTTTAGAAGGTTTCTTTCTATCAGTCTTTAATAGATAACTAAACTATTGTTGTATGTAAAGTAAATAAGGGTTTTAAAATGTTTAAGAGGCTTCATTTAAAATTAAATTAAAATGCAGAGCCCCCCCTGGACTGGTGGCCAGGACCCGGGCAGTGTGAGTGCCACTGAAAATCAGCTCGTGTGCCGCCTTTGGCACGCGTGCCATAGGTTGCCTACCCCAGGCTAAACATACCAGATGATACACTTGTGCAAGATTTAAGTACACCTAATCAGAATGTAGAGAATATTTAATTAGTGGGAACTTGAATTCTACTTTTAGATATACACAAAGAATATGTCTGGGGCCAAGAGGGAAATAATGTGGAGAAGAGACTTGAGGTTTTAGGCAAAGTAGAAGTCTAGAGGAAAATTCATTTTAAGGAAAGAGAGAGTCTTTCCTTATCCTTCTAATGAAATTACAAGAACAGGTCTTTTATTTACACCAGAGGGGTAGAGCCAGAATTTTCGAACTTAGGTGTGAGAAGTAAGGCACCTAAAATCAATATTTAGGCACTCATAGTGGCCTAATTTTTCAGAAGTAACCAAGTGTAGTTACAAAAAAGGCAAGCAGAATTTGCGGGGGGCAGGGGGAGGGGGAGAATGGGCAAACTCCTGACTGGCTTTTATTTGAAGTTTGTTCATTCTCTCTATACAGATATCAGAGATCAAAATGAGGAAACAATTGATTTACCATAACTTTGATTATGCCCCAAGCCAGAATAAATGAAAACTGCCACAATAATTTGAGGATGTTTCTCCAATAAACTACAGACCTCATTAAGAGGTTATAAATGACAGAGGTAAAGAATGCCATATAGTTTCCAACTTGGAAAACCATTAGGGATGAATGACATCTCTGAGCAGTTCATGCTAAAAGCTAGATGGCTTGTTTCAGAGGCAGGAAATGGACTGGTTCAATGGTGTATAACTGACTTTTTTGCCCGAGCAGGAAAGGCCCTACTTGTATATGACCTCCATTTTCCAGTTGTACTCTGTGTGAAGATCCCAGGATAGTGGTAGAAGTAATACCTAAGAGTTAGAGGGGAAAACTCTGTTATGACAATTGAGATTTATGTCAGGGAGAACAATCCTACATAATTTATACAAACTGAATGGTATTGTGTGGGCAGGAGGGAAAAATGAGACACTAATGATGCCAAAAATGCTATTTAATGCCACTGATGGGTGGGGGTGGGGGGCGGGGAGATGTTGTTGCTGTACTTGGTAGAATGATTTAGGACAAAGATTGTCAGATAAAACTGCTAGTCCATATGGTAAACATGATAGCTCTTAAAATAGAGAGTTATAACTATTGTGTCAAAAATGAAAATTAAATTAGGGTTCTCTTTGTCATCCCTATAGAGATATTTGTGACAAGTCTCTGATGTTGACCTTTGATTTGTGTGTTTTGTAGATCTCATTTGTTGACCTGGTTTGTTAAGGTGCTGGAGGTCTCTTGAGACGTATTAAGTGATCCCAGTTCCCAGTGAACTCAGTGGGAGCTGAAGGTACTTGGCAACTCTCAGGAGATGGTTATTTGGTTGTTGGATCACCCCACATATTCCTATAGGTTTATCATAACTTGCCTGCCCAGTGATTGATGTAAGAGGTTTAGCAATAATTTTTAACTGAATTTGGAAATTAGTCAAGAAAAAACAAAATGGAGGAAATCTGTATCACCATCATATGTAGTAACTGCAATAACTCCCATTTTAAGAGAAGGTGAAAATGTAAGGATCTGGGAATATGGATCTTTGAGAGGATCAATATTTATTTAGCTCAACTGAAAATAATCTGTGGTTGAGAGAACTTGCCTTTGCTCATAGGAAGGGTAAACTTAACCACAAGTGTAAGCTTCTACATTTTTTTTGGTACACTTTTTAGTTTAAAAAAAAAAAACAACCCTTGCTCTTGTGGGACAGAGAGAGAGCAATATAATAAACAATAACATGGATCACTGCTTGGCTGCATGCTGGTTCTTTCTGCTTCAGTAACAATGAAAGTCTGAAGCATGAGGCCTTGTACAAGATCTAATGCTTGAACTAAAATGAGCAAGAGTCAGACTCTGCTGACATAATGCAAAGTTAGCAAGAGTTCGGCTATGAGCAAAAGTCAGGCCCTGTTACAAAGCAGATGCCTGCTTGAGGTTTGATGCCCAGTAGACGAACTTGGCAAGAACAGGGCTGGCATTACAAAAACACAAGCATTCCTAGGCACTAAGTATCCATATAAACACATTCCAGAAGAGTAGTACCAGAACCCCCAATACAAAGTTATGGTGTAAACACGCTCCCTGAAGATGATACAGAGGGACACTGACCTTTCCTAAAGACAAGGTCAGGATGAGAGGGTGAGGGATAGAGATGTTTTGATCAACAGATACAAGATAAAGAGTGGCAACTACTCACATCAAAGGGGCAATACATAACTTCTTTTTATCAGTGTATAAAAGAGGAGTCACCAGGAGGGATCTCTGTCTGTCTGGCCTCAAGATGAGAGGAGAGTCCTGCCACTCCCTGAGCTAGTCTATTGTAACAGGCATACACATATTTAGTGGTCCTGTGGAGTCTATGGGATACGAGGACTGTACGTTAACAATAAACCTGGCTGAACACCTTCATCACTGAACCGAGTCTGTGGCTGTTTTAGCAGACCGATTGAATTGCGTGTGGCAGCTACCTGTGCAGAGCTGGTGCAGCAGACAGAGAATACAGGCAAAATGCCTCCAGCCAATTTACACTTCAGTATGATGCTCCTACTCTTCAGAAATGCCTCTGGCTGGCCACACACATTCTAAATTGCAGTTATACTAGCCATCTTTGTCAGACCATTCTGTGCATTTATTATCCTCTGTGCACGGTAATTTTGCCAACAACATTAATCCCTGCTTGTCATGTCATTCCTCAGCTTGTCTACCTTTGCAAAAGGGCAGTGCTTTACATTTCATGATAGTCCTATTTATTACTACTAGTCCCAATCTTCCTTACAGTTCCTAAATCAGTGCCACATGACAAGGGTCAGTATTA
The DNA here is from genome assembly GCF_015237465.2 of Chelonia mydas. Lineage (NCBI taxonomy): Eukaryota > Metazoa > Chordata > Testudines > Cheloniidae > Chelonia > Chelonia mydas. The sequence continues at coordinate 61,380,639 of NC_057852.1, forward strand.
GCCTTTGGTAATCCCAATCCACGTCAATTAACTGGGACCAGTAAACAAAGATCAGTCCCTTAAGATATTCACTTTTGTCAGCTTTTATGACAGCATATGTTACTAGGTTTTATCCATAAGTAAATACCTGTGTTCTCACTTAGCATACTCAGCTGAGTTGGCCTCAGTGTAAGCCCACAGCATCTTCCCTAAATCAGCACGGGGAGGGATATAACTTCATGCATGGTAGTTAGAGGGAATATTAACAAATGTAATGAGAAGTTAAGTCTAAACGATTGAGGTATAAATGCAGTGTTTCAAGAGCATAAATCTGTTTCCTGTTCAAAAACAATGAAATGATTTGACTCTAAATATTTAAATGTAAATGACTTGTAGTGCACCATTACTGCATAACGATATAGAAAGGAAATACTATTAGGTTAACAAAAATAAGAATAGGTTTCACAGTAGCAGCCATGTTAGTCTGTATTCGCAAAAAGGAAAGGAGTACTTGTGGCACCTTAGAGACTAACCAATTTATTTGAGCATGCATCCGATGAAGTGAGCTGTAGCTCACGAAAGCTTATGCTCAAATAAATTTGTTAGCCTCTAAGGTGCCACAAGTACTCCTTTCCTTTTTAAAAATAAGAATATTCTTTATCTGGCAGGACTTTAGAAAATTATTCACTTAGTGGTGAATCAGGATTTTAGATTTATTATATGTTGTCAGTTTTGTATGCATAGGCCTTGAATTAGAAGCCTGATCCTGCATCGTCCTGTGTATATCCTGGAAGATGTTGACCAACTGTAACCTCTAGTGATTTCAGTAGGAATTCAAGTGCCCAGGACCTTCTGAGGAAGTGTTTCACAACTGATGGGTTTAGATCCTCAGGGTATGTCTACGCTGAAGTTAAATACCCATGGCTGGCCTGTGTCAGCTGACTTGGGTTCCCAGGGTTCAGGCTAAAGGGTTATCTAATTGTGCTGTTGATGTTTGGGCTTCAGCTGGAAACCAGCCCAAACCGACCAACTTCCCAGGGTCCTAGAGCTCCAAAATGAGCCTGATTCAGCTGGCACAGGCTAACCATACCCTAACTCGGGGGTGGCCAACCTGAGTATGAGAAGGAGCCAGAATTTACCAATGTACATTGTCAAAGAGCCACAGTGATACATCAGCAGCCCCCATCATCTCCCTCACCCTGCTCCCAGTGCCTCCCGTTCACCGGCAGCCCGGTGGATCAGCACCTCCCTGCACCTCCCGATCAGTTGTTTCATGGCACGCAGGAGGGGGAGGAATGAGGGCACAGCAGGCTCAAAGGAGAAGGTGGGAAGGGGTGGAGTGGAGGCAGGGCCTGTGGCAGAGCCAGTGGCTGAGCAGTGGGCACCCCGCGGCACATTGGAAAGTTGGCACCTGTAGCTCCAGCCCCGGAGTCGGTGCCTATACAAGGAGCCACATATTAACTTCTGAAGAGCCGCATGGGGCTCTAGAGCCACCCCTGCCCTAACTGTGCAAGATTTCCTTCCACTCCTATGGAGTCTCTCTTCTGTCATGTGTATAGGACCTGTGTTTTGGCAAACATTTAATCAGTCTGTGAAATCTGTAGCCAAATTGCAAAAGCAAGGCAATTAATTGTTAACATAGAAAACGTATCCATACTTTGAATTACCTTTTTATCGCCTTGGAGAAGGAGGCATTCTGCATCTGGTGTCCATTTTCCCTTTCATACCCCTAACCTAAAAGGCCTTGTGCCAGGCCTGACTAGCCATCTGACTAAAGCAAGAAAGGACTGATTATAACGGGGTGTGTAACTCCTAGTATTTTTTATGGTAACTTTGCTGCATAATTACCAAGATGACTTATATATTCACCATCTCTGGGTGTCTCAATGAGAGCAGGGATTGTTGTAGCAGGGATGGGGGGAGCTCAGAGTATTGGCTTCCTATTTTGGGGAAGAAATTGTCTGACTGTACATATCTGGTGCACAGTTAATAGGCCAAATTCTATACTTGCACTAATGAAGCTAGTTTGATAGCACAGGATATAGGCAGTACTGAAATTGTTCTACAAGGTTGATGGCAGCCTTAAAAACTTGTAGTAATTATTTGTGGTAACGGCATAATATAAGCAGCTATGTCAGTGCTGAATATCTTTAAAGTACGATCTAATCAGTCTCCTGAAATTTTTTGGCTAAAGTTAATTGCACACGTTCGTCCATGCATCACTGATCACAGAAAAAACAGCTCTGGTGTTGGAATTAATATGGGAGACCACCAAACATTAATTTAACCACAAACTCCATTATTAAATCCAAAGACAAAATGGTACATATACAATTGCTCTAAAAAGCCTAACTATTAAGCAGTTTACTACATCCAAAAGTAACAAAACATTTAAGCATTTGATCAGGATATTAACAAACGGGCTAAACACAGCAGTGCTTTGACCCATACTGGTCAGCTCCAACATGGGCAGGCAGGTGCTAACAATGAAGGGCTTACTTTTTATACCCTTTAACAAACAGGTGAATGTGACGTTACACCCCATATTCTTTATAGAAAAATGTTTGATATGAATATGGCATAACTAAGATGTATTTGATGCATGATGGGTCTTGAGACATTGTTGGAAAGGTTATGACTTACTGAATGATTATCCAATTTGTATGCATGTATCATTTCTGTATGTGGAGTTAGTCAATATTCCCATGTAACAATTACAACAGTGGTTATACCTGGGGAACATCCACCAGGCTGTGAGCAAAGACAATGGGTCTTTGAAGATGCTGATCTCCATATTCCTGAAAAAAGAAAAGGAGTACTTGTGGCACCTTAGAGACTAACAAATTTATTTGAGCATGAGCTACACAAAAGTTTATGCTCAAATTTGTTAGTCTCTAAGGTGCCACAAGTACTCACTTTTTCTTCTTGCGGATACAGACTAACACAGCTGCTACTCTGAAATCCATATTCCTGGAGTTCCTTTCTATGGACATTACAAATAAACCTTGCCTCATGGTTGCTTCAACACTGCAAGGTTGTGTGGTGATGTCACCTGGTATAAAATACTATCTTGGACACTGCTGGTACTTTTCCACTGACGGGGGAGGAGGGAGCAAACAGGGAAACTAAAGATTCTTGCCATATGTAAATCCTATTTAAGGCTGGAGAGTGAGTTAATCTAGGTCTCCGGTCTTCACTGAATCCCCGCCCAGGATGACTGATGTAAACACCTAACACTGATCTGGGGAGGAAAGAACTGGGACTCAGGCTGAGACAGGGATTTAACCTGTGAAGAGAAATACCTGGAACTCTTAAGTTGCAGAGTTTCTGCAACCTGCCTAAAACAATATTTAGGGTGAGAAATTACTGTTTGTAACGAGTTTCTTTAGTGAATTAAGCTTAGGTTGCATGTTTGTTTATTTTGCTTCGTAAATTGCCTTGTCCTCTTTGCTATCCCTTATAACTTAATTCATCCTTTGTAGTTAATAAACTCGTGTTTTTTTTTCTAAAACCCAGTTTGTGCAATTCATAACTGGGGGAGGGGGGCAAGGAACTGTGCAGATCTTCCTCCACTTTGAGGGAGAGCAAATTTATGAGCTTACCTTGTATAGATCTCTGTACAGTGCAAGACCATATAATTTTGGGTTTGCATCCCAAAGGAGGTGTGCACTTGAGTGCTGGGCAGTCCCCGAGTTGATTCTTCCCACACACAACTGATCTCAGTGTCTGTCCATTTGCAGCTGGGTGTGTCCCTACCTGTATGTGTGTGATGGAGAAGGCTTGGCATAGCAGAACAGGGTGTAGGAGCCCAGGCTGGTGGAATGGGAAGGCTCAGTAGGACCCCAGCATATCCAGTGACATCCCAGCAGTGGGTGTCCAACCCGTCACAGTGAGGTCATTGCTAGTTACTGACTTTAGCTAAGAACCAATTGGAGACAGTTCACCTTCCTTTCCAGTCTTAAACCAGATAAGATTTACAGCCGCTTTTCTTCCCAAGGCCTTTTCTCCTTTCCTTCGTGCTATCCAACACTTTTCCCATTGCATCTGGGTTCACATAGGCTTTAACATTCCCATGTGGATTGGGGAAGGGCTGTATTGGCTCATTTTAAGACAGATTCTCTTTGCAGATGGCTTTAAATAAAACAGTCACTCCTATGGGTCAGAGGCCTTCTTTTTCAAAACTTCCCATTATCTCATTAGTTATTCTTTGAGTCAGACATCCATCCCTACTTTATTTTTTTTTCTGGCCTTACCACTTATTATTTTCAAGGCCTTCCTTCTACTTGTTAGGGCCTTTCTTTACAACACATTTCCTTAACTTAAATTTGGTTAACTTATCCTACACCCCATGTCTGATTTTCTTTCTCCCACCCCTGCTTAATCCTATGAACGTGTCCCTTTCCCAATTCTATCCTCGAACTCTGTTTTAATTAGAATACATTCTTTTGGCAGAGTAGTTTTCAATTCTTCTCTAGCTGTCTGGACTTCTAATGCTCCCACTGGGGTACTCTCTTGCCAGCTCAGAGAGATTTGGAGGATCAGGAGAAACAATAAGGGCAGGGGAGTTTTGCATATTTTTGTTTCAGTAGCTGCTTCAGTTACAGTGGCACGTGCTGAGATTATTTACCTCTGGAATGTATGGAGGGACCCAGAGTCTGTCGACTGGCATTCTGGCACATAATTTCTCATCCCAGTTAGAATGATCAATCAAGATAACTAAGCTTCTTTTCATTCAATTTGGGTCCTCATCTGCAACCAGAGCACACCTGATCTTCTTAAAGTGTCTGGTGCATGAATTCACATGGAGAGAATCTTAATCAAAGGCTGTGCGAGACTACAAACCTGATCCTTGGAGACACAACTCCCATGCTGTCAAAGGGCCTGGAGGATTGATCTCTGTGTTTGACTTTTGTCCTCATGGCCATGTCCACCAAAAAAAGTTAAACAAAAATTTGCTTGTTAAGGTGTAAACCAGACCATAATCAATCAATCTCTACTACTATACAGATCACTAAAAAAGCAGGGGCCCAATCCTGAAAGCACATATTCCAGCAAGTAGTGCTTACTCATGTGCATAGTTTCATGGGACTATTTGCATGAATGAACAGCTGTGGTCTGGGCCCCTGAGCTTCACCTTGTGGTGACATTGTGGGGAAATGTTGTATAGACCACTTCCTCCTCTGTTTCTTCTCAGTCTCTGCCTCACATTGTTAAAGTCGCTGCACTCGAGTGGCAGCTGACCATGCTTAGTGCTGCACAGGAGGCAGTCAGAACCAGACAGGATGGGAACCTCTATGAGGGTGCTCAGGAAAAAAAGTGCGAGGTTGAGAATTAAAGCTAACTAGTTTCCACAAGTTAGGAGCAACAGCTTTCCTTAATAAGAAAAGAACCCACCTAATCTTTCACCCATCACTCAACCTCCTATACACCTTTATTGAAGTGTTTAAAAGTCCAGGGAAGGAACCCATCATCCTTTCCTTCCTCTAACTTCCACCCCAGGAAAGGAAAGGAGACTTTACAACATGGCCGTCATGCACTCGATACTCCAATAGACCCCACTTACCTGGGAGAATTGCAGCTTTGCTTATTCCTCCCAACCCAGACTCAAGATCAGGGTAGGTGCTCCATGAATATTTAGGAGTTGTGGACCTGACACCCTCTTACTTCCCTGTGCTGCCATGTAGGAAGGAATCCTAATCTGCCCCCCCCAAATTAGTAATGCTAATGTTTAGATTTATTTCATGCAAAAATGTGTATGTCCTCAAGCCAGTCACATTCCTCTGCTAGACCATGACTCTATAGTAAGTTCTTCCCTGTGCTTCTAAAGAGATTACACATAGGAAAAATAGAAATAATTATGATTCATTTCATGTCTGAATCAGGATTTCCAGCTGTGAAGAACTAATGCAGAATATGTACCTGCCAACAGCACCAGCCATGGATCTGTCAGCATCCAAGGATTCATTTAAACTTTAGCAGATGGATCCTGTATTAGTCTATTACACCTTATTCATAATGAAGTTGGTCTAAAAGTAACACACTCATGACAACTAATAAAATATATTTATTGAACTTATTCAGCCAGCTTTTTTTTTTTTTTTAACAGAAAATTTCATTAAAATTTCTGAGTCGGGGAAGTTAGCTCTAGGACAAGAAGTTTCAATATACTAGATTAATGAAAAGCATATTCTTCCTATTAGAATACTATTACTTGGAACATGCATATTATAAACCCACGAATTTTTGCTGTTTTGTAAATTATAAAGAACTAGCGATATCCATGTCAGTACTAGAACTGTGGATTATAATTTGTCCCAATCCTGTTGAGGTGCTGAGCACCTTCAATTCACATTGGATCAAATCCTCAGTCCTTACTCAGGTAAGCTCCAGCTGTGTTCACCTTCCAGGGTTTGTCTTTGTAATAAACAAATATCCCCATCCTATACAAAAATAGCTGCCTCTTTCCAATAAAATATATTAAAATAATGTTAATGATTATTTTAGGCATTACTTATGAGACGGAGCATCTGACTGGTTGGCAAAACTTCCAATAAGCTGGATACCTGGAATACACTAGTTGTACCAGTAGTACTAGGGTGATCAGATGTCCCGACTTTATAGGGACCGTCCCGATTTTTGGGTCTTTTTCTTATATAGGCTCCTATTGCCCCCCTTGTCCCGATTTTTCACATTTGCTGTCTGATCACCCTAATTAGTACTATCCACTTGTGTGTTAGCCAGTTTATCTCCCTAAACAACCCCACCCTGCAAATCCACCCTCCTAGTCTGAAATACTGTAAACTTCAGAAGCCCAATATTAAATTGTAGCAGGTAGCTAATAGCTGAGATCTATGGGGTGAGACTTGGCTCTCACTCCGGGCAATAGTTGTCTCCTGCTACTGGCAGCTTTCGATTCTGAGTCTGTTCCTAGGAGTGAAAACAAGATATGGAGGGATTTATAAGTCTCCCACTTTAATATCATTGCTCCACATTGTTTCAGAGAGATGGAAGCAGAAATAACTGGAAACCGAAATTGACTCTTCTGCTGTGGCCAGTTCTGCTTCTGTTTCTGTGGGAATAGCCACAGTAAAGATGTTAAACTCCTTACCTTTTAAGACTGAACTTTAATTTTGGTCATTTGATCCAATTTCAGGAAGCTGGATAGGTTGCTATAAGCAGCAGACTGCAAAGAGTGAAAGTGAGAACACAAACTTGTACATTTCAGTTGGATACAGACTAATACAGCTGCTCCTCTGAAACCTATCTCACTTTAAAAGTGAAAGACGGGGTTTGTAAATTAATACCAACAAATAAGCTGCTTAGCTACCAAGGTGATAGATGCCATATAAATATCATGAATTACACAGGATGGAGTCTATTAAATTAGATAGGATAGGATAAATTGGACAGGCTAGATTAGATAAAATAGAGTAGATTAAATATTAGATTAAATAGGAATGATGACTGTGTCAAAGGCCTTGTCTATACTATGGGGGAGATTATTCACGTAGCTGAAGTTGCATACCTGAAGCCAACGTACTTAAATCTACTTACCACGGGGTCCCCACTACGCTATGTCGACAGGAGACGCTCTACTGTTGACTCCCTTTGTGCTTCTCATTCAGGTGGAGTACAGGAGTTGACGGGAGAGTGATCTGTGGCCGATTTAATGGGTCTTCACTAGACCTGCTAAATCTACTGCCGACGCATCAATTGCCATGCGTGAATCCCCCCGGTAAGTGTTGACAAGCTGTTAGAAACACTAAGTGAAATTTTGAGGGCTTGCAACAGTTTCCAAAGAAAATTCTTATGCTATATATTAATAGCAACATAGATTTCATTTATTTTATGCCACATGCTTTATACATTTTTCATATAATTGCTTCTCTTCTGAAATGTAGTAAGAGTGGGAACAGGGGAAACTTTTTTCTTACAAAAAGAAAAGGAGTACTTGTGGCACCTTAGAGACTAACCAATTTATTTGAGCATGAGCTTTCGTGAGCTACAGCTCACTTCATCGGATGCATACTGTGGAAACTGCAGAAGACATTATATACACACAGAGACCATGAAACGTAGCTCACGAAAGCTCATGCTCAAATAAATTGGTTAGTCTCTAAGGTGCCACAAGTACTCCTTTTCTTTTTGCGAATACAGACTAACACGGCTGTTACTCTGAAACCTTTTTTCTTACAGAAAGTGTCACAGGATCTCTAATGTGCATACACAAAGCTGAGGCTTTCCCTAAAAGACCCTATGCACATTACGCTGTGTGGAATTCATCACTCCTGGAAGGATCCTACTGTATAATTCTAGGGAGCCTAGGTTACTGTCATCCTAAATCTTACACCACCATGCTATCCTGCTATCTCCTCTGGTGATTTAAAACATGGTTTTTGGTGTATGCCAAGAATAAGCAAGATTTCTTTAACATAATTTTACACTTGAGTGTGGTTCGTTCTTTTAACTTAATTTATGGATTCCCAAACAGTATGTAGTAGTAGTCCTTTCAGAGTGATACAGAACATCAGTCTGGAATCTCTTTTAAAGGACACATTAGCTTTTAATGATGTCAGGGGAGGTTTAATCACATTAGTATTTTATTTGTTAGAAAGCTAACTTAGGCCTCTGTGGAGTTGTCTAATTTTGTTTCTAAGGGTGACAGTTATGAGACAGAGCTTTAAAGAAGTGAAGTTTCTGTGGGAGAGAAACATCTCCTGCATTGCTGTAATGACAAAGGGGTTGTAAAGTTGGTTGAGCAGTTGAAGTTTCACTCTACATAGAGGAAACTCTGGCTAGGGTAGAGCCAGCCATGTACCAGCCATTTGTCTCCTCCCTAATCAGGCATAGGGGTTGTGTGGAGGAGGCTTGTTTGGGGCAAGGTCAGAGCACCACTGTGCTCTGCAAATCCCCAGCTGGCATAGCAGCTCCATGGGGGCCTGAAATCTCCAGAAGTCATAGAGGGAAAGTTTCACACAGATCTCCACAACATAATACTTAGGTTGCTTGTGTCCAAGCTTGCAACAGCCTGCTGAAACTCTCCCTAGGGAAAAGAGGGAGAAAAGGAGAATAAAAGTATACATTCATTTTTAAGAAAGTATCAGTAATTTCAGGTGTTTAGTAGAGTAGATGATGATACTTTTCTTGTCTTTTTAAAATAACAATACATCAATTAATATTATGGATCTGATTCATGTCCTGTAAGTCATCTTTGTGCCATTTCCCTAATGCAAAGCTGCTTGAGCCTAGCAGTTTAATCTTGTGGCAGATTCTCTGGGTGAAAGCCTGACTCCGTTGAAATCAAAGGCAAAACTCCTCATGACTTCAGTCGGGCTAGGATTTCCACCTGTGTACACAGAGCTGCTGTGTCAAAGGATTTCCCCCTGACAGAGGGGGGGGGATGGGGGACTTTGGTCCCTGTGCAAAGCAAACCTGCCCTTGGGGGCTGTTTGGCAGCCAGTGTTTCAAGTAGCCCTGAAGCTGCTCTAACGTCTGCTATGACTGGGCTAGCATAAAAACATGCAGCTCCTTCTCCTCCCATCAGGTTCACTGATTTTTATCTCTGACTGTCCCCTCATGGAGTCCAGACTGGTGTATGCTCACATGTGCACTAGCTCTTACCAAGCCATCAGCATGCTGCTCAATGCTTCCACTAGTTACAATCTTCCTGTCAGAACTTCATTCTGCAGTCACTTCCATTTCCTAGAGTTCACAGGGGCCTATATGTAAGCAACCACAATCCTCTGGCACACAACTGAGAGATCCATCCATCCAAGGCATAAAAACCCCAGGCATGGCAGAATGACATTCATTTTCTCCTCATCTTGAATGTCGCCTTTTGATCAGTGTGAGAGCATGCCTTGACACCCACACCAGAAAGAGAAGTTATAAACCTGAGTGTTGCTCTCATAATCGCCTAACAGCTTATGCACCACTAGTAACACAGTGCAGCAAAGGAAAATAAAATAAAAATCAGTTTGTCTTACTTGCTCAGCATTTGAACTTTCTTGGCCAACAAACCTCTAAAATATGCCCTATGTCCTTGTTACTTGTGTTCAGGCATGACACAGTTAACAGTCCATTAAGCTGCACCCTGTGGAGCCAGAACCTGGTCAGCGTAGCTCCATTGACTTCAGTGAAGATGCATTGATTTACACCAGCGGAGAACCCAGCCCTGTATCCTCAGACTGTTATGCTATATAAAGCGCATGAGATCTTTTTATAAGACAGAAGGCAAATACACCATATTTATTGAAAATACAACAGTTAGCATATGCTTTTCAGTCTCTCACACACACATCATGCACACGGTCCTGCCAGTTGGTGGTTTTTATAGTTACCAGTCTGTTGCAGCTCGAGTCAATCTAATGGCCAATTAGATTGCGCTCTGTCGGTCGCAATCCAGTGCTCCAAGGTTTTGGCAGGACTGAACCCAGAGTTTCATGGCAAAACACCCCAGCTTTATACTTGTAAATTCCCATTTGAGTCCATGCATTTTGCAGTATCATCCTGTAATCATTAGTCCTTTAGTGGTGGTAATCTTGGGGCTTTCCGTTATCATTTGATGGTTATTGTCGGGCTTCCCATCATTATCTCCTATTTGTTGTCTGGCCTTCGGGGGTGGTTGCCTCACCTCTGAGGCTGTCAATGCTGCTAACATGTTTAGCATCATCGGATACAATGGATATTTTCTGATTGTCTCCTAGTGTTTCCAAGTCTCACTTTTTTCTTGACCATCTGGACATTTGTGATGGCTTTCACACCTTATCTTTTCCTAATGCATGCATTCCTCATTCACACAAACAATCTCTCACAGAGAAGACAGCAGTATTTTATATTCATCAGAATACACCGCAAATTAAACTTCACTAAATCTTGTGGTCAAAACAGTTTACATTGTGGCTCGGGCCTTTAACATTCCTTTAATCTAATTAACATAGACACAATACAAGATCCTGTCTTTTACTCACTAAACCTTAAACCAAAGAAATGACTAGAGGGAAGTTTATAATGTATATAGGAAACAAGATCCCAGTCTCAGAAGGTCATTCCTTTCTGTTGTTCAAAAAGGGTAGCTGGCAGAACTAATTCAAAGTTTACATCAATTTTTATAGTACAATTATAAAATCCTGTCCCTACAAGACCACTGCGCAGTGATGAACTAAAATTTCTTCCTTATTGTGTACACTTGATGAATTAATGTAGATAGTTACAACCAATGAGTGATTTACTTAATTTCTGTGTCCAGAAAACAGAGTTAAAATGTTTTGTGCTGTACCATGTGATGTGCTTTCTGAGCAGCTACATGTCCTGCTTCCTTCTCCCACTTCATTGCTGGAAATATTTGGGCATCAACAATTAAGGCCATAGATACTGATATAACAGATGTTAAAAACAGTAACTTTCTGGCATCTCTCCTCTTCAAATAATCACATTGCCAATGACCACAGCCAGCAAGAAAGGAAATAGTCAGAAAAATGCGTAATCTCAGAGACTCAGCTCATAATGCAGAGCATACTGGAGGGGCGGGGACCTGGGGCCGGAACTGGATGCAACTGCTGATATATTTAGACTACATATTTTACTGAGGCAGGTGGTAAATTAAGAAAGATAAAATTGATGGCAAAGGCAAAATGTTTTTTTTAATAATGATGAGATTACAGCTATTGCAGAGTCTAGAATATTTTTCTACTTACATTCATAATTCTAGATAACCTAAGTTAATCAACGGGAGAAACAACCATGAAGAGTTAGAAACAAAACTTCAAATTTCAATGTTAAGATTTTAGCACAATCTGTTTGTTTGTTTAAAAGAATGTGTCCATTGCTTGATTTTTAATAACACCCACATTAATCTGTATTACTATAGTTCCTAGGATCCCTAGCCATGGACCAGAACTCCAGGAAGACAATGGGATAACTTTGAGGATGTTTACTGGGAGTTCTTCCCCAGCATAAGGGGCAGCGCGGGAGACAGTACAAAGGTGCTTGTTTAAAAATGTGGGGATCAGAGGCAGGATATGACCTCTTGATAGTGAGTGAGAGATGATAGGTTGTGAAGACCTTGGAAGTGAAGACAAGCAGCTTATGTTTAATGCAAGAGTGGGGAGCCAGTGGAGGGATGTAAAGAGAAGGAGAATGTAGTCTAATGAAGGAGTAGGAAAATGATCTTTGCAGTGCATTCTGAATGGATATGAGGGCATTTGTCAAGGCCAGAGAAAAGGATGTTGTAGTAATTGAGATGCAAGATGATGGCAGCCTGCAGTTTTAGCTGTGTGGATGGACAGGAATGGATATATCTTATAGCGATTATGCAAAAAGAATCAGCTAGATTTAGACATAGCTAAATATGTAGTTGTGGTATATTGAAAGCTATACTGAAATTGTAAGATGTCAGTTTAAATGGTCAGGTTTTTTTTCCTGGTCCTTTTGGGGGATCTGTAAGGAAGTGTGCAATCTAAGTCTAGCAAAAATAATCCAACAGATAGCCCAGAGTAAAATGGGGTAAATTTGTTTTAGGGAGCAGCCTGCTTTGTGTGTCTCTTGTTTTGGGTTCTTGTGTGTTTTCTGCATTATAAATATAATTCATTAGTGTTACATTGCAACCTTCCAAAAAGAGTATCTTAGATTTAAAAAAAAAACAAACCATAACTTTGTTGCATGTATGCAACGAGACATAGGGTATGTCTACACTACGAAATTACTTCGAATTTATAGAAGTCGGTTTTGTAGAAAGCGTTTTTATACAGTTGATTGTGTGTGTCCCCACACAAATGCTCTAAGTGCGGAGTGAGTCCACAGTACCGAGGCAACCGTCGACTTCCGGAGCGTTGCACTGTGGGTAGCTATCCCACAGTTCCCGCAGTCTCCGCTGCCAATTTGAATTCTGGGTAGAAATCCCAGTGCCTGATGGAGCTAAAACATTGTCGCAGGTGGTTCTGGGTACATATTGTCAGGCCCCTGTTCTCTCCCTTCCTCTGTGAAAGCAAGGGCAGACAATCATTTTGCGCCTTTTTTTCCTGAGTTACCTGTGCAGACGCCATACCACGGCAAGCATGGAGCCCACTCAGCTGTCACCGTATGTCTCCTGGGTGCTGGCAGACGCGGTACTGCATTGCTACACAGCAGCAGCAACCCATTGCCTTGTGGCAGCAGATGGTACAATAGGCCTGGAAACCATCCTCATCATGTCCGAGGTGCTCCTGGCCACCTCGGTAAGGTCGGTCAGGAGCGCCTGGGCAGATGTGGGTGCAGGGACTAAAGTGACTCGACCAGGTCATTCTCTTTAGTCCTGCAGGCAGTCCTATTATACCATCTTATAGTGAGCAGGCAGGAGATGTGGATGGCTAGCAGTCCTATTGTACCATCTTCTGCCAAGCAGCCATGAGATGTGGATGGCTTGCAGTCCTTCTGCACCGTCCGCCGCCAGCCAAAGATGCACAAGATAGATGGAGTGGATCAAAACAAGAAATAGACCAGATTTGTTTTGTATTAATTTGCTCCCCCCTCCCTCCCTCCCTGAAGTCCTGCCTGAAATACCAGAGGGAGGGCTAGCTTAGTGGGTTGAGCATTGGCCTGCTAAACCCAGGGGTTTGAGTTCAATCCTTGAGGGGGCCATTCTGTGTGACAGTTGTTTTTGTTTCTCCTTGATGTAAAGCCACCCCCTTTGTTGATTTTAATTCCCTGTAAGCCATGTCGTCAGTCGCCCCTCCCTCCATCAGGGCAACATCAGACAATCGTTCCGCGCCTTTTTTTTTGTGCAGACGCCATACCACGGCAAGCATGGAGCCTGCTCAGATCGCTTTGGCAATTAGGAGCACATTAAACAGCACACGCATTAACCAGCAGTATATGCAGCACCAGAACCTGGCAAAGCGATACCGGGCGAGTAGGTGACGTCAGCGCGGTGACGTGAGTGATGAGGACATGGACACAGACTTCTCTCAAAGCATGGGCCCTGGCAAAGTGGCCATCATGGTGCTAATGGGACAGGTTCATGCGGTGGAACACTGATTCTGGGCTTGGGAAACAAGCACAGACTGGTGGGACTGCATAGTGTTACAGGTCTGGGACGATTCCCAGTGGCTGTGAAACTTTCGCATGCGTAAGGGTACTTTCATGGAACTTTGACTTGCTTTCCCCTGCCCTGAAGCACATGAATACCAAGATGAGAGCAGCCCTCACAGTTGAGAAGCGAGTGGCAATAGCCCTGTGGAAGCTTGCAACGCCAAACAGCTACCGGTCAGTCGGGAATTAATTTGGAGTGGGCAAATCTACTGTGGGGGCTGCTGTGATTCAAGTAGCCAACGCAATCAAAGATCTGCTGATATCAAGGGTAGTGACCCTGGGAAATGTGCAGGTCATAGTGGATGGCTTTGCTGCAATGGGATTCCCTAACTGTGGTGGGGCCATAGACGGAACCCATATCCCTATCTTGGCACCGGAGGACCAAGCCGGCAAGTACATAAACCACAAGGGGTACTTTTCAATAGTGCTGCAAGCACTGGTGGCTCACAAGGGACATTTCACCAACATCAATGTGGGATGGCCGGGAAAGGTACATGACGCTCACATCTTCAGGAACTCTGGTCTGTTTCAAAAGCTGCAGGAAGGGACTTTATTCCCAGACCAGAAAATAACGGTTGGGGATGTTGAAATGCCTATAGTTATCCTTGGGGACCTAGCCTACCCCTTAATGCCCTGGCTCATGAAGCCATACACAGGCAGCCTGGACAGTAGTCAGGAGCTGTTCAACTACAGGCTGAGCAAGTGCAGAATGGTGGTAGCATGTGCATTTGGACATTTAAAAGCGCGCTGGCGCAGTTTACTGACTTGGATAGACCTCAGCGAAACCAATATTCCCACTGTTGTTACTGCTTGCTGTGTGCTCCACAATATCTGTGAGAGTAAGGGGCAGACGTTTATGGCGGGGTGGGAGCTTGAGGCAAATCGCCTGGCCCCTGGTTACGCGCAGCCAGACACCAGGGCGGATAGAAGAGCACAGGAGGGCATGGTGCGCATCAGAGAAGCTTTGAAAACCAGTTTCTTGACTGGCTAGGCTACGGTGTGAAAGTTCTGTTTGTTTCTCCTTGATGAAACCCCCCACCCCTTGGTTCACTCTACTTCCCTGTAAGCTAACCATCCTCTCCTCCTCCCTTCGATCACCACTTGCAGAGGCAATAAAGTCATTGTTGCTTCACATTCATGCATTCTTTATTAATTCATGACACAAATAGGGGGATAATTGCCAAGGTAGCCCGGGAGGGGTGGTGGAGGAGGTAAGGACAAGGCCACACAGCACTTTAAAAGTTTAAAACTTATTGAATGCCAGCTTTCTGTTGCTTGGGCAGTCCTCTGGAGTGGAGTGGCTGGGTGGCTGGAGGCCCTCCCACTGCGTTCTTGGGCATCTGGGTGAGGAGGCTATGGAACTTTGGGGAGGAGGGCAGTTGGTTACACAGGGGCTGTAGCGGCGGTCTGTGCTCCTGCTGCCTTTCCTGCAGCTCAACCATATACTGGAGCGTATTAGTTTGATCCTCCAGCAGCCTCAGCATTGAATCCTGCCTCCTCTCGTCACACTGCGCCACCTTTCAGCTTCAGCCCTCTCTTCAGCCCGCCACCTCTCCTCCTGATCATTTTGTGCTTTTCTGCACTCTGACATTGTCTGCCTCCACACATTCGTCTGTGCTCTGTCAGTGTGGGAGGACAGCATGAGCTCAGAGAACATTTCATCACACGTGCATTTTTTTCGCCTTCTAATCTTCACTAGCCTCTGGGAAGGAGAAGATCCTGTGATCCTTGAAACATATGCAGCTGGTGGAGAAAAAAAAAAGAATAAAAAGACACATTTTATAGAACAATGGGTACACTCTTTCATGGTAAACCTTGCTGTTAACATTACATACACAGCACATGTGCTTTTGTTCCAAGGTCGCATTTTGCCTCCCCCCACACATGGCTAGCCCCTCCCCCCTTCCCGTGACTAACAGCGGGGAACATTTCTGTTCAGCCACAGGCAAACAGCCCAGCAGGAACGGGCACCTCTGAATGTCCCCTTAAGAAAAGCACCCTATTTCAACCAGGTGACCACGAATGATATCACTCTCCTGAGGATAACACAGAGATAAAGAACGGATGTTGTTTGAATGCCAGCAAACATACACTGCAATGCTTTGTTCTACAATGATTCCCGAGTACATGCTACTGGCCTGGTGTGGTAAAGTGTCCTACCATGGTGGACAGAATAAAGCTGCCTTCCCCACAAACCTTTTGCAAAGGCTTTGGGAGTACATCCAGGAGAGCCGCAAATGCCAGGGCAAATTAATCATTAAACATGCTTGCTTTTAAACCATGTATAGCATTTTAAAAGGTACACTCACCAGAGGCCCCTTCTCTACCTGGCGGGTCTGGGAGGCAGCCTTGGGTGGGTTCGGGGGGTACTGGCTCCAGGTCCAGGGTGAGAAACAGTTCCTGGCTGTCGGGGAAAACTGGTTTCTCCGCTTGCTTACTGTGAGCTATCTACAACTTCATCATCATCATCATCTTCCTCGTCCCCAAAACCTGATTCCGTGTTGCCTCCATCTCCACTGAAGGAGTCAAACAACACGGCTGGGGTAGTGGTGGCTGAACCCCCTAAAATGGCATGCAGCTCATCATAGAAGTGGCATGTTTGGGGCTCTGACCTGGAGCGGCTGTTTGCCTCTCTGGTTTTCTGATAGGCTTGCCTGAACTCCTTAAGTTTCACGCGGCACTGCTTCAGGTCCCTGTTATAGCCTCTGTCCTTCATGCCCTGGGAGATTTTGACAAATGTTTTGGCATTTTGAAAACTGGAACGGAGTTCTGATAGCACGGATTCCTCTCCCCATACAGCGATCAGATCCTGTACCTCCTGTTTGGTCCATGCTGGAGCTCTTTTGCGATTCTGGGACTCCATCATGGTCACCTCTGCTGATGAGTTCTGGCCAGCGTGGCAAGCTGCAGGTGACCATGCAAACAGGAAATTGAAATTCAAAAGTTTGCGGGCCTTTTCCTGTCTACCTGGCCAGTGCATCTGAGTTGAGAGTGCTGTCCAGAGCGGTCACAATAGAGCACTCTGGGATAGCTACCGGAGGCCAATACTGTCTAATTGCATCCACAGTACCCCAAATTCGACCTGGCAAGGCCAATTTAAGCGCTAATCCCCTTGTCGGGGGTGGAGTAAGGAAATCGATTTTAAGAGCCCTTTTAGTCGAAAAAAAGGGCTTCGTCATATGGATGGGTGCAGGGTTAAATCGATTTAATGATGCTAAATTCGACCTCAACTCCTACTGTAGACCAGGGCATATCAGAGGGGAGGACCAAGAGAGGTCCAAGATGATGTCCAGGTTTCAGGGCTGAGTGACAAGCAGTATGGCAATGTTGTCCACAGTGATCTAAAAGGAAGGAGGGAAAGTGGGGAAAGATTAGGAGCTCAGTTTTAGTCATGTTGAGCTCAAGCTGGCAGCTAGGATACATCAGAAAGACAGGCTGGGATTCTAGTTAGGATGGAAGGAAACAAGCCTGGAATAGTGGTAGATGTGTCATCACCATGGAGATGGTGGTTGAATTTGTGGATGAGATTATTCAGAGATCAGGTATAGAGTGAGAAGAGAAGGAGACCAATAACACAGGCCTGTGGTACTCCCACAGAAAGATGGGGTGGAGGAGGGGAGAGGATGAAGAGGGTCCTTAAGGGTGTCCTTGGGAGAAGCAATTAGAGAGGTAGGAGGAGAACTGGGAGATGACTGTCACAAAATCTGGTCTTCCCTTGGCTTCTAAGAAGAGCATGGTCAGTGGTGATGAAGGCTGCTGACAGGTCAAGGAGGATGAGGATAGAGTACTGTTTCTGAGACTTTGGTGAGAGCAGTTACAATGGAGTGCAAGGAGCAGGAGATGATTTAGGATGGAATTGAAGGAATGGAACTTCCAAGATTGTAAACCACATATTCAATGAGCTTAGAGATGGAAGGGAGAGGAGCAATAGTTGGAGGGGCAAGTGGGATCAAGCATGTCTCCCTGGTGCTTACAGCTGGTCATCCTGCTAGGCAGCAAGAGTACATTGCCCCACTCTACTAAATTCAATTAATAAATGTGATTAGCTTCCCTAGATTGACTGTCTTTAGAATGTTTCCAGCAAATGTCCAACTGCAAATGTCTCTTTTTATAAAGGTCACTTTTTTTCCATCCTCCCAGGAAGGTAAATTAGTGTTGTTATATTCCCTTCCACTTATCAGGTATACTCTCCCTTAACTCTATAAACAATATATTATGCAAACAGATTTAATAAGGTTTGAGTTTCATTTTTAGAATGTTGAATGGTCTCTTTTGTTGTTGCTCTGCCCACTTTATCTGTACATTGATCTCTGAACATATTTTGTGATTAATGCCGTGTTATCCATTTCCTTGGGTGACAACGACAATCATGGTTTGGTAAATAAGACATTTAAAGTTGGGTTTGCAAATGAATCATACAGTGTTGCTACATGGTTATCAGAGCCTTTGTATTTTTGACAAGTCTTTAATAGTTTGTCAATCTAGAGTATTATCCTATGAAAAAGTTATGGCATAAAATCCCAAGGATTATGCATTTTTTTTGTATATTGGGGGGCGGGGGGGTTACCTGACATTCCAGTAACCTAAAGGAGAGAGAACACCTTACATTTAGGCACATCTGATTTGCTGTACATAAATATTTAAGTCTATATAGAATCTGGAAAGAAGAAAATTCAGTACTATTACAGCATTCACTTATTATATTGCACATTTGCTGTTGATAATGTGGTCACTATGGACAACAAATATATAACACTTGGCAAATCTAGAAACTGATCTCTGAAAGCAGACATGGCAGTCTTTTTAACAGCTATAGATTTCCCTGCAGTAGGAAAGTCATTAGTCAGAGAGGAAAGGCCAAGATCTATTGATTAGAACTTGTCATGGGTCACTTCTCAGAGTGACATAGCGTTGAAGACTTCCAAAGGGTTCCTTCCTCTCTGTACTCTGCAAGAATCATCTATAAAACCCATGCCTGTATTTATACATGTATCTTCCATGCAGGTTGGTTGTTGGCTTAAAAAAAGGGTCCTTGAAAGCAGGATTCCTAGAGAAGGGAGAGCAAAAAGCTCTTGTTCCTTTCCTTGTGATGTCTACACATTTCCCCTCTCCACCCTTTTTAAGTGAATGAGTCAGTTGTTGCAAGCTGTTGGGTGCAGGGGCCACATTTTTGTTATGTACTTGTACAGTGCCTAGCAAAACAGGCTGTGAATCATAAGCATTATTGCAATACAAATAAATGATAGAATTGTGAGAGAGGGATTGTATTTACATTTTGTTAACTTTTCCCGTCTTTTTCTTATAAATTATTTTGTCACATCTCCCCACCAGTCCAGATATGGTTGCTTGAGCACATTAAAATTACTTATAAACTCATGCATCTAGGAGCTCTGGTGTTTGCTGCTCTTAAAGTCCCCAAATCCCTTACAAACACTAGATAATCCTCATAACGCTCCTATAAACCAGGAATAGTATCCAGAGCTCATAATGTCCAGTTGGGTTAATTGTTAGAAAAAATCCTTCTCTCTTGCTCTCAGTATGGAGATCGTATATCTCATGAGGAAAGAAGGATGGTGATGGTTAGCTTTGCAGCTTGTTTGGAATGTGGGTGGACTGCTTTTGTTTGTGGTCACCCTTCCCTGCTTCAGAGCTTCAGAAGTGTTATGAAACACCTCCAGTGTGATCAAGTTGCTCAATTAGCTTCATGCATCTTGTTTGAGATGGTGGTATAGCCATGTTCATTTAAGGATATTAGAGAGTCAAGGTGGGTGAGGTAATATCTTTGATTGGACCAACTTCTGTTGGTGAAAGAGACAAGCTTTCAAGCTTACGCACAGCTCTTCTTCGGGTCTGGGAAAGATCATGCATCTTGTTTAATAACTGAACTTGACATTCCTTCTGCCCCATATCAGATTAGCGTCATAGGTCCATGGAGGTAGTTAAACCTATAAATCTAAAAGCTCACATATGAGGAAGGACTCCTTGCCATTTGTAAAATATGATTTGTATTTGGAAATGAACATGTATTGTTATAATGCTTGCAGTGGGGATAGCAAGCCTGATCCAGCTGCCAGTGAAGGTCATTGATAATTCTTCCCATTTATTTAAATGTGAGCTGAATCAGCTGTGACACTGGCTGTCTATAACAATATATTGCAAGTTAGTTATTAGAATCATTAGCACAGGAAGGGACCTCGAGAGGTCATCTAGTCCAGCCCCCTGCACTCATGGTGGGATTAAGTATTATCCTTCTAGACCATCCCTGACAAATGATTGTCTAAACTGCTTTTAAAATCTCCAGTAATGGAGCTATTTCATCAGGCCCTGGTGACTTGAAGACCTCTAACTTGTCTAAGTTTTAACTTGTTCTTTCCCTGTTTTAGCCTCAAATCCTACCTCATTTTCACTGGCAGTCACTATGTTAGACGTCCAATCGCTACTAACCTCTTTGGTGAAAACTGAAACAAAAGTCATTTAGCATTTCTGCCATTTCCATATTTTCTGTTGTTTTTCCGCCCCCGTTGAGTAAAGGGACTACCTCTTCCTTGATCGTCTTCTTGCTTCTAATTTATTTGTAGAATATTTTCTTGCTTCCCTTTGTGTCTCTAGCTAGTTTAATTTCATTTTGTGCCTTGGTCTTTCTAATATTGTCCCTACTTGTGATTGTGATTTTTGTGATGCTTGTGATTTTTTTATCTTCATCCTTTGTAATTTGACTTAATTTCCATTTTTTTGGAGGACTCTTTTTTGAGTTTTAGATCACTGAAGATCTCCTGGTTAAGCCAGGGTGGTCTCTTGCCATACTTCCTATCTTTCCTACGCAGTGGGATAGTTTGCTCTTGTGCCCTTAATAATGTCTCTTTGAAAAACTGCCAACTCTTGAACTGTTTTTCCCTTAGACTTTCTTCCCATTGGAACTTAGCAAACTCAGGGAGTTGTTAGGTAATGCCTGCCTTCTTGAAATCCATTATCTTTATTGTGCTGTTTTCCCTGCTAGCATTCCTTGGAATCCTGAACCATATCATGATCACTTTCATCTAAGCTGCCTTCCACTTTCAGATTCTCAACCAGTGCCTCCCTCTTTGTCAAACTCAAATCTAGAACTGCCTCTCCGCTAGTAGCTTTCTCCACCTTCTGAAATAGTTTATCTCCAATTCTTTCAAAAAATTTGATGGATAATCTGTGCCTGTTGTGTTGTTTTTCCCAACAGATGTCTGGGTAGTTGAAGTCTCCAATCACCACCAAGTCCTGTGCTTTGAATGATTTTGTTAGTTTAAAAAAAGCCTATCCACCTCTTTTTCCTGGTTAGGTGGTCTGTAATAAACCCCTATCATGACATCCTTGTTTTTTTACTCCTTTATCCCCTGCAGAATCTTTGAGAAAACAAACTGTCCATAGGCCAGCAGGCTTCCCCACTGCTAGTCACAAATGGTGTCATTTTTATGCTGCATTGGTTGTCACAAGGAATAGATTAACTGGTGATAACTGAAGTTAAAAAGATATATTGAAATATATTTCAACAATGTAACACTAAAGTGGAAAAATACATCTCACCATGTGAAATTTTAGAATTCTGCACTGAGCAAAATAAACAGTTTTCACTGAATTTTTTAGGACCTAATTATAAAAAGGGTCTCAGCTTTGCCTCTGTTTGTCAGCTATTTTCCACCTTCAAATAACAGAATCTAAGCGTAATTTTTCCCTCAATACATTTCAAGTGTAAATTCCATCAAAGACCTCTCACTAACTAAGCTGTGGGCAGACAGGTGAGAGGTATAAGCAACTTATGTGTGCAAGCAAAATTAATTGCAGAAGCAATTTATTATGGGAGCAAAATCACACCCACAAAAATAGGGGCTGCTTTTTAAAAATCAAGCCCATAGATATGTATATATCTACTAAGGTAAGAACTTGCTTTAAGATGCACAGTTTGATTACTAGTGGTACTTGGCTTCTTCACACAGACATGCACAAGGTTCCATGGAACTCACCAGATCGTCAAACCAAAAACCAGATTAACCACAATATCAGTAAAAGGCATAGAAGATGGTTACTGTTGAATGTTAGTCTACAGAAGTGCCATGTGGCAGTGATTATGAACTACTAATGGAAAAGATTAAAGTCCAAGAATAAATTGCATGCAACTGGAGCCAAATTTGATCATGATAAGTTAAAGGTAGGTATACAAAGTGATCCCTGTAGGGCATTTCAGGCCATTGATCTGCGACGAGGAAGACATTTCACTATAGACCAGATAGGAAATATTCATGGAAGGAATACAAAACGCAGTGGAGGAAGTTTTTGGAAGGGGTATAGCAACGAGGAAAAGCTGGACAAGCACTGAAACAAGGCTGTTACAGAAGATGTATAAACAAGCCAAGACTGCTGGGAAAGTAGAACTAGCAAAGGCATTATTGGACAAGCAAAGTTGTGTAAAGAAGAGGCTTAGCAACCAGAGGAGGTGTCAAGAAAACAAGATATATAAACAATATCAAAAAAGGCTAAGCTGTATGGAAACATAATCAGACCAGTGATATAGGTGGTTTTTAAAAAGGCTACCAGTGAACTGATGACAAATTCTGAAGAGGTGCTGGAAGTATGGAGAGCGCGTTTTGACAAAGCGCTGAATCCTGCAGTTCATCCAGATTCAAGCACTTTAGATATGCTAATGGCATAGCTGGGCAGCTTGCAAGGCAGATTGGAACCACTGTCCAAAGAAAAAACAGAGTAGCAAAGCAGTTAAAAAAAGAGGAAAGCTGCAGGAATAGACCATATAAAAGCTAAGCTTCTAGAAGCTGGCTATCAAAGTGCTATCAAAGCATTAGAGAAAATATACAAGAAGGTATGGGAGCAAGAGGAGGTACCAGATGATTGGTGCAACTATTATCTTTGGCAAATATTGAAGAAAGAAGACTCTGCCAATTTAAATACATTTATAAAGGTATAAATGTTAGTAAGGCCCAGGAAAAATCTTGAAGAAAGTAATTGTCAACAGATTAAGACCAGTTTTAGAGGAAGGAACAGTGTGACTTCAGACCCAGCTGAAGTTGTATTGATCAGTTATTCGTGGTCTGACAGTAGATTGGGATTGTGGAATGAGAACTGGAATAACTGAACTTTGCTGTTTTCATCAACTTCACAAAGGCATTAGGTTTGATTTGGAGGGAAGCACTATGGAAAGTAGAAAAATTGTATGGAGCTAGATAAAATAATTGCAATTAGTCAAAGGGGCCATGAAATCACCTTTTCTTTTCATTACGTTCTTAAACTGGACATTAAACATATTCGTGTTGGAGGGCATGACATTGGATGATCTAGAGTTAAGATTCTTAGTTTATGCAGATGGCCTTCATACAACCAGCAGATGCATTTGGATTGATGATGATACCCTTCACTCACTTGGAAAGTTGGTGCAGTCAACTTGGACTTACAGTAAATGCCAAGAAGTTGAAGTGGTTTAAAAAATGAATAATAGATAAAAGAAAAAGGACACTAGTGTTAAAATACAGAACTCACGAAGTTGTACAACAAGTAGAATCTGTGTTTACGTAGGTAGCTTGATCAATGATGAGGTTAAAAGGAGATGTTCCTTAGCTACAGGTGCTGCACAGGAACTCAGGAGATTATGGACTGATTAAAACATTGGTTGATACCAAAGTGAAAATTTGTCAAACCAGTGTCCCAATGGTATTACTTTATGGTCTGGAAGCAGGTGCATTAAATGAAATCAACATCAGACAGCTGGAGGCCATAGAGATGAGTTCTTCAAAAGATAGCTGGTGTACAATGCAATAATTTCTAAGACAAATGAAGTTAGAGGGAGAGTAGGATGTGAATTGGACAGGACAGGATTGGCTCCAACCAAAATAATTACAGTGGTGTGAATGCTGCAGAAGGCGAACAGAAGATAGAATGCCAAAGAACAATGCAGACACATCCAGGGTCAGTAGACCTAGAGGCTGACCACTGACTAGACAGTGGGACGTACACATGGCTGTGACCAGGCTGGGCTTAATGGAGGAACCAAACCATGGCCAGGAATGAACAGTGATGCTGTACTGCTCCCTGTGTCTGTGCCCTGGGATGAAAAGAATATATCTGCAGAACAGAGTTTTTTTCTATTTTGCAAAGAAATAATTTAAAATGCAGAAGACAAGCACAAGCTAATATATATGTAATGTCAGAACCATGACAGTAGGTAGAAACAAATAAAATTTATACCATTACAGATGTCATTGCTGAATGAAGCTTTATATGTTGTGTTGCAGCTAAGTACTCAAGTAGGAGAGAACGATATATACTATAGTGTGTGTGTATTTTTCGAAATTGCCATATTCATTTTTTTTTGTAAGGGATACTAAATGGCATAATCTAGCAAACAAAGTTGTTTCAGTTTTTGCAAAGAAAATGTATTTCCTTTGTCTTTTTATACAGTGTTATGTGGTATAATTTAATTCAAAATAAGGTATTTAGTGATAAGAAACACAAAGATAACTGGATTTCACAAAAAATATAGGTGTGTTGGGGAATATTTTGAATAATAGTTTTTCAGTGGAAATTTATCAGAATGCAATATCTTTCAAATTCTGAGGGCTAGATTATATGCTTAAAGTTAGGCACATACTTGAGTGTTTGCTCGACCTTTGTCTCCAGGCCCCTCTCTCCCTTTGAGGGTCATTATTGCCAGATCTTTTCTTCTTTTTTTGGGCCAAGCTGCCTTCCCTGTTCTGGGGTGAAATCCTGGCTCCATTGAAGTCAATGGCAAAACTCCCACTGACTTCAGTGGAGCCAGGATTTCATCCCATATTTCTTAAAAAGAAAAGGAGTACTTGTGGCACCTTAGAGACTAACCAATTTATTTGAGCATAAGCTTTCGTGAGCTACAGCTCACTCCACTGCACGCATCCGATGAAGTGAGCTGTAGCTCACGAAAGCTTATGCTCAAATAAATTGGTTAGTCTCTAAGGTGCCACAAGTCCTCCTTTTCTTTTTGCGAATACAGACTAACACGGCTGCTACTCTGGAACCCCATATTTCTGTATCCTTGAGATCTTCACCACAGTTCCTTCTGCAAGTCCCCACAAACTTGATATTCTGTGTCCTACCTCCACATAACAGTGAACAAACGCTGAGTAAAATGTCTGGTGCCTTAGCAGCAGTAAAATTGCCACAAGCTTAAGTTGATGTAAACACTTATTCTTTCCTTTCAAGCCTATTCTTTGTAATACTGCATCTTGGCTGGTGCATTCACAGTAAAGTGTGTGTGTGGGGGGGTGGGGAGATGTACATTTACCATTAAATTTCATTGTCACTTTGCAAAGGCTGGATTCCATTATGGCACATTCATTATTTAACAGGTAATATTCACTGAATCCTCCTTGACATTTTCTTATTTTTGTATAATTACTATTCAAGTACAATCGGGTCAATCCTAGAATTTTAAGGCCTGGGTCCTAAGTAGCTTTTGGAAAATATAACACAACAAGAATTGACTTCATCCAACAATGTCCAGCATTTGTTTTGTGAAATCTGAGAGATCAACAGAAAAAGCAGCTAATCCTAAAAAAGAAATACATTATGCATGGAAGAGACATGAGCCTAACCTCAGATCTTTGATTTGTGCACTGAACATTAAACTGTATAGAGATTTGAAAGTAACGTCTAGAACTTGTTCAGTATTGTATAATTGCTAACGATACATAAAACTCTGTATCTTATCTGATGTATTTTGCTTGTTTACAAACGTGAGGTAGAGGGCAAAGCACTGCTCATTGAAGAAATCTAAAATACATGTAACATTGAGATGAGTTACTGGAAAAAGGACCAGTCCTATGATCTGTCTTTATATCATTTATTCCAGCTGCTCTTCTTTTTAAGTATCCAGGCTCCCCCTTTAAAACTTCTATGAAATATAACTTCTCTTCATGACACCCATTTTGTATCAGTTACTGTAGAATAAAGTTCTTTTAAATACCCAAAGAAAGAAGGGAGGGAGCTGTTTGGAAACATTCTAGCTATATACATAGCAGTATTTTATTACCTGTGAACTATTCATCAGCTGTCACTTTTCCTTACCATTCCTCTGCTGTATAGCATATTATGCATTTGGTTGCTGTGAGGAATCCAGATAATGCTTTAATTTATGCTATCTTCAATGCTATCTCTATCATTTATTTAAAACAAGCTTGTATATCTTGTACATGAAAGATAATTCTCTTATCTATGCTGAAAGTAATGAGGTACTACATAGTAATATATTGGATCAGATTCTGATTTCAGTTACATCAGAGTCAATGCTCTGAATACTTTGAAATGGGACAGAACTTTATAACGTGAACAAATATTGGTTGGTTTTGAGGCTACTTAATCGCTTCAGTGGCCATCCTTGTGTCTGGAAGAAAAACGTTTCCATCTTAGGTATGTTTGATTAACAGCACTGAAAAAATCTGGAATATAGATAATGAACTATGAGACGTGTATCTGTTGTTAATGCCATTAGTGCTATAGATAAAGTGATTCACAGAGCTGAAACCTGTTCTGGCAGCAGCTGTTTCAGTGAAAGGGGCATAATTTGACAGTCTTCATGCTTCATTTTAAATTGCAGTCGGGCGTTGATTTGCAAGAATAAATGAAAGTGCTGGAGAGAGAGGTTCACTCTGTTTGTCAAAATTCATACCAGCACAAAATAGCAATAAAAAATGAGAGAACTTGATTTTCTTTCAATTTGAAACACTCAGTGAATGCACAACTTCAGAATTTGGCTGATCTCTTCATGGCTCCATATGGAAAAGCAACTTGGAAAGCTGGAAGATGTGTTAGAGATCATCAAAGTCTTTCTTAATTATATTTCATTGTTCTTTGGTGTGCCAATGAATTGTTCAGCCTTGGTAAACTTTTTTTGAAGAGGAAAAAACAGATAAAATCAAAATGGGGCATTTTCCTATCAGTCCTTGGTCATCACACTTACTAGGGGAAATGTCTCCTACTTCCCTCTTTTCCCTAAACAATTAGGGATATTCAGCAAGAGAAACTTCTGGCCATTCCTAACCTTTAGTCATAAGTAGCGTGTGTCCAATGCACCCATGCACTTTCTCTTGACTCCCTGAGGAGGACCTAACTCTTTCAGGTGGCCTAAATAGACAAAAATGGAAAATATTAGATTAAGATAAAGAGGGAATGGAAAAAAAACCCCAAATTGTAACTCCTGCCTCTGCATCACCCAGTGTGTCTTGACTCTATTCTAAACTGTAATCTGAGGGACAGGGTCCATCTTGATAAATGAGCTTGCTTTTTTTTTTTTTTTTTTTTAGTGCTAAGCACCAAGTAGTCCAGTACCCACTGACCTCATTGGAAAATGCCCCCATGGACTTCCATAGGCACTAGCTCATAAATAATAGTTATTAGGACAGTGCTTGTAACAAGATCATTCTACTGGAATTGTACTCTAGGAAATGTAATCAAAAAAAGAAGATTGCAAACTTTAGCAAACCTGCATTTAAAACAAGCTACTTCTCGGAGTGTTATATAGCAACTTGTTAGTGAATGGGTCAGGTCTGCTTTCCCCCAGAACAGAGATACTAGGATAGAATATCTAACCTATTGATGAGAAACGCTTTAACTCAGATGCAGTTATTTCCCTAAAGGTTTTATACCTTATTATAGAGAGAGTTCACACACTTCTATCATTACATTCTGGTGTTACTTAGCAAAGGATAGATAATATTATGGGACTGTCACTATTTAACAGGGAATATTCATTCACCTGTAATTAACAAACAAGAACTGCCAACTAAATTACATCCCTGATTTTAACATATCTGAGCCCTCTCTATTCTTGGCAACTTGACAGCAAAAGAGTTGTAAACAAAGCAACTTGATAAGTTAAAACCTTTCATGTTTTTACTGTTGCGAGGCTGTGAAATTAACTTGTAAAAATATGTATTTTTTCCTATAACTTTTCAGAGCACTAGGTGAAGTTTTGGCTACATGACTCCTGCTAAAGTTTGTGGTGGTTCTGTGGTCAATCCTCCTGCATTTCCCTGAAAATGTATGGGCTGACATTTCATGTTACAGTAACTGGGGGAAAAAAAATCACTCTCTTGCAGTTTATTTGTTTTTGTGTCTAACTGTTGGCTGAAAAAAGTACTTACCATTTTAGGGATGCATAATCAGTGGCCAGAAAAATAAATGACAACATACACCTAGCTACTGCAAGCATCAATAGCTGGAAATCATAAATAAAAATATATTTAGAGATATCTATATAGGGTTCAATCCTGCACACTCTACTCAGGCAAAATCCCACTGAACTCAATGGGATGTTGTGTCAGAATAAAGGGTACAGAATTAATCACATATAGACTATATTCATCTCCCTGAGACTGATCCTCCTATATGCAAAGAAAACCTATTTAGGAATCAGGAAACTCAGAATTTCAACGTATAAGGTTTCTTCTTAGTCATTCCAGTAGGAGGGAGAGATGAGCTTTGCCCCACCACCATCTCAAACATGTGAAGAGGGAAGGGAGAGCAACTCTCAGATCCTGTAGGTTTCCTGATACCCAAAATAAATCCCCTAGACAGTAGGGGTGATTGAGGAAGTTCAGGCCTTCTGTGCTTTTTCCAGAACCCTACTCCACACCTTGGCAATACAACTTCCTCTGGAGTCACTTTCCCATTGTCTACCAAGTGTCCACCCCCAGGAAGTTTCACTGTACGGAACCCCTAGTTGGGAGTGCTTACTGGCTCACCTTTCTAATTACCTTGTAAGGATGTTACTAGTACACTGGGCTTCAGACTAAGAGATTGGACATTCTGCCATCCCTGACCACAGACCATCCTCTCCACACCCACAATGCCTCATCTGCACAGAAGGTAGGGCAGAGGGCCTCTTACAGTATTGGAAGCCTTTTGCATAGCCACTGTTATGCCTCCCTTTCCACTAGCTTTGTATTCCCTGTGCTTCTATTCATGGAGTGAAGAATATGGTCCAAGATGGATGTATTGCTTATTTTCATTACTAAAATTCAGGGGAGTTACACATGGGTACTGAATGAAAAAAAATCCACTATGGAACATACAATATTTAATACTTAGCAGCAGTATAGGTACAAAACTACATACAGAAAACTACTAATATAGTTCTGAGGATGCAGAAAAATGAATACTTTCTGCTTTTTTATTAAGCTAAACACTTTTCCCCAGATAACCATCTTGAAGGTCCAGTTTTATCCCGTATGAGCTGGGTAGCTAAGAATCTGGTGTACTTTCCAGCACAGGTACTGACTTTCTCATTTCCCTGGGGGTTCTCAACCCTTTCTCTGTCTCAGGCCCTCCCCCTTTCCTCCAGTGCCTCCTGCCCGCTGCTGAACAACTGATCCGTGGTGGGTGGGAGGTGCATGGGGGGAGCTGGAGAAGCTAATTGGCGGGGCCTTCCAGTGGGTGCTGAGCACCCTCTATATTTTTTCCGTGGGTGCTCCAGCTCCAGAGCACTCACAGGGTTGGCACCTATGCTTTCCAGTGCTTAAGAACCCCACAAGGATCTGAGTGTACACAGAAAGATGAAAAATAAGGTGAACCATTAGTTTTCTTACTGTTGCTACTTTAAGTATTTTGAGCAATTAAAGCAAAGAAATCTCTGTTTTCGGACTTTTGCATTTTTGAACAGGGCTAAATTGTCCTTTACGTGACACTCATACAAACCCATTAAAATCTATGAACCAAATTTCTACTGGGGTAAATGGGCTCAGCTACACTCAATTCAGTAGAATTTCACCCATTTATGTCAGCAGAAAATTTGAATCAATAGGTTTACATATATGTAAATGAGGGCAGAAATTGTCCCTTTCAGATGGTGAAACTGAGGCACATAGCGAGAAGGTTACTTAACCAAGGTCAGACAGCAAGTTGGTGTCAGAGATAGGCATAGAACCCAGGTAGCTTGACTCACTTTAGTCCTTGTATCTGCTGGATCATACTACCTAACAAAGTATTGTTAGAGAGCACTTGAATCTTCACTCTGCTGTTGTTAATATTATAATTAAAACTTTGAGAAATCAATCTTCAAAAAGTGACTGACAAAGATGTATATTTTTAGAGCCAGAGGCCAGGTGGTATAAATTGGTGAAATCCTACTGACTTCAGTGCAGCCCATGCTGATGATTTATACCATCTGAGGAAATGGCTCTTAATGATAAACTTTGCCTCTTAATTTTAAGTTTCTGTGGACTATATTCAATTTTAATCGCTGATATAATTTCCTTGTCTGTGTTTGTGATAGTGAATTGGAAATAGCCAATTCTTATTCATGGCCATAGTTAATGTTCCTGTTTGTGCCCTTAATGAAATTATCCACTAATAATTTAATTGCTCCTGGAACCTCATTTATTATGCACATTTTCCTGTTTCAACAAAACATCCCTTTCAACTTAGTATACAGGAAACACACAGGTAATGAGTTGCAGGAGGCATCTTTCAAAATAAAATTAGATTTACCTTCCCAAAGCTAACATAATAGATCCCTATGATATAAACCAGACCTTTTAGAATTTGCTCACATTAGTCACCTAAAGTTTCAGATATTGGGTTCAGAATTGACTAATTTTGTTTGTATTTCATATTGGGCCAGCTCATGCCCCTACTGCCCTTACTGATCTGGTGTGTAGGATCTTCCATGCATGGGTTTTCCACTCTCTGCCTGGAAGGGAGCCTGAGGTGTCTCCATGGAACCATTCCTCACCCTCCTACCCTGGCTCCTGACAAGCCCTACTGGGGACTGTTGAGGAAGGATTGGCTGGGCTGGGGCTTATCTCCTCTCCTCCTGCCCTGCAGAAGTTATTCAGAAATAACAGCCAAAGATTGTAATTAATGTGTTTCTGTATTCCTGTCCCTACCCACTATCCACCTGAATATCTGAGGGCCAGTAGGGAGACCCTGCTAGCTAAGCACTAATGGGGAGGCAGAGAGGAAGCACCAGGAGGGGGAGGCACAGGGCCTCCAAAGATGGCTCTGGGATCCCTTGATGGGATGATTTGGGGGCAGTCTCAGCAAGGAACCTCTTTTGGAGATTTCCTTGCAGAAAATCCCTCCCACCGCTTTCAATATGTGACACGTGAATAACCCTAAACTGGGCTTGTAAAATGACATGTACATGGGTTACATTGTGTACTTAAACTACCGAGTCACTAATGCATTATTTGCATCCAATTTACTAATCAAGAAACAGATAAATGTGCACAAATGAAGATCCCAATCTTTAAAATCAGTTTACATTGCACATGTCAGCAACTTACCCTCTTGGTAATGTAAATATTAATATTGACCAATGTTAGGTTACAAAAAACTAACTCAAATCCTGCTTTATTGAATGCCCAAGGAGTCCTGTGGCCTGTCTGAGCTCTACAGCCACCAATTCCAGATCCTATAGCAACATCCAAGAGAAAATTGGGAAATATACAGATAGCTACCAACTGGTCTCTCTATCTGGGGTGAGTCCGCTCACTTCAACACACGTAGCAGTAGGGGTTTGGAAGTATGATGATAGAGCAGACAGAGCTCCTAGTGGTGAGTAGTCTGTCTATGTAGCAGGAGATGTTAGCTTTAACTATTTTGCTTTGTTCTGAGATATCCAGTGTCCTGGTTATTTTGAAGAATTATTTTGTTCCAGTTCAAAGAAGGGAAGCCAAGGATCTGGACATTTTGCTTATGCAAAGGCTGGTGCAGCTCTCTGTGCCCCAGAGAGCAACCTGAGCTACAATACCCACCTGGTTAAAGGCATGATCCACTCCCAATTAATGAAGGAAACTATGGGCCAGATCTTCAGCTGGCATGAATCAGTATGGCTCCATTGTTAGAGCTTCAAAGGAGCTATGCTGATTTGCACAAGCTGAGGCTCTGGCCCAACACGTGAACACTACTGCATCTTGTTTCATGCATGTTAGAATCTGCAAAAGTAAAGAGAGACTTACAGAGAAAAGTGTATTTCAGTTAGGGGAAAATTGGCTGCTCTGCTTGGAGGCAAAAAGTGACTTTTCCTGTCGTGTACAAAACAAACACAAAAAATCTCCAGGTTTTTACAGTTTTGTCATCTACAATTGTGAACTGGTTTTACAAAACTCTAATGCCATTTGACCTCTTTTAAAAGAGATGATATTTCTGTCTCCTCCAAATGATGAATAATTATTTCTGTAGTCTAAGAATTACTCTCTTGGAGCCATTTCTAGTCAATTTATGGAATATTATGACACGGAAAAATGACTGTAATTCTTCAAGTCTCATTATTTTACCTTAGTTTGTGAAAAAAAATCTTATATAGTTTCAACAGCTTCTGTTGTTTTGAGATTGTAAGCAGCCATATATTGGAAAAAAGACATAATATATGAGAGCGATTCACTTAGTTTAAAGGCATAAAACTGGTTTTAGGCAAAATGGTGAGGACATCAATCTTGCTGATACAGTATCTCAGCATCTCACTTCATATTCATGGCATTTTCTTGCAAAAAATGTTTAGTGTCAGATGTGATGTATTGTTTCCTTTAAAACGTTCAATACATGCCACATTCCCTTAAATACTGCCTGTAGCAATGTTGGTATAAAGCTTATTTCCGAGAAGGAAAAGAAGCTATAAAGTGAGATGGAAAAGCAGGATTTTCCTTTTCCCTCATCAGATTTTCCCTCATCATTTCCCCCTCCATTTACTTCAGTTAGTTAATTTTAGCCATTAAAACTTTTTATTATTCATTTAGAGAAAGTTAACAGAAGTAATATGCCTAAAATTCTATGTTCTGGATTCTTTCCTTCCCTACTCCTTCTATGACTAGCTTGTCTTGTTTGATGCATGAAAAGGTGTTCAGCTGCTGTCAGGAATCTTTGCTGGGTTGGTTTGCAAGGGCAGCTCAGTAGGGGCTCTCTCCTGCTCTATTTTTCCAACAACCATCCCAGTTTTGATGAGGTGATTCTTGCTGTTTTGGGGGGAATGTCATTGAAAATGTTTCTGTCACAACTTTATTTTGGCCCTATTGGATTAACTGTCAGAACTGACAACCTTACTATTGCATCTGCCATCCTGGATTAATTGAACGCATGGTAATGGACATATCTGGTTTTGAAAGCCAGCTGAAGAACTGGAGTAAGCAGCCATGTTGAGCTGTGCTTTCTGACTATAAAAATGAGGCTTTGCCTAAAAAGAGAACCTTTTTTTCATATGCTCAACCACTGATTGTAACTATTGGAAGGTCTACCAAGAAATTGTCTTTTTTTATATGCTGTAATAAATAGAATATATTTCTGTACATAACCGGACCTGTTCTGGTGAATTACTGCAGCCCATAGTCTCACAGGGAGGATAAAGCTTATCCAACGCCGATCATATGTTAAAGCAATTATGATTTTGACAAGGGAAATTGTCTTTTAGAATGGCAGAGGCAAAGTGAGTTCCCTGATCTCAATTCATATTAGGCTAAAGGTGTCTCTTCTCTTTACTTTTGATAAACATGAGTGGAATTTCAAACAAACATCCCACGTTAGGGTCATTTAATGTGCTAATCTCTAGTAACATTGGAAAGGCACCATATAATACTTTGCAAGGTATTAAGCTAAATTCATCTGAAGTATAAGTCAATGGACTTGCATTAGGATGATTTTGGCTGCTTGGAAACACAAACAGTTGGAGTAGCTATAAATAGCATTGGTCTTTCAGCTAAGGGAGTAACAGAAGAAATGGAAAGCATGGGGTAAGCAGACAGCATAATGTGGAGTGTTATTAGTACTCAGTGTCTCCTCCGAGAATGTTGACAAATGATGATGTGCAATAACAAAACAATACCATATGCATCAAAAATATTTCATGCTATGATTTGTCTGCTTTTAGATGTGATTTTTTTCCATTGTTTTGCCTTAGAGGACTAGTCAATATTTGATTGCAGTTGAGATTTAAAAATTCTAAATGCCTGACATTGTTGATGATTCACATTTGGTTCTATTGCACTATGCATTTGTCCTAAAATCCTTGTCATAGATTTAGAACCAACATTCTTATTGCCGTTCTGTTTCCCAAGCAACGGCATACCTCGCATGTACTAGGGAACTGCTCCATTGAAGCACATTTCACATTGTCTCCTATAAGAATGTCCTAGCTAGGTAACTGAGTGAAACCCCATTGCCTTCAGTCCATACAGGTTTGAGTAACCTTTTTAGAAGGTTTTAGCTCATGTGAACCTGGAACTCTCCACCAGAAACTTTCACTAGTCTGTTCCCTCAACATGACCCTCTTTGACATGGGGGTTTGGTGTGGCCTTCTACCTCTGCCCCTGCAGTGTACAGGCATTGGGTGGTATACCTTAAATAGTTTGTGGGCTCCCTAGTTGTGCTCACTGTGTTCCATGTTTTAAGAAGTCATGCAGGGAAGAAGTGTGTGTATGTAATTTAGGCTTGCATGTTGTGCATATTTAGAAAATAGTTATTTGGACCTCACCATGCTCATGTGGTTTCTTCATACTACGATGGGTTTTTTTTTCTATTAAAGGGCAAAAGACACCAACAGACTTGCAACGTAGTCATGGAAAGTATAGCTATCCCTCTCCTCACACCCTCCTCCTATTTTAGGCATATTTCTAGTGGTGGGAATCTTACCCTTACTCTTCATACATGGGATTAAGAAACACTCTGCCTCCTAATGGCTCTTCAGCATTCTGGAAATGTAATGCACTAGCATGCACAGAGCTTTCTGTGAATCCCTGTTCTCTCACAGTAATGGTGTTTTCCAATGGCCCCATTTACTGGATGTCTCAGTGGCAGACTTAAAGGTCCAACAGTAACAAGCCTGTAAAAGCCCTTTTTGGTCTTGCTACTTCAGAAAGAAGGGGGTGTGCTGATCACTCACTCAACACATGAGATGCTGATTCAAGGAAATTGAAGGGGATTAAGCCATCTGGCTGTCACCTAAAGATGTCAGCAAGAAGTGATAATAGAAACATAATGTGGGAAGGAGGCATCCTGTGAGGAGGGGTTCCTGTTTAACCAGCCTGGAATTCGCTGATATGCGCAAGATGATTAGTTGATGCTTGGTGACCCTTTCACTGAACCTCAACAAGTTCCAAGTTCTTATTAGGAAATTTTCACACACATCTATTAATCCTCATTTGAGCTGATGGCTGAATAACTTTGATAATTTATTCCAAAAATATAAAACTTACTTGACAGGTTTTTTTTTCCTTGTTCATCCAGCTCTAATCACCATACATCCCAGCCTCTTCCCACAGTTACCTTATAACAGGTAATTGGTTGGTCTCCAAGCTGTTTGCTCATCTATAGATTAATGAATAAAAACAAAGCCCTCCTTGGATCTATCTACTAGTATAAAACCCCTTTGCTCCCAGTGTACCCAAAGGAAGACAGTCTGGTTAATCTGAAGGCTAGCCCAGCGCTCTCGAGCACTACTCAAGAGGGAACTCCAGATCAATAGCACCCATTTTAATACAATGCAATCAATGCTCTGTTAGCAAAGAGGTTTCCCAAATTTTGCTACAGTTCTGTTTAGAAACCTATTTCTACTATTCAACTACTGGACAGTGGCATTTTTATGTCTGAGGGCAAGAAATATTTCCAGGCTGAGAATCACCCTATTCATCTAATGGCTAAAAGAACTTAATGATCATGACCCTGATCGTCAACCAGCGCTGAAGAATTAGACCCTTATTCTTCCATGGAGTTCTGGTGAAGTCAAAGGAATTGTCCCCAGAGATCTAGATGCAGGATATTTGCCTAAGTCTTCTGCTGCTCCTAAACCCAACAATAACAACTTCTTGCACTATCATGCTGTGCAGTAGCTATTGTTAAGAACTTCTCCTGTCTCTGTCATTGGCTACCGCCTCTTGGGGAGGTTGATTATGTCAATGGAAGAATTCTTCTGCCTACCTAGCACTGTCTGCGCTGGGGATTAGGTCGGCATAAGTATGTCTCTCAGAGGGGTGGACATAAATTTTCAGTGAGGGTGCTCAGCACTTCCCAGGATCTGGCTATTTCTGGTGAACTTCTCAAGGGGAGGGGATCTGAATTCACAACTGTAAGGTTTCCAACAGCCCAGAATCCCAAAATGAAAGGATTCAGCTTTCCATAGAACAAAGTTCACATGGAAAAGGAATAGGCTATCAACAGCTCAAAACCTAAAGTAGCAAGTTTTAGAGAGAGACCCCTGCAACCTTCAAACGTGGTCCTGCTGCTGCTGCTTATCCATCGCTGGGAAAGTGGACACTTACCGCCCATTACCCCTCTATAAAATGTCCATGAAACTATTGTCAAATTGCTGCTGAATTGTTTGCACCAGAGCAATTCTTGCTGCTGAATTGTTTGCACCAGAACCAGCAGGCATTTCCCTGCCTTTCTCTGTAATCCTGCCAGTACCTGTAACGGTGTCTGGCTGTATGTGACAAGGTTTTAATTCCCACTTCTCAGATGCAGTGGGGAGTTAAAACTTGTCACAAGGATTTTTGTCATACATGCCTATCATCTGACGAATTTACTCCTGCACTTTTCTGCGTTAATTAACTACAATGTGAGAAACTGGGACCTAAGCCTGGCAATGCTGTGCTGGTTCAGTGGATATAAAGATGACACAGACCGAACCTCTTAATTCTCACTTGTTTCCCAACTCTCAGATTTGGCTATATAGTGTCACTATCCAAAATCACCTTTTTCCCTAGCACAGATTCTGCAGTCATAGAATGGACTGCAGATTACATTATAGGTAGGACCTCACAGGTCCCGAGACAAAGTTTCAAGACAGCCACAAATCTATCACACTTTTAAACGAATAGTGAGGGGAGGCCTAAATAAAATATTTCAGTCCTGAATTTGGACATGAAACTAATATTTAGGCACATGAATATCTATTTGAGGAACATGATGCAGGATTTGGAGTTCACACAGTTTACTCATTCTCTCTAGGATCCTCCCCCAGCTGACTTAAGAACTTAAATATAGGATTTTGATGTCCTATTAAAGCACCAACAGTTTGAAAATTTGTCTCTAAGAACCATATCCAGTTCTGGTGTAATACATACTTTGGCTCAGTATAGTATGCTTAATTTAGCAGTTCATGTCAGTTAACAAGGCCAATACCATTTTATCCTGCTTATCTTCTAGAACTAATATTGAACCTTAGATCTCAAAGGATCCCAAAGTATTTTACATAGTTTAGTCTACATACAGAAATAATTTCTCCATCACTGAAAGGCAGCCATCTCTCAGAAAGAACATGGCAGTTTTTTAGCAGTGTACAACTGTACTACAGAACAGTTTAGGACACAAAGTGAAGGAGAAGGTTGTATTTAATCGTAACTATAAGAAGGATTTAGAGAAGCAAAGGTAATAAACCACACCTGGAATTTAGCCTGGAATTAATCACAATTAACCTGGAATTTAGCCAGGACACCAGGCAAAATGGCCAAAATCTTCTGAAAAGTACCATCTGCTCATTTGATGTGATTCTGTCTTTGCAGCAGAGCCGCTCAGCAGATGTAGCAGGAGAAGAGTTTTTACTTCATTTCTGCATCTTGCAGGGATGGTTAAGCAAAAGGACCCCCTTTTTTTGATTGTAACCATATTTGATTGTGAAGCAAATTTTACTTGGCAATGAAGATAGAAAATGGAGGAATGTGGTCATGACACTGGGATAGAGGCTGAAGTGGAAAGTTTAATGCCTTCTGCATTTTCCAAGACACCAAAGACAATATCAAGAGGGATCCCAGGTCCTAGCTGGAAGAGAACATCCGGAAGAGTAGGAATTTGGAGGGGTATTTCACCTGGTGGAAAAAGTGATGAGCATCAGCCCAGGTTTCTGAACCTTGATGGACTGTGAGTTTTGATAGAATCTAACCCCAACATCATTCTAGATGAGTTCTGGGTTCTAGCTGAACCCTTCAACCCTTCAACCCTTCATGCATCCATACTACTGCAAAGTTCCCTGTGGTATTGTGTGGCTATTCTAAACACTCATAAATACATCACTGCAGGCCATAGGATCAGTCAGCTAAATATTTTAATGGTGTGTGTGTGTGTGTGTGTGTGTGTGTCATTTGCAATCTAATAATGAATCATCAGAAGTGGGACTGAAGACTTTAGCTATTTTTTCCCAATAAGACCATAATAACTCACATTTGTCAGCAGATTGTTCATATTTCATGCACCTTTGAAGTATTCTGTGGTCTCAGAAGGGTCACCACAATTACGCTGGGCCATAGAGGTAGTACATGGCAAATTAACTTCTGCCAGAACACACTGAATTTTGCCATAGCAAAAGCACTATTTGTCATCAGCACCGATCAGCTTATTTCTATGTCATTAACAACTAGCCCCAGGTGTGAACAAAGTACGCAGAGTAAATGTCAAGGTCCCTTCTCTGTAGTGGCTCAGTAGCAAGTTTTATTTGGAAGAGCTGGCTCTTCAGTGATGCTATAAAAACTTTATAGCATTGCACTCTTGTTAAGAAACCCAGGGTCTTAGACTGGGAGTATTTCTATAGTTCTCAAATGCTTATCAATTGCAGAGTCTAGTAATAGAATGAATAGAATGTGCAGTAATGCAAAACTATTATTGATCACAGCAATGACATCTCAGAGACAGATTGTGGCTGGTTCTACAGAGGTGCCCAATGGGTGGAAGGAGGGGCAATAAGCTTTTCCCCGCACAGAGTCTGTCTCAGTCTCTGGGTAGGATGTGCAGTGAAGGAAAATATCCATAGCAGATTGAAACTGCAGGAAAAATTCAGGCAGACAGAGTATATTTATCCAAACTGAAATTTGGTCAGGATACTGGGGCTGTCACCTCTGCCATGGAATTGCTAATGAGCCCAAAAATATCAAGAATTAGGCTTTACACCTCCACTACCTGCAGCATCCTCTACCTTGGCTGCACCCTGACCTTGGAAACTCCTCATTTAGCTTTCTAATTGATTGTTGCCTATACCATCTTTTAAAACATGGCCCCTCTGCCAGCCTCACTCAATTCAGTGCTGATTTATTATGATTGTTTTATCCCCTGTAGTACAAAAGAATTTGCTTCTGATTGCAGCTATTATTGTATTTATTTTTGTTGTCAGCATATTACAAGGTCATTGCTACGTAATGTCATGCCTACTTATTTTTTTTTTGTATATTTAATTAACTTTCTCAAACTTGGCTTCCAGTCAGTCTTCATTTGCTTTCTTCCAACATAAGTGCCCGTCTCACTTTGTCTACTTTCATTTTCTTAACTTGTCTATCAGCTACACAGTATAATAAGCTTCCCTGATTTCCTCCTTACCCCACATGACCTTAGGTTTTATGTTCCATCTTCAAGAGGATTCAGACTCATTCAGAACCAAAATATAAGGCTTCTGCTGTTCCTCCCCCCCCCACCCCGATATGCATGTTTGTTGATGCATTTCCAGATCTTTCATGATTAAATCAACCTTTATGTTAGTCTTTTCCCCAATTGCAGTGGAAAATTGGTGAAAATAACCATGAATATTTCAGAAAGAAAAATGTAGGGAATTTTCCCAAAGTTTTTTGATTTTTTTTCTTTTCCCATCATATCCCTGTTTCCCCACTATTTTTTCACCCTATTTCTTCTTCTCCCTCATCATGTTTTTTATTAGCTTCTGTTATTGTGGGTAGGCTTCTATAAAAAAGTTTTCAGACTAGAGCAAGTACTGTTCTCCAATAGGGTGTTCCATAACATAAAGCCTAACACAGAAAGCCTGAACTCTGTCTCCTGACAGGTTCAAACTGGGAAAGAATTGTCTGCAGCACTGAGCACAAAAGGCTTCTAGGAGACCTTTCGGAGGGTCATGAATAAAGAAGTAGCCCCTAAGATAAATGGATGGAGTCCGGCTAAATGCCCTAAATATTGATGTTCAAGATCCTGACACCAATTTTAATTGCTGAATTTCAGGAGACTAGTTGCAGGGCCCATGTCATAGAGGAATAACCGTAGTCTCCAGACTAACCAGAAATGGAAGAATGCATGTCGTGATATTGTTAGCACTTGATTTCTTATGGGAGAGGAACAAGTGTGAAATTACTCCACGCTTCACACTATATTGACAATTGGAAGTCAGACATCTTCAATGGAGGGTGAAGTCCATGTCTTGGATCACTCCCCTTAGCAATGCCATCTTTCTATAAGCGTCACATCCCTCTTTGCTTAACTGAGCTTCAGCCAACTGTATTTTACCCATGAGTGTCTCCCTCTCATGTACTGTGAGATTTGCAACCAGACTGCTGTTGTCCACTGAGCCAGCAAAATAAAGCTCCTGTGCTACCCTCTGTCCCCTTGGTATCTCACAGTCCTCTCTTCTTCTCCCTTGCCTCTTTCTCCCACTCTGGAGCTTGTACCTTTCCCACGCTGAATCTGATGCTCCACAGTCTCCCTCTTCCTGTGTTACTTCCTCCTCACCACTTTTTCTTTCACATAGCTTTGTGCTACTATTCTTCATTCCAAAAGTCCCCATATCTCATAACTGATATTTCTTTAAGATAATTTTTTAATTAAATGTATTTTTTAAAACCAGTTTGATAACCAAACACTACATGAAAAAAGGCAGCCCTAGTTTCCAGAAGTAGCTCATGGCGTTTTGAGGAAAATAGGGTTGCTGCCTACAGATACAGATGTTCTGTACTACAGTATGTGGGATACGTAGGCATTCTAAAATTCAGGGACACCAATACTTGTAAAGATCTGCAGTTCACAATATAATAAAAAAATTAAATGTTAAGAGCCAAATCAATCCCTTGGTGTAGTCTAGGGAGTTACGCCACAGATAAATTTAACCTGACATTCTTTTGTACGGGTTCATTTGTTAAGTTGAGCACTTATCTACATGAGCAGTATGGTAGGGTCTAGGTTCTCTTACCTATATCAAGCAGTGTGTAATTTAGGTAGGGTTTGATGAAGGACAGTTTTTAAAAAAGTGAACTCAATTTTTGTTTACGAGATTGTCATTGATTAATAAAGATAATTAAATGACTCCAGCTGGGCTACCGTATATTTGACTGAACTGTGCTGCAGGAGATGTAAAATTAATATCTTTTATCACTGCTATTGTTTGGTCAGTTTTTCTGACAGTACTGAATCTATGATATTGGAAAGACTTTTCAAAACTACATTGGGAAAATGAAGAAAAATAACAGGCAGCATTCATCCATGGTGTAAATCCATTACATTCAAAGGGGTTACATCAGGGAGTCATCTTACCTTTTGATTTTAAATAAGTTTAAAAAAAAATCTAACTTTGTAGACTCTGCTTTTTCTTTGAGCCTGTGACTTTCAACTGTACTTGTTATTTAAAGAGGTATCAAAAATCTTATCTACAGCGGAGGATGTGAGTAAAGGGGAAGCTAGAGAGAAATAGAAAAAAATGTCACCAGCAGGTTGCCCACAAGTACAGGATGAGCTCCAGGCTTTAAAAGAAAATCAATATGTTTTTTGCAATAGACTGATCTAAAGGGTTCTTCAGTCTGACCATGTCTTCCACCATCACCACTCTCAGGCCTCTGTGGAGCCTGAAAAAAAAATAGTTATTTTCTCTTTCTACCTTTGTAGCTTCAAGAGCTCCAGAGGAGTAGCAGTCTGATGAAAGCGGTGTGGTGTGGAGCCATGTCTACTTCAATGCAGCAAAGATTTCATTAAAGTGTGTTTAAAACATAGAGTGACTTTCATGCTCATGGCATTGAAGCGGTGAGAGCACATGGCCTGTGCCCACTATAGTGCATGTAGATGCTGTGCAGTCGTCTTATATTGTTTTGGGAGAGCAGCTTAATCCTGAACTTCAATCATATCCCGCTCGGGCTGCCAGTCATACAAATCTGTGTCAAAATCTGTGGAGGATAAACAGAGTAGTCATCTACTGGCCATTGAGATGAAACTGCCGAACACATTTACTCTAGTAATCTAATGCACATGTTTGGACCCAAATCCACGGAGCTGGAAAGGTACCACATTAATTCCCTGACCGGCTTCTCTCCTTGAAAAGAAGCTTGCAAAAACTGTTGCTTGCTTTCATTTCATAAAATATAACCTTTTATTCTTCTTACTACTTTATAAAGACTTAAGTATTAGAAACATGAAAGCAGCAGCAAAGGAAAACTCTGATGATTATTTCTCTGAGGTTGGAGAGGTTATTTTCTGTTTCTAATGTTTAAATCCCTTTACCATATGATGATACTGAAGTGAGATGATGTGAATGCTGATGAGTTCTGAGGGTTATTTTGGCTGGATGACAGCCACTGGAAGCAGAGAGCTCTTAGGGGGTTGGGAGTCAGGTCAGGTACTTTCAAATTTTAATGCTTAGGATTCAATCCAGAGCTAAAGCAAACTGCAGTGGCAGCAACAGACTGTGTCAGTCTACAGGGTCACCCGGAAAAAATAACATGAATTGATTTAGTAAATGTTTTAGATGCCATGTTTTGTACAATGCTGATGCTCATGTTTTCTAGAGAAATTCCTAGTAAGCCTGGGTAAAACAAAGAGCCTCTTTCTTCCTGGATTGCTTTTTTAAAATTTTGGACAGAACAAAAGCTGAGCCTCTGTTGAACAGTAAATATGAATCAGTGATTTAGCAAGAAAGAAAAATTAACAGTACCGCCTGTCCAAAGGCACAGATTCATAT
This sequence comes from Chelonia mydas, assembly GCF_015237465.2. Lineage (NCBI taxonomy): Eukaryota > Metazoa > Chordata > Testudines > Cheloniidae > Chelonia > Chelonia mydas. The sequence goes on from NC_057852.1 coordinate 61,423,327, forward strand.
TGGAAAGACCTATTTTGTATTTAAGTGCTGACCGTGTGCTTGGGGCTATATAAAGCCAAAAAGGGCATCATCCCTGTTCTGTAGTTTGCAATCTATTTTCAAAGTTACAAAGAGCAGTTGGGCACCTAACTCCTATTAAAAGCCAAGGGCAACTCCGGACAACTCCCTCTCCAGCATTTTTATATTATGTACGAATGCTAATGTATTAAAATAAATAATATGCACTGCTTCAGCTACTGAAAAATAAGTGGTAGTTATTCTGGAGTGATGGCTAGTTGGAAAGAGAATGTGGGACAGTTGATTAATCAGCAGTGATTTGGAGGTGATTGAAAAGAGAAGGAACACATGCAGGGACTTCCAGAAAAGGGATGTTTTTCTCCAGGTCTTGGCTGGCTTAGCCTGTACCTCTTGTAAGTTTTTTAGCAGATAGATGGGTAGTCTGTAATTTACATGAATTTGATTATTATGAATCGATACTTATTTTGACTTGGATTCAGAGATGGATGAAAAGATGGTGAAGGAGACAAAGGATGCTGTGTTATGGTCTTGCTTAGAATGTTAGATTAGTCCCAGAAACAGTATTCTTAAATCCTTGAGTGCTACAGAGAGATGACCAAATACTACTTGTATGTTTTCTGAGCTCAAGATGTATTTTATGTCAATTAAAAAACCTATAAAAATAAGTGTAAAAGAAATCCCTGCTTGGTGACCGAGTCAGGCATTTACTATGCACCCTACATTTTCAGATGTAGACACTGTGATGTGTCAATATCCTCTGGAGACAGTTCCTTGTACAGTAGCCTGACCTGTTTTACTTCACTGCATTCAGAAGTGCTTTTATCTGCTCAGCAGCAACGGAAATGATCCTTGAAGTGCCTGGGGTAGCAGGAGTCACTTTAAGAAAAATCTAATTCTTCCCAGCGTTTAATTCCTCACAATTTCACACGCCATCATGTATGACTATTGTAAATTATGGACTTGGGAGGGAGCAAAAAGGGAAGCAATGAATGTGCCCTGTGCTCAATTTGTGGCAAACAAGGGTTTAAATTCCAATTAGTATAGATGATATTTGCTTTTCCACCCCCAAATCAATGCTGGAAAGAGTCTGTAGACCATGCATCCGATGAAGTGAGCTGTAGCTCACGAAAGCTTAGGCTCAAATAAATTTGTTAGTCTCTAAGGTGCCACAAGTACTCCTTTTCTTTTTGAGGATACAGCCTAACACGGCTGCTACTCTGAAAATAGACCATTTGGTTTCACCATCTGGAATTAGAATGAACTGTTACATAACACCCAGCTTCTATAATATTTTTTGGTCATTACGATGGTGACTAGTGCCAAGAGAGAATCCTTGGGAAATTATCATTCTCACTTTGTTTGGCAAATGCAAGCCACAACGATATTAGACTAGAAGAGACTTTTATTTTTTGTTTGGAGAAATGGAGCACAGATATAGCAGGGTCAGGGCTGATGTGGATCATTGAGCATTCTTGTGGCCATGCTGTTGAATAACTCCTTTAAACTACTGTCAGCGAAAAGGAGCATGAGAGATACTGAAGTACCCCATCCTGCAACTCTTGATCCGGTGAATCTTTCTGTTTGAAATCAGTGGAACCACTGGCAAGAGCAAAGGATGCAGAATTGTGTCCTTGAGTGAGCGGCTGAGACTGATAAAAATGGTTTGCAAATATACCATTGAATCCCAGACATATATGCTCCAGCCGGGGAATGCAGAAAACTTTCCATGTGACTTCCTTGTACCTTCTTTGTCTGCCAATTCCTCTGAGCTACAAGCTGTGACCTAGCTGTGAACTGACAAATGTGACAGGTTCACATTGCCTGCTAGTAAACATATAAACAAAAATGTTATTTGAATACATAATGAAGCATCATAGTTTTCCTTGTTTGAACTGGGGATCTGCAGAAACCACTTGGTATACATTTTAGTAAGTTGTTTAATTATTCTGCTGCTTTTTAAGTACTTTAAATGTGTAGCTTATATGTGTAAAATTTAAGTTACAAAAGTTTAATTGCCTGACTGGCTTCTCAATGTAATTGAAATTCTGGACGGGCCCAAACCAAAGCTCTGGATCCAAATACTTCTTAACTTTAGGGAAGTTTGGATTGGGATTCAGATCTTTGCTTTACAGCTTGGGCCTACCTTTAATGGCTCTTCATTCAGTGCGGGTTATGATTTTTTGAAAATGTGATGTGGGAATATCACTTCCACAAGTCAAATATGATTTTAGATGTTGAACGGAGCAATGTGAATTTAAACAACCTGAAACCTGGCAAAATTCACCAGATGTTGGGTTTCATTCCACATTTGAAATGCAAACCATGTCTGAAAAGGTTGGTAAACCATGCCTCACTTTCAAGTAAAAAGAAAAGGAGTACTTGTGGCACCTTAGAGACTAACCAATTTATTTGAGCATGAGCTTTTGTGAGCTACAGCTCACTTCATCGGATGCATACTGTGGAAACTGCAGAATGCATCCGATGAAGTGAGCTGTAGCTCACGAAAGCTCATGCTCAAATAAATTGGTTAGTCTCTAAGGTGCCACAAGTACTCCTTTTCTTTTTGCAAATACAGACTAACACGGCTGTTACTCTGAAACCTGTCACTTTCAAGTGAAACCAATCAGCATGGGAGTTGATTTTTGACTGTGCATTGTAATCATGACGTTGCATTTTATGTCTCTGTTTTTGATAATGAAAGGTGAAGCTGATGGTGACGCCAATTTTTAAAAAGGGCTCCAGAGATGATTCCGGCAATTACAGGCTGGTAAGCCTGACTTTAGTACCCGGCAAACTGGTTGAAACTATAGTAAAGAACAAAATTGTTAGACACATCGATGAACATAATTTGTTGGGGAAGAGTCAACATGGTTTTTGTAAAAGGAAATCATGCCTCACCAATCTACTAGAATTCTCTGAGGGGGTCAACAAGCATGTGGACAAAGGGGATCCACTGGATATAGTGTACTTAGATTTTCAGAAAGCCTTTGATAAGGTCCCTCACCAAAGGCTCTTAAGCTCAAAGCATGGGATAAGAGGGAAGGTTCTCTCATGGGTTGGTTAAAAGATAGGAAACAAAGGGTAGGAATAAATGCTCAGTTTTTCAGAATCAAGAGAGGTAAATAGTGGTATCCCCCAGTGATCTGTACTGGGACCAGTCCTATTCAATATATTAATAAATCATCTGGAAAAAGGGGTAAACAATGAGGTGGCAAAAATTGCAGATGATACAAAATTGCTCAAGATAATTAAGTCCCAGGCAGACTGTGAAGAGCTATAAAAAGATCTCTCAAAACTGGCTGACTGGGGAACAAAATGGCAGATGAAATTCAATGTTGATAAATGCAAAGTAATGCACATTAGAAAACATAATCCCAACTATACACACAAAATGTTGGGGTCTAAATTGGCTGTTACCACTCAAAAAAGAGATCTTGGAGTCATTGTGGATAGTTCTCTGAAAACATACACTCAATATGCAATGGCAGTCAAAAAACAAACAGAATGTTGGGAATCATTAAGAAAGGGATGGATAAAAAGAGAAAAAATATCATATTGCCTCTATGTAAATCCATGGTACACCCACATCTTGAATACTGCATCAGATGTGGTTGCCCCATCTCAGAAAAGATATATTGGAATTGGAAAAGTTTTAGAAAAGGGCAACAAAAATGATTAGGGGTATGGAATGGCTTCCATATAAGACTGGGACTTTTCAGCTTGGAAAAGAGATGACTCGGGGGATATGATAGAGGTCTATAAAATCATGACTGGTGTGGAGAAAGTAAATAAGGAAGTGTTGTTTACTCCTTCCCATAACACAATAACTAGCGGTCATCAAATGAAATTAATAGGCAGCAGGTTTCAAACAAACAAAAGGAAGTATTTTTTCACACCATGCACAGTCAGCCTGTGGAACTCTTTGCCAGAGGACGTTGTGAAGGCCAAGTCTATAACAGGGTTCAAAGAAGAACTAGATAAGTTCATGGGGGATAGGTCCATCAATGGCTATTAGCCAGGACGGTCAGGGATGGTGTCCCTAGCCTCTGTTTTTGCCAGAAACTGGGAATGGATCACTTGATGATTACCTGTTCTGTTCATTCCCTCTGGGGCACTTGGCATTGGCCACTCTCAGAAGACAGGATATTGGGCTAGATGGACCTTTGATCTGACCCAGCATGGCCATTTTTATGCTCCTATGTTTTTTGTTTTGAGAGTTAGTTTTTTTGGAGATGAGAGAAATGTGAATCTAAATGTCTTAAAACCAAAGAACTATTTGCATATACGCCCGTGAGGAGACATCTCAGTGTCACACTGCTCTAGTCCTGACCTTGTAAAGAGCAAGAGACATCTCAACTTTTTGATCCCACCTCTCATGGAGCCCTCGAATGCAGGGAGTCTGCCTCGATCATGGCAAGTGAAGAACATTAATCTTAAAAAGCCCTTTTGGAAAAAAAAAAATAAAAACCCTGTTTTCCTAATGCCCTGCAGGCCATCCCCTTGCCTCAGTAGAACTCCAGGGTAGCTGGGATGTTGCAGCAGAGAGAGTGATGCCTGGAAGGACCTCGGGGGGACCTGAAATGTCCTGTGCTAGTGGTAGAATTCAGCACATAAAAATGCATGTAACTGATTTAATACAATTTGCAGGTCACCTTTAAAGGGAAAATACATCATCCATATAGTTCTTTGATGTTATCCAGCATATATTAGGAATGGATGAACTAGTTACTGGAAAATAATTGACTCCAACTTTCATTACAAACAGTAATTTGTTATCAAGTTTAGATACACTGCTAACTTTGTTTAATTTTGTTGCTGATTGTGATCCTCTGTCCTACCTAATTTCTGCCAGGGTGGGAAGCAAATATTGCTGAAATAGGATAAGGAAAGCTATTCTTGAAGTATTTGTGACCCAAATGAAACCTGGCTGTATGGCAATCTCATAAAAATGTCGAGCTTCATGAGATGTCTCGTCCTATGTCTAGACTGACGAGGTTCAAGTAAGTTTTACTGCTGATTCCGATGCATTAACCCCTCCGCCCCCCAGTTCAAATATTTATCTCACACACTGCACACTTGACTTGACAAGTGTTTGGGATTAGTGAAAAAGTCTAAGAGTGAGCTTCAGAGCCTCTTAGCAAGAAGGCAATGCTGTAAAGATTTTATAGAAAGCTTGCTCCTGAGTCATACACTATGTCCAACCAATGTGTCATTAAGAAATGACAGAAAAGGACTTTAATTTTTACACACACACACACACACACACATACACACACACACCCCTTTTGCACTGAAAAGCAATGAATGTATTTCTCATTCCATTAATTTACATTTGTTGCTTTCCTTCTTATAATTCCACAAGTATCCCATGGAGACTGAGTCACATGAGATGGACTTATAGGTTTGGAAAGAGGAGGCTATCACTTTAAAAAAAAAAAAAAAAAAAAAAAGGCTGTTGTAAAGAGGCTGGTGATCAATCACTCTTCACGTTCCTCTCACAGTAGGAGAAGTAGTAATTGGCTTAGTCTGCAGCAAATTAGATACTAGGAAAAACATTCTAACTATCAGGATAGTTAAGCTGTGGAACCTCCATCACTGGAGGTTTTTAAGAACGGGAGTAAACAACTGACCTACTGCAGTTACATTTAGCTGAAAATATAGTTAATAAGAATCCTTCTCCCAGGCTCATATGTTAGTGCAGCTTGCATGCATGTGTGCGTGTCTCATGTTTTTGCAGACATTCTCTCTCCCTGGGACAAAATCTGATCGCAGTTATGAAGTTGTAAATCCTGAATAACTCCTTTGACTTCAGGATTTAAGACAGCATAATTCAGAGGAAAATCTGTCCCCTTGTGTCATCTTCTAGCTCAATTCACTCACTCTTATTTATGTCTCTTCCTCTTTCAGCCTTATTAAATACACCAAGACATTTCACTAGGCATACCAAAGTGAGAAAATGGGAAAGGTGAGGGGAAAAAAGATGAAAACTTTTAAAAAAGTGAAATGAAACGTCATTGCCTTTCTATTTTATAAAAGCAAGACTTTCCCATTCTGCTTCTAGCATGTCAATAGCTTGTAATCAGCTAGTGCAGGGGTGGCCAACCTGGGCCTGAGAAGGAGCAAGAATTTACCAATGTACATTGCGAAAGAGCCACAGTAATACGTCAGTCACCTCCTCATCGCCTCCCCTCCCGCCCCGCACCTCCCGATCAGCTGTTTCGTGGCATGCAGGAGGCTTGGGGGAGGGGAAGGAGCGAGGGCACTTCAGGCTCAGGGGAGGGGGCGGGAAGGGGTGGAGTGGGGGCAGGGCCTGTCGAAGAGCCAGGGGTTGAGCAGAGCGCACCCCCCGGCACATTGGAAAGTTGGCACCTGTAGCTCCAGCCCCGGAGCCGGTGCCTATACAAAGAGCCACATATTAACTTCTGAAGAGCCGCATGGGGCTCCGGAGCCACAGGTTGGCCACTCCTGAGCTAGTGCATTATGCAGTGGAAAAAAAAGAAACAAATATACTCACTAAGGATTATTTGGGTATTTTTATGGGTGAGGTGTGAGGGCAATTGATTCTGTTTGTTTCCTGTCTGCCTTCACTGGTATATGGGTATTTTAACAAGGTGTCACGTGAAAGGAGTTTCATGCTTTTACATCCTCACTTTCTTTATTGTAGATTGACCATCTTCAAAATCAAGTCCAGAATGTAACAATGTTTAAAATGTAGCTTTCATGTATCTTTGGTTATCACAACAATATTAATGAGTATTCAGACTGCTCAATTAGCCATGTATCCTTCAAGTGCTGGGCACCTGAAGCAGTTATCTGCAGAAATAACTGTCTGCATCAAGGTTGATTTCATGTATATCTGAAGCTATTACAGCACCAGTAAGAGAAACCAATAACAGTAGCAGAAAGAGAAGAGTCGCTCTCAATCTAGCCAAGGTAATTCAGCTTATAGAAGTGTGGTGGCATGATTCTTTATCTTACGTTCACTAAATACAGTCTAATACTTGGGTGGGTCTGGCATTAGGGGTGATGCATTCACAAATTTGTTTTTATTTCTTACTTTACTTCCTGACTCTTTCCTTCAAAATCAAATCAACCCTTTCAAAATCTTTGCCCATTTGATTTGAATGATTTTGTTTTTGTCTCCAAAAAACTAATCCTGAAGAGTTGATAGAAATATAGAATTATTTAAATCAACCTCATCATCAGTAATCATCATCTTTAGTTTTAATCAAAAGACCAATAAACAAAGGAAGTAAGTTCACTTTAAATCATTTCTTAAAGATGGATGCCCAGATTACTCTGTGGTGCTACAGCGTATGTTATACAATGTGTTCCCATGCATATTCTTTGCTTACCTGACAGTAAAAGGGCTAGTAAGTGTTTCATTCTTACATAATATCTTAGTTACTGGACTAGCAAATATTAAACTAAGAAGGCAGTAGAGAGATTTAAGCTATAGTGGTAAGAAACATCTATAAACCCTAATCAAGAGCTGGTTTATTTACTTCTTTAACAACTTAAATTTAGTGTCCTGTTTGCAAATAAAGTCACATATTTACTGTAACCAAACAATTTTAGCTATTATTTAATTTTGGAAATTATAATTATTCAGATTAGATACCCAAGTGCAGAAAATGTTATTTCCTTTGTAAAATTGTTTTAATTGTTTTCTGCCACACCTTGCAAAATTCTGTAAGTAAACTGCATTTTATAGAATCTAGAGAGACTGTATAGGGTAGGCAATAGCAGTATATGTCTGGGCTTTCCCGAAACAAGTATAAGTAATTTTCAAGGGCAGCAAGATTTCTTACCATTCATTTGGCAATACTGATGTAGCATAGTTAGCAAAACAAATCCTTTCATGAAAATAAAATTGCAATGACCTAATATTATAAATATAACAGCAGAACAGTTCTCATAAGAATAATGAGTGAAGAGAAAAGATTGTAAAAATGTTTCTGTAATATGGCAAGAACCACCAAATATGGCCTGCTCTAAAGCCCACTGAAGCAATTGTAAATACTACCAAAAACTTCTGTGGACTTTGGATCAACCCTATAATGCCTAAAGCCCTACTGTGAGATTCTATTCTATACCTCTCAGGGGAGCAGCCCAGAACTCTCAGCCCAGGTGTGGGGGCTAAAGCAGCTTTAAGCCTCCAGATTCTGAGCTTCTCTGGGGTCTGGAGTGCTGCCCAGAATTTCCACAGCACTGTGTACTGCAGCTTCCTTCAACATGCCAGGCCTATGTTTATCATTCCCTCAGCCTGCTCCACATGCCAGAATTTGGGAGGGTGTCCTTGGAAACAGCCCGTGACTGTATTTCTCATTGCCGGTGCTGGGGAAATTCTCTCAAACTGGATCTGGGGCTTTTGGAGCCCCTTTCATGCTGCTCTGATCCCTGTACCAAGCATACAGAGACCAGCATGGGGGTGAGAATCTTACCCTAGTTTTGTCTACATTGGTAATTTGCTCTGATGTCCACCGTTGATGGCCAGCTATTAATGTAGCTGCACCAATGCAAACACCAACTGCGGACAAGGAAAGCCATTATTTGCATGAGAAGTGTTTAACTCTGCTTGGAATTGGGTAAACTCCAACAGCAGAAATAATGATTTTCCTTGTCTATAGTGGTGTTTTCACTGGTGCTGCCACGTTGGTGGCTGGCCGTTAATTGCTGAATTTGGGGCAAATTGCTACGTAGACAAGAGCTACACATATTTTTTGGTGCAGGATAGTTATTTGTCAAAGCCCTGTTCTACACTGCGGGGTTAGGTTGAATTTAGCCGCATAAGGTTGATTTTAAAATGAATGCATCTACACAACCAACCCCGTTCCATCAATCTAAAGGGCTCTTAAAATCGACTACTGTACTCCTCCCTGGTGAGGGAAGTAGTGCTAAAATCGACCTTGCTGGGTCAAATTTGGGGCAGAGCAGACGCAATTCAATGATATTGGCCTCCGGGAGCTATCCCAGAGTGCTCCATTGTGATCACTCTGGACAGCACTTTCAACTCCAATGCACTAGCCAGGTATGCAGGAAAAGTCCCAGGAAATTTTGAATTTCATTTCCTGTTTGGTCAGCATGGCGAGCTCAGCAGCACAGGTGACCATGCAGTCCCCCCAGAATCGCAAACGAGCTCCAGCATGGAGCGAACGGGAGACACTGGATCTGATTGCTGGGAGAAGACTCTGTGCAGGCTGAACTCCGATCAAAAAGAAGAAATGCTAATATATATGCCAAAATCGCACAGGGCATGGTGGAGAGAGGCTACAACAGGGACACATAGCAGTGCCGCGTGAAAGTTAAGGAGCTCAGGCAAGTCTATCAAAAGACAAAGGGTCAGAGCCCCATACATGCTGCTTCTATGATCAGCAGCATGGCATTCTCTGGGGGGACCCTACTACTACCCCACCACTGTCCATGGACACCTGCAAGAGGGGAGTCTCATGCAACAGGGAGGAGGATTTTGTGGAAGAGGAGGAGGAGGAGAATACGCAGAAGGCAAGCAGAGAATCTGTTCTCCCCAGTAGCCAGGACCTTTTCATCACCCTGGAACCAATACCCTCCCAAGGCGGGTTCCCGGACCCTGAAGCAAGAGTAGGCACCTCTGGTGAGTGCACATTTGTAACTATACTACATAGCTTAAAAACAATTGTGTTAAATGTTTGATTTGCCCTGAAGAATCAGGATGCATTCGCGGCCAGTACAGCTACTGGAAAAGTCTGTTAACGTGTCGGGGAATGGAGTGGGAATCCTTCAGGGACATCTCCATGAAGCTTTCCTGGAGGTACTCAGAAGGTTTCTGGGGAGTGCTGCCTTATTTTGTCCGCCACAGTAGGACACTTTACCATGCCTAGCCAGTAGCAAGTAGTCTGGAATCATTGCAGCACAAAGCATGGCAGCAAATGGTCCTGGGTTTTGGTCACATTCAAGCAACATTCGCTCTATGTCTTTTGTGTCAGCCTCAGGAGAGTGATATCATTCATGGTCACTTGGTTGAAATAGGAGAATTTTTGTAAGGGAACAGTAAAAGGACCCCATTCATGCTGGGCTGTTTGCGCTTGGCTAAAAGGGATCATCCCTGAGAATAGCCATGTGGTGGGGTGGGGGGAGGGGTGTGCTGCACATCCACCCGAAAACTGCAGCCCCTCCTTTTAAATGGCAAACCCAACCCTCATTGCTTACTATGGGAAAGGAGGGCAGTTTGAAACCATTCCCTCATGTTATGAAGGTGGAAGAAGCCAACCGCGCTTACCCCTTGGCTTACCATGGCTGCCTGGAAACCGAATTCTGTTGCCCAGCCGTGTGGGATGTGTCACCATACCGGCAGGCGCTCAATAGAAAAGGCAAAATGTGACCTTGTACCTAAAGCACATGTGCTGTCTATTGTGAATTGCTTGATTCACTGTGAAAGAATCTCCCTTTTGTTCTCTCCCTATGTACCCTTTTAAATTCTACTCTCCCTTTTTATACCCCTGCAGGTGCAAATGTTTCTACGCTCCCCCTATCTCTGACCCAGAGGTTATCACAGATTAGAAGGCAAAAAAAATGCACTTGTGATGACATGTTTTCCGAGCTCATGCAGTCCTCCCGCAATGGTAGGACGCAGCTGAATGCATGGAGGCATACAGTGACAGAGGCCGGGAAAGCATTAAATGAGCACGATGAGAAGAGGCAGGAGGTGATGCTGAGGCTAATGGGGGAGCAAACGAACATGCTCAGGCATCTGGTGGAGCTGCAGGAAAGGCAACAAGAGCACAGACTGCTGCTGCATCCACTGTATAACTGCCTGCCCTCCTCCCCAGGTTCCATAATCTCCTGACCCAGACGTGCAAGAACATGGGGGTGAGGCTCCGGGCACCCAGCTACTCCACTCCAGAGGATGGCCCAACAGAAGGTTATCATTCAAACAGTTTGATTTGTAATGTGGGTGCAAATCAAAAATGTGGCCTTGTCCTTCTTCCTCCCCTCCTCCACCACCTGACCTGGGCTACCTTGTCAGTTATCTCACTTTTTTTCCAATTAATAAAGAAAGAATGCATGGTTTCAAAACAATAGTGACTTTATTTCCTTTGCCAGCTGTGATCGAAGGAGGGACAGTGATTGGCTAACAGGGAATTAAAATCAACAAAGGGGGTGGGTTTGCATCAAGGAGAAACACACACAACTGTTACAGAGTAGCCTGGCCAGTCATGAAATTGGTTTTCAAAGCCTCTCTGATGCGCAGCATGCCTAGCTGTGCTCTTCTAATCGCCCTGGTGCAGGGGTGGGCAAACTACAGCCCGCAGGCCACATCCGGCCCACGGGCCACATGCTGCCTGGCCCCTGAGCTCCTGGTCGGGAAGGCTCACCCCCTGCCCCTCCCCCTCTGTCCCTCCTCCCCTGCAGCAACGCAGCTTGCACCTGACCACCTCCCAGGCTTTCAAATAAGCCTGTCCTGCCGCTCTGAGCAGCATGGTAAGGGTAAGGGGGGAGTGGGGGTTGGATAAGGGGCAGGAGTTGGGGGTGGGGGGGAGTGTTGGATGGGGTGGAGGTTCGGGCAGGCAGTCAGGAGACAGGGAACAGGGGGTGTTGGATAGGGGTTGGGGTCCTGGGGGGCAGTTAGGGATGGAGGTCCTGGGGGGGCAGTTAGGGGAAAGGGAGCAGGGGGGGTTGCATAGGGTGTTGGGTCTCAGGGGGGTGGTTAGGGGTGGGGGGTCCCAGAAGGGGGCAGTCAGGGGACAAGGAGCAGAGGGGGTTGGATGGGTCAGGGGTTCTGAGGGGGGCAGGAAGTGGGAGGGGGTGGATAGGGGGCAGGGGCCAGGCTGTTTGGGAAGGCACAACCTTCCCTACCCGGCCCCCCATACCGTTTCGTAACCCCGATGTGGCCCTTGGGCCAAAAAGTTTGCCCACCCCTGCCCTGGTGTCTGGCTGCTCAAAATCAGCCGCCAGGCGATTTGCCTCAACCTCCCATCCTGCCATAAATGTCTCCCCCTTACTCTCACAGATATTATGGAGCGCACAGCAAGCAGCAATAATAATGGGAATATTGGTTGCTCTGAGCTCTAACTTAGTCAGCAAACAGTGCCAGCAAGCTTTTAAACATCCAAAAGCACATTCTACCACCATTCTGCACTTGCTTAGCCTATAGTTGAACTGCTCCTTACTACTGAGCCATGGGAGCAAGGGGTAGGCTGGGTCCCCAAGGATAACTGTTCGCATTTCAACATCCCCAATGGTAATTTTCTGGTCTGAGAAGTAAGTCCCTTCTTGCAGCTGCTCAAACAGCCTGGAGTTCCTAAGGATGCGAGCATCATGCACCTTTCCCGGCCATCCCACGTTGATGTCGGTGAAATGTCCCTTGTGATCCACCAGTGTTTGCAGCACCCTTGAGAAGTACCCTTGCAGTTTACGTACTGGTTGGCAAGGTGGTCCAGTGCCAAGATAGGGATATGTGTTCCATCTATCGCCCCACCACAGTTAGGGAACCCCATTGCAGCAAAGCCATCCACTATGACCTGAACATTTCCCAGAGTCACTACCCTTGTTAGAGGAAGGTCAGCAATTGCACTGGCTATTTGGGATCACAGCAGCCCCCACAGTAGATTTGCCTACTCCAAATTGATTCTTGACTGACCGGTAGCAGTCAGGTGTTGCAAACTTCCAGAGGGCTATCGCCACTCGCTTCTCAAGTGTCAGGGCAGCTCTCATCCTGGTTTTCCTGCACTTCAGGGTGGGGGAAAGCAACTCACAAAGTTCCAGGAAAGTAGCCGTACGCATGCGAAAGTTTCGCAACCACTGGGAATCATCCCATATCTGCAACACTATGCGGTCCCACCAGTCTGTGCTTGTTTGCTGGGCCCAGTATCAGTGTTCCACTGTATCAGCCTGCCCCACCGCTGCCATGATGTCCCAATTGCCACATCCCGTGCTTTCAGAAACATCTGTGTCCATGTTCTCCTCACAACCATCCTCGTGCTGGCGGCTCCTAGCCAGATTCTGCACATACTGTAGGATAATGTGCGAGGTGTTTACAATGCTCACAACAGCAGTGGTGAGCTGAGCGGGCTCCATGCTTGCCATGCTGTGGTGTCTGCATGGGTAACCCAGGAAAAAAGGCGTGAAATGATTGTCTGCCATTTCTTTCATGGAGGGAGAGAGGGAGGGAGGGGAGACTGACAACATGTACTCAAAACCACCCACGACAATGTTTTTGCCCCATCAGGCATTGGGAGCTTAACACAGAATTCCTATGGGCAGCAGGAACTGTGGGATAGCTACCCACAGTGCACTGCTCTGTGAGTCAATGCTAGCCACAGTAGTGAGGACGCATTCCGCTGGCTTAATGCGCTCAGTGGGGACATACACAATCGACTGTATAAAATTGCTTTCTACATATCAACTTCTATAAAATCAACCTAATTTCATAGTGTAGACATACCCAAAGAAAGGTTAGTTGTCTATCTGTTTATGCATCTGTCCTTCATTCATTCCTTGTTTTAAAATCCTACAAAAAATGAGATTTTTTGTTTTATTAGGCACGTTGGTCTAAGCATCCAGAGGCAATGTGGGCCAGTAGATAGGGTTTGGGAATCGGGAGACCTGTGTTCTATGCTTGGGAATCGGGAGACCTGTGTTCTATGCTAAGTTTGACCACTGACCTGCTGTGTGACCTGGGTGAGTCACTTTACTTCTCAGAGCTTCTGTCTTGTCTATTTAGATTGTAAGCTCTTTGGAGCAGGGACTGTCTCTTACTATGTGAATGTACGCTATAGAACTGAACATGATGGGTCCCCAGTCTCATTTGGATTTCTAGGTGCTACCATGAAACAGATAGATGATAATATGCAGTAAAACACCAATATTTAGCACTTTGCTAATATGTTGTATTATAAAACTAACAGTATTCCATCACCTTTCTGCAAAGAGTTAATGGCCAGGATCTCTCGTGAAGTCTTGCGTCACTAAGACTTCATTATTCTTTCAAAATAATTTACAAAATAAGTGAACAAAGATGTATTCTGTGATCACTGCCATCAGATTTTATGATGCGTTAAGCTTGCTTTTTTTAAATGGTTTCTTTGCATAATCGCTAATTCGCAAAATTAAGTGATTCGCAATGAGTCATTAGTGTGAATTAGTGAGGTTTTGCTCTGTTACAATTCATATCAATACACTGGAATTAGTACTTTTGCTTACAGCAAAGATTTTCTTTGATGCTGTGTTGTTATACCCCTCACAATATTACAACTACATTATAAAGAAGCCCGTCCAGAGAAGATAATCCACCTAGTAAAAGGCTACATTATACAGCAATGAAGAAGTGAGTGACTTTTCTTGACTTCAGCTAAAATCAACATTTCCACAGTGTGATACTATTGGCTAGTTTCAGAGGGCAACTCTCTATTGGTAAAGCTAATTTCTTTTCAGTATTATGCATCACTTGTTTGATTAGCTTTTAAGTTACAGTATCATATGTGAGAGCCACTGGTTTCCCTTCTTGTTTTATCTATAGCTGGGTTTTGATTCCTCTGGTAAGTGTGTTTTTGTTGTGGCAAAAACTGGTAACATTTACTGCTTGAGGAGCAAAAATTGTTACAACATGCCTATTTGCAAGTCCTAATGAATACTGGAGAAGTGAACTTTCTGGAAGCCAAAGCATTTATATTGCTTAGAGAAATGAAAGAACTTTACTAGTGTTAAAAAAAAGATTTGATTCAAACAGGTTGAAAAAAATCTTATGAAAAAATTAAGTGATTTGGTTTATAGTATAAGTGTATGAAGACAGGGATGGAAAAAATGTACAAATCTATATCTGAAAGGGAAGCTCTACATGAATAAGGTCAATTTTTACCATCAGATCAATGGATGATTTTGGCTAAGCAATTGAAATAGACTATTTTGGCTGCAATCTGGAAATGATTTTCTGTGGGTTGCTTTCAGATGCAAATGATGTATACTAATGTATGAGTTCTACATAGGGTCAAACAAATATCTTCACAGGGCCATTTTTGACACAACCTTTGCATTCTACAGAAACAAGAACATCGGAGCTGAAAACCAATTGCTAACAAAAGTTATAGTACCCCTAGGTGGAATAATAATGGGCATGAAATAACTTCTGTGGATGCAGAGCCACTGAACAGATGGATGGATGGATGGATATGATTATATCTGCTAATGTAAAATTCCCAGTGCAAACATTAGAACTTGGAACATGGTATGATTTGCTATGCAGTCTTGAGAGTTTTATTCGATAAATATTTTTGACAGCTTTACTTAGGAGATATTACCCTCTTGTCACATACTTTATTTCATACTGTTAAGAATTTTTATATATAGTTCCCACAGACCAGAACTCCCAAATTGCAAAATGTAAGTAGCACCACTTCTA
This sequence comes from Chelonia mydas, assembly GCF_015237465.2. Taxonomy (NCBI): domain Eukaryota; kingdom Metazoa; phylum Chordata; order Testudines; family Cheloniidae; genus Chelonia; species Chelonia mydas. The sequence continues at coordinate 61,438,721 of NC_057852.1, forward strand.
GAAGAAGCACAATTTGTGCAATTTTTTTAACCATTGGAAAAATACAATATACAAAATTTTCCTGACCAGCCTTATCTGTCACTTGACCCAATTTTTCTGAGCAGTATTTTGTAGTACCGTGTTCCATCAATTTTTGGTGCTTAGTTTTATTAGATCAACCCATAATGGCTTACATTTTGTGTAAATTATAAACCAGTAAAGCCAACATTTTCATACTTGGGTATGTAAAGTTAGGTTCCAAAATCTATCTGTAATGGGAACCGCAGGTGCTCAGCCCCTCTGAAAATCAAGCATTTTAAAAATGGATTTAAATGCTTAACTTTGTCAACACAATTTAGTCTAGGATCCTTGGATGGCAAGGACATCATGGATGTACTGTTTTAAAGCACAGACTATGACTGATTTCTGAAAACTAATGTAGTTTTAAGCATCTTGGGGTTAGCATCTATCCTGTTATACTCATGCAACTCCCTGGTATTCAGTGGAGTTGCATGAATAGTGTATAACTGAACAGAAAATGTCCCTCTTTGGATGAAATGCTCACTCCCACTCTGGCCCCCTGTACTGCTAGCAAAGGAACTGGGGTGGCATAAAGGGGTTCAGAAAGCTGGGATCTAACCACAGGTGAATTTTCTCCTCACAAACCCTAGCACAAATTTTCTCCTCACAAACCCATGCCAGGGAGAGGCTGAGGTTGGAGGGGCCCATTGAGGGGCAGGAAAGGGTGGAGAAGTAAATAGGACTGAAGGGATTTTTGGGCAGCACTGCTGTCCACTGCAGCTAGGGATAGGCCGCTGTAAGTTAGGCCACCTTATCACCCCCCACCACTTGGACTGCAAGCTCTGTGCTGTGTCTCTTTGAGGCTCAGTACAGAATCTCGCCCTTTGTGTTTAAGGCAGAATAATATTAGGATACTATGATTCCTCTTCCAGTAGTATGCCAGCTGGCATTCTGAAACATTACCAATGCACTCCATTATTAAATGTAATAGAGTCACATTTAGGTAAAATATGCCGTTATCCTGCAAATAGTCAAACATAGCACTTCTGAATTATCTTGAATCAGTCTAGAAGAAAGCATGGCACAACCACAACCTTGAAAAGCTGCTACAACCAATCTTTACTTTTTCAATCTAAGGATTATTTACCTCCTTGCCTAATGCTCCTCTCCTCCCAGTGTCTTGTAAACTGGATCCAAAGCTTGGGCTTTTCATTTCAATGGGAGTTGGGTGCCTTATTCCCTGTTAGTGGAGTGGACTGTAACCTGACATTGTTTTTGGTAACATACTTGCTTTACAAACTTGAAAAATAAACATTTTATATTCATTTCCTATTCATACCTGTCTGCTTTCTGATGTCTTTATATCTTCATTCACATATTTTGTTAAGCCAATATACTTATATTATTAGTGGAACAACCCAGCTGGGTTTAGGGTTTTGCAAAACTTCTAGTATTTTTTTCCAAAACATTTCACAAAACCTTGGTGAAATTTGAGTAATTTCACCGGTATAATTTTAGAGTTTAAAGGAAATTTGACAGCCAGTACTATTTAAGTGAGAAGAGAAATGTTTTTAAAAGTGCACAGATCAGCATGCAAGCTCATAAGAGCATGCACAAAGGAGCATCAATATTATCAAAATACCAGCATCACATGCTGGGTTAAGTCCTAGTACATCTCATCTGGAAGCCAATAGAAAGACTCCTGTAGATTTTGATCGGAATTAGATCATGGTCCTAGGGCTCAGTCCTACATGGTGTTGAATATTCTCATCTCCTGTGGTGCTCAGGGTCTTGCAGGATTGCCCAGTACTTTGCAGGACTGAGCTCTCAGTGTGGTTCTCCCTGTGATGCTGGCAAGCCAGGTGCCAGCTCATGCCAAGGTCCCGATTTCTCAACAGAACACTGGCAGATATATAGCTGGAATCTGTCTGGCTCACGTGTGGGTTACTATTGATATAATAGGTATTAGAATAATAAGAAAGTGTTTAGACCTATTGAATGCTTCTGAGTTGCTGTGCGCACTAATCTTACTTGTAATATCCATGTTCCATACTGTAATGTAGTATTTGAGTAGATGTATTGTGCGCTTTGTGACTGTATGAATTGCTATGCAGGTGAGGGACATTAGTGTGAAGAGCTGCTCTTCTACAGAAATTGCTTTGCCCCTCCTGAAAAAGGAGACCCATCAGAGAAGTGTAGGATTGGAAGGGACCTCAATAGGTCATCTAGTCCAGTCCCTTCCATTCAAGGCAGGACTAAGTAATAACCCAGACCAGCTGTTCTCAAACTATAGGGCGGGCCTCCCAAGGGAGGCATGGAAATGTGTTAAAGGGAGGTGTGAGCCTGTTGCTTTTTTTTTTTTTAAAGAGCTCTGGCTGTCAGCCCCAGGTGGCTGGGACTCATGCAGAAGGGCCCTGCCACCTGGGCTCAGGCTCTCCTTCCCCCTCCCCACCTAATCCCTCACCTGGAGGTGGTGGGGCTCTGGCTGCCGGCCCCAGTGTGGCTGCAGCAGGAGTGACAGAAACTCCTAAAAGTGGAGGGCCACTGGTGTTTGAACCATGGCCACGGCCCTCATGCCGCCCTTTCCCCTTGGAGGCGCTGCCTTCCGCTCGCTCCTCTCTGCCCCTTTTCCCTCCCCCCTCGCCCTTTGTTATAAAATGGGAGGGTGATGATGCCATGGCCCCCTAGATCTTCCTATTCCATCGCCCCTGGGCAGCAGCAGCACCAAAGTAAGGGTGGCAATGGGGCACTAAGTCTGCTGTGAAAAATGATATTGACAAATATCACTTTTCACATTGCTACCCTTATTTGTGTTCTGCTGCTGACGTGGTGCTGCCTTCAAAGCTAGATGCCCACCCAGCAGCTGCTGCTCTCCACTCGGCCTTCAGAGCTGGGTGGCAGTATATGTACTCGGGGGATGGGGCATAAATGACTACAGACACAAAGGAGGAGGGCCCAATCAAGTAAGTTTGAGAACCACTGAACTAGACTATTCCTGAGTGGTGTTTGGAGGTTCTTAAAATCAGGTTAGACAATGACGGAGATTCCAAACCTCCCTAGGCAATTTATTCCAATGCTTAACTACCCTGACGGTTAGGAAGTTTTTCCTAACGTCCAACCTAAACTGCCCTTGCTGCAATTTAAGCCCATTGCTTCTTGTCCTATCCTCGGAGGTTGAGCAGAACAATTTTTCTCCCTGCTCCTTGTAACAACCTTTTATGTACTTGAAAACTGTTATGTCCCCTCTCAGTCTTCTCTTCTCCAGACTAAACAAACCCAATTTTTTCCAATCTTCCCTCATAGGTCATGTTTTCTAGACCTTTAATCATTTTTGTTGCTCTTCTCTGGGCTTTCTCCAGTTTGTCCACATCTTTCCCAAAATGTGGCGCCTGGAACTGGACACCATACTCCAGATGAGGCCTTATCAATGCAGTGTGGTGCGGAAGAATTACTTCCCCATCTTGCTTTCAACACTTCTGCAAATACAGCCCAGAATGATGTTTGCTTTTTTGGCAACAATGTTAACCTGTTGACTCATATTTAGCTTGTGATCCACGATAATCCGTAGATCCCTTTCACAGTACACCTTCCCAGGGAGTTATTTCCTATTTTGTGTTTGTGCAACTGATTGTTCCTTCCTCAGTACTCAGTAGAGTACTTTGCATTTGTCCTTATTGAATTTCATCCTATTTACTTCAGACCATTACTCCGGTTTGTCCAGATCATTTTGAATTTTAATCATGTCGTCCAAAGCACTTGCAACCCCTCCCAGCTTGGTATGGTCTGCAAACTTTATAAGTGTAATCTCTATGCTATTATCTAAATGGTTGATGATGATATGAACAGACCCAGACCCAGGACCGATTCCTGTGTGACCCCACTTGATTTGTCCTTCCAGCTTGACTGTGAACCACTGATAAATACTCTCTGGGAATGGTTTTTCAACCAGTTGTGCACCCATCTTATAGTACCTCCATATAGGCTATATTTCCCTAATTTATGGCAAGATCATGTGAAACAGTATCAAAACACCTATTAAAGTCAAGATATATCACATTGAATGCTACTCCCTATACACATGGTTTGTTACCCTGTCAAATAAAGCTATTAGGTTGGTTTGACACAATCTATTCTTAACAAATCCACGTTGACTGTTACTTACCTTATTATCTTCTAGGTGTTTGCAAATTGATTGCTTAATTATTTGCTCCATTATCTTTCCAGGTACTGAAGTAAAGCTGACTAGTCTGTAATTCCCAGGATTCCCTTATTTCCCTTTTTATAGATTGGCACTATATTTCCCTCTTCTAGTCCTATGGAATCTCTCCTGTATAGTTTTTGAAGATAATCATCAACTCTTCGAGTATTCTAGGATTTATTTCATCAGGCCCTGCCGACTTGAAGACATCTAACTTGTCTAAGTCATTTTGAACTTGTTTTTTCCCTATTTTAGCCTCAGATCCTACCTCATTTTCATTAGCATTCACTATGTTAGATGCCTGATCCCCAGATGGCCAGGATCCCCTGGGGGACTAACATGAAGGGGAAGGGAGTCCAGGAGAGCTGGCTGTATTTCAAGGAATCCCTGTTGAGGTTACAGGGACAAACCATCCCGATGAGTCGAAAGAATAATAAATATGGCAGGCGACCAGCTTGGCTTAATGGTGAAATCCTAGCGGATCTTAAACATAAAAAAGAAGCTTACAAGAAGTGGAAGGTTGGACATATGACCAGGGAAGAGTATAAAAATATTGCTCGGGCATGTAGGAAAGATATCAGGAGGGCCAAATCGCACCTGGAGCTGCAGCTAGCAGGAGATGTCAAGAGTAACAAGAAGGGTTTCTTCAGGTATGTTGGCAACAAGAAGAAAGCCAAGGAAAGTGTGGGCCCCTTACTGAATGGGGAGGCAACCTAGTGACAGAGGATGTGGAAAAAGCTAATGTACTCAATGCTTTTTTTGCCTCTGTTTTCACTAACAAGGTCAGCTCCCAGACTGCTGCGCTGGGCATCACAAAATGGGGAAGAGATGGCCAGCCCTCTGTGGAGATAGAGGTGGTTAGGGACTATTTAGAAAAGCTGGACGTGCACAAGTCCATGGGGCCGGATGAGTTGCATCCGAGAGTGCTGAAGGAATTGGCGGCTGTGATTGCAGAGCCCTTGGCCATTATCTTTGAAAACTCGTGGCGAACGGGGGAAGTCCCGGATGACTGGAAAAAGGCTAATGTAGTGCCAATCTTTAAAAAAGGGAAGAAGGAGGATCCTGGGAACTACAGGCCAGTCAGCCTCACCTCAGTCCCTGGAAAAATCATGGAGCAGGTCCTCAAAGAATCAATCCTGAAGCACTTACATGAGAGGAAAGTGATCAGGAACAGTCAGCATGGATTCACCAAGGGAAGGTCATGCCTAACTAATCTAATCGCCTTTTATGATGAGATTACTGGTTCTGTGGATGAAGGGAAAGCAGTGGATGTATTGTTTCTTGACTTTAGCAAAGCTTTTGACACTGTCTCCCACAGTATTCTTGTCAGCAAGTTAAGGAAGTATGGGCTGGATGAATGCACTATAAGGTGGGTAGAAAGCTGGCTAGATTGTCGGGCTCAACGGGTAGTGATCAATGGCTCCATGTCTAGTTGGCAGCCGGTGTCAAGTGGAGTGCCCCAGGGGTCGGTCCTGGGGCCGGTTTTGTTCAATATCTTCATAAATGATCTGGAGGATGGTGTGGATTGCACTCTCAGCAAATTTGCGGATGATACTAAACTGGGAGGAGTGGTAGATACGCTGGAGGGGAGGGATAGGATACAGAAGGACCTAGACAAATTGGAGGATTGGGCCAAAAGAAATCCGATGAGGTTCAATAAGGATAAGTGCAGGGTCCTGCACTTAGGATGGAAGAATCCAATGCACCGCTACAGACTAGGGACCGAATGGCTAGGCAGCAGTTCTGCGGAAAAGGACCTAGGGGTGACAGTGGACGAGAAGCTGGATATGAGTCAGCAGTGTGCCCTTGTTGCCAAGAAGGCCAATGGCATTTTGGGATGTATAAGTAGGGGCATAGCAAGCAGATCGAGGGACGTGATCGTTCCCCTCTATTCGACACTGGTGAGGCCTCATCTGGAGTACTGTGTCCAGTTTTGGGCCCCACACTACAAGAAGGATGTGGATAAATTGGAGAGAGTCCAGCGAAGGGCAACAAAAATGATTAGGGGTCTAGAGCACATGACTTATGAGGAGAGGCTGAGGGAGCTGGGATTGTTTAGTCTGCAAAAGAGAAGAATGAGGGGGGATTTGATAGCTGCTTTCAACTACCTGAAAGGGGGTTCCAAAGAGGATGGCTCTAGACTGTTCTCAATGGTAGCAGATGACAGAACGAGGAGTAATGGTCTCAAGTTGCAATGGGGGAGGTTTAGATTGGATATTAGGAAAAACTTTTTCACTAAGAGGGTGGTGAAACACTGGAATGCGTTACCTAGGGAGGTGGTAGAATCTCCTTCCTTAGAGGTTTTTAAGGTCAGGCTTGACAAAGCCCTGGCTGGGAAGATTTAACTGGGAATTGGTCCTGCTTCGAGCAGGGGGTTGGAATGGATGACCTTCTGGGGTCCCTTCCAACCCTGATATTCTATGATTCTATGATTGCTACTAATCTCTTTGGTGAAAACTTAAACAAAAAAGTCAATAGCACTTCTGCCATTTCCATATTTTCTATTTTTGCCCCGCTCCCCTTGAGTAATGGGCCTACCCTGTTCTAGGTCTTCCTCTTGCTTCTCATGTATTTGTAGAATGTTTTCTTGTTACCCTTTATATGTCTCTAGCTAGTTTAATCTCATTTTGTGCCTTGCCCTTTTTAATTTTATCCCTACATGCTTGTGGGTTTTTTTATATTCATCATTCATAATTTGACCTACTTTCTACTTTTTGTAGGACTCTTTTTTGAGTTTCAGATAATTGAAGATCTCCTGGTTAAGCCAGTTTGATCTCTTGCCATACTTTCTGTCTTTCCTACGCAGTTTGCTCTTGTGTCCTTAACAATGTCTCTTTGAAAAAACTGCCAATGCTTGAACTGTTTTCCCCTTAGACTTGCTTCCCATGGGATCCTACCTACCAACTCCCTGAGTTTGCTAAAGTCTCCCTTCTTGAAATCCGTTATCTTTATTGTGCTGTTTTCCCTCCTGCCATTCCCTGGAATCATGAACTCTACCATTTCATGATCACTTTCACCTAAGCTGCCTTCCACTTTCAGATTTTCACCCAGTTCCTCTCTATTTTTCAAAATCAAATATAGAACAGCCTCTCTCCTAGTTGTGTTCTCCACTTTCTGAAATAAAAAATTCTCTCATATATTTCAATAATTTGTTGGATAATCTGTGCCCATGGGTGGTGCGTACAAGAGGCTTGGGGAGGCTAAGCCTCCTCAGAAAAGGCTAGCCATGTGGAGGGCAAATGCCATGGATGTGGCATGGGTCACCTCCCTTTGGAGGCATGTCAGCCCACCACCTTTGGAGCACTGGAAATGAAGCTCCCTAAAAGTGTGTGTGTGTGTGTGTGTGTGGAGGGGGCACCAGCACTCAGATCGTGGCCTGAGGCCCCACCCCCAATCGACCTCTTCCTGTCGTGGAGAGGAGCGAGTGGCGGTGTTATACCAATAAAATAAAAACCAGCAGGATCTTATTAAAGGGGAAAAGGCAAAATGCCACATTTATTGTGAATACAGAACGAATTATAAGCAGTTAGTTATAGCTATAACATTCCATTCAATTTCATATTTATTCACACATTCATTCATACAAACACACACACACAGGTTCTGCAAGGTTGTTATCCTAGTTACCAGCTTTAGAGTTGCTCATGCCAAGCCACTGACCAGGTGGCCTGGACATGAGGAGGGAGCAGGGCCTCGTCAGAAGCACATCTGATGCTCCTGGAAGTTGATTTGCAGAATCAGACCCCAAAGTTCTCGCTTTCTAGAGTCCATTTTTATAGGAATTTCTTCCTATGCCAGTCTATGGGAATTGCTTCATCATGATGTTGCTGAATCAATCAGCAAATGGCATTTTCCTGACGGCTCCATGCTGCCAGATGTTATCTTGTTCTTTGGTTCTCCCATCCTTGAGGCTGTTGGGTGGATTCCAGTCTACCCTCCGGGGGTCCTCTGGTTATTTCCACTTGACACCTTCTTCAGCCAACGGACACTGGATTCTTAGGCTGGCACCTCCTTGATCATTCAGTTATTATCCACACCAAGCATCCATCCGCATACATCCTCTATCTCTATTTTAATCACAATTGTTAACAAAGTGAGATGAATACAACAAAAGGGCGGGGAGTCTCTGGGTGCTGTTTCTGTTGTTATAGAGTATTGCTTTAAGTCTCTCTCTGTGTGAGTAGTTGTTGTTACAAAGAATTGCTTTGAGAACAGACTCTATCTTAGAATGTACTAACACAATTAGCAGCTTGCAAGTTTCACACAGAGAGGGAGAGAAACAGTACCAAAAACCAAGAGACCTCTTAATTAGTAATACCCTGGAATTTAAACTATGGGGAATCAAACTCATTTGTGATTTTAATACAGAACTTATTTAATATGATCCAACAGCAGAGCCTTGGGAGACAAGGTGGAGAGGAGCGGGCCGGGGGAGGAGGCAGAGTGGGTGTGGGCCTCAAAGGTGGGGCCATGGCCCAGGTGCCGATGGCCCCCCCTCGTCCGTAAATGGAAGACTCACACATTGCCTATGTCTGTTCCCTGCTGTGTATTTTCCCAACAGATGTCTGGGTAGTTAAAGTCCCTCATCACCACCAAGTCCTGTGCTTTGGATGACTCTGTTAGTTGTTTAAAAAAAGCTTCATCCACGTCTTCTTCCTGGTTTGGTGATCTATAGTACACCCTTACCATGACATCACACTTGCTTTTTACCCCTTTTATCCTTACCCTGACTTTCAACAAATGTGTCTCCGATTTTGATCCAGCTTCAGTCCAAGTATACACATACTTGATATAGAAGGCAACACCTCCTCCCTTTTTCCCTACCTGACCTTCCTGAGCAAGCTGTACCCTTCTATACCAATATTCCAGTCATGCGTATTATCCCACCAAGTTCTGTGATGCCCACTATGTCATAGCTGTGTTTATTCACTAGTATTTCTATTTCTTCCTGTTATTTCCCCATACTTCTTGCATTAGTATACACATGGGTGGAGGGTATCGAAGGCAGGGGAAGGCTGACCTTCCCCAAACAGCCTTGCGTGGCCCTGCCCATGCTCTGCCCCCAGGCCCCCTCCTGCTTCCCAGTACTGTGCTGTGGGGGGGCTCTTCTCCCCAAGGCTGGGGCCCCAGCCTGGAGCTGGGGATAATGCAGGCCTGGCGTGCTGACGGGATGAGGGGGTGCACCACCTGCCCAACACTCCGGGACTGGGGGTGGGGTTGTCGCACCACCCACCCGGCACGCTGGGGGTGGGGAGCGCACCGGCCTGCCCAACAGCCACCGGCGCTCCGGGGCTGGCAGAAGGTGGCCCCGCCCACCCGCCCAGCACTCTGGGACTGGGCAGGGGCACGCTTCCTGCCTGATGCACTGGAGGAGGGATACTCAGGTGGCCTGGGGTTGCGGGGGGTCCTCTGTGCTTTGGCAGGAGTGGTGGAGCCTCAGGCGGAAGGGGTGGGCCGGACCAGGGGCTAACCTCTCCACTGCTGATGAGTATACAGACATCTAAGCTACAGATATGATTTTTCTCTCTATGTTCCCTCTTGTTTCTCCTTTATTCTTGCTATAATTACCCATGCTTCACCCAGATTCCAACCCTTCTCCCAGGTCTCTATGTTTTTGACTTACCTAAGGGCTTTTGTTTCCTGCCCCCATCAAATCTAGTTTAAAGCCCTTCTCATTAGGTCAGTTGGTCTGTATCCAAAGATACTCTTCCCCTTCCTTGATAGGTGGACTCTATCTTTGCTCAGCAGTTCTTCTTCATGGAACAGCATCCCATGGTCAAGGACGTCAAAGCCCTCCTGGTGACACAATCTGTGCAGCCATGCATTGACCTCCAGGATGCATTAATATCAGACAGGCTATGGTTGGATCTTACAACTAGAAACTCCCTACATCTGGATTGAGAAACCGTCATCAAAAAACTCTTATTGTTCTACTCTTCTACCAGTGAAGATGAGTCATGTGAGTGGACACCTCCCATCAGCTGAGTTGGCAGAAAAGGGACAAAATCCCAAACCAAAGGAACAAAGGATCTCTATGCTGCTTGGACTCTTGGTGGGAGAGGAACTGAGGTGTTTCTAGGCATAAGCAAGATATCCCGAGCTGCTTAGCCTGGGCTAGCCCTAAAGGACAAATAAAGCTAACTGATTACAAAAGCCTATATTAGTCTTAGGTTTCAAAAGGTAACTTGTTCATGTTTCTGTTTTCTTGCTTTAACCTTGTAAATAACTCTAACTTCCTTTGCCTACTTAATAAATCTTCATATAATTTATTATAGTACTGGCTATAAGCGCTGTCTTTGGTGAGAGACCTAAAGCATAATTGACCTGGGGTAAGTGACTGGTCCTTTGGGACAAGAAGTAACCTGAATATTGCTGTGATTCGTGGTGTAAGGGGCCATCTGTCGCGGAGATCTGCTCACCTGGGTGACAAGTACCTAAGGAGACTGTCTGTGACTCCAAGTTAAGGCTGTTAAAGTGCCCAAGGAGTTTTCAGTTGGTGCAGTTGATTGGTGAAATCTAAGTTTAGAACTCACAACCGATTTGATGTTAGTGCCCTGGTTTTTAACAGTCTGCCTGAGGTTGGCACTTGTGTGTCACAGTTGGGAGCATCACGATCCCTTGGTCACTGAATGCCTGACCCTAATCTTTCTCCCAAATTCCTTGGCAAGATTCCTATTAAATTCAATGGTGTAGTGTCACCTAGAGCACCCAAAAAGCCTAGCTAGATATACAAATATATATAACATATTAATTTGGGGCAACTGCTGTAATAAGTAGGATTTTCCCCTTTGTACAGTATTAAGCTCAAAGATATTTAAGTGCAGGAATGGACCAGTTGACACGTTGGCACAAATTCCAGCCTGTCATCTAGCTCTTTTGTGCCACGCCATCAGTGCAAAGCAGAGAGAAAGACAGTTTAACAAACTGGTTGGAAGTTCCCCCAGTTTTGGTGAATCCCGAAGTAAAACATTGCAGTGGCTCTTAGCCACCCCTTTCCAGCCTTCAGAGTAGTGGGAATGTCCTATGGGTGAGCAGGAAAAGAGGGTGTTGCTCTGAGGCTACTCTGATTATTGCTGGAGCCCAAAATACTCCCCGCCCCCAGATCAATGAGCTGTGAAGGTAGCACATAGCCTCCTCTGCCCCCCTCTTTTGCAGCACTGAGTTTGGCTGCAGTTGGGGATTCAATCCATTTTTATCTTAAATGCTGATTGTATTTTACACCAATTGTTATTATTAAACTAATAAAATGTTCATGTTTGTCATCTTATCATTTTAAACAAAAGTTGTTTATCATATGAGCTTTCAGAGATGTTAATAATCATGAGATCAGAATGAAGTCAAAATAAACAAATGCTTATGCAAAAGGTAGTCAAGTAATTAAATGTTATTTTAAAGGACTTGAATTGTGAATACTGTTTAAATATTTGCTAGTGGTGAGTTGCTTGTGAAAGTCAAATGAGAGGTTTAGTCTTAATATATTTTGATTTCAAAACTTTATTCTGATATTAAAATTTACTGAAATTCAGCTAGTATTATCTGGATACTAGACTAATGAAAGAACTTACATTTAGAAAAGCTCATTTTGTCTTTTCTGCATGCTTAACTACTATATTTTCAATTACTGAGTTGAAAAAGAAAGTGGCCTAGATTATATTATGCATAATTTACATGTTTACAAATATCAGAATAGGTTTTGCTCCCTCTTTCCTGTTTCTTTGAAATTAGGTGATATGTGCAATAGTGTTGTTTTTTCTAGTAGTGTTACAGACTTGTTTTCTCTTTTTCCCCCCCTTCACTCCAGTGTTCTCAAAACATGGTGTGACAGATTGGATCACAGAAACCCCCTTCAGGCTGCCAACTGATGTGCTGAGACTACTTCTAACCCGTTTTCCCTGCCAGCTTGGGACTCTAGAAACTTGCCTTGTTTGAGCCAGACACGCTTGCCTGCTGCAAACACAGACCCAGGTCTGAACTATGTCACCGGAAAAGCTGCAGGCTTAACTAAAAATGGCTCAAGAAGTGTTCCTGTCTCCAACATTCAGATGCCCAACTCCCAGTGGGGTCCAAACCCAGATAAATCTGTTTTGTCCTATATAAGGTTTATACAGGATAAACTCATAAATTGTTCACCCTCCATAACACTGATAGAGAGGTATGCACAGCTGCTTGCCTCCCCCTGCCCCCAGGTATTAATACATATTCTGGGTTAATTAATAAGTAAAAAGTGATTTTATTAAATACAAAAAGTAGGATTTAAGTGGTTCCAAGTAGTAACAGACAGAACAAAGTGAATTACCAAGCAAAATAAAATAAAACATGCCAGTCTATGCCTAATACAGTAAGAAAACTGAATACAGATAAAACCTCATCCTCAGATGTTTCAATAAGCTTCTATCACAGTGTGGATGCCTTCCTAGTCTGGGCACAATCCTTTCCCCTGGTACAGCCCTTGTTCCAGGTCAGGTGGTAGCTAGGGGATTTCTTATGATTGCAGCCTGCTTTGTTCTGTTCCACCCGCTTATATAGCTTTGGCACAAGGCAGGAATCTTTTGTCTCTCTGGGTCCCCACCCCGCCTCCCCCTTCTAAATGGAAAAGCACCAGGTTTAAGATAAAACAACAAGGAGTCCTTGTGGCACCTTAGAGACCAACAAATTTATTTGGGCATAAGCTTTCATGGGCTAGAAACCACTTCATCAGATGCATGGAGCGGAAAATACAGGAGTGGGTATAAATACATGAAAAGATGTGAGTTGCCTTACCAAGTGTGAGATCAGTCTAACGAGACAAATCAATGAACAGCAGGATATCAAGGGAGGAAAAATAACTTTTGAAGTGGTAATGAGAGTGGCCCATTTCAGACAGTTGACAAGAAGGTGTGAGTAACAGTAGGGGGAAAATTAGTAATGGGGAAATTAGGTGTAGGTTTTGTAATGACCCAGCCACTCCCAGTCTTTATTCAGGCCTAATCTGATGGTGTCCAGTTTGCAAATTAATTCCAGTTCTGCAGTTTCACGTTGGAGTCTGTTTTTGAAGTTTTTTTTATTGAAGAATTGCCACTTTTAGGTCTGTTATTGAGTGACCAGGGAGAATGAAATGTTCTCCTACTGGTTTTTGAATGTTATGATTCCTGCTGTCAGATTTGTGTCCATTTATTCTTTTGTGTAGAGACTGTCCGGTTTGACCAATGTACATGGCAGAGGGGCATTGCTGGCACATGATGGCATATATCACGTTGGTAGATGTGCAGGTGAACGAGACCCTGATGGTGTGGCTGATGTGGGGTCCTATGATGGTGTCCCTTGAATAGATATGTGGACAGAGTTGGCACCAGGGTTTGGTTCCTGGGTTGGCGTTTCTGTTGTGCAGTGTGTAGTTGCTGGTGAGTATTTTCTTCAGGCTGGGGGGTTGTCTGTAAACGAGGACTGGCCTGTCCCCTACGGTCTGTGAGAGTGAGGGATCGTCCTTCAGGATAGGTTGTAGATCCTTGATGATGCACTGTAGACATTTTAGTTGGGGGCTGTAGGTGACGGCTAGTGGCATTCTGTTACTTTCTTTGTTGGGCCTCTCTTGTAGTAGGTGACTTCTGGATACCCTTCTGGGTACCCTTCTGGCTCTGTCAATCTGTTTCTTCACTTCACCAGGTGGGTATTGTAGTTTTAAGAACGCTTGATAGAGATCCTGTAGGTGTTTGTCTCTGTCTGAGGGATCGGAGCAAATGTGGATGTATCTTAGAGCTTGGCTGTAGACAATGGATCATGAGATGTGGTCTGGATGAAAGCTGGAGGCATGTAGGTAAGTATAGTTGTCAGTAGGTTTCCAGTATAAGGGGTGTTTATGTGACCATCACTTATTAACAGCGTAGTGTCTAGGAAGTGGACCCCTTGTGTGGACTGGTCCAGGCTGAGGTTGATGGTGGGGTGGAAATTGTTGAAATCTCAGTGGATTTCAGTACCAGGTCACATGGTCACATGTCCTGTGAGACCCCATTCCTTCCAGCCTGACTCACAGGAAGACCTGCCTGCAAACAGAGTCATCCACAGTCAACTGTCCTGGTTGATGGAAGCCATCAAGATTCCAAACCACCATTAATGGCCCATACTTTGCATAATTACAGTAGGCCCTCAGAGTTATGTTTCCTATTTCTAGTTTCATATACAAGAATGATACATACATACAAATAGGATGACCACACTCAGTAAATTATAAGCTTTGTAATGACACCTTACAAAAGACCTTTTGCATGAAGCATATTCCAGTTACATTATATTCACACTCATTAGCATATTTTCATAAAATCATATAGAGTGCAACGTCACACACGGGAAAGTTCAGACCCTCTCAACATCCAGCTTGTTCATGTTTGACCAAAACAAACCCAGACTATTAAAAAGAAATGTCAAGATCGTTGGCTTCTTTATGTTTTGACATCACAGGATGAAATGCTTCAGACAGGAACCAGCATCAAAGCTGGTTACAAAACTAAGCTTGATGTAGTTGGAGAAAGTGATGCCTTGTTTTTACCTGCAGTTAGTATGTATTAATTTGATATCAGACTTCAAGAATACTTAGGGACATATTGCCATTATTAAAGACTGAGATAATAAGAGATTGACTCTGAGATTGGAGGAAAAGTTGAGTTACATTGATTAATAGCTATATAGTAATGCCTATAGAAAATACTGGTAAATAGATATTCAGCTCCACTTTATTACTGTAAGGATTATTTGTTCATTGAAATGATCTTAGTCAGTCCAAAGGCTAATATGGTGCCTGGTGTCTAGCTATTACTGAGTTAACAGATCCTTAGGTAACTCAACAGCAAATCCAAATTAACTGATTTTCTCCCTTCCACTGTTTTGCATTTTTCCACAGAAGGGTGTTGGGGGGAAGCAAGACAAAGGGGGGAAAACCCCAGTAACTGAAAACCAAAACAGTTTTCAGTTTAAAAAAACACAATAATTCTTGGGGATTTCATTTGAAAAACTGAAACGTTTTGAAAAAACTAAGTTTAGGCAAAAAATGGTCTTTTTGTGGGGAAAAAAGGACACTTTTCTTTAAGAAAAGGACTTCTAGTTAGCTCCAATATTCATCAGGTTTCACACAACAGGTTTTAAATAACCATTTATGAGTTTAATGTCTTAGAAAACATACTTGCTGCACCTTACTTATATGGAACACCTGCTAAAGCAACTTTTAAAAAAATGGGTCATAGGAAATGATTGACTTTCTTCTCTTCTATTCCACTTCCCACGCAACTTTAGAAGGACAGTATTTGAATCATGCTGCAGTAATGTAGGGCATTTTTAGAGAATTAAAGCCTGATGTAACAATAAATGTACTACTTTTTTCCATGTGTAAAATTCTTTCATGGTTATACCCCCTTTAATTTTCTGCCTCTTAATGAATGGATTTTACATGACACTGTTTGTTACTATTGTTGATTTTTACTACTTACTGTATTATTTTTCCAATACTACTGGAGTTCATAACATTGTTTTTCTCTTGGCAAACTTGACCAGTTTTATAATACCAGCAGGGAGGAATGTATATCAAGGGTGTGTGTGTGTGTAAGTGTGTGCCCACACGCACACACGCAGTGGAGGATATTTTTAATGGACATTTTTAATATTTTTTTGAAAGATGGTGGATTGACATCTCTAGACACCTAACTCTTGTATCTTTATAACAGCTCTTTGATGAGATTGCAAATTGTGCCTATTGTTTTTTTTTAAATGTAAAAAATTATCTGCTAGGAAATGGACTGAGACCACCAATTTATTTCACACTGATTGCACTTCTGTTGTGCTAACAAGTTTCATTAACTACCAGCCAGATTTGAACCTGTAGCCCAGAGGTGGATGGCCACACATCCCATTACTAATATTCACAGCCATACAGTCCTGGCTAATTGATAGCATTAGAAAACAGTTTCTTCTCAAAAATTTTCAGCAATACCAGGCAAATTCCAGATATTATCTTTCAGCCCCTCCCCAGGGCCTCTTATGTTTTTTCCCCTTGTTTTTAATTTACTTACCAGCCACAGAGAAAAGATTTCTGTGTGACTCAGGAGAAGCAAAAGAGAGGGCAGAACTGGAATAAAAAGCAGAGACAGTTCAAAGCCTAAGTAAGAGTAGCCAGGAAACCAATAACATCAGGAAATATAATAACCACTTTATGATTAAGACTACTTCTAAGCATCCATGACATTTCTACTCTGATCTGAACTTATTACATTATCCCTAGTGAAGGTGTCATTTCACTAGCTGAAGTTCTTTCAGAAATGGCTGTTTGCACTCCATTAGAGTGCAGACATAAGTGTTACAAATTTGATATTGTTTAGTTATCTCTCATTATGAGAAGTGGAATTAGCAGTTCAAAAATTGACACAATCTATTCATTTCTAGTGAGGCCAAAGTAGGCCCTAGCAAGAAAACTCTATTTTCTGCTATGTATCTTTATTTGCTATTTTCCTTCTATTTTCTCCTTTCTTAACCCCAGTTTCTACTAACTTATTTTCCTGTATTCCATGTCATTAACACACACTGTACATCGGGAGTAATCATGTTGTATCTGGTCCAGCACAGAACCTATCTTTCTAGAGTAGCTTGAAAAAAAAATTCCTTCTAATCAGCAACCTGTTCCACTGCCTCAAGCAGAACAACCAGAGAGAGAGGTGTGTGTGTGTGTGTGAGGGGGAGAATGTTACATATTCCTGTACTTGATAGCCCTGAAATCATTTGAAGGAGAGCAAGCAATTGCCAGGGTGAGATATGTTGACTTCTAAGAATGCTCATTCTTATCTGAAATTTACATGGACACATGGTTAATCAGAATGCTAATCTAGGGGGAAAAAGGTTAATTCTGACAAATGTTTAAACATTTTGAAGGAGTAATGAAAAATTCAATTATTACAGATTTCCAATAAATACATTGCTTTTTGTCATCAGAGCTTTGTCTCCAGTGGACAGAAGACACAGTCACAAAGGTCAGATAGAGCAGGAGGCAAGTATTGGATTTGCCCTGTTTGAATTTTAGAGAATATCATTGTTAAACAGTATTTTCCCCTGTCATTACTACAAAGACAAACAATGGTAGCAGTAGAAATACAAGGCTGAAAACGCCATAATAATCAATCTATCTTCACAGAGCAGCAGCTTCATTTATGGCTCAGTTACGCAGGACACCAAGTGCTACTGGCAGGAGCATAGAAAGTAGAAATGCCAGTGCACAACATATAAGCCTGATTGTGACCCTCAATCAATATTGGTGAGCACAGGAGTGGTCTCACTGACTTCAGTGGGATGTCTCCTGTGAGAAAGTGCTCACCATTGTGAGGAAGGGTGCACAATGACCCTTAGTGGTTATTTAATGGTCATTGAAGTCTGTGGCATTTCTCCTATCATGTGAGACTCAGGCCCCTGGGTGGCAGCAGTAGAAGTTACTGAAAATCCTAAATATGTCCAGTATGAATGATGATTGCATTGATTGACAGAACTTAACTAGCTGTGCCATGGTTACCCCCTACCACTTTCCCACTATGCACTGGTGCTCAACTCAGTGCAAACAAAGGGGATTTATCACGTTGCTGAACACTGTGAATGTTTCTTTTTTCAGAAAACCTTTCTGCATAAGTGATGAGTAAGTGTGAAGGGCCTAATCCAAAGCCCAACGGAAAGACTCCTACTGCAATGGGCTTCAACTCAGGCTCTGAAGAGCCTAATCTGAAGGGTATTCAGGTGCCTAAAGATGCAGATAGGAACCTACTGGGATTTTCAAAAGGGCTTTCTGCATCTGTAGGCATCTAAATACCTTTGAAAATCAGTCCCTTACTGCTCAGTGCTAGCACTTTGACTTTCTGCACTCCTTACTGCAGCACTCAACAACCTGCAGGACTGAGCAGTAAGTGTAGGTAATGACTTCTTACATACCTAGCAATTATGTTGCGTGTTGCATTCTACTGAAGTCAATGGAAGTCACTCATACCCTCTAGAGGGAGAATCAAGCTTTTGGAGCAGTGGCCCGTTGGAGTCTATTTAAGAGCTGCACCTAGAAGAAATGGATAAAAAGGCAATGATCAGGACCAGCCATAAATGTGCCTGAAGGTTTATAGAACATAGTATCCTACAGAGCCAGCTGCTCAGTGCCTTGTGACAGGTTCTAGGAACACAGTGCAGTTCTCTCTTCCTCTGCTTGTTTTACTTTATTGGATTGTGAATAACAAAGCACCATGCTAAGCACCCCAAACGGCAGCTCAGTGCTACTTTCTTGAAACCCACATCTTCACCCTAGCAAAATTGAGCTGTTAGGATGGGTCAAAGGGCAAGAGTTGGGCATGTCCAGTGCAGGAACTTAGTTTCAGATTGTGGGTGTTTGGAGTTCTGGTTTGGGCAAATTACCATTTTTCACACTACATAATTGCACTTTAGTTTCATGATATCCAGCTATTAGGATGAATTAGTAAGGCTTTGCTGTGCGTGTTTTTATAAGAGTGCTGTGTAAAGTCATGAAGTGTTGCTGCTGGAGGTAGTGTAGGGCATGGTGGTCCTCAGAAGAGACTGTCAAGTAACTCTCTCGGACATTACAGCTTCTACAAATGACCGTGGCACAAGATATGTAGGCCTAGTCTATACGAGAAAATTAGGCATAACTACGTCAATCAAAGGTGTGAAAAATCCACACCCCTGAGTGGTGTAGCTAAGCCTACCCAAGTCCCCACGTAGACAGCACTTGGTTGATGAAAGAATTCTTCCATCGACCTAGCTACCACCTCTTGGGGAGATGGATTACCTACACCGATGGGAGAACCCCTCCAATCAGCATAGGTAGTGTTTATTGAAGTGCTACAGTGGTGCAGCTGTGCCCCTGTAGTGTTTTAAATAAGTGTAGACATACCGTAGTCTAAGCCAAAAGGGAAGTAACAATTGCATGTAGGTGAACTACTGTACCAAAAAGCCACTTGCAATAGATGCTTTCTTAAGCAACCACTTTGAAGAAATAAAAATAGAGGAAAAAGTGAATATATATATATTAAGGACCTTATCCTTAGTCCTTTGAAGTCAGTGAAGAGATTTCCATTATCTTCAGTAAGCTTTGGATCAGGCCCAAACAAACCCTTCAACATGATTTCACGAAGACCAGCCAGATACTTAATAGAAGTCTTACGTTAACAGCTGACTGCCAATCCAGGAAAGGACCAAATACTTCAGTGCACTGAATAGGTTTTGCTTATAGCAGTCAAATGTTAAGATCAATTACCAATTTTAAATGCAACTTTTCAATAACTCACATAATCTCCTTAAACAAACCAAAACCAAACTATCCAGGGCTATTGTACTCATACAACAATTATAGTGCTTTGCATTTATATAATATTTTTCATCCCTGGGGAGTCAAGTACATACAGCACAAAGCTATAATGTGGTTTTATTTTTAATAAAGTATTTTAATTTTATGAACATTGTGTTCAGTTAAATATAGTTTATTTTAATTATAAATTCTTGTGGAATCAAATAAGTACTGCTCTTGACTTTTGCTTCAAATTCAGTAGATTCCTTTGTAATTTCTAATCATTTCAGTATGATCTTTAATTAAAGACCATCTCTGCTAGGTGACCTATTTTTGCTGATCCCTTGAGTGCTTTCTTAAGGATTTGTTTTTGTAATTATGGGCTAATTCTGTGAACTTTATCCAATTTAAGTCAATGGAAGTTTTGCCTTAGTAAAGACTGTTAGACAGGGCCCTGGAATGTTATGCTGACGACTAATTTAGTTTTTTCCTCAGTGGAAATGAATAAATCCATCTTCAGTCTTTTGTGAATCATTTTAGTTTTGATTTTTAATCATTGTGCTTGTACATCATAAAGTACAGTCAATCATTTCCCTGTGTTGACTAATTTTTGAAATTCTTCCTCCATTTTGTAGGGTTTGTGTTGATTATACCCATATAAAATAAATGCAAGTATTGGGTGAAATCTTGGTCCTATTGAAATCAATGGAAGTGTTCCCATTGATCTCAACAGGGTGACGATTTCATCCAGTAAATCCAATACTGAGCAACAGCTAGAAGATCAGGCAGAAATGTAAAAGAGAAATAATCACAAACCTCTTACATCCAACTGCTTTGACTGCAGAAAGTTTGAGCATGTTTAAAAGTGTTCAGCTAGACATTTTGAAGAGAGGCAGGTACTTATATATAGTGTGCTAGAAACAGATATTAATCACACTGATATAAGTTTGAAGTAGCTCCACTTTCAGAATTTTGGTCCAGTAGATGAGATATTTCCTTTAATATGTATGACAAGCATTGAAATTAACTATGCATACAGAATGTTAGACTGCAAACACTTTTTCATATATGCATTATCCCATTGATTCAGTTGGATGACTTGCAAGAGTAAGAATAGCTGGGATAGGAAGGCATGTGTGTGTTTAAATGAAACGACAAGTGCTAAGCTTCCAAAAATAAGAGCAGAATGAAGACTACTAAAATACCTGTGAAAACTACATGATGAGTAAGCTTCCTGGTACTATCATTCAAAAGAAGACTAATAAGTTAAGTGGCAGCTTAGAGAACGATTTATTTCATAAATAGCACTGACACTTTGAGAGAGAAAAAAATCAAAACCCTGGGAAACAGCACAGTTGAATGTTTAATGTCATCCCATCCTGTCCACAGGAGAACAGTCATGCAGGGGAGGCTCAGAGCTGTAGTATTTGATTGGCAGCTCTCTCCTGACTACTACACAGGGATATTTCTATATAAAAAGAGCGGCACACTTACTGGAATTCCTGATTATCCTAGCCTGGCAAAGATTGGCAGGTCCCCTCTGACAACCTGTATTAAACTGCTCTTACAGTTTGTTCTGGTATATATTGTGGTGCACTCTTTATACGATCTAAGATGTAATCACTGTGTTTTAATATGAAAGCTGCACTTTGCAATAATTCAGGCTGATAGTTTAATCCCATGCTCTTTTCAATCAATAAACACTTTGCACATAGCTTGCAAAAGAGAAATTTTGTATTGACATATTCTAGATCCTAGATTCTGTCCTTTTGCACAGTAATAATGGTTCCACAACTGTTAAACATGTTTATTAATAATAAATTGCTTTTCTTCTGAAACAAATAAATCAATCACACAGGTATTACAGATCAATAAAAGGTTATTAAAAGAAAGATGAATTGCTATATTAAAGTGTCACTACTATTATTGAGGTTGGCTCACTATTGCCATTATAAACTCCATTTTAGGCTGTTCTAATTCAGTTGTAAAATCTGTTCTAGGCATAAACTTGGCAGATAAAGTCTCAGCAATGGAGTGAATTTTGTGCATGCAACTTTTAGTTTTTCAAGGTAAATAACTTGCATTTGGAGCCCTGCTCTCAGACAATCCTAAATCAGGGCTGGAGTGGAATTGTTCAGATTGGAAACAAAGGCCCTGATTCAGGAAAGCACTTAAGTACATGCTTAAGTCCATTTCTACGCAGGACAGCATTAAGTACATGTTAAATGCTGTCCTGAATACGGATGTTTTCCTGAATCAGGGCCAACATAATCGTATGAAGTGTTGCCAATCCGAAATGCTCAAAAACCATGTCTGGCCCCCAAAATCATGAGATTGTCTTAAAAATTGAGATTAAAAATAATTGTTGGGTTCTTTTCATATTGCTTTTGGTATTTTACCTTTACAGTGCACTTGGGTGACATTTCAAGCTTTCCTCTGCAATCACGAGGGTTTAAAACTGACTTTAAAAAAACAGCCCCACAAAAGCTTGGATTCCTCTTCAGTCTCCTGATTCCAGAAGCTGGGGCTTTAAGAAAAAACATTTAAAATAATGAGACTTGCAATAAAACAACAAAAAATGAAAACACTGTAAATATCTCCACCAAAAACAGCTTTTCCACTCCTCCTTCACCCCAGTTTGGCAGCAATATGTGGAAGTGTAACATAACCATCTAATGTCAATGTAAACAAAAGAGAAGAACATATCTGTATTTCTAATTTTGCATTGTTTTGTTTCTGATCTTTTGTGGTATACGGTCATACATTATGATTGCCTTTACTTATGGGTTTTTACTAAAAAAGTCGCTCATTTTTTCTCTGCAGGTTCCATATATATATAAAAAGAAAAGGAGTACTTGTGGCACATTAGAGACTAACCAATTTATTTGAGCATGAGCTTTCGTGAACTACAGCTCACTTCATCTGATGCATAAAAGTGGAAAATGCAGTGAGGAAGTTTTTATACACACAGACCATGAAAAAATGGGTGTTTATCACTTCAAAAGGTTTTCTCCTCCCACCCCACTCTCCTGCTGGGAGGAGAGAAAACCTGGATTTGTGCTGGAAATGGCCCACCTTGATTATCATACACATTGTAAGGAGAGTGATCACTTTAGATAAGCTATTACCAGCAGGAGAGTGGGGTGGGGGGAGAAAACCTTGGAAGTGATAAACACCCATTTTTTCATGGTCTGTGTGTATAAAAACATCCTCACTGCATTTTCCACTTTTATGCATCAGATGAAGTGAGCTGTAGCTCACGAAAGCTTATGCTCAAATAAATTGGTTAGTCTCTAAGGTGCCACAAGTACTCCTTTTCTTTTTGCGAATACAGACTAACATGGCTGCTACTCTGAAACCTGTCATATATATATATTTATATATATACAAAGATACATCATGATTCTGGCTCTCCTCCCTCTCCCATCCATAGACCTTATGAAGGATAGTGATTGCTGCTTATGTTGCTGGTGAAAGTCATTGCACCATTTTAAAGTACTGTATCTATGTTTCAGAGTAGCAGCCATGTTAGTCTGTATCCGCAAAAAGAAAAGGAGTACTTGTGGCACCTTAGAGACTAACAAATTTATTTGAGCATAAGCTTTCGTGAGCTATGTTGTTGGTTTTTTTGCTCACCGAAAGAAACAAGCAACAATGGCAACTTCAGAAGCCTGATCTCATGTGCTCTCTTGGGATGATAAACTTTTATTTGCCACACCTTAGATTACATGCTTTGGGCCAAACTGTGGCCTGACTCATGTGACTGTGCAGGGGAGTGAGGAGGGATAAGGTGCTCACTTACTGAGCTGTGTGAACTACTGATACTGTGGGTAGCAGCAATGTGGGGAGCACAGCCTCTGCAGGAAGGCTACGTTCCTTCCGTACATGTAGAGATGAGTAGATGGTAAGAGGTGTGGAAATGGGTGTAGCCTGGGCGCAGTCTCCAAAGTACATGAATAGCATAGATGCGCTGATGCTCCAAGGGACATATGCTGTACCAGATACAGACCTGATGCAGTTTACGTCCCCCTCCATCCTGGAGCAAAGGTAAAGCCTGGAGTCACAATCTCCCTCCAGGTCTGCTTCTGGGCAGCCCAACAACATGCTGCAAGTTAGATTAGATAATAGCCCCAGGTCAAGTCAAGTTTGAATCAATCTAAAGCAATTAAGAAATTGATTGATTTTGTTTTTTTAATACTACTATTATGTATAGGGATACATGAATGGTAAGTTATTTGCACAGAAATTAATTCAAATGTCAGCTACTCCCAGATAACCAGTCTGTCAGATCTTTTCTTCCCTTTGATTAGCTATTTGCTTTCCTAATCTCCAGCATGGAGAAAAAATACATTTCAGCAAAAGGTTGAAGCACTAACATTCCCAGACAACATGATTTGACATGCCTCTTCTCTGCATTAGGACATAGCAAATGGATATTAAAAACAAAGCCTGAGATTATGTGGGTATGGTATGACACCTGACGAGTATGAATGCGTGGCCATAAGCATCTTTTTTAAAAAAACAAATGTAATGCATATTAAAGGTAAGTACAGTGTTGGTTTTTTTTTTTCCCCAGTCTTTAAAAAAACATCTGGTGAGGTGGAGTGAAATCAGCAACCTTTGCAATCTCTTCTCTGAGAGGAGAAAGGGAATGGGAGGAGGGGAGGCGCAAAAGAGCATTCTGGTCCACTGGATATTTAGAACTAGATAGCAGACAGTGAAAGAAAACTAAGCAGTATGGAAAAGATTAGACAGGGAGAAGAGAGAAACTGTACACTCACTTCCCATGAAATCTCCAAAATGGAAGAGAATACCAACCAAATGCTGTATGTTTAGATTGTTCTCTTCCTAATAAGGCCTGTTCTAAGACACTTCCTAGGAAGTGGATCCAATCTCTCAAAAGCCCTGTCCACTCTATGGCTGGACCCACTTAGGCTACAGCCATGCCTGGCACACCACATCTGTTCCAGCATACTAGTGCAGTACTGGCTGGCACCTTGAGGGGGTGGAACTAAGGTTCCAGCCATCCCCTTCTCTTTAGTGTCCATTCCCACCTTTAGGATGATTAGGTGGCAGACACACAGTGGCCTGTGAAGGCTGCTGTCCTCCCCTGTGTAGCTACCCAGGTATGTCCTGTTATCCCTAATGCAGATGCACAATCCAGGCCACGATCTGGTCCCTTTTGAGTGAGGATACGCGAACCTGGCCCATAGAGTAGGTGAGTTATACTTGTGGGTATGTGCCAGCCTTGTTGTTGATCCAGTTCCTTCTGATCAACATGTTAGTTTGTTTTCCCCCCACTTCATCACATCACTATTCTATGTATTTAAGAGGAAGAATGAAATCTATTTAAAGCTTCTTTTGGGGGGTGAGGCAGAGATTCATATTTCTCTTAACTCTGTTGGGAAAAAAATGAGACCATCAGACCAAACAAAACCAAAACCAGTTCTTGGTAATTACAACAGAGATCTTCTAGTCAAGAAATACCCTTCACCATTAACTGCCTGCTGACATACAATCAAAAAGAAGGTTTAGAGTAGCAGCCGTGTTAGTCTGTATGCGCAAAAAGAACAGGAGTACTTGTGGCACCTTATACAGCAAATCCTATACAGCAAACAGGGAAAGATTAAGAATAAGGTGCCACAAGTACTCCTGTTCTTTTTGTGGAATCAAAAAGAAGTGATTGGAAATTACCCTGAAATAGCTGCTTTAAGCTTTAACCAAGGAGACTTCCGCTTTCCAGGCTATATTGGACTGTGCAAAGTAATGTTCTAGGTCATAGAGTGTAGGTCACCATCTTTGCATGAAGAAGGCAAGGCTTTTGAATGGGATGTGTCATTGGTAGGTAGTAAGTTTTTCTTAGTTTGTGAGTCCACTGGCAACAACTGCATATCCAGCTGTGTGTATATGTATATTTAAAAAAGCATAGAAAATCTGTTCAGATGGCTTAGTGCTGTTCCAAGGTTTTGCACTATGATGCCAGTTTAGATCAGTAACACTGGCAGGATCATCCCTTTTTGCATGGATCTGGCCCTTCCCATGTAGCAATGTGTTTCAGCTACCTCCATGGTACCATATTCCCTTGCCCTGTGTTTGGGAGGCAGGGGCTTGGGGTAGTCAAAGGTTCAGGGCACGATATAGAACATGCACCACCAGCCCTGTAGGGGATCCAGAGTAAGGCTAATACAACCAAAGGTTACATTATCTTTTCTGTGGATCACACTCTGTACTGTGGAAATTTTCTTCATCATTGGTGCCAGGGTCAGCAGCTAGTGTGGGAAACCTTGGCAGCACCGTTCCCATATGAACCACAAATCAGGGAATGAGGTCCAGTGTTCTTCAAGCCAGTGACAAGGCAGTATATAGCCATTGAGTGGATGGCCTTAACCTCCTGTGGATCCCAGAATCAACTCTGGCCCTGCCCTATTTGTTCCACAGGGCTTGTGGGGCACCCCTCTTTAAAGTGACATCATGAGCTTGTTTTGTTCACCTTTTGGCAAAGTTTGGGCCAGCTCCCGCATCAGCAAAAGTTCAAAGAATGGCAGGCTCACTAGTGATTGTTTATACAGCCCCAGCTTTGTCCTACAGGTGGGTGGCTGAGAGTAAAGGCAAAATGACCGGGAGTATGGCATATTTAAAGACTGACACCTGCCTGATTGTTAAGGGTTTGCAGTGATCTTCTGTATTGAGCTGCATTTAAAAGTTTGTATTAAGTTCATTTGAAGATTGTTTTTTAGCATGGACTCCTGCCAGTACAAATGGATTCCTTCCATAGAAAAGCAATCTTCAGCATGGGAGATGTTTGAACATTGTTTCATCACCTTATGCTCCGACTCTTGGCCATAAGTAAGTAACATGGCATTAATGCACCAGTTCTACTGTGTTTATTAGGGGAAAGGTGTGAGTGCAATGCTTCTAAATGTGTCCTCTCTATTAAACCAACATTTTTTTCCTCATGTATAAATGGTGACCCATGCTCTGTTATTCCTCTCAACATTGTGCAGGCTGAAAAAGGAGCTTAGTCCTCTCTGGCTTGAATACTAAACCTGTTGACTTAACAGTGAAAACGAGACAAATCTGGAAAGTCACTAAAAGAATTAAACATGCTCATGCTTAAATTGCAGCATTTGACTCAATTTTCACTGCCTACAATGTATATTTTTAATGCAACAGGTGACAATATCATGCATAAGTCACTGCTATATATACACTAGAGATGCATCACACTTAGACAGTTAAGGGGATTGTGCAGGGTAAAGCATCCTGTGTCTGGACAGTCAAAGCTTTTCTGAGGTTCCTATGCAAAGCATTTGCACAGAAGGATGTTTGGTGCCCAAGATCACTTTCTGGTCCTTTTGACCTGCTTTTGGGCTAGGGGTATTCCCAGGTGAAAAGCACAGGGGTTGAGGGAGAAACATATAATAGTGTGTTTAAACTGTGAGAGTCTGGAGACCAAAGACTGTTGTGTCTTGGTGATAAGGTAGCAATGTCCTATCTGCGACTTCTGCAAAAGGGAGTTGCCTGTTTGCAGTTTGTGACCACGTTTGTTCGAGGAATCAAGACGGGTGTACATTTCATAAATAAAACAATTGCCCCAAGAAAATACCCCAACTCTACATCACCAATTTTTCTTTGAATGGTCAACTGGCAAGTTTCCTGCAAGGCCTCAACAGCTGCTACTGCCCCACAAAGGGGCAGCAATATATTCCCGGTGTACCTACAACATATCAAATCCAAGGATCATTACACAGTGGCAGCAACATGCTAAGTGCTTTACAGAGAAGTACAAAGAAAAGAAAATAACTCCTGAGCAAAGTTTCTGGACAAAAAGAACTTACAATCTAATAGCCCAATCCCTCTCCCATTGAAGTCAATGCAAGTGTTACCCCTTAAGTTCAGTGGGAGCAAGATGTGACCTTTAACTACTATTTATTGCAGTGGGAGTTGAGAGCGGCTCAGCAGCTTCCAGGAAGTTATTGACACTTCAAGGAACCTTGGTAGCTGTACAGCCCCCATTCCTCAGACCTGCAGTTGACCTCAAAAAGGCAAGTAAGTGTTGGCCAATAAACATGTTTTTCTTAGCTTTATTTAATGTTTTTCTGTGAAGTTTCAGGGTATGCAATGACACCCTTGCCTGCAAATAGAGCACAAAGGTGGTATCAGCCCTCCACTTGCAGTCCACTTCCCCACCCCCATTCCTGACCTGGGCAGAACAGTGCTTATTATTTTTAACCAAACTGCATTCCATACCTGGGTTATTTTCATAATAGGTGTCCCAAATACATCATAAATTGACTTTATTTATAAGATCTGAGGAAAATGATGTACATTACTAAAGTTACGTATTTTCTGTGATGAATCAAACCCTTGAGCTGTAGCGCTTTCTGGGTTTTCTGACTCATTCCTTGACATAGATGTTACTTGCTGAATAGCCAGCAATAATACTTATGTGTGCATGGCTTGGATACAGTATAATGGATTTACAACTTTGTGGCTGGGGTTTTTAAAGGAGGCTAAGCACGTTATGCACCCAACTCCTGTTAGCTTTTAATAGGTGATGGGCACCTAGGTTCCTTAGGTTCTTCTGAAAAACCACACCATGCAAGTTTTGGGGGTAAAGGTCATAAAGAGACACTATCTAGCAGCATAATCTCAGATAAAGTGTGCTGGATTTTTGTGGGAGAAGGAATAAACACTGCAGGCTGGTCTGTTTGATTATCCTGTTTTATTTCCTTTGACAAGTAAATTAAATTAGACAATTGATTTTTGCATAACCTACAATTTCATTATAAAGGCCTGAGACGAGGTAGCAAACCAACAAAATTACGAGTCATTATAAACCCCTATTACAGATATTCATTGTTCTGCCACTGAACAGACCATAATACATTCGCACTGCATAGAATATTACCAGTAAATTAGGGCCATGTGAAACTGCCTGGTCGTTCATCAGCTCTGAGTAGCTAAGTGAAGAGGCAGAGATCCAAATTCTGCCCTTATTTACTGTGATGGGATAATGGTAAGGAATCACAGGAAAAGTCACTTTCTTCTGTTCTCATGCTGAACGTGAAAAATGAGAACAGGAGCTCAGAGAGAGGGGAATAAGAACCTGTAGGCAGAGGGGAGGCAGAAGACAAAGGGTTGAATAGGGACGAGAGGGCAGGAACACGCAGAGGTGGGAAAGAGGGCAATAGCTGCGGGGGGAGGGGGAAAGGAGAAGGGCAGGAGCCATGGAATGTGGGAGGCTGGGGGAGGCCACGGTCAGGAGCCAGGGAGGGGACACAGAATTGAGGGAGACAGTGAGGGTGGGGTGGGGCAGGGCAGGAACTGGGCAAGGGGGGATACAATCAGAAGGGTCTAACTATTAGACCACACTCCCCTACAAAACCTGCAATTGAACCCCTTATTCCTGAATCTCAGCACTGACATCTACTGGCAGAGTATGCATCTTTATCCCTCTCTAGTGGCAGGTTCGCATAGACAATAACAGCCTTCTACTGCTAGCAATTCAGTAGAACCTCAGAGTTACGAACAGCTAGGGAACAGAGGTTCTTTGTAACTCTGAAATGTTCACAACTCTGAAAAAAGCAGTTTGTTGTTTCAAAAGTTTACAAGAGAACATTGACTTAATAGAGCTTTGAAACTTTACTATGAAGACGAAAAATGCTGCTTTCCCTTTATTTTTTTAGTATATTGTTTAACACAGTACTGTACTGTATTTGCTTTTTTTTTTTTTTTTTTTGTCTCTGCTTCTGCCTGATTGTGTACTTCTGGTTCCAAATGAGGTGTGTGGTTGACTGGTCAGTTCACAACTCTGGTGTTCATAACTCTGAGGTTCTACTGTACTCCATCAGCTCAAGTAGTAGAGGATCCTAGCCATGCTGATGACTGATATGAGGGGTCAAAATGGTTATATGAGGGGTCCACATGATGAAATTGTTTTTTTTTCCTAGTGTTTAAGGGTTTTTTTTTTAAACTTATGAAATTACATAAAAAACCTACAAAAAAGAACATTAATTTGGAACAGTCAAGCACTCAAAAGTTAGGAAATGCCAGAGTTAAGGTTGTTTGTGTATTGCACAGGACAGATAATGCTCTGGAAATGAATCGTGAAGGAGACATCTGCATTGTTTATTGCAGAAGTTGGAAGGTGTGTGGCAAATGAGGCCGGGAACTGCAAGAAGAGAAAGAATTGATCATGTGGCTCAGGCAGTTGAATGCTTCTCTGGAGAATTGGATTATACCCCTGCTTCTGGACAAAACTCCCGCGTGATGCTAGGCAAGTCATGTAAACTAACATTTTCACAGTTGGCCACTGTGTGTTCCTCATTTTCTGGGTACCCAACTTGAGATTTCTGGGATCTGACTTGCAGAAATGCTGAGAACTTTCAGCTGCAGCTGAGGTCAATGGGAACTGTGCTCTCAACATAAAGTGTTATTAAATGCTGAATATTCTGAGTGCTAAATTTGATCTTTTGACTTTAATCTCTGTGCCTCAGGACTTGTCTACACAAAGAAATTATTTTTATTCCAAAAAGTGTATCCACACAAGGCGTTATTTCAATCAATTCCCCCACATAGACAAGTCCTCAGCTCCCCAATGGTAAAATGGGGATGGACCCTATCACCTCACCTCACCTCACCGGGGCATTTGAAGAGAAATTTATTAACGTTTGTAAAGTGCTAGAATTAGAGCACAATAAAAAAGTTGATTAGGATAGTGTGCAGTAAAGAATGCATGAGGCCACACGTCAAACGATAGAGAAATATTAAAAAAAAAAAAGCTATCCATTAATTAAGCATTATCTATTCTGTGCACAGAATGAGGCAGGGATCCTATGGGAAAAAATAGTCTTTACTTACATAATCTCTTCCTATCTTAATAGATATACTCAAGGGAGGTTGAATTAAGGTCACATAGGAAATCCCTGAATTAAGGTTGCCCAACTTTTGAGTGCTTCACTTTGCAACCTTAGAATTCTTAGAATGTAGTATTTTTGTATGTTATACTTTGAAAGAACTGTATTGGAAAACAAAGTGCTCAGTTCCAAGCTGTTCAGTGCATTGAACTCCAGTTGAATTTAATCATAGTTTGCAGACAAACAGGCTACAGAATCAAGCCTTTACCAAGCTGAGTGGTTTTTGCGCTGGTTGGTGATTGTGAACGGGCGGGCTTTAGCTGGAATCTCTGTGTATTGTCAGCAATCTGAAATTGGTACCCATGAAGGTCTACCAGTTATTCCCATCCCCATTTGCTTGCTTCATAATCTTCCAAGGCAAATATACTTTACCTGTGTACACATACATCTAAAGCTATACCCTATTTTAGCTTGAAAAATATATAGAGAATCAGA
Organism: Chelonia mydas; assembly: GCF_015237465.2. Taxonomy (NCBI): domain Eukaryota; kingdom Metazoa; phylum Chordata; order Testudines; family Cheloniidae; genus Chelonia; species Chelonia mydas. The sequence continues at coordinate 61,469,559 of NC_057852.1, forward strand.
TATTTCATATTGAATCTCATAAGAGGGAATAGGAAAAAATGCGTTTATATATACACACACTATTTTATTACAAATCTAAAGTGACTGGATACTTTGGTCATAAAACTTTTTTTCCTGGGCTTTAAATTTTGTGCAGTGACTAGATACCATGGTGACAGGTACTATGTAAAAAAATCTTAGATAAGACAAATTTGTTTTCTCAAGGTCACACTTTCAGGGAATGCCGTGAGCATGCGTTTTAAACAGGTCTACCAGTGTTACATATAAAGCTTCATTTTGCAAACCCTCACTAATGTATGAATAAGGATTTGAGGGATTTGGACCAAATTTGCATGCTACAGAACACTCCTTACTTTTAAAGCTTAGTGCTCCAGGTAGATTTTTTTCTCCCTTTTTTCTTCTTCTCCAGTTTGTTGGCAGTCCTGAACCAAATATTTTTTGGGGTGAGCAGAAAAAGAAGTTTTTCAAAAAGAATTTGGCAAATTGAAAAGTTGGAAAAAATTCATTTCAGGTTGACCTAAAGGTTTTATTCAGCTTTTGAGTGGTGACAGATTATTTTTCTTTTTAATATAATGAAAGAAAAAATAGAAATGTTTCATTTTGAAAATATCAAAATTAAATGTTTCATATTTTTGAATTTAAAAAAAAGTTTTCCAGCCCAAAAACAGTTTGGCAAAATTGACATGAATTTGCTCAATGTTTTGGTTGACTTGAATTTGCCTTATTTGCTGGAAATTTTTTTTGGTCAAAAAATTTCACTTGCTCACTGGGTGTAATAGTTTTCCAATCTGAAAGTAAATTTAGTGTAAGTGAAAGAAAAATAAAATTAGCTTGAACAAGGCACAGTGTGAGCAAGCATTATGCAAACTTCCTTACTCATCTCTGCCAATGTATCTCAGGTCTGATCCTACACTCCTGATGTTCTGATTCTAGGCATTTTCTGAACAAAGTCTGCCACTTGTGGTGGTTGTGTGATACTGACAAATCAAATTCTGCTGTAACTCCAATCACTTCTGTGAAATTTCACCTACGGTGAGTATGGGTGTCTATACACAGAAACCAAGGACAAACTACCAAGTTCATTTTTTAGCATTTTAACCTGGGGCCAAATTCACTGCTGACATAAGCAGGGAAACTCCACAGACTTCCAAAGACCATCAGTACTGAAAAGCTAAGTCCTCTCTCTATCCGTACAGTAAGAACACACTGGGCAGTTGTCATAAACATACAGCTAAGGGTAGCATAAAATCCCTCCTTTACCTGTAAAGGGTTAAGAAGCTCAGATAACCTGGTTGGCACCTGACCAAAAGGACCAATAAGGGGAGAAGATACTTTCAAATCTGTGGGGAAAGGTTTTTCTTTGAGTTCTCTCCGGAGATAAAGAGAGAGACCAAGCAAGTAATCTAACTCCTACTGAATGATACATCTAAACTTACAGAAATAGTAAGTAATAGCAAGGAAATGCATTAGAGTATCTTTGTTTTAGCTTGTGAATTGTCCCTGTGCAAGAGGGAGGTTTATCCCTGTTTTTTGTAACTTTAAAGTTTTGCCTAGAGGGGAATCCTCTGTGTTTTGAATCTGATTACCCTGTAAAGTTACCTTCCATCCTGATTTTACAGAGGTGCTTCTTTTACTTTTTTTTCTTTATAATAAAGTTCTGTTTTAAGAATCTGATTGGGGTTTTTAGTGTCCAGTCTGTGCTCACCTGGTTTACCTATTTGGTTGGTAGATTATTCTCAAGCCTCCCCAGGAAAGGGGATGAAGGGGCTTGGGGGGATATTTTAGGGAAACAGGAACTCCAAGTGGTCCTTCTCCTAAATCTTTGTCTAACTCACTTGGTGGTGGCAGCAGTACCCATCCAAGGACAAGGAAGGATTTGTGCCTTGAGGAAGTTTTTAACCTAAACTGGTAGAAATAAGCTTAGGGGGTCTTTCATGCGGGTCCCCACATCTGTACCCCAGAGTTCAGAGTGGGGAGGGAACCCTGACAGTTGTAAATGTTTAAACTTTCCCACACTACCTCAGTCCAGACCTGCTAGAACCACCATGGCTGATTCAGTCTTTAGCCTCTTTACTGAGACTGCTGTGCCAACTCTGGTGGTTTGTGAGATGGACTCCTGTACCCTGCGGGAAAGCAGGTGAAATAAAAAAACCCCACCATCTTTATCTGAACCATCAAGAAGTGCATGTCTAACCAAGTAAATGCACAATCATATTGTTGTTGCCCTGATCCTGCCCTCCTCCTCTGTTAGTGATGTTTGTCATATCATGACAAATTGTTTAAAGGTTTTCAGCAGAGCCTTTGTTTTGGTGTCTAGTACAGTTTGGCATTATTATTATAAATAAAAATAAATAAAACACTAGGAACTGGACTGATTTCATGTAAGTCATTTCATATAAGCCATTCCACAAGTAACATTAATTTTCCAAACACAGAACAAAATATTATTTACAAACAGAACAAAAAGATGGTCCATGCCACAAAGAGTTTACAATCTCATCTATATTATGTTTCCTTTCACTAGTAAATATTTAATGCATGAAATCACTTAAATTAACAGAATGCTCTTTTGATTTCTGAAGCAACATATTTCAAGTCATCTATTGAAAGTTTCCATTGCATTGCATTCTGAATTCCTCATTAAAAATACCTTACTCTGTTAGTGTAAACTTTATAAATCATTTACATTTAAAGTACTCTTAAATTGCTTTCTTTTATGGTCTCCTGCAAATTAACATTGAAAGGTATAATGGTTATAAAAATGTTATACTCCTTAATTAATCTAACAAAAAAAAAATCAGTAAATCCCTGTGATAAATGAAAGGATGGGGTAACTCCCTTTTATGGATGACCAGCCAGCCAGTCGCTATAAAATCCCTTTTACTAGCTGTTCTCTAATTGCTCTACCTGTAAACAGTTAAAAAGTCTCACTGCTATGCATAGGTAAAAGGAAGCGAGTGGGCACCTGGTCAAAAGAGCCAATGGGAAGGCTAGAACTTTTTATCATTAAAAAAGACTCCCCTTTTGTCTGTCTGTTGTTCTTGGGGAGAGGCAGACAGGGACCAGTTATGCTGTGAGAAGCTTGGGCCAGGTATAAAAAATTGTCAGTACCATACCTAGAACTACTCATCTAAAACTCCACATATGTAAGTAGGATCAGGAAATGTCTAGGAAGATGTGATTAGGTTTCTCCCTTTTATTTCATTATGGCTTGTGGATTCCTCTGTGCTAACCCCAGGTGCTTTTATTTTGCTAGTAACCTTTAAGCTGGACCTCAAGAGACCTATTCTTGCTTAATCCTTGTAATTGTTTTTTTTTTTTTAAATCTAGCAAAAGCCTAAGTCCCAGATATATTTTCTTCTCTTTTTTTAATTAATAAAATTTACCTTTTTTAAGAACAAAATTGGATTTTTGCATCATAAGAGGTTGTACACATGTTGTTTAATTAGCTGGTGGCAACAGCTAATTTTCTTTGTTTTCTTCTCAGCTCTTCCCCACAGGGGGGGTGAAGGGGCTTGCGGGTACCCCACAGGAAGGAATTCCCAAGTGCGCCTTCCTGGGTTCGCAAAGGGATCTTGCACTTGGGTGGTGGCAGCATCTACCAATCCAAGGTCAGAGAAAAACTGTAACCTTGGGAGTTTAATACAAGCCTGGAATGGAAAGTATTAATGTTTAGAATCCTTGCGGGCCCCCACCTTCTCGAAGTGCCAGAGTGGAGAATCAGCTTTGACATGGTAGCAGAGCGGTGGGATCATTTTGAACCAGAGTCACAGACCTCAGGAGTTTAATAGGACACATTTTTCCTTTTGGCAGCCTGCAAGCCAGGGAGTTTTTTTCCTCTTTTCTTTTCTTTTCTTTCTGCCTGAGGGGGAACCTTGGGAGTTTAATAGAAACCTGAAGTGGCAAGTATTAATTTTTAGAATACTTGCAGGCCCTAACCTTCTGCACTCGAAGTGCCAGAGTGGGGAACCAGCCTTGAGAAGCCCTCTCCCCCACAGATATACAATATAGTTGGAGTGATTTTTATCTAAAACTTTAAAATCTAAATATATTGTAATATGCCTTACCAATAGAATGCAATGTACATTTATTAAGAACTATTTTCTGTTTCCACATGACTTAGCTTTGCTTTCCAGTGGGGTAATACACAATCAAATACTTGAAAAATTTTACAATATTTTGCAGCCTTGATCTGGCAGTTTTTAGTCAAGCAAAATCCCCACTGACTTCATTTGGGAGTTTTGCCTGAGTGAAGACTGGATTGGGCCCATTATCTAGCAACCAGGGTGTGGGATAGTTCATGATACTTTTGTTTAAATAATTTTATAAGTTGAGATATCATTAAGCATTATGGGTAAAATTTTCAGAAGCACCTACACTCCATTTACAAACATAGTCTATGTACAAGCGGCGCAGAAGTCAAAAGCAATGGCTCATATGTGTCTTAGATATAGACTCTTATACATCACCCCAAATTGAGGCCAGATCATGAAACCCTTCCTCATGCTGGCCAGCAGTTATTCCTATATGAGTGAACATTGTCGTCAGTGATATCTGAGGGACTATTTGTGTGAATAACTGCTGGCCAGTGAGAATAAGGGTGTTGTGATCTGGCTGAGAATAATTACATAGTTTATTTAAACACAGGCTTTTTTGTGCAGTTTCAATTGTTTTTGGGGTGTCAGGATGAGTCTTACTCTATGATTAGTCCCATTGAAGTCACAGCTATTAAGAGGTACTCAGCAAGAGTAAGAGGATCTGAATCTGGTGCTATAGCAGTAATAGAATTTACTTGATGCAGAAATACTGTTTATACTATGAATTCACAAATAAAATGAGCCCTAGCAAGTAACTGCTGCACCACAAGTGTAACCTGGATAATACTGTAATCATGCAAGGGACTTTCCTTTGCTTCAGTGAACTTCTGAGATATTTACAGAAACATCTGGTCTTCCCTCAGGCAAAAAAACTGAGGCAGGATGAAGTTTGCTGGAATAGCTTTTTAAAAGCTAAGGCTCGTTAAACAGGTATAGCACAGTGTGACATACCGGGACACAATCCAGACTGAGGGTGTCTTGCAATGCCTTGCTGAAGTAGCTCCCACCTGGACCATTCACAAACAGATTTCCAGTATGCAAGCCATAGTCTGAGTGTCTGTGTGTAACTACGGCCTGCCCGTTACACCCTGGTTCTTGGCAGCCTTGATAATACTTCAGGATGATGCCAGCATACCCCCAGTCCCAGATTCTCCCCCTGAAATTGTCCTGTACAGCCCAGTCCTCTACTGCACAATTCAGAAATATTACGTTTGTTACGCCTTTAAGGGAATAATATGCTATCTTATTTCCTTAAATGGAGTTACGCAGACACTTCAATTTAAACACACTGGATTACATAAAATAATAAACCAAAGTGTATTAACTGCAAAGAGATTGTAAGTAAGAAGAAGTACAGACAGACCTCGACTTTACGACGTTTGACTTACGGTGAACGGCATTTATGACGTTTCTGAATTGACACCCTGATTCGACTTACGACAATTGGTTTTGACTTTACGATGCTTGGTCCCGCAATGGAATGGTTCCAACTTACGACACAATTTTCAGGAACCAATTGTGTCTTAAGTCCGAGGACTGCCTGTAATGAGGCATAAGGGTCAGAAATGATTACAAGACAAATAAAGATAAGCACTAGTAAGTGCTTTAACTTAACAAAATATATTAGATCCAAGCAAAATTGCTCTCCACATACTTCCAGCCAGGTTCCTGCTCGATGACTCAATATACTACTGCTTAAATGCAAATTAAGGCATACATACGGTCTTCGCTCAACACAGGCCTGTTTGACCAGTTTGGTGCTCTATCAGTTCTGAATGTGCATTCTTAACATCATACAGGAGAATCTTATAACCCCATATGACATGCCACACATTTTATCAGGACAATACTGACCAGCAAATAATGAGTTTTCAAATGATCCCTTACAAGGCATACTTTGTACAAAGATTATTACAATAGGGTTAGGGTGTGAATACAGAGATATGTTCTGTCACACACAGTTCTGATGTAACTGCATCTCTGACCCCACTGCAGTCTCAGACTGTAGCTATTATCTTTCTTTGGATAGGATTTCATAACGCTCTCCCTCCAGACCAGGAATTTAGGCAGCAGTTCCTCCTACTTTTCATTGTGATCACCTTAGCAAGGTTGAGGTTACTTCAGACTTTGATGTCCTATTATTTCTCATGGACAATGACAGGGTTTACAAGTAACCAGCCAGCCTTCACAAGGCACAATACGCTTACTTGGGATAGAAGCATTACAGCAGGGGTGGGCAAACTTTTTGGCCTGAGGGCCACATCGAGGTTCCAAAACTATATGGAGGGCTGGGTAGGGAAGGCTGTGCCTCCCTAAACAGCCTGGCCCCCGCCCCCTATCTGTCCCTCCCACTTCCTGCCCCCTGACTGCCCCCCTCAGAACCCCTGACTCATCCAACTCCCCCTGCTCCTTGTCCCCTGACTGCCCCCTCCTGGGAACCCCTGCCCCAACTGCCCCCTGGGGACCTCACCCCCTATTCACACCCCTGCCCCCTGACAGGTCCACCGGGACTCTCACACCTATCCAACCCTCCACCCCCCGTTCCCCATCCCCTGACTGTCCCCCCGCCCCGAACCGCCATCCCATCCAACCGCCCCCTGTCCCCTGACTGCCTCCCAGGACCCCCTGCCCCTTTACCATGCTGCTCAGAGCAGCAGGACTGGCAGCCGCGCCGCCTGGCCGGAGGTAGACATGCCGCTGCACTGCCCGGCAGGAGCTCGCAGCCCCGCTGCCCAGAGCACTGGTGGCAAGGCAAGCTGAAGCTGCGGGGGAGGGGGACAGCCTCCCTGGCCGGGAGCTCAAGGGCCGGGCAGGACGGTTCCGTGGGCCGTAGTTTGCCCACCTCTGCATTAAAGAGAAAACATTGCATAAACTAAGAAACAGTTTACACACATACTAAGCTTACTAGGTGCCACCCATATTCCAGATGGAGACCATGGTAGGTTTCAAAGCCCTTCAAACCTTTCCAGCAGGGTTTACCCTCTTAGTTAAAGTTTCATATCAAGTGTTGGATCAAGCCTCTAACTAAGTTCAGGCTGACCCTGTATACAGTTTGGGGCCTTTGCTTGCAGGCCCTCTTAAACTTGACCCCCTTAGTCCTGTCCCCTCAGGCTGGGATTTAATTATGCAACAGGTGAGGCTGGCCCCATTTCCCCTTAAAGGGGTGAGTCATCCTGGGAGACCCTCCCCCCCTAGTGATTTTAGTTCCAGCAGAAAGCTTTGTAAATCTCCCCCATGGAGCCAAAATATAATCCCTAGTTCACAGAAACTACACTCAACATTTATAGATAAAATAGTCTTTGAATTTTCCATGTTCCCATGGTCTCAGATCTACCACAAAGTATACTTGAAAAATGCTTAGCTAAATCTACCAACGCTTTTTTTGTAAATATGGTCTGCATTGTAACAAGCTTCATGGACTTTGTCTATGTTAGCTAGGGTGACCAGACAGCAAATGTGAAAATTCGGGTCGGGGTGGGGGTGCGGGGTAATAGGAGCATAAATAAGAAAAAAACCCAAATATCGGGACTGTCCCTATAAAATCAGGACATCTGATCACCCTAATGCAGGCTTTCTTTTTCTCAGTAACAGACCTCTTAAATTGCATTCACACAAGGTGACGTTAACGTATCCATAGCTACATCTCATTCTGTGTCTTAAATATGAGACCTTGAGATGTCTAGTAGCTCATTTATTTCACATATGACAACCCATGTTCCATTGTGATCTATATCATGAGGCTGGACCACTAGTGTTTTATGGGCTGTAAATCAGCACACACAAAGAAAGGTGTTCAGTACTGTTTTAAAGGCAGAAACTCAGCAGACTATTGTATGTTCTGCAATAGGTCCAGTCTACTGACTCACTCTGCTATCAGTGCTTGGGTTTTGAGGCAGTGCCCATAAGATGGCGTTTACGGGGCCCACCACTGCAGCTCCCTAACAGACCATATTTCCTGTTATTTTTAGGAAAACTTTTCCACATATATTTTTAGTTCTGCCTGAAAGCATATGCATTTCCTACTAAAAGTAGTACAGTATAGGAGAAAATCTGAGTGGGTTGATGGGAAAATCACCAAACCAATCTGGGAGCAAGTTAGCAGTGTGCTCATTATGTACTTATTATACACACACAGCTATTGCTTTTCATTCTAAAACAATCAGTAGTGTTTTACACTATCAGTAAACAATCAGTCGTGAAGAAGCTAATTTAAGATACATGGCCTGTGTTTCATAACTGTTTCTCATATTTGATTAGTTTGAAAAAAGTAAATTATTAGACCATTAAATCCAGAGTCTAGTAGTTCTCCTGCCCCCAATGTTGGCTGCATTTTGACTAAAGAACTTATGTGATGACATGCTACACATAGAGATTTACTGTTCCCATTGAGTAATACCCTCGTCACTACATTGGGAAGTGGGGTGTGGAGGAGGAGGAGGAGGTGGTTGGATCAGTGATCCCGGCTAGGGAGCCCGAAGTCGCCTTAAGGGTTAGTTTTGACTGGGATTTAAAGATCTGTTAGCTGAAGGTGTTAGCTAGTGCATTCCAGCATGTTGTACAACTCCAGGCTTTGACTTGACCAGCTAGCACGTGTTAAATGCACACTCTGTGTTGTCTACACTAGACTGTCAGAATGGGATATTTAGCACATTACCTAACAAGTTCTTATAATGCATCTTTTATTCCTAGCCAAGAAAAATCCTAAGACATTTGTTTCCTGAGTAAAAAAAAAAGTGCTACTGCCAGGAGAGGCAGTCCTTGCCTCCCTTCAGGCTCTCCCTCCCCCCACCTCCCAACCACCAGAGACGGACCCTCAGAGGAGACAGGAAGGCATTTGGGCTACCTGAATTCTTTTGGACTTCTCCCCTCCCCAAACTGATTTTTGGTCACAGTTCCCAGCGCCTGGACAGAGAGCAGGGTTCGCTGCTCATACTCCAGATGCCAGTGAATCCTGGGGCAACAACCCCACAAAACCCTACATCCAGCACCAACTCCGCAAAAGGAGGTAGGTGCTTAACTTCCAGTACCTTTGGGGATCAGGGCTCTGGCTTGCTCCTTTGTCCCCTTCCAGTCTGCCAAGTGTCACAAAGCGCCCACATGGAGCTGGGACCGGCTTTTGTTGGCTGGTGAGCAGAAGCCACATTTATTTTAGTGGTAAGATTGCTTGGGGGGTGGGAGAGGAGGTACATAGGTGCTGGAGCTAGAGGTGCTGTAGCACCCAGTGGCTGGACGTGGTTTCCCTTATATCCAGGGTTTACAGTTTGGCTCTCCGCAGCCCCCACTGTACAAATTGTTCCAGCGCCCCTGGGGTAGTGACAAGCTCTCGTAGGGGTCACCCGCTGGAGCTGAGTCTTTGCAGCATGGGAGGATGGGGGGGGCATGACCGACCCTCGTTTCTAGGGTACAGCAGACCCCGCTACACAGCAGCGCTAGCCAGGCCGGTGCCCCGGGTTTTGCGACACTGCGAGGCGCGCAGGCTACCACCCCGGCCGAGCCATTAGCCTTGGGGGGGCTTGGCTGAGTCCCAACGCCAGAGGACTCCAGCTGTTACCCAGCGCCCCGCCCCAGCTCCCTGAGCAGCGGCCGCCCCCGCGCCTGCAGTAGCCGGCTCCGCCATCCCCGCCCCGCAGCCCCCACAGCCCGGAGCGAGCTGGGGCGGAGCCGCCCCCTCCCCACGCGCGGGAGGCCGCCCGGGCTGGGCTGGCGGCGGGCACGCTGACCACAGGCACCCGCGTCCCCTGTGCCGGCAGCTCGGCGCTGCCTGCCCCTGCCAGGTGAGCAGCGCCCCGGGTCCCCGCCGCCACCGCGCGCCCGGAGTCCCCGTCGCCCGCCGAGCAGGCGGAGTCGGGCGCAGCGAAGCCCGGCGCTGGGCGGCGGCGCCAAACTTTGGGCGAGCCCGCCCGGAGCGCAGCGGGCTCGCCTCCCCGCCAGAGCGGCGCAGCGCGGCCCGGGCACGGCTCGGCGGAGGGAGGCGCGGCGCGGTAAGTGTGGCGGGGCCGGGGACAGAGCCGCACTGCCAGAACTAGCGCGCTCGGGCTACAGTTGGGAGGAGACGCCTGCCCCGAGCCTTCCCGCCCGTCCCCGCCTGCCGCCAGTGATCGTCTGGGGGCAGCTCCTTTTGTTCCCCGCTGGCGCCGGACTGGGTCGTTGCAGGGCGGGTTCTTCTCCCCCTTCGGACACGGGGCTGCTCAGCACCAGGGAAGCAGCCCCTGCAGAGAACAAGGCGACCTGTTATTGAGCCCAGGTTTCCCAAGCCAGCAGTAGAGGCTGGCAAAGGTGGCTCTTCCTTTACCCTGGGGCTGGCTACGCCTCAGACCTTGTAATCCTCAGCGCCCACCCCCCGGCGGATGCCCTCTGGGTCGCTGCTCACCTCAATAAAACCTTTAACTTCAGATGCTGGGTGGCTGAAAATGGGCAGGTGAAAGTGATAAGCTCAGAGCCAGTCTTTTAATGTCACCCCACCAAATGCAGAAAGAGAGAGAGACACACACACTAGGGATCCCCGGCTTTTAATCTTCTATAGGCACAAGCTTACATACACAGTGCCTGGCTCTGGCTTTAGTACAAATTTTTAGATCCTGTTAATCAGGAGCAGCAAGGTGGTCATGAATTAGTAAACGGGCAGCATCCCTAGAAAAGTGCACAGGGGATTTTTAATGAAGATTGGGGAATGTGGTGCATGAATTAAACATTTTTTTAATCCAAGTTCACCTCAACCCAATTCCATGTGCTTTACAAATGCAGCATAATATTAATAATAGATTAGTTTGTTTATAAATGTAATGTATACAAGTAACCAGCCAGCCTTTTGATTCTCCTTTTCTCATGACTTCTCTGTAAATCTTCTACATTCCATCATTCATATAAAGTTACGTACATATCTCTAAGGGAATTGTATGATTAGATATTCTAAAAATTATTTATCACAACACATGATGCTGTGCAATAGGTACAGTTTGCCAATCAACACACTATCACAACTGAAGAGCTTACAGTGGGAAAGAATAGCTAGGTTCAGAGCAGACAGGACACAGCAGATAGTATAGATCAGAGAGACATGTGGTTTCTATAGTACTGTGGGAGAGCTTGATTCGTCACCAACTGTGCAAGTTAATATTGTAGAACTTGTCTAGTTTATCTCATTTGTTAACCAAACATCATTTCTTCTCTGCTGGAGTTTCAAACCTCCTCTTCCAACTGTGCTGTGTTAACAAGAAATACTACCTTCAAAAGAAGCAAACTCCACACAGTACAGGAATAAAGAAAAAATGTGTCAGGATGAAAGCTAATTGCTTTTTTGCTTAAAAGAGGGTGAAGGGAGGCAGGAGAAGGGAGGGGAATAGAGAAAAAAATAGGGAGAAATATTTTGAGAAAAGGAAGGATAAATGATTTGATAGTGTATGTTTTCCTCCAAGGTCTGGCCACTGTCTCACGATGCAAAGGGTTGGAACCCTGCGAACCCATCGAACGGTAATTCTCCTGCTGTTATTTGTAAACATGATCTACTCTATTCTCCAGTGCATAATTCTGAGATCTTTGGGAGTCTAGCAGTATTGGACTCTTATCAAATATCCACTGTAATAGCAGATACAGGTAGTTCTCAGGTTTCAGAGTAGCGGCCGTGTTAGTCTGTATTTGCAAAAAGAAAAGGAGTACTTGTGGCACCTTAGAGACTAATTAGTTATCAGGCCACAGTGAGAAGGAAAAGGCAGTTCTGAGGTTTTGCATAGCATTATCTTTGTAGATCATAAAAAGCATCACCTGTATTTATGGCCCTTACTTGTCCTTACTCACTTTGCACAGTATTATAGTGCAAGTTACAAATTAACTCTAACATGCTTTAAATATAGAGCACCAAATTATGCCCAGTTATATCCATGCAAGCACATCGAAAGCATAGGGTTGCATGGGTGTAGCTGAGTAGAATTTGACTCAATATGTGCAAGGAAGACAATGTGATTTTGATATCCTTACCAAAAGTCCCATTAACCTGAAAGGGAGGGGGATGCGACCTGCTGTTCTCTTTCACTGTAGTCAGAAACTTGGTTGGCAACTTCCGCTGAGAAAAATGGGGGTATTCTTCCACGATAAAAGAAATGTTACCTACTTTTTATTTCTTGGTTTAAATTAGAAGTTAATGGGTTATACAGACAATCCAGAACATTACTAATGTTTTCTAGCTATTCTGCTTCTTATTGTGGTGTGCAGTTAAAGTGGTGTTTGTAGCTGTCTTGTGATACTGGCTTTCTTAAAGGAAAATGTCAGGAATTAGCCCTAATGGTGTAGAGCAGCAGGTTTCTATTTACTATCTAAAAATATATGAATAAAAATGTGAATATTGAAAGTACTTTGAGGAAATACATGTCACTATTCCCTTGGTGAAAGTTTGGAAGAGAATTCTATTGACATAGGGCTGTATTGGGTCATTGATCCTCCTGCAGTATTCCCATTGGTATCAATGGCAGTTTTGTGCAAAAGTCAATAGTGGTTTGGGGTATTAGTTTGTGACAAAGGATGTGTTGCTCAGCAGGATCCAAATCTTCCTTCCTTTGCCCAAGTAAATATACTCCACTGTCTTCAAACTGCATTTGAGCTGTATTTCAAATTTCCAGCAGGAGTTATATCTGAGTAAAGATTAAAGGATTGGGCTTCAAATGAATGAGTGAGAAAGTGTGGACGTACCAAGTGCTATCTTGGAACAGATCATTGGCCCATCTTCTGTAGTCTAATATCTCACCTCTGGTAGTGGCCAATACCCCCAGCTTCAGAGGAAGGCAATACAGTAACTTTGGGGAAACTTCTTGCTGAACCTAGCCAGTGGTATTTATGCCCCACAGCCTAACCAAATATCTTTTGTTGTCTCGGTTTAGCTATTGTAACTTTAGATGATACGGTCGCTCATTTGAAAGTCTAACCTTCTTTTGGAACCACACATTATTAACAAAAAAAATCCTATTGCTAATTCTACTTAAATTAGAACAAACTAACTTTAATTTTTTTATGTTTCAGATGAAGTCTGCGTAGACAGTCTTTGGTTTACTCCAATTTTCTGTGTTTTTGCTGTGTTTCAGAGACAGCTCCACTGCTTATTTTGGAGTAGTCCAGTTAGCTGCAACCATGGGCCCTATGGGAGTACTGGTGGAAGAGAACCGCACAAAAGAAGTAAAAATGGAGCTGTACACCAGGCTATACTTGCCAGGCCTCACCACACCACTCAGTGAGCTGGCATCTGACCCCAAACCAGAACTGAAAGACAGTACCAACCTGGTCGAGGTGCAGATAGTCCTCATCATTGCCTATTGCTTCATCATCCTGCTGGGGGTGATGGGCAACTCCCTGGTGATCCATGTGGTCATCAAGTTCAAGAGCATGCGTACTGTGACTAACTTTTTCATTGCCAACCTGGCTGTAGCTGATCTGCTGGTGAATACACTGTGCCTGCCCTTCACCTTAGTTTACACACTGTTGGGAGAATGGAAGCTGGGCCCAGTGCTGTGCCACCTGGTGCCTTATGCCCAGGGCCTTGCAGTGCACGTGTCAACTGTCACCTTGACTGTGATTGCCTTGGACCGGCACCGCTGCATTGTTTATCACTTGGAGAGCAAAATCTCCAAGCGAATAAGCTTCCTGATCATTGGCGTTGCCTGGGCTGTCAGTGCGCTACTGGCTAGTCCCCTGGCCATCTTCCGTGAGTACTCTCTGATTGAGATCATTCCTGATTTCAGGATTGTGGTCTGCTCTGAGAAGTGGCCTGGTGAGGGGCAACTCAACTATGGCACCATCTACAGTGTCTCTATGCTCCTGATCCAATATGTTTTGCCTCTGGCAATCATCTCCTATGCCTACACCCGTATCTGGACCAAACTAAAGAACCATATCAGCCCTCGGGCTGGGAATGATCACTACCACCATCGGCGGCGGAAGACCACTAAGATGCTGGTGTGCGTGGTTGTGGTGTTTGCTGTAAGCTGGCTGCCCTTTCACACTTTCCAGCTTGTCAGTGACATTGACAGTAAAGTGTTAGATCTGAAGGAGTACAAGCTAATCTACACAGTGTTTCATGTCATTGCCATGTGCTCAACCTTTGTTAACCCTCTTCTCTATGGCTGGATGAACAGCAACTACAGGACAGCCTTCCTCGCAGCCTTCCAATGCGAACAGCGACTGGATTCCATTCACCCTGAGGTATCAGGAGCATTCAAAGCCAAGAAGAACTTGGAAGCAAAAAAGAATCATTGCACTGGAGCCCCTACCAATGTCTAAGAATGTCAGGCATACAAAAAAAAAAAGGAATATACTCTGGCCAGAGAGAGATCCGTTTTGACAGATGCACTTTTTATACACAGTTTTAATCATATACGATGGAAGAAAACCAGCAAGTTAAGGTGTCTGTTCTGTAATTCCAGAGAGAGTTGGTTGCCATCAACCATATACAACTCCAAAGAAATATAACAGAGATTTCATTTATGGCTGTCTGTATTGTGGTTGGAAAGAAGTCTCTGCCCCAATCTTTTGCTACGGCAGCAGTAATGACAAAGGCAAGGAAAGTGTTTGCCATTCTTGCCCTAAAGAGGATGAATAGATTAATTGAGCCTCAAAACTGGAATTTGGCAGTGTGGACATTGTATGCTGCAAATAGGGAATCCTTCAGAAGCTCAAAGTATGTTCTAAGAGTGAGGCTGGGGTTTGGTGTAGAAGCTCATACTTTCCATCTCTTCTCTACTGCAACTACTCTGCAAAATGAGGGTTTCCTTAAGAAGATACACCACCATTTTTGCCTCATATTTAAGTAATATGAATAGGGTTACCATAGAATAATTCCTAAAATCAAACTACTACTACTAGAGCATTTAGGTCAGGAAAGTTTAAGTTTCTATCCTATTTGTAATCTGGTTTCTGCTAAAACAAGTGGAGTAATAAATAATTCCTTATGACTCAGCCACAGTTATGCTGGGGAGAAAAATACAAATCTGGGGCCTCATCCTGTATTCACAACATACCTAGAGCTTTCTTTCTGCCTTAGAGATTGCTAAATAGGACAATACACTTAAAAGGGAATTTGGAGCAGGCAGTGAATGCAGACTCGGGTCTTCTGTGAGCACTTCTTAAATTGAGAGGACCACTAATGCTTGAACTTCTAGGTACTACTCCAGTGTCTGAAGTACCATTAACTCTATGGGTTTTGAATTATTCCTACCTAATAAAGTAGGACAAAATTTGATCCTTTTGAAAGGCTGCTAAATATTAATGTGCTTTTCAGTGGTTGTGGTTTTATGTCACACACATCCTGCCTTGGATCTTTTCCCATCATCAGCCACTATAAGATTAAAAATACCTGAATGAAGTGTAACCTAGTAACAGTATGCTCAGTTTATATATATTAACCAGTGAACTCTGCATGTTATAGTAATAGTTACATTTCTTTGGCTCAGGTAGAAAACTTGACTCTGTTGATTGTATTGTACATGGCAACGTGCAACTTTTCTGTGTCTTTGTCTAGCCTCATTGAGCTCATTAAAGTTAAAGAGTTCAAGCTAATTTCAACCACTTTATTCCAAGTTAATTTTGCTGCCTATCTGGAGGTGGGGTGGTGGGGGTGGGGTTTGAGACTCCAATAAGCTGTGATACTTTCCACTTCTCAGAGATATTCTCCATAGCTAAATTTCACTCAAATTCCTTAATTTTTCTATTTCTCATTGTCCTCTAAATTGTTTGTGAATGTTATTACATATGATCTATCTAGTATTTTAGTGTGAGATGTCATTACATCATGGATTTTTATCAGGTGGGGAGATTCATCTTTATATATACGATATCCTGCCCTTGTTTCTTACACTGCCATGAAATCGTTCAGATGTGTATCTTCACACTCAGAGAAGGAGGGAGCAAGAGAGAGGGACTAAACTGGCGTTTACTCAAGTAAGGAAAGATATCCATTACTTTTACAAAGCTTCACCAAATTAATTTTTGTCTCAGTGATAACAGTGCCCAGAATGTTTGTAGTTAGCCCACGCTGTTAAAAAAAAATTTACAGGCTAGGAATTACTGGGAGAGATTACTGATATTTCAAACCTATGATGTATAATTATTATGGAAAGCAGTATGATTCATTTACAGTCAAGTGTGAGAGCTCTTTATGAAAAATACATTAAAATGTTTATCCTCCCCCCAAAAAGCCTTCAACCCCACAACTCTTTAGATATATGTTCTGACTCAAATCTCTTGAGCTTGTTATAATCTAGACAGTTTTAAAGTAACTATGTCTGTGTTGTGCTAAACTACAGTTGAAGGCCTGATTTTCAGGTACATTATGGCTGCTTTATAGCACCTGGCAGTGTGAAGGGGACTCAAACTGGGTATAAATTACATTGACATCCATTTCAAAGCACCTTTACCTTACCAGAGAGGTGTAAAGCAGCTGTAGTGTCAATAAGAATCTGCCCCACAATGCTCTGTTCCCATGGGAAGGCCATGCCACAGTTTCTATCAGCCCAATCCTGTTTTCCTGATGCATCTAAAGCTCCCACTGATGCGTATATGAGGATTTCAGGATCAATCCCTTATCTATTGCAATTTATGCTGGCAGGTCTCTCTGTGTAGATCCAACTGCATCTGCCAGATACGATCAATTTTTACCCTGTACACTTGGTTAAGTACATGTTTTTGTTTATCATTTGCCTCATTCATGTCAAATTCAGGAGGGGCATCCTAATCCTTTATTTACTGATGTATTATCTATCTATGGTACTTCTCTAGGGCCCCAATTACTGTAATATATGACAGGTTTCAGAGTAGCAGCCGTGTTAGTCTGTATTCGCAAAAAGAAAAGGAGTATTTGTGGCACCTTAGAGACTAACAAATTTATTTGAGCATAAGCTTTCGTGAGCTACAGCTCACTTCATCGGATGCATTCAGTGGAAAATACAGCGGGGAGATTTATATACATAGAGAACATGAAACAATGGGTGTTACCATACACACTGTAACCACAGTGATCACCTAAGGTGAGCTATTACCAGCAGGAGAGCGGGGGGGAGGGCGGGGGAGCGGGAACCTTTTGTAGTGATAATCAAGGTGGGCCATTTCCAGCAGTTGACAAGAATGTCTGAGGAACAGTGGGGGGTGGTGGGGGTGGGGAAATAGTTTTACTTTGTGTAATGAATAGAGACTGGGAGTGGATGGGTCAAGGCTAAGTTAATTGTATCCAGTTTGCAAATTAATTCCAATTCAGCAGTCTCTCGTTGGAGTCTGTTTTTGAAGTTTTTTTTGTTGAAGAATTGCCACTTTTAGGTCTGTAATCGAGTGACCAGAGAGATTGAAGTGTTCTCCAACTGGTTTTTGAATGTTATAATTCTTGATGTCTGATTTGTGCCAGTTTATTCTTTTACGTAGAGATTGTCCAGTTGGACCAATGTACATGGCAGAGGGGCATTGCTGGCACATGATGGCATATATCACGTTGGTAAATGTGCAGGTGAACGAGCCTCTGATATTGTGGCTGATGTGATTAGGCCCTATGATGGTGTCCCCTGAATAGATATGTGGACACAGTTGGCAACGGGCTTTGTTGCAAGGATAGGTTCCTGGGTTAGTGGTTCTGTTGTGTGGTGTGTGGTTGCCATTACCCTCTGATCCCACTGAGAGTTACCAAAAGAAACTACAACATTTGGTCAAGAAACTCCCTGAAAAAGCACAAGAACAAATCCGCACAGACACACCCCTGGAACCCCGACCTGGGGTATTCTATCTGCTACCCAAGATCCATAAACGTGGAAATCCTGGATGCCCCATCATCTCAGGCATTGGCACCCTGACAGCAGGATTGTCTGGCTATGTAGACTCCCTCCTCAGGCCCTACGCTACCAGCACTCCCAGTTATCTTCGAGACACCACTGACTTCCTGAGGAATCTAGAATCCATCGGTGATCTTCTTGAAAACACCATCCTGGCCACTATGGATGTAGAAGCCCTCTACACCAACATTCCACACAAAGATGGACTACAAGCCGTCAGGAACACTATCCCCGATAATGTCCCGGCAAACCTGGTGGCTGAACTTTGTGACTTTGTCCTCACCCATAACTGTTTCACATTTGGGGACAATGTATACCTTCAAATCAGCGGCACTGCTATGGGTACCTGCATGGCTCCACAGTATGCCAACATTTTTATGGCTGCCTTAGAACAACGCTTCCTCAGCTCTCGTCCCCTAATGCCCCTACTTGCGCTATACTGATGACATCTTCATCATCTGGACCCATGGAAAAGAAGCCCTTGAGGAATTCCACCATGATTTCAACAATTTCCATCCCACCATCAACCTCAGCCTGGACCAGTCCACACAAGAGATCCACTTCCTGGACACTACGGTGCTAATAAGCGATGGTCACGTAAACACCACCCTATACCGGAAACCTACTGACCGCTATTCCTACCTACATGCCTCCAGCTTTCATCCAGACCACACCACACGATCCATTGTCTACAGCCAAGCTCTACGATACAACCACATTTGCTCCAACCCCTCAGACAGAGACAAACACCTACAAGATCTCTATCAAGCATTCTTACAACTACAATACCCACCTGCTGAAGTGAAGAAACAGATTGACAGAGCCAGAAGAGTACCCAGAAGTCACCTACTACAGGACAGGCCCAACAAAGAAAATAACAGAACGCCACAAGCCATCACCTTCAGCCCCCAACTAAAACCTCTCCAACGCATCATCAAGGATCTACAACCTATCCTGAAGGACAACCCATCACTCTCACAGATCTTGGGAGACAAGCTTACAGACAGCCCCCCAACCTGAAGCAAATACTCACCAGCAACCACACACCACACAACAGAACCACTAACCCAGGAACCTATCCTTGCAACAAAGCCCGTTGCCAACTGTGTCCACATATCTATTCAGGGGACACCATCATAGGGCCTAATCACATCAGCCACAATATTAGAGGCTCGCTCACCTGCACATCTACCAATGTGATAATGCCATCATGTGCCAGCAATGCCCCTCTGCCATGTACATTGGTCCAACTGGACAATCTCTACGTAAAAGAATAAACTGACACAAATCAGACATCAAGAATTATAACATTCAAAAACCAGTTGGAGAACACTTCAATCTCTCTGGTCACTCGATTACAGACCTAAAAGTGGCAATTCTTCAATAAAAAAACTTCAAAAACAGACTCCAACGAGAGACTGCTGAATTGGAATTAATTTGCAAACCGGATACAATTAACTTAGGCTTGAATAGAGACTGGGAGTGGATGGGTCATTACACAAAGTAAAACTATTTCCTCACCCCACCACCCCCCACTGTTCCTCAGACATTCTTGTCAACTGCTGGAAATGGCCCACCTTGATTATCACTACAAAACGTTCCCCCCCGCCCCGCTCTCCTGCTGGTAATAGCTCACCTTAGGTGATCACTGTGGTTACAGTGTGTATGGTAACACGCATTGTTTCATGTTCTCTCTGTATATAAAATCTCCCCACTGTATTTTCCACTGCATGCATCCGATGAAGTGAGCTGTAGCTCAGGAAAGCTTATGCTCAGATAAATTTGTTAGTCTCTAAGGTGCTACAAGTACTCCCTTTCTTTTTGTAATATATGAGTATCTCAAATCTCTTAATGTATGTATTCTCCCAATACCGCTGTAAAATAGTGAAGTGCTGTTATTCCCATTTTATAGGTGGGAAACTGAGGAAGAGAGAGGTTAAGACCCAGATCCTAAAAAGTACCTAGTCGACTAACTCCCATTGCTTTCACTGGGACTGAGGCTATTTCTACACTACAGCCTTTTTCAGCATATCTTGTCTCACTCCCTGGAATATTCCAGCCCCCACAAGTGACATAAGTTACTCTGACAAAAGTGCTTGTGTGCACACCGTTATGTCGTCGGGAGAGCTTCTCCAGCCAACACAGTGTCTGCCATTCACAGAGGTGGTTTTGTTATGCTGATGGGAGAGCTCTCTCCTGTCAGCATAGTGTCTTCACCAGATGTGCTGCAGCTGCATCGGTACAGCTGTACCGCTGCACATGTAGACGTGCCCTGAGTGACTTGCCAGGGTCACACAAGAAGTCTCTAATAGAGCAGGAACTTAAATCTGGGTTTCCTAAGTACTAGGATAGTGCTCTAACCACTGGACAATCCGATACCCGAATTGTAAATGAGATTGGTATTAATGAGAATTAAACAGTTTTTACCTAGAACTGCAGTCTCCCTATCGTTCAGCCAAAATATGAAAGAAAAATGAAAATGTGTGAATTTGAAAAAAATAGTTATGACATTATATGCAATTAAAATAGGGGGTCCGGTTATACACAAGAAGCTGATTTTACTTTTTCAGATGCTCTGCTAGGGCCTACTGAGGGGTTAAGGCGGGTGGCGGGGGGGGAGAGAAAAAAGAAGGAGGGCGGCTTTGTCCTTCCTATGCTACACCTGCTCCTCCCACCACACAAACACCTTTCAGCTCACAGAGAACGGAGGGGATGGCTGTTCTCCTGTGCTCCCCATCGCTGCCTCGGCAGCTGGACACTGCCTCTTTGGTCCTAGTGCTTGCCTGTTTCCTGTACAATGGTGAGTGCCCATGGAGGCGGGAGGGCAGAGCAAGGGGGATGGGATGGGATGGGGTTGGGGGGAAGAGTGGTGTGGGGAAAAGACAGTGGGATAGGGCAGGGGGAAAGAGAAGGAGAGAGGAATGGGCAGGGGAAGCAGGAGCCCAGCCTGTGGCGTGCCCTCTGCAGCAGCCCCAGTGCAGTGACATAGCAGGCAGTGTGGGAGTGGCTGCCAGCAGTAATGGGCTTCTGTGTTAAGCCGCTTCATCCCCCATTCCCGCAGCACCACCGGTCCAGCTTCCACTCTAGGTGAGGGGTGAGAGCCAGTGAGCCAAGGGAACTGGTCTCAATGTGCACACGTCCCCCAGCTATAGCAGTCAAACTACACCTATGGGATGTATCTGGAGAGATTCTATAGATTGAAACAATCCTTTCACAATATATGTTGATTCAGTTTTATGTCCTTGAGATGCCACAAGAATTAATTCTGTGCTACCCCAATGAGCTACTTTAGACGATAACTCCGTTTCTTGTCCTATTTTAGGCACCTCCACCTCTGTTGGATGCTGTACAGCCAGAACTTGACCTCTGGCCCGTACCTTCATGGACCATTCCAAGAGGAAGCATTTTCTTCATGAAGTTATGGTTGGGAGGGCTGACAAGCAGGTCCAGTATCAGAAGCAGAGGGATGTAAGACTGGTACAATGGCATGCTGAGTGGCTGAGGCACTAGGAAAATCTGGAATATGGTTAGCCTGACTCCATGCTTAAATGTGGATGTCTGAGCCACAGGTTTGAGCCCTGGTTAGAAAAATCTTAACTTAGGGTTAAGAATCAGCATAGATGCACAGGCCCAGGGTTTTCTAACCTGCATGAGCTGACTTGAGTCCCACTAACCCTGGGCTTACATTGCAGTGTAGACATATCCTGCTTCTCCACTGGCCTGCACCTTGTAGTCATGTCTCCTCTGTAAAAGAGTCTCTCCACTGGCCTGCACCTTGTAGTCATGTCTCCTCTGTAAAAGAGTCTAATAAAATGCAAATATTTCCAATATATTCGTGATTTGCATTACATTACACTTGGATTTGTAATTAAATGAAAACTATATTATTAAACTATTATATCTGTCGGACATGAAAAGGAATGCTGCACATATGGATTAGTGTAATCCATTCATTGCTTTATGGACTCAAAATTCCCTCAGACACTTCTACTGTATAAATCCAGATGGTGACCCGCAGGGATGGATTTTGCATTTAGCTACTCGAGTATCAAGCACCACAAAACAAAATACAGACCAAGGCCTAATTCTTTTTTACATTACAGTGGTGTAGCTCAAGAATAATGGTTGATGTCCACGAAATTACAATGGTGTAAAACTAATGTAAAACAGAGGGGAAGCAGGCTTCTCTCTCTCTCTGGGCCAGATTTTTTAATGGTGTTTAGTCACCTGAAGATGCAGATAGGCAGCTAATGGGGTTTTCAAAAGTGCTCAAAGACCTATTTGCATCTTTAGGCACTTAGTAAGGGCCTGATTTTTAAAGGCATTTGTCTATTGAAAGGCAAATAAAAAGGACCACATCCATTATAATATTTAGGTCTACCCATAATGAACATTTTAAAGAAGTTAATCAGTTTACAGTCAAACTTATTTTGATGTAATGAACATTTTTCACACAGGAGTATTTAGATACACAGAACCCATATGAAGAAATTTAAGAAAGAAGAGTCTTTTAGGGAAAAGGCTGTTGTGCCCTCCAGTATTATAATTAAGTATCTAAGGCATCTGTTTTTTTTTTTTTATTTTAATTTTTGAAACAAAGTTGGTAGCACTGGACTTGATACAGAATAGAAGGATTTTTTGCTATTAGGCACTATATAGTATCACCTGGCTATTACTGGATAGCTGCATTTGTTCCTTCATGCCAGAAGTCTCTTTTAACTTATTGTCTTTTGTTAGGGAAGAGACAAGATTTTCTGTCCTTTTGAGATAAGAGCACACTTCAGTCTGGCAGCTTTGTAAATGCTCCGTTTGTCTCCAGATCTGAAAGCCACAGCGAGTCCCCAAAGTGGGTTTCTGAGCTGCATTTCCTGCCAGTAGATCTAGCACCTGACATTTTCAAAGCTCCATACACACAATATTGAATTGATACCTGGGCCAGGTAGCTCTATGATTGCCCATTTTAAAGGCGGGCAAACTGAGGCAGAGAGCTACAGAAAGTCACATGGTAAGCCAATAGGAGAGATGGATTAGAATTTGAGACTCCCATTTCTGTGCTCATTCTGCTGGACCATGCTACCTCCCTACTTCAATAGTGTCTATGTTGAACTGCTCAAGGTTGGTATTAAAATTCAGGCTTCCTAGGAGTCACAAAACATGGGTATTCTTGGCTCTTACTTGACTCTGCATGTCACCCAATATTCTGACAGTTGTAACTTCAGGACTAAAGAAGTCACTGCTCTTCTCAACAACCGTACCACGGGGTTGCAGCTGGTTTGCACATCTCTGTTGTCCTTTCAGCCCTTCCACTCATTTGTCAAAACAGTTCATGTTGTCAAGCTTTTCAGTCTCAT
Source organism: Chelonia mydas (assembly GCF_015237465.2). Classification (NCBI taxonomy): domain Eukaryota; kingdom Metazoa; phylum Chordata; order Testudines; family Cheloniidae; genus Chelonia; species Chelonia mydas. Next base: position 61,492,800 of record NC_057852.1, read on the forward strand.
TTACATGGACTGTATGGCCACTCTGACCAGATTGGATAGTCTTCTGTCTAGAATTTCAGGGAGCTTTCCCGGTTACTCATGATTTCAGTCACAGCTGGGGAAAGGGATGGCTGAGTCACTCACACCAGACTCTGGAGATAAAAGAAATCTCAACACTCTTGCTTCTGCCCATTATTAGTGTTCTTTTGCAGAAACAAAAGGGTGTGCACCTTCCAGCTATCACTTCAGTCAGGTTTCATTTCAGTTTTTTGAAAAAATTAGCTCACAAGAGCTTCCACACACGACAATCAATCCCTGCAGCACTCTGTTAGGCTCCCCCCCCGCTGCGACATACATCTGTAAGCTGGAAAGCTCAACTCTGTGGGCTTCTTTTAAAAATCCAAGTAATACCCTTTTGTTGGCCAGACAAATTAAGATTTTTCCCACTGTTTGCCATCTCATCTCTGCTGTCTCAAGCAGAGGAGCTAATTATTTCCCAGCACTCAATGGGCGTTCATGTCAAACTGCGAAGAATCATGAACAAGTAGGAGAGCATTTCTTGAATGCAAGGACCTGCCACTGCTTGTGCTGTACCACAAAAGCATTTCGTGCGTTCACACATTTTATCAAGATTTAGGACAAAACAACTACTGGCTGATTATTTCGAAATTGGTCCATATAGCTGGATTATAAAAATAAGTTTCAGCCTGGATGCTGCATTCTGTGACAATTATATTATCAGCTAGGGGAGGCTCTGAAAATAAAGACGATTTCATACCTAAGATTAGAGGGACACTGTTTAATGAAAGTAGAAGATTTATTTTTCAAACACTCTGAAGCTTTTTTAAAAAAATTAGAACATGAATAGGTTTATCTGCTTTCCATTTATTTAGGAGTCTTTTAGCTCAGGCACAGCACAACCTCACAGGATTGAGGTATTAAAATTAATCACTTCTTCCAAAATGAATGCATTACTAAATGTAATATTAATCAGAACTTTGAGGGAGATAGATCTTTGGAGAAACTTCATTTTAAATTGTAGAATAATATTGTGGAAAATCATGGGGATCCTACAGTATAGCAAAATATCTAAATGCTAGGCATGGGTTTGGTCGAGGCATTTAATATCGGTAATTGTTTATGCTGTATTTCACACCAATCTGTTTAAACCCAATTATTCGCCTGCTTGTCCATACTATAGCTCCAATGAAGGAATATTTATCACATGCTTTGATAGTAGCACATAACAAAAAAATTTAGGTTGGAGGCATTAACTAGGCCACTGTTCTCTGGGATACTAGCCATCAATCTAGTGCTTCCCTCCACTTCTGGGAAACAGGAGTAATAATAATTGTTTGCACTTATATAATGCTTTTCATCCAAAGATCTCAAGACGCTTTACAAAGATGGATAAGCATTATCAGCCCCATTTTACAGATGGGAAAACTGAAGCACAGCCAATAAAGTGACCAGTGGCTGAGTAGAATCTTGAATAGGAGTAGAGAGAGTATTTTATCTCTGTATTTGGCACTGGTGCAACTGCTGCTGGAATACTGTGTCCAGTTCTGGTGTCTAGAATTCAAGAAAGATGTTGATAAAGTGGCGAGGGTTCAGAAAAGAAACCACAAGAATGAGGAAAAGATTAGAAAACATGACTTATAGTGATTGAGCTTTTTGAGTCTAACAAAGGGAAGGTTAAGGGGTGGTTTGATAGCAGTCTTTGAGTACCTACATGGGAAACAAATATTTGATAAAGGGCTCTTCAGTAGAGCAGAGAAAGGTATAACATGGTCCAATGGCTGGACAAATTCAGACTGGGAATAAAGTGTAAATTTTTAACAAGGGTAATTAACCATTGGATTAATTCAGCAAGGGTCGTGGGGGATTCTCCATAACTGGCATTTTTTAAGTCAAGAGTGGATGTTTTTCTAACATATGCTCTGGGAATTACTCTGAGGAAATTCTATAACCTGCGTTATACAGGAGGTGAGACTTGATGATCACAATGGATTGTTCTGGCCTTGCAATCTATGAATCCATATCTTGTGACTCACAGCTCACCCTATCCCCCTGGCTCTAACCTCTAGACCACAGGAATAGCGATCAGGAACATGAAAACCCAACACCCTAGGGTTCTGCTGCCTACACCACCAGCCTGATTATTATTTATTTATTATTATTTATTTGTATTATAGTAACATTGTACTAGGAACTATAAACAGGTAAGAACCTCTGCCCCAAGATCTTACAAGTTAAGTATAAGTTGAAGGACAGACGGGGGGCACTGGGAAGTAATGAGATCATACTGGTTAGAATGATAAGCCCTAGTCACAGCACACCAGCTGCACAGCAGCATAGTTTTGGTCTATAGTATTGAGATCTTGAGAGTCTCATCTTAAGCCACATAAATAATTGCAGTAACAACTACCAGTACTATGGCTGAGGAAAGGGGTCAGAATATAATAGGGGAGGGCTTGTTGTCTACAGTTCGATTGTTTCATAGATGCAATTTCATAGTTTACATATGTTATCTGTAATCAAAGAGTGAGTAAAAAAAAAGAGGACAGGAACTCATTAAGTTTAACAACCTAATTCATCTGCTTTCTTAGTTCTAACAATGTAGAAGGAAAACTACTATCCAAGCTTTGCTTATAAATGACCACAAGTATATAATATGAAAGGAAAAGGTGAAATAAACAAAACCCTCAACCCATTCAAAAAGGCAAACTATAGAGTTTGCCTATAAACTATACAGTTTGCCTATAAACTATATAGGCAAACTATATATAAATTATACAGAGAATTTCTGTAGGTTTATAATTCTCAATCATAACTGTTTCCCTTCTAACTCTGATTGAGAATCTCCTAGAGGTGAATAAACTCCATTGCCCTTCCCATGTTAAAACAGGTCTACTTTCTTTCAAATTAGCTAGAAACATTATCTCTGTCTGGTATATTCTGCCATAAACTGCTGTCTAGGGTATTTTATAATTCTTTTCTTCTGGCTTAGGTTAAAATCAGGGAGGTAACCTCCTCTGACCCCATTTCATATAACATACGACTTTTGTTCCTGCAACACCTGTTCACAGTCTGTGGGAGGAGTAAATGTGACAGTTTAAGCTCCTTCCAGGCCCCTCTTTCAATGTATTCTGGTCTGCCAGGGCACAGTACTCATAATCTATAAAAAGTGTATAATCCTTCATGTTTATTGCTTAGCTTATTACTCCTGAGAAATAGAAATGGCAGCTCAGTGATTTTCTATGAGATTGTATATATAGGAATGTAGTGTCTGTTACCAAAGTGTTATGTAGAACATCCCAGCCTTTTGTTAGTATGGCTGCAGACTATTTATTTTGATTTAAATATAAAGGGGGAACCTATTTCAGGCTGCAGGCCCCCAACAATTATTTAAAACAACAATCTATGCAAAAGAATAACGAGTAGGCAACGTGACAAAAACACATACAAGAGCACATTTCAGGGGGAGGACTCAGGCCTGCCTCTAGCTACATCCCTTCCTACTCCTCATTGAAAGGTGCTGAAGTTTGACTAAAGAAAGCTATTTATTAATGCCTAGTTTGTATATTTTTGTTCTTGCCCCTTGGTGTTCAGAGTTGTTTCTCACACTGTAGGATCTCCTGCTCAGTGCACTCATTGTCAGCAAGCCAGATACAGTAGCATTTTGTGATGGTGATGATGCTAACTGTACTTGAAAAAACGGATTCTCACTCCCCCCAATTCACCATGAAACAGTTTTGCTCCTAAGATCTATAAATTGTGGTATTCACTGTAGTATTGGTAGAGCACTACATCTTTCCAAATCTACTGACATTTAAACAGCAGGGAAAAAGCAACCATTGCAAACAGAGCTACAACTCTATCATAGCAGGACTTCCCCTTTAAAGCAATTCCCAAGCAGACCTATAAAGACCGTTAAAATGAGGGAAAGAGCATAGTCACCTGATCCATTGAGTCCAGACAATCAAAGGTGGCTGGCTCTGATGCTGGCCACAACACTGCCTTGGCTATGAAACTGACATGCCTTAACTGTATCAGCCTGATGAGCAATTGGCTTGGGGGAACGTTGACTTCTGATAGTAGTCATTCAAATAATCCCAGCATTTGATTGTATATGAATATTTGCATCCAGAAGTATTTACCATACCTAAATACTCTGGTGATTGGTGCCATATACAAACCTTAGATGGAGAAGTACCAGCTTCTATGAACAGCCTGGGGAAGATCTTCAAACGTACCTGAGGGATTTAGGAGTCCAAGTCCAGCATTGGCTTTCAGTGGTTCATGTGCATTTATCTCACTTGGCAGTGAGATTTTTATCACTCACTCATTTTATTTCTTACCAGTCAATGCAAATGAATCTTTTTTCATTGCAAAACCAGGTATACAAAAATACTTCCCAGTAATTCCATCCACTCAAAATCCTCAGCATAATTCCCCAACAAAACATGATTTAAATAAAATTCCTTATTATACGAAGAATCGGAATATATACATCTCCAGAACTATGCTTTACAGTTATTTGTCCTGTGGTCTCTTGAGAAGGTCAGACATTGTCCAGCCCCTCTAATTACTTCTCTTTTGATTACCTGTGTGGCTCTTGCAGATTCCTGTCAGCCTAGAGCTGGTAAGTAAGAAGAGACAGAAAAGATAAGGAACAGAAAAAAGTAATCAAAGGTGCTTCAATCCTAGTGAGGTGAAATCTTCTGCAGTCCCAACTGCATTTCAGGCAGGGTTTTTAATTTAGCCTTGGCAGAGTGGCTGGAGGGAACACTAATTACATCAGCCACTCACATTTCCAAGAAAGAAAGTTACCATGGGGCTGCACAAAAGCATACGGTACTAACTGCTGCAGGGAGGGATCAGATGCAGATGACTGAAGATACAGAGGGACCCAAAAGCATGGGACCTCTATCATTGGTCTCACTGCCAGAGGAGAAGTATGAGTTGTGAGGCTGCTGTATGGCCCCAAGCAATCCTTTTATCTGATTGTTTGATTGTGCTTATAGCCAGCTTGGATCATGTGCTTTACCTTGCCACCATTTCAAAATCCTCATGACATTCAGGCAATAAGTGATGAGGGTCTTTTAGCAGAATTATCCACAAAAGTGGGTATTTTCTGGTATTCCACAGATATTTTAGATCATGAATCTATCTGTGGTGCCTGATAACTAATCAGTCACCAAAACTCCCTGAAAAAGCACGAGAAGCAGGGAGACAGCTTTCACATGACAGTTTTTAGCCTTTTCTAGTTATGCTGAGGCAGTTTCAATGTCCCCTACATTACTGATCACCACTGGAGATTTCTAACTGTCTAGCACTGAGATGAATCCAGGACTTCCATAAATGATACTTCATTGTGCCAGGACGGTAGGCAAAATAGGGCTCCCACAAGTAGATACAGTTGATCCTCAATCTCTAGAACAATACTGTCAGTTAACGTAGGCACAAAATAAGAGGTTTGTTTTCTTTAAAAAAAATAGTAAAAATAATTCCATGACTTAAACAATGTTGAACATGCTGCACAGGGGAATTTAAACATCCCTCTGCAGTATTTGAAACTCAGACACAGCAGCACTCAGCTGGAGCCTGATTTTCTGATGTGATGAGCACTTTCAACCCCCATTGACTTCAGTGGGTCTCAGTACTCTCACAGGATTAGGTCCCAGGTGCAGGAAAACTAGAAGCTGACACTGAATAGAAAACATATAGCATAGTTTCATTGTCCAGCCTAAAAGGGGAACAAAAGCAAACCAAAGGAAGAGTGAATGGGTAAGTTACATTTATATTCCCTCCCACCCCCATTTTTAATTGTCTAGGGTGTTAATACAGGAAAGTTTGTTTTTGTAATAAATTATTTAAAAGTTACAATGACCCATACTTTTATAACATGACTGCAGGGATAGTAAAAGGTCATCTAGTCTATAAAGGCATTGTTGTGTTCGTATAGTTTATGAGCAGGAGGGCACTCAATGCATGGAAGATTCAGTCAGTTCTGAACATTGTGGTACCCAGCAACTCAGGAATACTGCATTCTAATGTGCTTTGTCAGGTATTTAATTCTGATCAAGAATACGCAACACAAATTCTCCAGGTCATGGTTGGTTTGTGCATCTTTCCTGAGGGGCTCTACTGAGCTTTCCAAAAGCTGCATGCCTGTCAATTGGCACCACAAAAATATTAATTTTGAAATGAAAGACTGTAAACCCAACCCTTTTTCTTCTCCCTGTTTGTCACCCTCACTCACTGTGTCATGTCTAATAAAAGATTGCAAATTGTTTGAGGCAGAGAACTGGCTATCAATTTGTACTGTGTGGTGCCTATTACATTCATTCTTGTGTCTTGCAAAATAATAAATGATAATAATCTAAAGGTGGAGAAGAAAAGTCATACCTGAGTAAATGGAACTGAGGAACATATCATGCAAAGAGGGAAAGTGTTTCTCATTTATTTACTAATTTGATATATCTAATGCACCTTCTTTTTGAGGTCAGGGTGCAGGTACATTATTTAGCTGTACTTATTAAATTAACAGCTGCATCTTTTTTCAGAGGTGGACAAAATAACCTACTACAAACAAAGGGCCAGATTTTCAACTGATATAAATCATCAGTATGGTTCCATTGACTTCAGTAGCACCGCGGCACTTTACATCAGCTGGTGTGTTTGGCCCAAGGAATTTCTCCATCCCGTTCGTCAAAGGCAATTGCCTGAGAGAAGAGTTGGGCCATGTACCATATCAAGGATCCTCTACAGAAAACACTGCCATTAGCTCTCTCAAATTTAAGTCTTAGTACTGTTAGCTCAAACCCCTCAGCTGACCTTCAGCTACCATGGCAAATCTTAAGGAAAGATCACTAATACCCAAGCCCCAGGCTATTCTTATGAGGTGCACAAGGAAGTACATCATAGTAGTTTATAACATGTTCAAGAGACAGAGACAGCAGGGATAAATTGCACTAATGCAAATCATGACTAGCCTTCTCTGCACTAGAGGGTTTGCATTGGTGCAGCTACATCAATGGCTATAAACAGATGGCTGAAATCAGGGCAAATTCTCAATGTAGGCAAGGCCTTACCTGTAAGACATCTGTCATTTCACTATTATTATATGAGCCACTGGGGTGCACCACCTGAGCAGCTCATGAAAATTATGGAGTGTGCTCCAGAAGGCCAAGAGCCTTCAGTCATTGGCAAAATGAGGTACTGCCTCAAATACAACTGTTCAAGTATGCTCATGTTTTTATTAAATAAAAATATTTTGAAACATTTGATTTTTCTTAAATTATTTTGATATAAAACAGATTAAAAATTAATTTAAAATATTTTAAAAGAATTATTCCAATTATGCTTTTTTCCCCTGAAGTGAAACCATTACAGAATTTAGGAACCAGATCAATCCCCATGTCTGCAGGGACTTTTTGTCATATGGCACTTACATCTTTCCATCAGTAGCCAATAAAATTCACTGGAGTTAACAAGAAAACTGATAGCTGACAGCTGCACTTGCTTCAGTTCCTGTTCCCATGGAAACAGATGTCAGCAAGCCAAACACTGGATAAGGATCTTAAAAAAATTAAATCAAGTGCATTAATCCATTTTCAGTGATCTGATACTATTTCCATTGGATCTGGAAACAATCAACCAACCAACCAACAGAACTGCAAAATCTTGTGCAATTGCACAGGCTACTACCAGGCTATTCAACATAACTAGAACTTATTGAAAAGTGGCTCAAAGTATATACACATTTTTGCACAAAATATTTTTGACCAGCTCTAACAATAACTTAGAACCTGATCTTCAGAGATGCTGAGAACCTGCAAATCCTGTTATCGTCAATCCTCAGCAGTTTCTAACACAGTGGGTGAGTTAGCTATTGAGATTGCGACTGGTAGCACTAATAAAAGGCCTGAGGAAAAACAAAAACATCCTGTCTATTGCCAAGAGAAACACCCACCCCCCAACTACAATGCTCTGAATGTCCATGGAACAGATTTCAGTAGGGATTTTTATTAATGATAAACATTTTAGGATTTCACTTGAGAGGTAACTGCTAATATAAGCCCTTCCCTTCATTAACACAAAAAATAACTTCTCTTCATCAGTGCAAATACCATCTTAATAAGAAGCCAAGGGACTTTGAATTCTGTCTGTTTAAATCTTTGGTAGGCACAATGCAATTCCAGTCTGCAACAAATGTTTTAAATTTAAAGACTTAAAAATAAGTAGTGATAGTTTTGTAGGAGACAGATGAATCCAGAATACCTACCTCTGCAAAAATTATTTCATTTTTTTGTGTCCTGTATGCCAGCTTATTCAATTTCCCCTGAGACTGCCCCCAAAACCCGGAATTTTAGTACAAGATTTAAGGCACAATTGTAAGCTTGTTTACATGCATGAGCTGGGAAGTAAAGGGGCATGAGGCATCCTTTTACTGCACTGTGTGGGCTACCGACATCAGAGGTCACACACTGTTAATAGCTGATAAACAGTGTTGCACAGAGGAAACTAACTGTAGAGCACAAGAAGAAGTTTATTGGTTTTACAAAACTTAAGACAATATTACATATTTTCAAGTGTCATCTATTAGCACTTTATCTATAACTAACTAGTTACTTATACACAGAGATAGAACTGTCCTGTAAGTTACCTTGCTTGGGGCACTACTGCTTCTCCCATGCAGGTGAATAGGAAGCAGGGAAGCCATGGCTCATCCTTCCCCACAACATGTCAACCAATCAGCTGAGCCCTGCGAGCCAGGGGAAAATGTGCCAGGAAAAGGGCTGGTGCAGCTTACTTCTCCCATGGGGGAATTGTGACCATTAAAGCCACAACACTCCATCCCTGCTTCTCCCTTGCTAAAAGTCAGTGTGTCTCCTGGTCTGCTCCTGGAACAGCTCAGCTACACACTGCCCTTTACTCAGGGTGGATTGTGACGTGCCAATCCAGCCCCAAAGAATTAACGAACAGGGTATGACAACCCAATGCACTGGAGGATCTAGTTTCATAATTGAAACACAAACACTAGGTTGGAGGATATTCACCCACACTAAATCTTGGATTCCTTGTTTGTTTTTTAAAAAGGTAACTTTCTGAGAAACTAGGAATCAGCTTCAGAAAAAACGGATGACAGAAGCAGTGAATGTATTATTTTTCTCATTAAATGCCAGTTACTGATAAAATCTTGACTGCCCTATATAAGCCTTACACAGGAAAGCTGCATTTCTAAAATGTCCAGGGAAATTAGCCAGAGTGGAATTTTTTTTAGACTCCAAAAATCATTTTCTGCTTTAGAGTTTGGTAATGTTGCTGGATTAGGGCCAGTCCTGCAGCCCTCACTCACATTACTTGTCCCATTCAAATCAATGGGCCTATTCATGTGAACAGCCATATTAGCCAACACATAGACAGAGTCATAGAGTTTAAGGCCAGATGGGACCACCAGATCACCTAGTCTGACCTGCTGTATATCACAGGCTATCAGCATCATCCAGCACCTGCATGCTAAAGTCAATAACCCTAATTATACAAAAGTATTACAGCACACAGGAGACTAGACTACCATGTGCAGGCAGAGAACAGGAGAGACTGAGGTGCACCATTGCCTGAGGCCCCCTAAAGCGGCAGGGAAATAATTAAGAAAGATATGCCCAGATAACTCTGGCAAGTGATCTGCACCCCATGCTACAGAGAAAGGGGAAAAATACCAAAGGTCACTTTTAAATATTTATATTAGGCATAGTGTACATTACATTAATGGGAATTATGTGCATGGTATTAATGGATATACACTACATATAAATAAGTGTTTGGAAGTTATGTTAACTGAACATATTACACTCTCTTCACAATTCTGTTCACGCATGTCAGATATCCCACCACACTTTGCAAAGCTGAAGTCAGCCTTGACATTAGAAAATAGGAAGCCTGTCAAAGCCAAGGTACATAAATGCTCTGTCCCAGCACAGGTTGGGATGTACCTCTATGCCCAGCTGGTTTGGAATGTAATATCCAAAACAAAAGATAAGTACAGAACAAACCAAGAAGTTAAGGAACTATTACAAACTGGTGAGTTTGATTTTAATGATATGTAAAGAGCTTTATAATTTGTAAAATCACACTAAAAATACTACTAGCTTAAATGTGGATCTTTGAAACACACATTCCGTGTAAGGTGAACTCACTGAGAGAATTTGCTTCTTAGAAGGAGGGTATGTATGTCTCCTTTTCATATTGTACTGCTTTGTCTTCAGACAATACATTTGGCTGAGTTAGGTTATTTGGTCTCTTGAACAGTTTAAAGAATGAATCACAAGTGTAGTCAAACAATTGGCGAGGCAGCCAGGTGCCTTTACCCGAATCAGTTTGGCACAGCATCACAAACTCTTCATTTGGGTTCAGGATACTAATCCCATAGAGCTAGTACTCTGGGGGCTACTGGTTCTAGTTACACTTGTAGCGGGCCAGCCTGTGAGGAAGGGAGTTTGTAAAAAGCACTATTTCGGCAAAAGGCCTTAAGTACTGTGGCAAGATGGCCAATGTTAATATGGTGGGTCCTGCACTTTTCTTGGAAGAGGGGCTAAGGAACCACCTATTGCCCCTACTCTTGGGCCGCCAAGGTCCCCGCTAGTGGGCCAGAAAGGTGGTAGAGGACGGAAATGGGGGAGGGATCTGGGTTTGCTTCTCACTCAGAGCCCCAGCCCCTCTCAACCCCTGCAGGTTCTTATCCTCTTCCCCCTTGGGTGGGGAACCTTCGGTCCTTAGACGCTAGGGCAGGATCTCCCTTACTTTGGTTCTCTGGTCTTTCAGCTCTTACAACACACCTCCAAGCTCCAGTCCCCTCTCCTTCCTCCTCCCCACAACTGCCTGAAGCAGGGGGTTTTATTAGGTTCCTGACAGGGCTTAATTGACTACAGGTGCTCCAATTAACCTGAAGCAACCCTCCCTAGTCTACAGGGAACCATGCCTTAATTAGCCTAGGGCTTATATATTTCCCCTCTACCACTGCTCCCTGGCCCTCTTGTATCACAGTACCAACAGGTTAAAGAATGAACCGCAAGTATAGTCAAACAATTAGCTACACTTTTGAGTCAATAGCCAGCTCAGGAATTTTGTAATGGGATATAGAATCTTTCTGTACTTGTTTCAGTTTGGCCCAGGATGATAACCAAGAACAGTCACGGTTCCACAGTTCTTTGACAGGCCATGTAAAATGAGTTGATGAATCAGTCCAGGTACTGCTAGACAGATATCTACATAACAAAATGACTACTACTGCATGTGCTAATTAGTAGCCTTGATGACAAGCCTTAGCAGAGAGGTCAAGATTTTGCTTTGTTATGGGGCCTCTCTGCTAAAACCTGCTATCAAAGTTAATTAGTACACCCCAACGTGGGGTGGTCATTTGCTTCAACCCTGCTGTCCCAGTGCTAAACGTGGCTTCTCTAGGTCAGGACTGAAGGTTTGTCATGCATCTGCATTCTTTCTGCTCCCAAAATTTTCACTGAAGCAGATAGTGGTTTTGGGTGTGCAAGGAATGTGGTATTGGGCTGACTGGCAGGAAAGCCTGTACTGCCATTACCCATACTGTACCTGTTCTGTGGATGGATGAAAATAACAACTTCTTCACTGTTGCCAATCCAGCACCTTTCAAGAGCAGCAAACTCACAACAACAAAAAGGGTGAGGACAGATTTGGAAATATTAAGATTTTTCTGTTAAATTCTCATGTCTCAAAGAACAAGATGTTTGCTGCCTGCCTTCAACAGATAGATAACTTGAGGCTTATTTTTAGGAGAAATTATTTGCTGACTAAACATCAGACAGCAGAATGCTAAACATATGGCTGTATAATATAATATGAAGAGACAAACAGCCTGAGTCTTTTAATAATTGAAAAATATTGATTTACTAGTGGCAGTATTTTCATTGGGGCAACTGGGTGATTTGTTGCAGTTTATGTGAACTGCATGTACAGTATAAAGATGTAACCCCCCTAAGTAACTAGAGTAGTCATATTATTCCAGTGTGATACTCCAATATATTTTATAACCACCATCAGTGATTTGTGGGATCTTGAAGCTAAATATGGAGGGGGGGAATGAAGGAAATGAGTGGTTGAAATTATCAATACCTATCAAATGGATGTAATAATATGCTGAAAGGAATATTGCCAGGTATATTAAAATGATGGTTTGGCTCAATTACCTCTAAACCGCAAAATAATTCTTTATGTAGCATATAGTGTACAGATGCTATATTGTTAAGTTGTAAAAACCTCTGTTAATGCGAAGTTACGGTAGCATATCTGTACATTAAAAAGTCAGGTATTACAAATGTTAAGAGTTCAATAACTTAGCTGCACAGCACATAAGAGGACTGATCCCCAGTCAAACTGCATAGTTCAAAAGCAGATGCACCACTACAAGGGCCTGATTCAAAGCGCAACTGAAATCAAAGATTCCCATTGATATCAATGAGCTTTGGCTCAAGGCTCCAGTGTGCAAAGCCCTATCTCACGTGTGGAAATGGCAGAATCTAGTTTTGTTCAACACATCAGCTACAGCAGTTTTCAGAATGTTGTGAAATCCTAATTGGTTGATTGCTTAGCTTTTACTTCCTGGTAGAATGCTGCGTCTCAAGATGCTCTCACTGTGTTTAGAAAAGATATATTATATACAAATAACTAGAATGCCAAAGGAAAATAATCTATAATTTATGTTAAATCAATAGAATAAAAAACTTGTTACCAGTGTTGGGGGAATATCATAGGATATAAAAGTGCTGTCTTGGTGAAAATTGCTAAGCTGTCATTTTTGGCTCTCATGTTATCACTGAACAGAATTACATTCTTATTTTATAAATTAGGTCCTGATCCTGTAAATACTTACGCATGTGCTCAACTTTCAGCACATGAGAAATCCCACTGAAGTCCGGCTGGCATGGTGGGGATAGAGCTATGGCTTTTCTCACTCTCTGCCCCTCTTTACCTCCTCCCCATCCAGGAGCTTCAGTGCTGAGCACTGGGGAAGTAGCCCACACTCTCCCCATTACATCCACAAACAAATAGGTGTGAGGGGTCTTACTCCCCTAAACATCTGAGAAAGTATTGGGACAACCTAGGCCAATAGGAGCAGAATCAGACTCAATCTTAGGGTAATGGGATACTCCTAGATGGATTGTCAACAGTAGGGATCTAAAACCATAAGCCTTTGCTACCCTCTGAGGTCAAAGGCTGTAGCAGACTCTAAACATCTGTGTGTGCCAGCATTTAAAAGGGATGAAGAGCTACACTGACTAACCATGGATTATATTAGGTTTTTCCCTTTGTGTTACTATTCTTAAAACGCATTGGTAGAAATATACCATGTAAACAAGTCAAAATCCACAGTTTCCGTTTCCAAAGACATCGACAACAGAGCCCCTGTGGAATGAAATCAACAGACAAAGATGCTGCCTATGGGCCTTCCACTCTCAGCATATTTCTTCCATCCCTTGAAATTCTCAGCCAACTACATTTGCTAAAGGCAAAGAAGCAAGTACTTTTTATAATTATTCTGTTCATGCTCTGTTCTCAGATATTCTCATTGTTACATTCATTTTTCAATTCATTTGTGCCCACTCCTGCTTTAAAATGAAGTGTGAAATTTTTTGATGTAAACAATTAAATATCTAAATTTAGATAAGAAAAAAGGAAAAAGAGTTCATACATTAGAACTAGGGTAGGGGGTGATAAAGAATCAGAGTAGCTGTTCTACGACAGTTTCATCTGAAAAACACATTTTGTTCACAGTGCTTTAAGTGGTCCAGAATTCCTTAGATGACATTATGCAGCCAGTACACAAGGTTATTCAGCAGTGATATGGGCAGCATACTGTATACAGAATGAAGCACTGTACTATGCAGCCGGAAAAAAGAAATAGCAGATTCTCTGCTGAGCTTGACAAAAGACAAATATAAAGAGGTCTGCTGGCAAAAGGGAAAGAAACATTTATAGAGTTTATGGTGAAAAGGTTTTATGGAAGTAAATGTTTCTTATCACTGGTACTGTTTCCAAATAAAAGATAGTAAATGACAATAAGCTACAATTAGGATAAATGTCTGTCAGAACAAACCATTTAGATGATGCAACTTTGGAATCAGATTAGGGCTATTTAAAATGGCTCATTATTGTCTTTAAAAGTGCCCATACATTTGAGCATCTCAGACCTAGTGGAAATTTAGATGACAAATTGCAAGGTGCTGAACTCCTGGAACAAACATGGACTTCAATGGGAGCTGAAGGTATTCAGTGGCATCTAACAGGCAATGCACCACATTTAGCAGGATCAGGTTGTTCTACTTTGTATAAATAATTAGATATTCATAAGGTCGGAGAGAGAGATTGACTGATTGTCTCTAAGGACATATGGTTAGGGACCCGCCTGGGAAGGGGGTGACCTGTATTCCAGTTGCAGTTCCAATTAATTTTTAATTATTTATGCAAAGTGGAACAGCTCCAACAAGAGAGACTGAGAAAGGCCCATATAGACTGCCCTGTTGTCCAATGGTTAGTTAGGGCACTCATCTGAGATACAGAAGAACTGGGTCCAAGTCCCTACTCCAAATTGAGCAGAAGAGGGATTTGAACCTGGGTGTCCCAAATCGCAGATAACCGCTGGGTAATTTTGTAAAGTGTGTTGGTGGGGGAGGGGGGTACGGGGAGGGGCAAAGGGAAGGGGAAGGGGCTCCTCCACTTTCCCAGGTTTTTGTGGGAAAGGACTGATCTGGTATAGGTGCCTAACTCGAGGAGAGAGTTTCCAGCTGTGAATCATGAGTAATGGAGATGCCTAAGTCCCTGAGGGGGCCTTAAGTCACCCCTCTCCACCGTATATTGCCATCAGGCAGTTTCTACCTCAGCATGCTGGCTTTTATGAATCTCACTATTCTAATGGGCACCTAATTCTCCCCATGCATGGTATAGGGAGATTGGGCACCAAACTCAGGGCTGTGGAGCCCACTGTGAGTCAGGGTATCTAAACAGAGGTGTGACAATGCTGAGCCTAAATTCCCTTTGTGCTTCTAGCCCTTCATAATCTATTGTCTAAGTCTTAAATCAGAGGTGGGTGGAGGTTTTTAGAAGAAACTTTTTTTTTTTTTGGCCAAAAAAATGCAGATCCAGGTTGTTCAAAACATTGTGAATTTGAGTCAAATTCACCAAACTGTTTTGTTTAAAAAAGAGAGAGAGAAAAAAAGAAAAAATCCAGAAAATTCAAACAATTTATTTTAACGTTATCAAAATGAGACTTTGATTTTTCAATCCAACAACATTTTGTTTAGAATTTAATTCATTTTTTAAAAAGGAAAAGTTTACAAAATCTCAAAAACCCCGTGTTTTGATTTGAGTTAAACAATGTTTTTCAACCCAAACTGAAATATTTTGACTTTTTTAGTTCACTGAAAATTTTTAAAAAATTGTTTTGGGTCAACCCAAAAGCCTTTTTTTCCCCTTCTGATTTTTCAGTTTGGCCAGAGAACCAAAATAAGTTAGTCTCACAGTTCTGTTTGAAATATCAACAAAGTGGCATATAACAATTTTCATACCATTAGTGAAATGGCTTGTTAAATTGTTGCCTGGCTGTACTGTGTAGGCAAGGGTAGCCTCTGTCAGAGGAAACAATTTCCTTGAACTATTAGCATAAACAACACTTAGTAAATAAAACATTTTTAAAATGGGATTTATAAATGCAGTGAGCTAGACAAGAATATAGACAACAAGGAAAAGGAAGAGAAACCATGGAGCAAGCAGGACAGCCAACCACAGAAGAAAAGCACCTGTTAGAGACATACAGAACTAGGTCAAGATGTACTCAAACCACAAGATTTAACACAGGAAAATCCCAAAAGAAAAGGAAGTAGGGAAAGGGATTCATAGCCTAGAAAGACTGGAGGATAATAAAATATGAAACCAATCTATCAAGATATGGATATTACAGGATTAGAATATGAATATTACAGTATTATCAGCATTAAGAATGAATATTTAAAATTATTAGCATAATTGACAATGATTATGTACTGTATAAATGTAAAGAAACATGAGGGACCGCAGAAGGTTTTGAAGTGAAAAACCAGTTGTGTTAAAAGAAACCAGCCCCGCCCCCCACTGCATACACAATAGGGCTGCATGAAAATTTTCCATCCAAACTTCTTTTTAATTGGAAAATTGGGGGGGTTGATTCAAGTAAAACTTCTGCAGAAGGTGCCTTCTGTCCACAGGAAAAAATGACTTCATTGAAAAACCAAAAACTTGATTTTTTTTTAATGAAAAGTCAGCTTCCTGCAGAAAAAGAACCATTTTTAGGATGGAAAGCTGGAAAATAAGAACAACAAATAGAAAATTATCTTCAGGAGATATAGAACATTAACCTGCCCACAACACCTCTACAGAATGAATTCCTCAGGACCTCTAGAATCTAGCTGAGCTTAGCAGTCAGCTGCGGAGGAGAAATGGCATCCCAAAGCGGGACGGACACCCATCACATAACTACTCTGCTCCTCCAGAGGCAGGGTCTCTGATACCACATCCCATCTGTCATATCTGGGAGTGATGTAGAGGGAGAAGAGAAATCCTTGACTAAAGTGATGTCCAGAGGAACAGAATGCCCCATTCACCTGCTCTCCCACATCCGTCTCTGCCTTTTTCCATGCCACGTCCCATCTATGGATCCACTCCCAAGTATAGACTGCCAAGCAACTGCCCTGTTTTCAAATCTCTGCTTAAGACTCAATTCCTGTGCAAGGCCGGCAAGAAACAAGTTAATAATGAAACCTTTATACTGAGCCTCTGCACATGCCTGAGTAACTGCATGATCATCTACTCCTATAACCCTCCCACTTCTACTCTGTTACCCTCATTCCTTGTGTCACATCAAATTAGATTGCAGACTTTTCAGGGCATGGGCCATGTCTCTGTTGTTTTGTAAGGCATCTAGCGCACTTTGTAGTACAGTAAAAATAATTATTAATTCATAAGGTGCAACTTGCCCCTGTAGAGAATCCAATGGATGTTCAGGTGAGGATTACAAAGGGGATGGGCAGAATCTGAAAATGTAGCACACCTTGAAGGAGAGAGGGGGTATGGGACAGTGATAGAGCAATGAATAGGCGATGCAAGCTAAAGGTTTCCTAAGGAGTATAGAATCATAGAATATCAGGGTTGGAAGGGACCTCAGGAGGTCATCTAGTCCAACCCCCTGCTGAAAGCAGGACCAATCCCCAATTTTTGCCCCAGATCCCTAAATGGCCCCCTCAAGGATTGAACTCACAACCCTGGGTTTAGCAGGCCAATGTTCAAACCACTGAGCTATCCCTCCCCCCAAATTGCAAATTCAAACCACCCCATGCTAGTGTAAAGCTGTTTCAAAAAAAAAAACCACCAGTGGGCGACTAAGGGAAGGGTGATGATACACGTGCACACCAAACCTTCTCACTCCCTTCCACCTGTGTGCCACAGAAGGGTGAATGAACAACTATATCTCACTGCTGTGTATGGTTTTAAAGGCAATAGTTTGGTTTGAGAGAGTTAGATTACTTTATGAGGCTAGAAACAGAACATTTAAATTCATCTGGGTTTAAATGCCATCTCAGGTGATAACTGAAAATTGATTTTATCAAATGTAGTCCTTTGAGGATCATAAAACCTCCAAACTATCTGGCACAAAGCATGAGTGACAGTTTGTTCCAGACTGCAACGGTAGGGTTGTTCTAGTCCTGCCCTTCAATTCTGCTCCTCCTTCCCCAAAGAAAGCAGAAACTAGAGCCAGAGAGAGAACAGAATAAATTCAACAGAGATAAATCACACACCTACACACTGTTATGGATGAGGATTGGACATAAACAATATTTTTCATTAAATGGCGCCTATATATTGCTTGTTTACGGTACAGAAATAAAACCCATTCCCAGAGACGCTGCCTGGGATTTATTGATAAATTTGGTGGCATAAACAGATTGCCATTGTCCCTTTCCTGTTTCTATATTTTGGTCCCAATCCAGGTTTCCTCCTTCAGGCGAATTCACGCTGAAGTCACCAGTAAGAATAAGAGAAGTCAGTGGACTGGCCGAGTGTGGACTGCAGCACGAGCCTTGGATTCATACACTCTGACATAATGGTGGAGATAAAAGGGGGCAACTGCCTCTCTCCAGTGCCCTTTAGGTGTACATGAGGCACCTTTTCAAGCACATTATGCAACCGACCAAAGGAAATATACAATGTGCATTTTTACACAGGGCTGAAAAGTAAGCCCAGCCCACACTCACCCAATAGTGGCAGCTCCTGTCCTGTAGGGCTAGGACTAGGCCTGGGCCTGGCTCCCCGCTCTGGGCATTGCAACAGGGCCTATTGGGTCATGTGGTACTGCGATCCCATGTGCCATGGCCATGCACTCAGATTGGGCACTGCTGCTCCTCTGTCATGATGGGGAGGGCAGGCAGGTCAAACCTGAATGGCATTATGTTGTATCAACCAGGCAAGGTACTAACAAGCTTCAACAGGACTTTATTTTCAAAGTGGAATCCCCTTTACCCTCTGTAGCTTTCTCCCAGCCTCTCAACTCCTCCCCACTCCTTCCTGTTTCCTGTCCTTTCAGACTCCCAACAGCCAGTGCTCCCAATTCTAATAATTACAAGCAACATCTAAACACCACACATTATGACCCCTTGTAGCAGGTCACAACACCCTGGGTGGGGAGCCAGGCCCAGCCCCACAGGACAGGAGCGGCTGATGCCAAGTGAGGAGGGAATTTGCTCTCTTGCCTGCCACTCACACCCTAGGGCCTCCCCTCTGCACAGAGCTGGAATTAGGGTTGTGGAGGGCATTGCGGAGAGTGGTTGGTGCCCTCTCGGCAGTGCGAAAAGGAGGCGGTAGAGATGGTAACGGTGGAGGCGAGCACCCACTGAATAGGAAAACTCTACCAATAACTTATCTCTCCCCTGGTTGCAAAATCTGGCTCTGCCACTGTTCTGACAGACTTCCTAGAGCTCCATAAACAGGGGGAGGAGATAAATGGCAGAATATTGTGGCTGTGGTTATATTATTCTTCTAAAACTTTCATTTGTTACTATCCCAGATATGAACTCTTGCAGGAAAGAAGCCACAGTCTCAGGCTGCCACCTGAGCAGCAGGCTATTTGCTTTCTGATTTCCAAAGCCTACTTTGAGTCTGAGGAGAAGGCTTCAAAAATGTATTATTAGCGCTCCCTAATAAGGGCATAAAATATTAGTGGTGAGGAAATAATTCATCATGAACAACTTATTTCACACATAAGGACTTTTTTTCCTCCTGAGTCTCAAACAGAAGATCAAGATTTTCTCTAATTGATTCATTAACTTATTTTCTACTGTTTGGGAGGAGAGGAGTGGTTCAAATTTTGTTTAGCTCTTTAGAGTAATTGATGACAAATTATTCTCTGCACATTCTTCGTATTTGAGCTATGTTGGTTATGTTTGGTCAGGTAAGTCCCATGAATGATGTCTGTTCTCAGATAGGCTGAGCATACAAACGCTTCTGGCACAAAAATATTCGTATTTGTGAGATTGTAAAATTTAGTTTGTACAGCTGACCTTGAGATTCACCTTCCATGAATATCTGTACCATTAAAATTTGATCACTTCAACATTTATGGAAAGTAAACACAAAAGTAGATAGCTAATTCATTTTTCAATTTAAATGAATATTCATAAAATTTGCATTATTCACCCAGCTCTATAAAATATCTTGGGCAACATCATGCCCTTATACTACTATACTTCCTGACAGATACAGTACTGCCAAGGGGCAGATCTTTAGAGCCCCTAATTTGAAAGATTCCACCATTTCTGGAAGAATTTCCCATTGCAGAGATAGGGAATATTGCTGGAAATAGTATACCCTTTCAGAATGGCAGAAATATTAACTATGTCCACTGTCTTTATCAGCATGGGTGATTATGCCAAACCTTTGAGTGTCGTGAGGTTTCTGGTATAGCTGGAAGAATTTTTTCCATCAGAAAATGACTGTGTCACAAGGTGCCTTTATTGCTACCCAGTAAACCTCGCTACCTGGCCAGTTCAGAGGGTCTCAGACATAAACACATGCCAGGCCATTTATTCTTCACCCAGGTGTGCATTTATTTCCCTCTTACATCCCCATAACATGCAATATAGGCTTATAGCGAGGACAGCCTTCCAGACAGCCCACTCCCCCATCCAGTCCAGGCTCACCCTCTGAACTTCCTTCTTTACTCCCTCCTCAGCTGTCTTGGCTTCCTGTTTCCTCTCCTTATATTCTCCCCAATTACCTTGTTAACTCAGGTGCTCACCTCATCCCCTACCAGAAAGTATGTTCTTCCCCAGGGTGCAACAATGTCAGTGATCAGAATGCTACTTGTATATCCTGTCACAGACTGTCTCCCTCATTTTCACAAAAATTTCCATTGCCATCAAAACCCCAAAACTACTTTTTCTGGTTCTGTATCAAAAACCTAGGAAAAAAAATCAAAAACATTTGATGCAGAAAAAATGATTTATCGATTTTTTTTCGCCCAAGGAAAAATATTGTCCCAAACCAGGTCTAGCTTCATAGTAGGTACTCACAACTTTGTGTACAAGACTGAGATAGACTTTCAGGCATTTTAACTGGTTTAAAGTGTTGAGCATTGCCACTGTACAGTAAAGCCAACAATGGGGAAAAGAGTAATTACTTTTCTCCCTTTTTCTGCTCATTGTCAGCTGCATAGTTTGTGCCTGGCTGCATAGTTTGTATTGAGCCAAGTTGCTGTCACAATGAAGGAACTGTTCAGATGGCTGTAAACGCAAAATGTCAGTTGCCATTATGCTCAGTTCTTTTGCTCATGTATTTAAACTGGGTTTATCTTGGATAACTTGCTCTGATGCTGCTGCCACACTTTCTCGGGGTGTCCAGAACTCTGAGTCACCTCGTTACCCTTCTGCTTCAGCAAGAGAGAGGTTTGTTGGTGCTAGATTGTGTGATGGATTCCTGTCACCCCAGTCTGTTAGCCAGCAAAACTCACTCCTCAGGACTCTGCCAGTCTAAACTTTGCCTTTTAGGTTAACCCTTGGTGTACTTCACTTCTCAAACCTTCCCTGGAACACCCTCTGCAACATCCAGCCCCTCACACTGGATGTTCACAGAAATACCAAGTCTGCTGTCTCCAAAGAGACAGAATATACACCCGCCTGTTGGCTCAGGTAAGGATACACACCGCACTTTAGTATAACAGCACTGAAATGTATAATAATACAAGAATGAGTTTATTAATAGAGAACTCATTTAAGTGATACCAGAGAAAATAGAAACAGAAAATGGTTGTAAATAAAAACAAAAACAACAAAGTGCTTCCAAGAGTCTACATATAACCTTAGCAGGCTCCAAGCTTTGTCTAAAGCAGTTCTCTCACCTACAGTTACTTTTCAGTGTCACCAACCCATACAGTTGGGGGTCCACTGTTCACATATGCAAAGAGTGCTGACTTCTTTGTTCCCTCAGTGAGGAACAAAGGTGTTCTCTCCCCTTCTTCTTCTGGTCCAGAAACCCTTTGCCATGCGTTCTTTTGAAGTGGATCCCCAGATAAAGTTCTTCTTTCCTGCTGCTTGGACTCCAGTGAGCGGGCACCATGCTGTTTTCTCATCCTCCTGATTACTTACTCTTCTGTTGACTTAAAATGCAATTGAAGCATCCTTTTTTTGGTTTCACGATGTTAGTTCACAACAGATTCCCAGAAACCTTCTTTTGTCCAGGACAAACTTGTTTACCATGTCTGCCTCCAAAACATATTTTAGGAACGTATTTCCAGCACACATACATAATTCTTTATCATCATCCATCTATACACCATGCAATGACATTAATGACCTGTGTGCCACCAGGATTCATTTACACGAATACTCTTTACAGATAACTACTATGACAGCAACATGTAAGGTGCAGTGTGTCGGGCCTGACAGGGATTTACAGAACAGTGGACCCTCTGCCAATTAGCAGTGAGGGGCTCAAAGGTTCACAATTGCATCTTTTTGTCATAAAGATCTAGATTGATAGGCACTAAACAGAGGAAAAGTGAGGCTATAATACTCACATTCTTCCAGGAGGATCAATCCAGGCTGCAAGCAGTGTCAACCTCAAAAGCATATAGAAGGAAAAAGAAAAAATGCTACTTTTCTGCTCATACCTCAGTAACACAATGTTCACTCGAGAGATGTGTCAAAGTAACTGAGGAAAGGAGAAAGATAGTAAGCAAGCCAGAGACAATAATAAAACACAGTAACTATCAGCTAGGCTTACACTGACTTTTTATAATAGAATCATTCAAGAGACTCATTCTGCATCCAGAAAGCTCTGGCCTGCAATATTAATTTAACAGCAGGACCAAAAATAACTTAACCCCATAAAGACCACTAGACCATCACTGTACAATCTGTCCTCAGTAGGGGCACTGCCCCAGAGAACAAATTCCTTTCCTGCTCCCACCTTTGCCCTGGTGTGGGGAGTAAATTACTTCACTCCTTTTTGTGCAGCAGCTTACTCACTCTCTACACTAGGCTATGTCTACACTGCTGCGGTAAATCGACCTATGCTACGCAACTCCAGCTACGTGAATAGGTACCTTAGGTTGAGTTATCCCAAGGTCTACACTGCAGGGGAGCGGGGGGAGGGGTCAAAGGGAGAAAGTCTCCCACAGACTTACCTGATTCTTCTCGTTTGGGGTATAGTACAGGGGTTGACTGGAGAGCAATCTGCAGTCGATTTGGTGGGTCTTTACTAGACCTGCTAAATCGACTGCCAGTGGATTGGTCTCAGAGCTCGATCCCGGCTGTAATGTAGATCTATCAGCCACCTAATCTGGCCAGCAAGCAGCAGGAACTGAGCCAGGACTCCTCCCAGCCCTTGCCCCTCTCTTCTTCCCTCCCACCCACATACCTACATGGGGACTATCAGGTGAGCAGTCCCTGCTGTGCCCCCATGGTTGGAATCAACTTGAACAAGACCAGGCAGAAGATTAAGTGATATGATGGGTTTCAGAGTAACAGCCGTGTTAGTCTGTATTCGCAAAAAGAAAAGGAGTACTTGTGGCACCTTAGAGACTAACCAATTTATTTGAGCATAAGCTTTCGTGAGCTACAGCTCACTTCATCGGATGCATACTGTGGAAAGTGTAGAAGATCTTTTTATACACACAAAGCATGAAAAAATACCTCCCCCCACCCCACTCTCCTGCTGGTAATAGTTTATCTAAAGTGATCACTCTCCTTACAATGTGTATGATAATCAAGGTGGGCCATTTCCAGCACAAATCCAGGGTTTAACAAGAATGTCTGAGGAACAGTGGGGGGGGGGGGGGGGGGGGGGGGGGGGGGGGGGGGGGGGGGGGGGGGGGAGGAATAAACAAGGGGAAATAGGTTACTTTTTATAATGAATCAACCATTCCCAGTCTCTATTCAAGCCTAAGTTAATTGTATCCAATTTGCAAATTAATTCCAATTCAGCAGTCTCTCCTTGGAGTCTGTTTTCGAAGTTTTTTTGTTGAAGGATAGTCACTTTGAGATCAGAAATCGAGTGACCAGAGAGATTGAAGTGTTCTCCGACTGGTTTATGAATGTTATAACTCTTGACATCTGATTTGTGTCCATTTATTCTTTTACATAGAGACTGTCCAGTCTGACCAATGTACCTGGCAGAGGGGCATTGCTGGCACATGATGGCATATTATCACGTTGGTAGATGTGCAGGTGAACGAGCAGGTGATAGTGTGGCTGATGTTATTAGGCCCTGTGATGGTGTCCCCTGAATAGATATGTGGGCACAGTTGGCAACGGGCTTTGTTGCAAGGATAGGTTCCTGGGTTAGTGGTTCTGTTGTGTGGTATGTGGTTGCTGGTGAGTATTCGCTTCAGGTTGGGGGGGCTGTCTGTAGGCAAGGACTGGCCTGTCTCCCAAGATTTGTGAGAGTGTTGGGTCGTCCTTCAGGATAGGTTGTAGATCCCTGATAATGCATTGGAGGGGTTTTAGTTGGGGGCTGAAGGTGACGGCTAGTGGCGTTCTATTATTTTTTTTGTTAGGCCTGTCCTGTAGTAGGTGACTTCTGGAAACTCTTCTGGCTCTATAAATCTGTTTCTTCACTTCCGCAGGTGGGTATTGTAGTTTTAAGAATGCTTGATAGAGATCTTGTAGGTGTTTCCCCTTGTTTATTCCTCCCCCCCCCCCTTCCTTAGACGTTCCTGTTAAACCCTGGATTTGTGCTGGAAATGGCCCACCTTGATTATCATACACATTGTAAGGAGAGGTTTCAGAGTAACAGCCGTGTTAGTCTGTATTCGTAAAAAGAAAAGGAGTACTTGTGGCACCTTAGAGACTAACCAGTTTATTTGAGCATGAGCTTTCGTGAGCTACAGCTCACTTCATCGGATGCATAGCATATCGTGGAAACTGCAGAAGACATTATATACACACAGAGACCATGAAACAAAACTTCCTCCCACCCCACTCCCCCGCTGGCAACAGCTTATCTAAAGTGATCATCAAGTAGAGCCATTTCCAGCACAAATCCAGGTTTTCTCACCCTTCCCCCCCCCCCCACACATACAAACTCACTCTCCTGCTGGCAACAGCCCATCCCCCTTTGAAACCCCTCTTTATAATGCGCATGATAATCAAGGTGGGTCACCTCCAGCACTAATCCAGGTTTTCTCACCCCCCCCACACCCCCCCCTCCAAAAACCACACACACAAACTCATTCTCCTGCTGGCAACAGCTCATCTTACAATGTGCACAGCAATAATCCAAGTTTAACCAGAACGTCTTGGGGGGGGGTTTGCAGGAAAAAAACAAGGGGAGACAGGCTACCTTGCATAATGACTTAGCCACTCCCAGTCTCTATTCAAGCCCAAATTAATAGTATCCAATTTGCAAATGAATTCCAATTCAGCAGTTTCTCGCTGGAGTCTGGATTTGAAGTTTTTTTGCTTTAAGATAGCGACCCTCATGTCTGTGATTGCGTGACCAGAGAGATTGAAGTGTTCTCCGACTGGTTTATGAATGTTATAATTCTTGACATCTGATTTGTGTCCATTTATTCTTTTACGTAGAGACTGTCCAGTTTGACCAATGTACATGGCAGAGGGGCATTGCTGGCACATGATGGCATATATCACATTGGTGGATGTGCAGGTGAACGAGCCTCTGATAGTGTGGCTGATGTTGTTAGGCCCTGTGATGGTGTCCCCTGAATAGATATGTGGGCACAGCTGGCAACGGGCTTTGTTGCAAGGATAGGTTCCTGGGCTAGTGGTTCTGTTGTGTGGTATGTGGTTGTTGGTGAGTATTCGCTTCAGGTTGGGGGGCTGTCTGTAGGCAAGGACTGGCCTTTCTCCCAAGATTTGTGAGAGTGTTGGGTCATCCTTCAGGATAGGTTGTAAATCCTTAATAATGCGTTGGAGGGGTTTTAGTTGGGGGCTGAAGGTGACGGCTAGTGGCGTTCTGTTATTTTCTTTGTTAGGCCTGTCCTGTAGTAGGTGACTTCTGGGAACTCTTCTGGCTCTATCAATCTGTTTCTTCACTTCCGCAGGTGGGTATTGTAGTTGTAAGAATGCTTGATAGAGATCTTGTAGGTGTTTGTCTCTGTCTGAGGGGTTGGAGCAAATGCGGTTGTATCGCAGAGCTTGGCTGTAGACGATGGATCGTGTGGTGTGGTCAGGGTGAAAGCTGGAGGCATGTAGGTAGGAATAGCGGTCAGTAGGTTTCCGGTATAGGGTGGTGTTGATGTGACCATCGTTTATTAGCACTGTAGTGTCCAGGAAGTGGATCTCTTGTGTGGACTGGACCAGGCTGAGGTTGATGGTGGGATGGAAATTGTTGAAATCATGGTGGAATTCCTCAAGGGCTTCTTTTCCATGGGTCCAGATGATGAAGATGTCATCAATATAGCGCAAGTAAAGTAAAGTGGGGGGGGGGGGAAAGGGTGAGAAAACCTGGATTTGTGCTGGAAATGGCTCTACTTGATGATCACTTTAGATAAGCTGTTGCCAGCGGGGGAGTGGGGTGGGAGGAAGTTTTGTTTCATGGTCTCTGTGTGTATATAATGTCTTCTGCAGTTTCCACGATATGCTATGCATCCGATGAAGTGAGCTGTAGCTCACGAAAGCTCATGCTCAAATAAACTGGTTAGTCTCTAAGGTGCCACAAGTACTCCTTTTCTTTATTGTAAGGAGAGTGATCACTTTAGATAAGCTATTACCAGCAGGAGAGTGGGGTGGGGGGGGGAGAGAAAACCTTTTGTAGTGATAAACACCCATTTTTTCATGGTCTGTGTGTATAAAAACATCTTCTGTATTTTCCACAGTATGCATCCGATGAAGTGAGCTGTAGCTCATGAAAGCTTATGCTCAAATAGATTGGTTAGTCTCTAAGGTGCCACAAGTACTCCTTTTCTTTAAGTGATATGATGCTTACTCGCCCATAATCCTCTGTGTGATTTATGTAAGGCCTCTGACTACCTAGCCCTTAGTGAATAACAAATAAATCATTCTTTGCCCTTACGTTTCACTGCCTGGAATCCACATGCCTTGCTGATGGGATTCTTGGTAGCCAGCCAGCCAGCCAGCCTCCCCACAAGCTAATTCCTGACTGACTAACACACATCAGCCTCACATTCTCTAAGGCTTTGTCTACACTGCCAATTGAACGACAAAACTTTTGTCGTTCACAGGTGCTTAAAAAAGCCCCCCCCACCCCCCAAGACAAAATTTTTCTGGGGCAAGTGGCAATGTAAACGACTTGTTGTCGGCAGGACCACTCTCCTGTCAACAACGTGACCCCCACTCATAGGGGGTGGAAGTATTTTGGTTGGCAAAAGTGCCAAGAAACAGCATTTACACTGCCCAACTTTTAATGACATTGCTGTGTCGACACGGTCCTGCCGCTAAAAGCTGTGTAGTGTAGACAAAGACAAACTACTTCCACCCCCTGTGAGCGGGGTTCATGTTGTCAACAGAAGAGCACTCCTGCCGACAAAGAGCTGTTTACACTGCCACTTGCTGTTCAAAACTTTTGTCTTGGGGGGGCGGGGGAAGGGGGGCTGGGGCTTTTTTAAGCACCTGTGAATGACAAAAGTTTTGTCGTTCAATTGGCAGCGTGGACAAAGCCTTAGTCCCCTTCATTTTTTTTTTTTTAAAGATTTACTCTCCTGCAGTCCAAATCTACATAATACTAAGAGAAATGACAGATGTTAGCTGCTGTATGATAGTGTTAAAGGAGTGGAACACAGATTATTTTGGTAAGTATTTTTTATGCCAGGAATCACCAGATAGTGCTGTTACACATAGTCTTACAAATTCTTTTTCTCAGTGAACAAGCAAGCTTTTAGTCTAGAAAGAAATCATGGTGTTGGTTTTCTCAGGAGGTTGTTTTTAGAGAAACTATTGCAAGCAAAAAGGTTTGCTGCCTGCTAGAATCAGTTTTTGGTTCTTCCTAGGAACTGAGCATTGGTGTTTAGACTACGATCCCTGTAAGACAGGATTGCCTGCATGCTGTTTATGACCACTTTTATTTCAGGACTGGTGTGTGTGTGTGTAAATAAAACAAGTTCGCCTCAGAGTATACAGAGACTGTGTCACTAATTTCTCCTCCAGTACGAAGCTGAACTGCCAGGCCCTGACATCTGCTACTACTCAGCTCGTGGGTGTTGGGTGATAAATATTCCAGATGAAGGATTGCAGTGCCCTGCATGAAATACGCAGCATGTTCTCTTCACTATGAATACCACATAGTACATTGAAACGTGTGACCCACAAAAGGCAAAGGGAAAGATTATGTTTACTAACCACACTGAAAGTGAGAGTGCAATTTTGCACATACAAAAATGCAAATGCACGGAATTAAAGCAACAATTTGAGCTGCTGATCTTGCACAATTTGGTCCTTAATAACTTGGCAATGCATGTGGATGTACTGCACTATTTAACAGAACAACATGTGGCGTTTGTGTTTTTCTTTTCCTTTCTTTCATCAGTCTAAAACGCTGCATCACCAATCAATAGGAAGTGTTCGAATAGATTGTTTACCCTGCTTCGGCTAATGACTCACCTCCTTGCTGGATTTTACTGTTGTTGTTTTTTAATTAGTAAATCAGAGTGTGCATGTCCAAAAGGCAACATGCTAAACCACATAAAAGTTGTATGGACTAGAAACACATTCACTAAGGCTGGTTTATTACCCTCAAGCATTCAAATGCATGATTCTTTAGCCCTTAATTTTTGTTTCCTGAGTGTTTCTTTCCCCTTATTATGGTTCTTTAATAGAATGTTTTGACATCTGTGTTTGTTTTTTCGTGATATGATGTACGAAGTATGGCATTTGTTCTTTTTTGCATCTTTTAAATCAAAAGTCATGTTGAATGAATCTTAAAAGCTTCATAGATTTTTATAAGCATCCAAAAGTTAAGATACTCATTTGACACCAATATAAGATAAACACATTTTGGCTCCCTTCTTTCTAGTCTAGATTTGGCTTTCTTCTTTCCAATATAAACTTTTCCCCAAGAGGATTTGGCTACCCCTACCTACCATCTTTTGGGATGAGTGTTGAAGGGACAAGTGGCCCACATGCTACCATTCTCACTGGAAATGTTAACTATCTAAGTATCTATTAGATGATGCATACATCCAAGTATACACCATCAAAGAAGTTCTTAAGTTACTTAGAAGACAGTTGCGTTTTGGTCATACACACCAGTCACATTACTCAACTTTGCAGGTTCTAGGACTTCATCTTTTAATGCAGTTGAGCAAAAGAAGCTCTGGAATGTCTTGTAAAGTTCCCGCTGAAATAATTAAAATTCTGATTAATATAAAGAAATGAGTTTTTCTGATCGATTAGAATTTAGAGAATCAGATCTGGAAAAGGACAAAATAGATATATAAGGCCACAACCTAGAAACTATGTTAGCTTATGGCAGTTGAAGTTCTGGCCCATTGACTATGAAATCCAATGGACTGAATAAAAAAGATAGAGTTTCCTTACATATTAAATAAGAATTTTGTTAGACATGGACTAAGGGATTGGAATTATATTGTAGCATTTATTTTTTGCTAACTCTTCTTGCCTCTCTTCCAAATAAGAGTTTGCTTTGAATTTCTAGTGTTTAATCTGCTGTATCCATGACCCTCTGTTTAAAGGGACAATCAACTGGAAGTATAGATTTTACAAAATGAACCAGAAAACTTCCATCTTTAATGAACTCTTCACAATCCCCAGGATTCAAGAGAGAATCAAACAGGAAAAGACAGAAGAATACATATTTCCTAATTGATTTCAAAGGCTCTGGAGACTTGGACGGCCAACCTAGGGGACAGCCAGTGCAAAATTTGTTCTGGCATCCAGAGAGGAGACAATTTTGAAGAAACTCTGTAGTCAATGAAAATAAAACCACACACCCTGAAACAAAGTTATTGGCTCTGGTAAAAGTAATTTCCTTTGGCAATATGCTTCCATGAAAAATATGGAATGAACTGGAAAAAAATTGCCACGGGATACACTAGGATATTGAAAAGCTCCTGCACTGGGAGGGAAAAAAATCTTAGTAGTATGATGAAATAGGAGTCCAGTTCTAATTCTTAATCCTTATCTTCAAGGTTGTCAGTGGCCTGGGTCCCTCATATCTAAAAAGATGACCAGGCTCGCCAATGGGGGACAGCGGAGGAGGGCAAAGGGATCAATTGCCCAGGGGCCTGGGCAATTTAAAAGGGCTCAGGGGCGCCGAGCCACTGCCACGACAGCAGGGAGCCCCACGACCTTTTAAATCATCCGGATGGGCTGCAGGACTCCTTGGCACGCGCAACCACTCTGGGCCCTGCTCTGTGGGGGGTCCCGTGGATGGTCTGGGAAGTGATGGATTCGTCACTTCTGTCCCGGGCCCCGCCCCCCTAGGGACTGTCCTGGCCCTGGGGCCCAGAATTTCATTGGCAGGCCTAAAGGTGACCAAAGTGCTGCTATGAAGATTGTGGTAGATACCTTCGCTCCTCAGGCACAATGTAACTTTCTACCACAAGGGTAAAAGTCAGCTGAACAGGAAACAGAGTTTTCCTGGGGGCTGGTCTGAGACGGGAACAAACTCCCAAAGTAAACAAGGATCATCACAGGCTTCATTTCCTTCTGCTTAAAATGCTAGCCACCCTTCTTTGATCTGCCTTCTCTAAAATAAATGCATAGCAGTGTGTACTTTTAGAAACAGAAACCTGAAGACAACCCGCCCATCCCCCCAAAATCAAAACAGAACCCTACCAAAACAAAACACTACATTGCACACTCAATTATCCCCCAGGAGAGAGGATGAGAAGAGAAAGAACAAATCACAGTTGATGGATGTTAGTCACATCACTTAAGGCACTACTGGCAGGCACTCAGATACTGCGGTGCTAAGGGCAGTATACAAACCTCTCAAATAGAACTGAATAATTATTTTAAAACCACAAAAGGCAGCAGCACACATCTATAAGCCTGGTGAAGAGAGCAAAGGGGGAAGATAAATTTAAAAGAACACTGATATTTCATTCTGCTGAGGGCAGATCTCCCTGTAATGGCAAAAACAAACAGCAGAAAGGACAAAGTGTGATAAACTGACAGTGAACCATTCCTAGCTTTGTACGTCTCAGCACCCAATCCACAACTTTTCTGTCTGTATGGGGCTACTTGCAAACAAGGGATTGGTGGCGTTCAGAATGAAATGCAAGAGTTGTTTTGTCATTGTCCCCATTTAAAAAATATTGTATCCAATTTGGAAGTTTACACAACTAATTTTGATCACACTCATTGCTTGATAGGATAATGATCTTGCACAAACTTTGGATAGCATGCTGTAGTGCAAATAATTCTCCATTATGAGGTTTATTGCACCTTCCTCTGAATTATCTGGTATATGTCACTATTAGAGACAGGATTCCAAAACAGATGGATGTCTGATTCTGATCAAACATAGCAGTTCTTATATTCCCAAATTCCTTCTAGAGTATATTTTGGCTTCATTTAACACCTGTCACATGAGAACATCATAAAACCTTCTGACAGGTGTGACTTTCAAAGAAAGGTAGTATAAAAATCATGCTAGCCACTGCAAAAGCATAAGATTTAATGACTTTTAAAAACTATTATTTGAGCGGTATTTGAGCAGCCTTGAATTGTGCCATCATACACACCTCTCCTAAATTAACATGTGGAACCCTGCCCTGGCCAGTACAAATCCTGAAGCTGGCCAGCTTCCAAATTGCATTGTCAGTGACAGCCGTGACAAGATCTGGCTGTTAATTAAAGCACTGAGTTCAGGTCCCACTCAGTTAACCTCCAGGCCGAACCCCTATATTAATATTGTGGTTCAAATGTGTGCAACTTCTTGGTAATGTTTTCAGATAACAGGAACAACATATAGAAACAGTATCACATTATATTGTCATTATCTATATAGATCTCACAGAAACCTCGATATAAAGATATTATTCTATTTTGTGCCTCTATAATGTGGGGGGTTTTAATGTTGCATCTGATCAAGGGGAAAAAAAACAAAAACAAAAGAAAAATATTCAGCATCCATGACCAGATTTCTCAGTTGAAGGACCATCACCAATTAATTCAGAGAACTGGATTTATTTAAAAAAAAATTAAAAAAAAAATCAGTGACGCAATACAGTAAATTTGCCAATCCAGAATATAGGGCCCAATTGAATGAGAGATGTCTTTCCATGGTCTTCAGTGTGTATTGGATCAGACCCAGAGTTTCCAGACAGAATGATCAGATATTAAACTGGTAAGAGATCCTACACTTGATCTTTTTAATTCTCACATGTGTATACTTGCCTCACTGACCATTCAGCTCAGTCTGCAGGTGCCATTCGTTTGACCCAGCAGATGAGTTAAAATGGATAAGAATTTCATGCTGGAGCACTAGAGATGGTAGGATTCTTAAAAACTTCAATTCCCCACCGACTATATGAATAGAAAGAGTAGAAATGAACAGATGGTACGCTATGTACATCTACCAAAACACATACACACACACACACACACACACACACACCTTATAAATCAAAACAAATCAAAACAAAATCAAAATCAAAACAAAACTGGACAATGTAATTTAAAAACAGACTTATTTTTAGGGACAGTTTTTTGATCTACTGCATTTTAACATGCAGCACCTGGTAAAGAGGGTTTTTTGGGGGGCGGAGGGGCATTCAATATAGTATATGTGTGATATCAGCTGATATCATGCAATTAACTGCCAGCACCTTGGGGTAAATTTTCGTTACAGAACATATAGATTTAGCTACCTGATTAGTTCTGTGCCAGCAATGTAAGATGTGGGTGCTGGACAGAGTTATTTGAAGTACAATAGGATACTACATTAACTAATCATCATTTGAGACCACATACCATACATATTCCCTTAGAGAAGATTTTTGACAAACTACACTCAGTGTAACACATCATCAAGTATCGATGTTGATTAAGACTGTCCTAGTTTAAAGAAAATGTATTACTTACTTGGAGCCTTTGGGAAAAATATTATATTAAATCTAAGTGGAGGGTCACACACTTTGTTGGTTTTCTAGGCTGAGATAGACAACCAGAGAAATGCTGTTGAGTTCAGTACCAAAACGTACGTATTTGTGTGGATAAAGAATGGGCAGCAGACACCAAGAGCCATTTGTGATTTATTACAGTTAATTAAGGAGATGAAGATTTTTTTAACACACAAAAGGAGTTCAAATTTCAAGTTTTAAGGCCTTTGCATAGAATACACCAGATAGATAAAGACACACACACAGCG
This sequence comes from Chelonia mydas, assembly GCF_015237465.2. NCBI lineage: Eukaryota > Metazoa > Chordata > Testudines > Cheloniidae > Chelonia > Chelonia mydas. The sequence continues at coordinate 61,525,650 of NC_057852.1, forward strand.
TGTGAGAGAGAGAGAGATGTGCATTGCCCCTTTAAGTTCGCTGACGCCACTCTAAGTACATTGCCTTTTTAAGTAGATCAGCAAGTTGAGACAGAAGCTGCTGCCAGGAAGCTCCCTCGGTCCTGAGCCCTGTCCTGTCCCCCCCTGCTCTATGGAGATGGGGTAAGCGAGGAGCAGGTGGGAGGGGGACACTGACATTAGCCCCCACTCCCTCCCCCTGCACAGCAAGCAGGAGGCTTTGGAGAGCAGCTCCAAGGCAGAGGGCAGGAGCAACACACACAGCAGTGGGGGGAGGGACAGCTGAACTACCAGCAATTGATGGCCTGCTGGGCAGCTGCCACACAGTGAACTTAGGGGAGCGGGGAGCTGATGGGGGGCTGCCGGTCCACCCTGGTTCCAAGCCCCAACCAGCTAGCTCCAATGGGCTGCTCTTCCTGCAAGCTGTGGACAAAGCAGGAGGCTGCCAAATGATGTTGTAAGGGAGCACTGCGCAACTTTAAACGAGCATGTTCCCTAATTGGTCAGCAACGAAACAACGTTAACCGGGACGACTTTAAGTGAGGAATTACTGGATATCTGGTAGTGGATCTGATCTGGCAAGTTTCCTCTCACGTGTAATGCTGGATTGAACTTCTTATAACTCCAGTCCAGCAAGGCACTTGTGTAAGAACATATTACTTTAAGTATGTTTGAGAGACAAAGTGGGTGAGGTAATACCTTTTATTGGATCAACAAATGCGGGTGAGAGAGACAAAAGATATTTCTTGTAGGGCTTATTCAGGCAAAACTCCTACTGTGATATGGTTAAGCCCTCATAGAGGGCCATACTGGCCCCTTCCCACCAATGACATACCAGTGTTGTAAACTCTTATGGTTTTATAGCAAGCTCCACAATATTTGGTGTTTGCCTTAAAGCCCCAGCTCCTAGAGTCAGGTGATTATGTAAGAATCTCAGCTTTTTTTTTTTTGCCCCCCCCCCCCCCCCCCCTTTTTTTTCTAAAGGAAATTTATTGCACTTTTGATTGTGGGAACAATCTTGAAAACATGACCCCTAAGCTTTCAAATAGCAGAGAGCAAGGCAAACAGACCATATATATATTATTTTAAAAATAATTTCAGGATATTTAAGCCAATTTCATGATTTTCGGGGATCTGACTTATGATGGTTGAGTGCTTGGACTTGGCAATATTGAAACCCACAGAGGGATGGGCCAGAAAGCAAGCAATGAAAGTGCAAGTTTAAATTTCCTAGAGTCCCTTAGGGCTTGTCTACTCCACGCAGCTTTTAATGACAAGGCTGTGTTGACACAGCCTTGTCGCCAAACGTCAGCCTGTGTAAATGCTCTTTTTCGGTACTTTGTCGGCACTTTTGGAGTGCTCCTGCCGACAAAACCACATTCACACTGTCATTTGCATCGGCAAAACTTTTGTCTTTCACGGAGGGGCTTTTTTAAGTACCCCTCAAAGACAAAAGTTTTGTCGACAGCTTTGCAGTGTAGACAAGCCCTAAGAGTTTCTCTCCTCAAGTGGGAGGGGCTTGTGGCCACATGGAGGAAGCCAGGGTGCAGCCTCTACGTCCCATTGAGCTTAATGATTCACATGTAAATCCCAAGGATCACAGTCCCTCCGTATGTAAGTCTGTAGGTAATATATGGACAGTTGGATTTTTTTTAAATCTCGCCTTCCATTGCATGCTTGCAGTTTGTGGCTGTAATTAAGTGTCACTGTCTTACATGCAATTAGATAGTTAAACATCTAAGTGGTATTAATGGTGGGGGCAAAATTGCACCCAACAATTGCAGGCACAAAAATGAAGCCAGGTTTGAAAAGTCTGCCCTGCAGTATTTAAGATGCCTGAAATACACTGTGCTAACCTATGTTATGCTATCATTTCTTTCCTCCCCTGATGTCCTAATAAACAGATTACCATGAAAACTTTTTTCAGCACAGTTTTGACAAAGCAATGCTAAATTACTCTCTAATAGCAGGTTTCAGAGTAGCAGCTGTGTTAGTCTGTATTCGCAAAAAGAAAAGGAGTACTTGTGGCACCGTAGAGACTAACCAATTTATTTGAGCATAAGCTTTCGTGAGCTATCCAATGAAGTGAGCTGTAGCTCACGAAAGCTTATGCTCAAATAAATTGGATAGTCTCTAAGGTGCCACTAGTACTCCTTTTCTTTTCTCTAATAGCAGTGTTTAGTTATGCCTCACTTTTGCTAAGTAGGCTTGTATGGCTAGAAAGTTAACCTGTAAATCAAGCAGATGTGAAACATTTAATAATTGATGTATTTTTCTTTTTCCATCTTTTAAAACACAGCTCTACTCTATGACAAAACACAAATTTAAACACCCCTGTGATTCTGGCTTTTCACAGAATAAGTTATTCTAATATTCATTAGAAGAAAAAACATTTTGTCTACAGAAAAATAGTATCCCATATATTTTTCATTATGAAAGAAGATAAAGAATAATTATTGCATAGGAAGATGTTATACCAATAAAATAAAAACCAGCAGGATCTTATTAAAGGGGAAAAGGCAAAATGCCACATTTATTGTGAATACAGAAAGAATTCTGTATTCACAATAAGCAGGAAGCAGTTAGTTATAGCTATAACATTCCATTCAATTTCATATTTATTCACACATTCAGAGGTTCTGCAAGGTTGTTCTCATAGTTACCAGCCTTAGAGTTGCTCATGCCAAGCCACTGGCCAGGTGACCTGGACATGAGGAGGGAGCACGGCCTTGTCAGATGCTCATCTGATGCTCCTGGAAGTTGGTTTGCAGAATCAGACCCCAAAGTTCTCACTTTCTAGAGTCCATTTTTATAGGAATTTCTTCCTATGCCAGTCTATGGGAATTGCTTCATCATGCTGTTGCTGAATCAATCAGCAGATGGCACATTCCTGACGGCTCGGTACTGCTAGATATTATCTTGTTCTTTGGTTCTCCCATCCTTGTGGCTGTTGGGTGGATTCCAGTCTGCCCTCCGGGGGTCCTCTGGTTATTTCCACTTGACGCCTTCTTCAGCCGAGGGACACTGGATTCTTAGGCTGGCACCTCCCTGATCATTCAGTTATTATCCACACCAAGCATCCATCCGCATACATCCTCTATCTCTATTTTAATCACAATTGTTAACAAAGTGAGATGAATACAACAAAAGGGCGGGGAGTCTCTGGGTGCTGTTTCTGTTATAGAGTATTGCTTTGAGTCTCTCTCTGTGTGAGTAGTTGTTGTTACAAAGAATTGCTTTGAGAACAGACTGTCTTAGAATGTACTAACACAATTAGCAGCTTGCAAGTTTCACACAGAGAGGGAGAGAAACAGTACCAAAACCCAAGAGACCTCTTAATTAGTAATACCCTGGAATTTAAACTATGGGGAATCAAACTCATTTGTGATTTTAATACAGAACTTCTTTAATATGATCCAACAAAGATACATGGGTTTAGATAGAGTACAAATCTTCTAGAGTAAAATGTGTTCAATTCGCCACTGTCTGAGATCTTATCTAGCATCAGATGTCCCATTTCTTTTCATTTCACTTATTGACAAGACACAATCATGCATTCAGTGCAGTCATTTTACTATTGTGTGTTGCCCTTATGGTGAAAAATGAGCTCATGTGAAATGATTCTTAGTGAGCCTTAACAGAGGCCACATTTTGTTAAATGAGAGAAGATAGGAACACTCTCTTCCCGGACCACTTTGAATTATTTCTAAATTAGATTAAGTGCCACTTGGACCTATATTTATCATTAATAGGTATGATATTAAAGCTTGTTCTATATGTAAGCATAGAGACCAAAAATTCATTGGGGAGTCTAGGTGTCTTCTCAGCACTTTCAATGTCAATAGTACTTGAAAAGCCTGTAAAATATGCTAAGGGAATAGGGATTGTTTTAACCCTCTCCAGAGCATTCACTAAAAGGCCAAGATTTACTGCATGCTCAAGCACCTTTTTCCTATTTTTCCTAAATCATGCCTTTCTTTCTTATTGCATTCCAGAGATGGGGACTTTGCATCTTTTCCTTCTCACTTTATTCCATTCTTGTGATAGTGGATCCAAGTCTAAGAGGTGGTGAGAATTCTCAATTTCAGTGGAAGTTCAGGGAGCAGAAGACCTCACAGGAGATATTCAGAACCTTGCAGGGCCTATTGTTTGCAGCGTGGACATCAAAAGCAGTGACTCGGTGATGTCAGCTTATCCTTAGATTTCTGCAATATCGTTCTACTCCCACTTCCATTTTATAATGTGGAAATGCAATCAAATTAAAACTTCACAATATTTGTCCTTATTGCCCAGACGTGCTCCAAATAAACAGATGAACTGACATTAAAAGCCATTGCGAATGCTCAGCAGCGTCTAAGGAGCAAGGCAGGTCAATTTTTAAAGTGCTCTAGGTGGTAGTAAACATACGTTTCTCCTTTAGAGAGCTTTATATTAAAAGAAGAGCTCAGAAGCAGGGGAGTCTAAAATGCAGTTTATTAAAATATTGACAGGGTATTGCATTAGTAGAGGGAATGGGGAATGAGTGAGTATTCTAGAATCTCTTGAGCCTTTTTATTTCATTTAAAATGTTTTATGGGACAAAACTGTAAATCCTGTGTTAATGGGGACACGATGCCATAGCCTAATGAAAAAGCAGCATTATGGCTGAAAAAGGAGCTTTACTTTTCCTCTGGCTGACCCCATCACAATGCCTACAGAATTGCACAAACAGAATACTCATATCAATAGAAGGATCTGTGCATAGAAGGTTGCATAGGGAGGTCAGGGAAATAAGTGAGGACAGCAGGGTTGCCTGAGGGCCTGGAGGGAGGAAGGCTTGTGATAATAATTTCTCCCACTCATATGAATAGATTTCCCCCAACCAGCCTATTCATTTTCATTTGCAGTGAACTCAGCAGGACTAGAACCTGGGACCCTTCAACTCCAAAGCACCACTTGAACTAAAATAGCAACTTTATTATCTGGTAAGAGTGGCGCGCTTGTATCAGTATGGGTCATCCGTAAGAGGGAGACAATCGTACACTTAAAAAAATTACATTTTACTATACGCTGCTTAGGAACATTATTCACTTGTTTAAATCAATATTGGTGGAATAAATAATCATCACAGTTTGTGTGTGATGTATCAAATTAATGAATATGCTCCATCCACAGACCCCAGCTAGGCTATGGCAGCAATTAGCTGACAGACACTATTCTCAGAGCAAGAGAAAAAACAGGACAGAGATCAATTTATTCTGAAGATATTAAAAGGATATTGTCAGTAAATCACTGAGGTTTCATTTGTTTGTTTTTAACAAACGGTAAAGTACAGGGTTTTTTTAAAAAAAATAGTACGGTTTCTGCAACTTTGACTTAAATAATTCCAAGTCTTCTCCACATTCAGATCCTTGAGTTCTTTAGTTGAGTCTATTTCCCTAATTCCTTTAACTTTTTTAAGTTTGCCCTTTTGAAATCAAGGACCTAGTTGCAGGCCTATTTGTGTTTATCTTTCCATTTAGTTTAAATAGAATTAACTCATGCTCATTCAAACCAAGATTGTCCTCTACAACCAGTTTTTCTATAAGGTTCTCTCTGCTGACCAATACTACATCTGGGCCCCACCGTTATTTGTAGCTCTTGTCCTCCAATCTACATCTGGGAAATTAAAGTCTCCCATAATCACACATTTCACAGTAGTATTTATTTTATTAAAAATATTGATCCATATCCAAGATCTTGATCCATATCCAAATCAGATCCTGGCAGTCTGCAGCAGACCCCAGGCACCATCCCAGTGGAGCCTCTGTTACCTTTCTTCCCCAAAGTGATTTTGACCCAAACAGATTCCCTTTTTTCCAGTCCATCACTTCTACAGTCTACCTCATCATTAATATGTAATGCTATTCTACCGCCTTTATCTTCATGTCTGTCTTTTCTGACCAGCATGTACACTTCAATACTAGTATTCCAGTCATGACTTCTATTCTACAATGTTCCCTTTATCCCTATAATAGCTGATTTCAATTCCTGCAACAGAAATTCTAGTTCCTCCATTTTGTTATCCAGGCTCCTGGCATTGATGTACAGACATTTTAGTTGTTTCTACTTGGCTTAACCCACATTCCTCACCTGGTTAGGAACATTCATTTCACTGTCAGCATTGCCAACCGGACTGTTATCATCATTGGTACTGGCACTATCTTTCTCTTATTATCCATTCTCCTACCCTCTGTAGTTCCTTTCTCCTTTGCTGTATCTTCTTACTTGATTTTCCTCCTGCTCTATATCAGAATCGGTTGTGGATATTACATGAGCATCTCCCAACCATCTCCCCTGAATTTCTAGTTTAAAGCTCAAATCAGTTGGGCCAATCTCCGTCCCAGAAGTTTATTTACCTTCCTACTCAGGTGGTGCCCATCCATGAGAACAGTCCTCTGTCAGCGTATGCCTCCCAGTGGTCAAACGTCCCAAAGCCCTCCTCAGAGCATCATTGCCTGAGCCACATGCTGATCATAATCTTGTCTCATTCCTCCTTTAGGGACAGATAGAATCCCACTGAAGATCACTTGAACGTCTATAAATATTTGTATTCCTTCTACTTTCTGCACTCTGCCAGTAAAATTCATTTTTAGTATAAATGGAATGGAGGCAAAAGTTGTTAAACTGGGTTTAAATACTATTGGGGTTTCATGAACAGAAGGATCATGAACTCTGATCTCAGAGGAGGCTGTATTATGAGAAGAAATAATGATCTTAACCAAACAGATGGTGATCCACATCAAATACTTTTCTGAAGACGTTGGTAGTGGCCAGTTTGGAAGAGGGATTGCTCAATGCAACAAAAATAAGTCTACTCGCAGGGCTACAAGCTGGGAACTTGCTGCTTTATTTAATTTCATCACAATAGAGTTGGGAGAAAACTGCCAATAATTAAACAGAAGTAATGGAGGGGGAGGAGCATAGCTCCAGCCCATAATACTCTGATTCAGTTAACCCATCGAGGGCCACTTTATTACATGCAGTGTAGCTAGGCTTGGAAAGATTAGATTATCGGTAAACTTCAATAAACATTTAACCCACAAACTGATGAAAAATATTGCCATTGATCATGGAAATTTACAGATAGGCAAAGTAAACAAAAATGCTCGGTGAGAATTTAGAGAGTGTGATTTAAGACTATTTGCTTTTGTATATTGCCATATGGTGTTTATAACCATTCAAATACAAATTGTAAAGTATTAACTTTTTGAATCTAAATGTCCATCATTAAATAATTCTCTGGCACTCTCCTCATTGTCTCACGCCTCCGCCCAGAACTTCCCAAAACTGTGAAAATTTAAATAGATAACAGAAAAAAAATGCATAGAAATCAATATTATCTGTCTAAATCATAAAAAAAAATTGAACTCTGCCAAGCCTAAGGATAGTCAGGCTTTCCCTGCTCAAACTAGAGGCTTGGCTACACTTGCGAGTTACAGTGCAGTAAAGGAGCCCCGGGCGCACTAGCTCACTACCCATCCACACTGGCAAGGCACGTAGAGCACTCTGACTCCGCAGCTTTAGCGCTGCTGGTACTCCACCTCGGCACGTGGAATAACATTTGCTGCGCCCCCGCTGGAGCGCCGCGGCGCCAATGTGAACAAGGTGTTGCATTACTGCGCTCTGATCAGCCTCCGGAAACATCCCATAATCCCCTTAAGTCAAGTGGCCACACTTGTCATGGTTTTGAACTCGCTGTAGGAATGCTGATATGCCCCTTCAAAGCTCTGTTTCTGACAGCTGGCTGCTTATCTGCTCCGAGATAAAGGAACCATTACTGAGGAATGCTGCTTGCTTTGAGTGAGAGAGAGAGAGAGAGAGAGAGAGAGAGAGGCCTGCTGTTGTCTGAACTTACAAGACAGCATGCTGACATGCTCTCAGCCCCCCCAAAACCCACTCTCTCTCCCTCCACATACACACAAACACATTCCATGTCATACTTCACCCCACCCCCCGCATTTGTAAAGCACATTGCAGCCACTTGCATGCTGGGATTGCTATCACAATGCACTGCTCTTTGTGGTGTTGCAAGAGCTGATAATGTGGCCACGCCAGTGGGCTTCCAGCCGAGAGTGTGAACACTCGGCAGCGTTTTCCCTGCTGCGATCTCCAAAGGCTGGTTTAACTCCCAGCGCTCTACAACTGCAAGTGTAGCCATGGCCTAAGAAGTAATAGTATTACATCTCACTTCAAATAACGACTTGTCATTTCCAGAAAGGAGCTGAGAAGATAAACATTCTGGGGCTTCAGAGTAGCAGCCGTGTTAGTCTGTATTCGCAAAAAGAAAAGGAGGACTTGTGGAATAAATTCTGGTCTGGCAGTGTAAAGTGACTGTTAAATGTAATGAACAGTCACTTTAAGGCCCCTTTACACTCTCAGAGCAGTAGGAAGCAGCTTCAGGGCATATCACCATCCTCTGGGAACCCCACTGCTGCAAGTCCATCAACTATCTACTGCACATTGCAGACTCACATGATTGCATAGCCAGACACAATTAGCAGCTCTGCACGCTTGCAGGCCAATGTCTTCACAGTGGATTTCCAACTCTAAAATGATTTCTCACTGTCCAGTAGCAATCCAGGGTTGCAAATTTCCACAGTGCAACGGGCACTTGCTTCTGCACTGACAGTGCAGCTCTCATTCTGGTATCCTTGTGCTGAGGGCTAGGATTACCTCAACATGCAGAACCACGAATGTGGCCCTGCATAATGGTGCTGGAACAATTTTTATAGTGGGGGTGCTGCAGGGTGAAACCATTTGGGTTATTACTACTTCAAGCAAGGGGTGTGGTAGCACCTCCAGGACCGCTAATTCCAACATCTATGGCCTTGCACATCCAAAGGTCTGCTTAATGTCCCAAGCCTGCATTATAATGAGATCCCACCACCAGTCAGTGCTTGTTTCTCAGACCCAGAAGCAGCACTCCACCATTTGCAGCTGCTTTATGAATACCACCAACAATATTGAATTGGCTCTTGCTATGTCCCACAGGAAGCTGTCCTCTGAGAAATCTTCAAGTTTCCCGCTGATTTGGTTCTTCTTGTGGCTCAGCAAATTCAAGAGGATTTGCATTCTGTGCTTGCAATGCTTATGAGAATAGTGCTGAGCTGTGTAAGCTCTATGTTTCTGTCAGAGATGGAGGGCTGCATGCAATACTTAATTTGTGCCAGGGCTTGCCAGCGCTGAGCCCTGGCACCTCTGCGCTTGCTGCGCCCCTTATGAAAGTTAAAAAAAAAAAAAAAAAAAAATTGCTTGAGCTCCAGCATCTCTTATTAAAAATTAAGCACCGGCTGTGGGATTTTTGTGGGATTTTTTGTAAAAAGCGCATAAATTATGAGATACAGATGACATTAAGGGATGAAGAAAGTTGCAGGCTGGGCAGTTGACCCCTTGCTCCCAGTCACTCCTGCATGACTCATTTCTGCTCCACATGCATTGCCAAAACTTCCCAAAAAAGGGAGTGTGCTGGATTGTGACAGGTTGCACACGGAGATACTGCCCTGTGCAGCGACACAAGCACTCCTGGTGTGTATGCACAGCACCTGACAGAAGGAGCCAAGTGTGCCATTGTCAGGGTTCCCTCCCCACTCTGAACTCTAGGGTACAGATGTGGGGACCCACATGAACGATCCCCTAAGCTTATTTCTACCAGCTTAGGTTAAAACTTCCCCAAGGCACAAATCTCTATTTGTCCTTGGACTGAGGTATGCTGTCACCACCAAGTGATTTAGACAAAGAATCAGGGAAAGAACCACTTGGAGTTCCTAGTCCCACAAAATATCCCCCCAGCCTACACCCCCTTTCCTGGGGAGGCTTGAAAAATAAACAAGGTGAGCACAAACAAAACCCCATCAGATTCTTAAAAAACAGAACTTTATTATAAAGAAAAAAAGTAAAAGAAGCACCTCTGCAAAATCAGGATGGAAGGTAATTTCACAGGACAATTGGATTCAAAATACAAAGGATTTCCCTCTAGGCAAAAACTTAAAAGTTACAAAAACCAGGGAAAAACCTCCCTGTAGCACAGGGAAAATTCACAAGCTAAAAGAAAAGATAAACACATTTCCTTGCTTTACTTACAATTTTTGTAATCTAGATGCTTAGTTCAAGAAGGGCTTTGGGAGATGTGTTTTCCCTGTCCTGATTCCTTGCTGACTCGGAGAGAACCAATAAAGAGAACAAAGGAAAAACCTTCTCCCACAGATTTGAAAGTATCTTCTCCCCTTATTGGTCCTTTTGGTCAGGTGCCAATCAGGTTACCTGAGCTTCTTAACCCTTTACAGATAAGGAGGGATTTTAGGATACCCGTAGTTGCGTGTTTATGACATCCATGCACAAGCGATATACTAACTGCAGTGCTCTTATGCCAACACAACTTGCGTTGGCAAGAATTTGCAGTGTAGACACAGTCTTAGAGTAGCCCAGGGGTAAGCATAAGTCAGAAGCAGGCCTTCTGTTTTGTAGTCCATTAAAAAACATTTTTGCCAACAACAGATTTTCCTGTTAAGTGAAAGGCACAAGTAGTAAAGATTTAGGCTCGGATTCAGCAAAGCACTCAAACATGTGGTTAAGTACTTTGTGACTTGAGGCCTCAGCAGGGCTCTACATTCATCCTGTGATCAAGTAAGCCTACATTATTTTGGCAAAGGGACCTCTCAGTGAACAAGGAACACACTTTTCTTACAGTACCACAAGCTGGGAACACGCTCCTTGTTCAACTACATGCAGAGCAGGGAAAAAAAACCCACACTGACTAAAGGGAAGTAAGGGAGCGGTGGAGCATTGCTCCAAGCAGTAATACTGAGTAACCCATGTAACCCTTTTGTTGGGGACACTGGGGCATGGCCACTAGGTAACTCGAGAGGATGGAAGACCACGAGTGTCAATGAAGCCCCCTCGCACTAGGCCCAAGTGTCCTTGGCCCCCCCGCCTGGAGGCACTCACAGCAGTTATGCTGAGGATCCGCAACAATATGTTGCAGTCAGACTGCCTGAAACTAAACAAGGCCAAACAGGGCAGATATGGAAGAAAAATGCTGAATAAAGCAGCTTTATGTATAGTTTAACAAATGATACAGAGAACCAGGGAACTAGCTGGTAACTGGATTGGCTGGCTATATGGATACTTAGGGCAGCTTGCTATTGGATAAGTATGCTGAAGAAAGGATGTATAAAAACCTGTGTAACTTCCTGCTCTGTGTGCAGGATTTGAGATTCTATTCTCCCTGTACCTTTTTGAAGCTTCAAATAAACTTTTCTGCTTCTCCACCCCGTTGTGATTATTGGGTGAAGCACACCGGGTAGCGAACCAACCCCTGCTGTTGTTTTGCCTCGTCGCCATCCCTGGGTGGGCGACGAGGCTGCTATTTAGCCTTGCCCGGACCCCTCCTGGAGGTCGAGGATTGCGGCGAGAACCGACGCCCAGCCCGCACTGGTGACTTCATCGGGGGCCTCGGAGGAGACGCGATTTGATCAACCCCGGAGGGCACAATGGTGCAACGCACTCATATAGTGGAGAAGCAACTGTGGACGACAGTGAGGAACCAGTCCCTTGGACACAGGGGAGGAGCAGCTGCGGACAACGGTGAGGAACCGGTCCCTTGGATAAGGTAGGAACCTTTTGAAATCCGGATTGTATGCTCTGCTGGAACCTGGGGACGCCCAGAGTTACCCTGTAGGTATGGGACAGGGACAGAGCTCGGGGTTTAGGGCACGGTGTACCCCCCTAGAGTGCATTGTAGCAAACTGGAAGGTATTTGGTGCGGATCCAATGACTAAGAGTCAATTAAAACGATTCTGTACAGTTGACTGGCCTCAATATCAACTAGAGGACCAGGAGTGGTGGCCACCAGGAGGGTCAATTAATTACAACACGATCCACCAATTAGTTTTGTTTTGTCAGTGAATGGGTAAATGGAATAAATGTTTGTATGCACAAGCGTTTATAGCTTTAAAAAATAGAACAGAGCTGTAATTCTGCAGAGCTGTAATTTGACTCTGACTGGTTCGGTAGTAGCTAATGTTAGTCCCCAGACCCCCTAGCCCCACTGTAATGGCAGAGCCGGTGTCCCCTTCGGCCCCCACACCCCCACCTTATAAGAGTAGGATGCCTCGGGTTACAGAGATTGCCCCCTCGGTGGGACTCTATCCTTTGCTTACTGAGACTGTTGTGGCTTGCCCAGGGGCAGACGGACATCAGGCTACCACCATGCAAGTTTACACCCATGTGCCATTCAATCCAATAAACTTAGCAGCTTTTAAAACACAGGCTGGGGAATTCTCAACGAACCCAAGCCGGTTTATTTCAGTCTTTGAGGAGTGCCTCAATAGTCACAAGCCGGATTGGGACAACTGTAATATCCTCCTGAGAACTCTGTTGTCTGAGGTAGAGGGATCAGGTTACAGCTAAGGCAAGGGGAGCGTCAGTGTTCAAGCAAAAAAAAAAAAGAAAGGAAGCTATCTGTCAAGTTCCTACCCCAAGTAATCGTAAGCGGCTCAGGGCATTTCTGGGTATGGCAGGCTTTTGCAGGATATGGATCCCAGAGTTTGGACTGTGGGCTAAACCCCTGTACGACTGTGTAAAAGGAGCAGATCATGACTACTTCTATTGGACCCCAGAGGCTGACAGGGCATTTAAAATCCTGAAAAGAAAATTGATGGAAGCCCCAGCACTGGGCCTGCCAGATCTCTCTAAGCCGTTTCAGTTGTATGTACATGAACGAAAGGGGGTGGCCCTAGGAGTGCTCACACAGCTGTTAGGAGCATGGAGACGTCCCGTGACTTATTTTTCTAAGCAACTGGATCAGGTTGCAAAGGGTTGGCCGGCATGTTTACGGGCGGTCGCAGCTACTGCCCTAGTGCTTGAGGAAGCCGAGAAGCTAACATTGGGAGGGGTTATGCAAATCTATACTCCCCATATGGTCCGAGCCTTATTGGATGCAAAGGGAGGGCTTTGGCTCACCCAGGCTCGGATTGCTCAGTATCAGGCTAAGCTGTTAGAGAACTCTGAAGTCACCTTACAGCCTTGCCCCTCCCTTAACCCAGCCACCCTCTTGCCAGAAACAGAGGAACAGAAACATGACTGTTTAGAGATCATAGATGCCCAGTACTCCAGCCATCCGGATTTAAAGGATGTACCCCTCCCAAATGCATATTATGAGTGGTACACTGATGGTAACAGTACTGTAATAGATGGGCAAAGGAGGGCGGGTTATGCTGTTGTGATCCTCCATGACACTGTGGAAGCTGAACATTTGCCTGCTGGGATCTCTGCCCAGCTTGCCGATCTAATAGCCCTGACCCGTGCACTTGAACTGTCAAAAGGAAAGCGGGTCAACATTTTTACCGATTCAAAGTATGCTTTTGGTGTGCTACATGCTCATGCTGGCCTATGAAAGCAAAGGGAAATGCTAACAGCCCAAGGCTCCCCAGTCAAGTACGGGCCCCAGATCCTCCCGCTCCTAGAAGCCGTACAACTTCCCTCGGAAGTGGCGGTGGTACACTGTAAAGCCCATCAAAGAGAAGATCAAGATGTGGCCAGAGGTAACGCCCGGGCCGATAGAGAGGCTAAGCATGCTGCCACCCTGCCATCCCCTCAGACTGAGAATGCCCATATGCATGCCCTTATCCCATCAGTAGGGGAGCTTCCAACCCCTCAGTACTCTGGGGAGGAGAGACAGCTAACTGACAAACTCGGTCTCCGGGAAAAGGAGGGATGGCTCCATTCCCCAGAAGGGAAGGTCCTCTTACCAAAGGGCCTAATCCGGCCAGTGCTGTAGAAACTACATCAAACCACTCATGCTGGCAGGGAAGCACTTATCCAGCTAATGGGAAAATACTTTATCACTTCCGGGCTCCGACCCCTGGCTTCCCAGGTACAAGCGGACTGCTTAGTCGGCCAAAAGAATAACCCCCAACCGGGACATCCTGTGCCACCAGCTGCCCTAGAACCCACTCCGAGCCCCGGACAAGTGTGGCAAATAGACTTTACTGAGTTTCCCTGGACCCAAGGGTTCAAATATCTCCTTGTCATAATGGATCAGTTCAGCGGATGGCCAGAAGCCTTCCCATGCCGTAATTGCACTGCCAGAACAATGGCCCTCAAGTTTGTTAAGGAGATCATTCCTCGCTTTGGACTCCCCCTGTGGATGGAATCTGACAACGGGACACATTTCACGTCAAAAATCATTCAAAGCATCTCACATGCCTTACAGATCCCCTGGATCCCCTCCATACGCCCTGGAGACCGCAAGCCAGTGGTGTAGTGGAGCGTACCAATCAGACCCTTAAACGGCATCTCTCAAAAGTATGCCAAGAAGCCTCACTGCGATGGCCTGATGCTTTGCCCCTCGTCTTACTTCGTATCCGCATTCTCCCTAAGGGTAGATTAGGGCTCAGTCCCTTTGAAATTATGTTTGGAAGGGCATGGCCTATGAATGGCACCCCGGTTCTGTCAGGGGAATGGGAGCTGGGTAATGTTTTTTTGTCACAGTATATGTGTTCCCTGTCTGCTGTTCTCTTGTCTCTTCACAGGTATACCAAGGATTCCCAGCCTCTCCCCTTGGACTCTCTCGTCCACTCCTTAGAGCCCGGTGACTCTGTGCTTGTTCGTACCTGGAAAGACGAGCCTCTCCAGGAAAAGTGGAAAGGACCCTATACTGTCCTGCTGGTCTCCCATACAGCGGCAAAGATCGAGGGACACAAGAATTGGATCCATCACTCTCGTCTGAAGGCAGTACCTGCCCCCTCGTCAGCAGAACAGTGGACCGTCCAACCTGCAGACTCCTCATCTAGTGACGACCTTGGGCTAAAGCTACTGTTTAAAAGACACAAATAGTGGGCATCTTAATGCTAAAATGGGCCCACCCAGGTACTGGAGACCCTGGGTTGGGAAGACTCTGGTGATAATTAATTGGGTAACATTGTTATTCTCTGTATTGGTATTTCCAAACTGTGCATATCGGGAGCATAACTCCTTTGTTTTGCTTGCACACCATGTTGCTACTTTAACAAACCAGACTGATTGCTGGGTATGTGCTCCACTCCACTGTCCCCCAAAACGGGAGTGCCCCTTGACATGCTGCCCTTGACCCTAGCAGAATTAGCCGCCAACAAAGAGCAGGAAAGAACGGACTTGCCGTTCTGAAATAAGACCTCTTTACAGCAAGCCACCTATCAGGACCAGGAGTATTCAGTTGCAGTACTCACCAAGGAAGTATTATGTTTTACCCGAAACCAATCTGATTACTATGGGTGTCCTGTGGTAAAGAGCTCCTCTGTTATTACACAGTGGGCTGATGGGTATTGGATAAAGACCAGAAGGGGAGGACAGCAGTGTGGGTGTAATGGTTCCTCCCCTTTTAGGGAAACTCTTACAAATAATCTTACCACAAAAAAGGGTTTGGAAATATAACTTGCCGTCCAGTTAATATCTCCAATGTAGCAAGCCAATGGTGGGTTTGTAGCGGTCCCTATGGCGAGTTTAATTTGAACGGCACAATTAGAAACGCCCCCACTTCTACCCAATCAGGAAAATGGGATGCCCCCTTAGGGGCATATGAACTGTTTGGAAAAACAACCTTAAATATCCCAGGAATCCCCTTAAGAAACAGTCCTTACTGGGCCCTACAGGGTCACTATTTTGTATGTGGCCGAAAGGTTTACAAGGAGCTGTCAGCCAACTGGACAGGTAGCTGTTATATAGCTCATGGAGTTCCTCATCTGTCAATAACTGCCACACTGCCCAAAGGAAAGATTAGAAATGCCCGAGACACCTCTGTTGAGTCACGAGAAAAGACCTGTGCTGACTGACTATGGCATTGGAGGGCAATATAAAAAAATTCCCTCACAACCGAGAAGCTTGTAGGGTGCTCTGTACTGGGAATAGCACCACTGTTTACCGGGCCAGCCATGGCATGCATAGGCCGCTATACTGTAAGGCTGCAAATGGTACTTGAGAAAGTTGCCTTAGAGTTCGAGGACTCGGTTAGTGATTTAGGGTCAGCAGTAAAAACATTAAATAAAGAGGTACAGCAGCTCAGGACGTTTTCCCTCCAAAACAGGCTGGCTTTGGACTATCTCTTGGCATCCTAAGGAGGGGTTTGTGCCCTTGTCGGGCCCTGATGTTGTGTATATGTAAATGATAGCAGTTATGAAATCTATGAAAAGGTGGTACAGGCTGAGGCCCATGCCCGAGCCGGAGCACAGGTTGCCTATACTGCCCCAGAGAGCGACTGGTTGCAAACCTTGTTTTCAGGCTGGGGTTTGTCGTCTTGGTTTGGTGGTTTATTTAGGCTGTTAAGAGAAATTTCTCTTTCCTGTATTGCTTGTATTAATGGTATTATGCTGTGCAGTATCATGTGTCAGGGCCTTTTTGCAAAAGTTAATAAGTCATTCTCTTCAGGGCTATCACAAGGTGCTTATGCAAAGTCCTATTGTAAAGAAATAAGTAGCCCAAGTGAGAAAACTCAGAGCCAAGGCTGTTGAGTGTTCTCAAAGGAGGGAGTTGTTGGGGACACTGGGGCATGGCCACTAGGTAACTCGAGAGGACGGAAGACCACGAATGTCGATGAAGCCCCCTCGCACTAGGCCCAAGTGTCCTTGCCCCCTCCTCCCCCCTCGCCTGGAGGCACTTGCAGCAGCTCTGTGTACTAGGCCCAAGTGTCCTTGGCCCCCCGGCCTGGAGGCACACACAGCAGTTATGCTGAGGATCTGCAACAATATGTTGCAGAGTCAGACTGCCTGAAACTAAACAAGGCCAAACAGGGCAGTTATGGAAGAAAAATGCTGAATAAAGCACCTTTATGTATAGTTTAACATGATACAAAAAACGAGGGAACTAGCTGGTAACTGGATTGGCTGGCTATATGGATACTTAGGGCAGCTTGCTATTGGATAAGTATGCTGAAGAAAGGATGTATAAAAACCTGTGTAACTTCCTGCTCTGTGTGCAGGATTTGAGATTCTATTCTCCCTGTACCTTTTTGAAGCTTCAAATAAACTTTTCTGCTTCTCCATCCCGTTGTGATTACTGGGTGAAGCATATCGGGTAGCGAACCAACCCCTGCTGTTGTTTTGCCTCTCGGCACTGGGTGCTGGCAACACTTTGATGACAATTTTACTACAGTTAAAGTGATTTAATTTTAACATTATTTCTTTGAAAGCTTTGCAGAATTCTTCCCATCTTGATAGCTTGTATCTTAGACTCCGAATACCTGGATCAAATGCCAACATTAAATAGCCAAAATAAATAAATAAATAATTTCTGCCTAGCTTTCTCACTGCTCTTGTATTTGGCATGTAGAACTACCACATCTCTGGCTGAGCAACACAGAAGTCCTTGAAGAGAGGAGGGAACAACAGTGAAACAAAAACAGCTTGAAGTGAGACACAGATAATTATTTGCTGAGTCAAGTCCCCCACTGTTGTAAGCAACAGTTATAACAAAGGTCCTTCCAGACTGGAGCATCCTTCAGTTGTTGGGTGAAGCAAAAATGTCATGCCTCTTGCCTACTTAGATGAGAAATGAAAAGCAAGTTTCATTTCAATCAGCTGTGTTCACAGTTTTACACATTTGTCAAACCAAATTAAAAATTCCTGGAGGCAGAAAAACTAAAACAGTGAACACACATTGATATTCAAATAAGTGTATCTGCAATACAGCTGGGGTGGTCCGAAGAGAATACATTTTCACTGGGTAAATACGGACAAGGCTGAGCAATGCTTTCTCCACTGCTATTTCCCTCTTTTTCAAAGTTTACTTTAATAACTGAGTTAATATATAACTTGCCATGCTACTGAAGACTCTGCAGAACAGAAACACATGAAGCAACAGCAGCTGAGTGATAACAGGATTGTCACATCTACAGCGGAGGTTGGAAGTTTCATGCCACAGAAACAAAATTGCTCATTTAAAGCAGTGTGGCAAACCATTACTCAGGACTCCCTCACAGCTCTTTCTTGCCATTACTTATTTCATATATACTGTTTAGTATTTTTTCACAAAGCAGCCTTAGATGAACTCTGTTCCCTCTGAATCGCCTCACTTCTAACTGACGACCTCATTTTTCTTGTTAGTAGAGGGAAGTTTTAATTGACGTATATGGGGTGGGGGAAAGCCCCATAAGTTAACAAACTGGTTAAAGTTCTCTTTTTTTTAGGCCCTAGTTCAAAGCGTTTAAGTTTGCGCTTCAGTCTCATTCACTTGCATGGGACATAAGCATGTACCTAAGTGCTCTGCTGAATATGGGAGGATGGGGTGTCTAATGAGAATTCTCAGATGTTTCAACTCCTCCTCAAGAAAAACAAATCTGTTTGTGGGTTCATTTGTTGACTTCTTCTCCATGATACTTTTGCTTTAATGTATGTGACCTGATCATTATGTTCGTTGGATACCAGTACCTCTATGGGTCCCTTCTGTCAAGGGAAACAGCTCTTGAATAATTTCTCCCATGTAGCTAGCACAAGCAGAGGGTGGTATTTCTAAAGCTGCTTAAGGGATTTGGATGGCTATTTCCCATTGACTTTAAAATGGAATTGGCTATCTAAATCCCTTACAGGTCTTTAAAAATCCTACCCAGAATGATTATTTTAATCAGACAGTTTTTTCCCCTTACCCTGCCAGAATTCTTGTTTAAACACACTTTATTGTAATACAGTCTAAAATATTCCTCATTTGCTTGCAATAAGTATGTTTGAAATCCCATCTCTTGCAGTGTAAAATGGTGTTGAGTGCCTAAGGATGTTACTCTTATCTTTGCAAGACTCCCTTTCAGAATCTTAGTGGTCAGCAGGAGCCATGGAGAAGGAGCTTCCACTTTAAAATCCTAATTTCCATTTAAGCACACAGCACTCATGGTGTCTGAAATATCAGGACTCACAGATGAAAGGCCATGGGAAACAGTAAAGGAGGCACGTGGAGATTCTGACTCTGGTCCCTTCCTCTTATGTAATTGGTATAAGCATGGTATTCCATGTGCTGTGGAAGAGGATGAGTGAATCAAAACAGGAAAAAGGATTGACGGCAGAAAATAAATGAGGAACAAAAACAGGGAAGAGTGAGTGACGTGAAAAAGGAAATATGTGAAAGATGTGTGGTAGAGTAGGAGGAAGGGGCTATGTTTGTAGGTATTATACGTGAGCTCTGACAGACAAAAGTTATTCTTCATACAGAAAAATAAAACAGGGAACATTAGCCATGGGGGTGTTTTGTTGACACATGACACCAGCTATGTTCTGGAACATTTTGCATTGTATACCGACAGGGTTAGCTCTAAACTACTGAGATACTTTAAGCAAAAGATGACATTTTCAGAACAGAGAATCCCTTTTGAGACTTCAGGGAAGTGATAAGTAGCAACAAGTGTCATCAATATCCCCATCTGGTGTAAGGGTTACAAGTGGAGGAAGATCCATCCCAGGGTACTATGCTATGACAAGAGCCTCCATGGCTCATTATCAGCAGTAACACTACATCAAATTGTTCCTAGAACAGGGCAGCCAACAGGACTGAATGCATGAGAATAGAACCAACTCTTGGGGAAAACAGAACAAGGCACAAAAAACATTCAATCCACCTGAGGTCTTGTTTAATGCCACAGTAGCTACAAGGATTACACTTGACATTTTCCTGTCACATGAAAAGAGAAGGTTTCTAGGAGATTATTGCAGCTGCAGTGCAGGTATCAAGAAATATTTTTGCCACAAATGCTGCCCCCAGATCTCTTTACAGTGGTGCAAGCTGCTGTAAGAGTTTCCTTGGCCAGCTCTGAGGGCAAGATAGGTTCCACTGATGTATATGTGTTACTTGCCATTTGGTCAGCTTTGGAAGTACCTAGATTAGAGGCAGTCATAGAATATAAATCAGAATCTCCTCTCCCTCAGATTTGACACTGGCCAATAGTGTCAACACAGGGCAGCAGTGGCTAAGTGGAATTGTTCATGTGTTCTCCCTCGCACCCTGCGCCAACTTAAAGTGTCACCATCAGCTTAAATGCTCACTTACATTTTAAACGTGAGATTACTGTAACTGAAAGATGATGGGAAATATTTTCTAGCTTTCCCCCAGTTTGTTTACTTTGTGCATTTGACAGCACAAGCTTAGGGAGGCAGTAGGAGTGGCTGACTAGTTCCTCTGGGATCGTGGCCTCAAAAAATAGAGCCAATAGGTTGCGTGGGGTGCCTGATGGTAGGCTTGTCCACGTAGCATGCTTTGCATACTGCCTCCACTTGATTGCAACATTTTTCACCCTCATGACGTGAAGATAATTAGATAACGTGGTGATGGTGCATTACACATGCCTTCAGTAGAAAGAACAAAAATAAATGAGTAACATCAATAAAGCCTTTTTAGGCATTAGTAATGACTTCAGCTATTGCAGGGGAAAATGCAAATTTTGATTTCCCATGGTGGGTTAAAAGTTTCTTTAAAGACTGGTAAAGAACCTGAAAATTGCTATCATTATAATTAGTAATTATTTATCTCTAACCTCTTCTGGAATTATTTTGCTGCTTGTTTTTTTGTTTTGCTTGCAGGCTATCTTCACTGGGTGACATATAGTGGCAAATATAATGCATGCATTCTACAATCTTTGGCAAACGAAATCTTGTGTTTCATATTAGATATATTTATGGCACTTGCTAAATCCAAGCAGTTATCACCATAGTGTCACATACTAAAGTTATCTACCTCTATCAGTAGATGTAAATCATCCACAGCCATCCTGGACTTCACTGGAACAGGAACTTGAACTGGGGACCTTGTTTGAAATTTTTCAAATGATTTATTGTGATCAAATGTAAGGTTTCTTTCAAAGGCCAAAGACTTGTTTAATTATCCTTTCATCTCTAAACTCAAGGTTCAAGTAAACTGCTCTTGTATTAGTAATTGCCAGGGTTTAAAATTCACTTCAGTAAGAAAAAGAACAGGTCAATAAACCAAAGTGTTTCCTCAGCCTGTGTGTTCTAACATCTGCACACTCAAGTTTAAGAGCAGGTGTATAATAGTTCACTCGGGGTTGCTATTAGTAAGTCCCGTTCATCCTCTGCTATTATTGCCAACTGTTAATTAATTGACAAAGCATTGCAAAACAACACTTGACAATATAACTTTACATTTTAAGGGTTCATCCCATCTGTTTGCATTAGGAGACCTCAGATGGCCTTAGTCAATAATTCAGTTCTTCAGAGCCCTCTGTCAAAATATCCTGACAGAGCTGTAAGAGAAACCATTAGAGAAAGGAATTTCATGCTACTGGCCCTTTGTTTTATGAACCATTTTAAAAGACATATTTTTAGGTCACACACAAAAATACCAAGTTGCAATTTTTGCAGTACAGAATTTACTTTGCTTCTGAGCACTTGTGACTAAGGCTACATCTATACTTGCAAGCACGTACAGGTAGCTGTCCATGTCCTTTTAGCACATATAGCCATGCAGAGTGCATAAGTGTTAGAACTAGAGGTGCAGCAGCACCCAGTGGCTTGAAGTGGTTTCCATTATACACAGAGTTTACAGTTTAGTTCAGTGGCTCTCAGCACCCCCACTATACAAATTGTTCCAGCACCTCTGGCAGAGTATTCACAATGACAGCTCCCACTCACATCTCCATGCTGCCAGAACACATGGACCAAGTCCTGGATGATGTAGTTCTGCTCCTGCTATTTGTTGCAGGAAAAAAAACACACAAAACCACCACACACACACACACACACACACACAGACGAGGTGCACTACTTGATCCGCTAAATACTTGATGGAATTGGGCAAGAACTTTGATATGCTGAAGAAGGCCATCTGAGATGCTGAGTGACAATCCATTGTGGTCCCATGGAAAAGGTCATCATACTAGTATTGCAAATGGTATGCTCATGGGTGAATTGCTGCTTCTGGTCCAGAAGAACCAGCATGGTGTGCAGGGATCACATTGTTTTGGAAACCTGGGGTGATAACCAGTGGCTTCAGAACTTCCAAATGAGGAAGTAGACCTTCATGGAGCTATGCTCCATCTCTCCAGTGCCAGACCACTTGTTTTCAGAAACGTATACTGGTGCAGAAGTGGGTGGCTATTACCCTTTGAAAACTGGCAACACCTGACAGTTTATGGTCAATTGCAAACCAGTTCAGGGTTGGGAAGGTGGTTGCCCAGGTTTGCCAGGCAAATCTATGTTGTCATTTACCCAAGGGTGGTTGCCATAATTCAAGTATCAGAAATCAGTGGACCACAGTGTGATGGGCTTGGTCACATAAACCTCCTTGGGACTGTCACCTCATGTGCTGAATTTCCTTCTGAGCCTATTTTCCCTGCCAGCTTGGGACTCCAGAACCCTGCCTTGTTAAGCCAGACACACTAGCCTGCTGCAACACAGACCGAGGTCTAGTCCATGCCCCCAAACCTGCAGACTTTAACCAAAAACTGCTCAGCAGGTCACCTGTCTCCAGCACCCAGACACCCAGCTCCCAATAGGATCCAAACCCCAAATAAATCTGTTTTACTCTGTATAAAGCATATACAGGGTAAACTCATAAATTGTCCACCTTCTATAACACTGATAGAGAGATATGCACAGCTGTTTGCTCCCCCAGGTATTAATCACTTACTCTGGGTTCATTAATAAACAAAGGTGATTTTTATTAAGCATAAAAAGTAGGATTTAAGTGGTTTCAAGTAATAACAGACAGAACAAAGTAAGTCACCAAGCAAAATAAAGCAAAAATATGCAAGTCTAAGCCTAACACATTAAGAAACTGTTTATAGGTAAATCTCACCCTCAGAGATGTTCCAATAAGCTTCGTTCACTGACTAGACTCCTTCATAGTCTGGGACCAATCCTTTCCCCTGGTACAGTTCTTGTTAGTTCCAGTAGGCATCTTAGGTGAAAAGCAGGGGCTCTCTCAAGACTGGGACCCCCTTTTGTTCTCTTCCACCCCCTTTTATAGCTTTTCCCAAGGTGGGAACCCTTTGTCTCTTTGGATTCCCACCCCTCCTCCTAAATGGAAAAGCACCAGGTTTAAGATGGATTCCGGTATCCTGTGACATGGTCACATGTCCTGTGAGACTTCATTCTTCCAGGGCTGGTTCGCAGGTACCCAGGGAGGTTTGCAAGTAAACAGAGCCATTTACAACTAATTGTCCTAGTCAATAGGAGCCATTAAGCTTCCAAACCACCATTAATGGCCCACCCTTTGCATAATTACAATAGGACTTCAGAATTATACTTCATATTTCTAGCTTCAGATACAAGAATGATACATACATATATACAAACAGGATGAACACACTCAGTAGATTATTAGCTTTGTAATGATACCTTACAAGAGACCTTTTGCATAAAGCATATTTCAGTTACATTATATTCACACTCATAAGCATATTTCCATAAAACATATGGAGTGCAACGTCACACACAGGAAAGAAGTCATGACACTAGGGTGCTCAGGATTGTACGTGAGAGGGGAAAAAGGGATTTTACTCCCCAGAAGTGGTATGATTCTATACAGAGTTTCTGTGCCTATAGTGATTTTGGTGTAACCCCCATAACCACTTGTAACTTGGCCCAGGAAGTTGTACCCAAACAATGAGCCAGCCAAAAGGAAATTCAACTACAGACGGAGTAGTTGCAGAATGATTGTTGAGTGTGTATCTGGGCAGCTAAAAAGCTCTTTGGCGATGCCTGTGCACCCAGCTGGATGCCATGTGGCCAGCACTGTTCACATAATTGCAGCATACTGTGCCCTTCATAATGTTGTAAAGGTGAATACTTTTGTTCAGAGCGGGGACAGAACAGGTTTGTACATATAGCCAGATCCCACCCATGGTAACACCAGTCCTACTTCCTCTCAGGCAAGGGAAATCCAGGATGCCACATGATCACACATCCTTGAACACAGGTAACTTCTGTGACTGTGCTGAGGGAAATGTCAGCCTATGCAGCCCCAGGAAAGATGCAAGATGATACTGACACTTAGTTGTGTACCCACATACCTATGAGTTTTGATCCCCTGTAGCCAACAGTTACAGCTATTGACCACAGATAATTGTGTGAGTGCCTCTGAGGTTAACAGCTTTGGTTATGGGTTTGTGCTGTGGATGATTTTGGTGCAGTCTCATTCCCATCATTCCACAATGTTTTTGTTTTATGTTCGCACCTCTGTTGAGTGCTTTACTGGGCAGTTTTAAATGACTTAAACCAGCCCTGTAAGGGGTTGGAGGGGCTTCAGAATTTTTTTTTAAAGTACACTGTTCTCTGCTAGGTTTCAGAGTAACAGCCGTGTTAGTCTGTATTTGCAAAAAGAAAAGGAGGACTTGTGGCACCTTAGAGACTAACCAATTTATTTGAGCATGAGCTTTCGTGAGCTACAGCTCACTTCATCGGATGCATCCGATGAAGTGAGCTGTAGCTCACGAAAGCTCATGCTCAAATAAATTGGTTAGTCTCTGCTAGTGGTGTTACAGCACTTATTGTCTATTTAGTGTGACTACACCCAAAGTTGAGCGTGGTGAAGGATTGGTGTGGGTGTTCATTGTTTCATGTTTTCACTGTGAATTTTTCCCCCTTTCTCTGTACAGTGAATTCATGTATTACCAATATTATATACACATCCTGTTCTTGTTTTTAAATTCTGCCGCTAGCAGCAGTTTGTTCTGAGCACAGTTTGCTTCCCTTATCTCTCTGCTGTTTCCACCCCCTCCTTCCCTTCCCACCCGTCTATGCAGCCCCACAACTATTACTGCCACTGTGGTGGCTGAGGAATGCGCAGACATAGGGGAACAATAGTAATTCATTAATAATCCTTGTTGTACCTTCCCCTAAATGCTAATAGTGGTTCATGGGATTTTGATCAAGTAGTTTTACAGATGGGTCTTGCTTGGGGACCATTTTGCAGTGGAGTGGAGCAGGGGCTGGGCTTCAGGCATATAGCCTCAGACCAAGAGGGGATATTGGTGGACCATCATAAAAATAGCTTTCCAGCATAAGGTCCTGGTTCCAACTATGGTTTGGGGCCCTCCTGGGGGTGGGGATTTGAATCCTTCCCTCTTCCAGCCTCTGAAGTCTCCCACTACAGGCTGCCCTGGGAGAAGTCATGGAGGACAGTGCAGTCCAACCACACAGTGGATGATTTGGGTGTGCTCAGTGGACCAGGTGGTTGCCCTGGAAACATGATCACATTACCTGTACTGACTAGAGTACAGTGGAAAAAACTGTTCTGAAGTAGTCAGCACTAGCAGTGAGCTGCACTGACAACAGGGGACCGACGACCTTTATACATTGTGTCAGTGTCATAGAATATCAGGGTAGGAAGGGATCTCAGGAGGTCATCTAGTCCAACCCCCTGTTCAAAGCAGGACCAATCCCCAACTAAATCATTATCCCAGCCAGGGCTTTGTCAAGCTGGGCCTTAAAAACCTCTAAGGATGGAGATTCCACCACCTCCCTAGGTAACCCATTCAAGTGCTTCACCACCCTCCTAGTGAAATAGTGTTTCCTAATATCCAACCTGGACTTCCCCCACTGGAACTTGAGACCATTGTTCCTTGTTCTGTCATCTGCCACCACTGAGAACAGCCGAGCTCCATCCTCTTTGGAACCCCCCCTTCAGGTAGTTGAAGGCTGCTATCAAATCATAGAATCATAGAATATCAGGGTTGGAAGGGACCTCAGGAGGTCATCTAGTCCAACCCCCTGCTCAAAGCAGGACCAATCCCCAATCAAATCATCCCAGCCAAGGCTTTGTCAAGCCTGACCTTAAAAACTTCCAAGGAAGGAGATTCTACCACCTCCCTAGGTAACGCATTCCAGTGTTTCACCACCCTCCTAGTGAAAAAGTTTTTCCTAATATCCAACCTAAACCTCCCCCACTGCAACTTGAGATCATTACTCCTTGTCCTGTCCTCTTCTACCACTGAGAATAGTCTAGAACCATCCTCTCTGGAACCACCTCTCAGGTAGTTGAAAGCAGCTATCAAATCCCCCCTCATTCTTCTCTTCCGCAGACTAAACAATCCCAGTTCCCTCAGCCTCTCCTCATAAGTCATGTGTTCCAGACCCCTAATCATTTTTGTTGCCCTTCGCTGGACTCTCTCCAATTTATCCACATCCTTCTTGTAGTGTGGGGCCCAAAACTGGACACAGTACTCCAGATGAGGCCTCACCAATGTCGAATAGAGGGGAACGATCACGTCCCTCGATCTGCTCGCTATGCCCCTACTTATACATCCCAAAATGCCATTGGCCTTCGTGGCAACAAGGGCACACTGCTGACTCATATCCAGCTTCTCGTCCACTGTCACCCCTAGGTCCTTTTCCGCAAAACTGCTGCCTAGCCATTTGGTCCCTAGTCTGTAGCTGTGCA
The DNA here is from genome assembly GCF_015237465.2 of Chelonia mydas. Taxonomy (NCBI): domain Eukaryota; kingdom Metazoa; phylum Chordata; order Testudines; family Cheloniidae; genus Chelonia; species Chelonia mydas. The sequence continues at coordinate 61,552,038 of NC_057852.1, forward strand.
TTGGGTTCTTCCGTCCTAAGTGCAGGACCCTGCACTTATCCTTATTGAACCTCATCAGGTTTCTTTTGGCCCAATCCTCCAATTTGTCTAGGTCCCTCTGTATCCTATCCCTGCCCTCCAGCGTATCTACCACTCCTCCCAGTTTAGTATCATCCGCAAATTTGCTGAGAGTGCAATCCACACCATCCTCCAGATCATTTATGAAGATATTGAACAAAACCGGCCCCAGGACCGACCCCTGGGGCACTCCACTTGACACCGGCTGCCAACTAGACATGGAGCCATTGATCACTACCCGTTGAGCCCGACAATCTAGCCAACTTTCTACCCACCTTATAGTGCATTCATCCAGCCCATGCTTCTTTAACTTGCTGACAAGAATACTGTGGGAGACCGTGTCAAAAGCTTTGCTAAAGTCAAGAAACAATACATCCACTGCTTTCCCTTCATCCACAGAATCAGTAATCTTATCATAGAAGGCGATTAGATTAGTCAGGCATGACCTTCCCTTGGTGAATCCATGCTGACTGTTCCTGATCACTTTCCTCTCGTGTAAGTGCTTCAGGATTGATTCCTGGAGGACCTGCTCCATGATTTTTCCGGGGACTGAGGTGAGGCTGACTGGCCTGTAGTTCCCAGGATCCTCCTTCTTCCCTTTTTTAAAGATTGGCACTACATTAGCCTTTTTCCAGTCATCTGGGACTTCCCCCGTTCGCCACGAGTTTTCAAAGATAATGGCCAATGGCTCTGCAATCACATCTGCCAATTCCTTTAGCACTCTCGGATGCAACTCGTCCGGCCCCATGGACTTGTGCACGTCCAGCTTTTCTAAACAGTCCCTAACCACCTCTTTCTCCACAGAGGGCTGGCCATCTACTCCCCATGTTGCGATGCCCAGCGCAGCAGTCTGGAAGCTGTCCTTGTTAGTGAAGACAGAGGCAAAAAAAGCATTGAGCACATTAGCTTTTTCCACATCCTCTGTCACTAGATCCCCTCTCATTCTTCTCTTCCACAGACTAAACAAGCCCAGCTCCCTCAGCCACTCCTCAAAAGTCATGTGCCCCAGCCCCCGGATCATTTTTGTTGCCCTCCGCTGGTCTCTTTCCAATTTGTCCACATCCTTTCTGTAGTGGGGGGCCCAAAACTGGATGCAATACTCCAGATGTGCATTGGCTGGTACAACAGTCCTCAGACTGAGTGACTATGGCTGGTGTTGCACCAGGTACTGTAGAGTGATGTTCCCAAATCTAGCTCAGTCTGCAACTCCAACAAATCTCTGAGGTGCCCCCATAGGCAATGCCAGGTAGGGCAATGGATGGTGCGCACCCTTTTGGGCACTGAAAAGCGCTGGGTGTTTTTGGTCAATCCTGACAACATAGCCAAAGGCCATACAACATCACTTTTGAATATGGTGAATGATTGGAGACAGGGCACATATCTGCAATATAATGGCATTTTGCAGAGTCAAACCTCTTTATGCTCAGGATTTGGTGCTGACCTCAGACAGGGAATGCCTCTAGCCCCATTAAGTCTTCCTGTAAGAGGGTCCAGATTTCTGACCCATATAGCAACACAGGTAGTACACAGACTTGACATATCCTGAACTTTGTCTCAGCACCAAGAGGTTTTTGCATTCATACGGAAGACATGGACTTCATGCAGGAGGCAGTGAAACCTAATTAGAGAACACCTAGTTTGCTGACATTGTTTGAATTCTCTGCAGAGAGTGTTGAACTCTATGCTCGCCCCTGTACTCAATTCCATCTAAACCAGAGGTTGTGGTGGCCCAGGTCCAGGGTTCTGGACCTTGGTCTAACATGAGATGTTCAACCCCATAGAGTAAGCAGCATCTTGGAAAACTTGACATTCTCTGGCTTTTCCACCCACAAGGCAGCATTGTTAGCATAGTCTTGGTCAGTGAGGACTTGTTGATCAACCTTAATTCCAACATGTGGAGCAGCAAGTCCTAATATCCAGTTGATGGCTCAACAGAATAGTACCAAGGTGAGAATACATCCCTGCTGCAAGGATCTGAGGTTCTACAGAAGTGTGGCAAAACCCATGAACCAACATGCACTCACACTGCTGTGTGTGAAGATCACACACCAAGTTTAGTGAAACATCTGGTAAGCCAACTTGGGGTGTACACCCCATTACCTAACTCTTATTTTTACCTTATAATTTTCTTAAATGTATCTGTGTGGGGAAAAACTCCAAAGGCTGCAAGAAGTTCTCATTTGAAAAGAAATAGTTAAATGTTCTCAATGAACCAGTACACTGAGTTCTTCATTCCTTCTAATCTTATCAGTGGTTGCCAGAGTAGAGAATTGGAATAGTCACTGCATTTGTCAACAGAACAGCAAAGCAGACTTGAGACAGTTTAATTAGGTTGAGCTTAATAGACACTGAAGGCTGTGCTTAAATTTTTTCCCCATAATGTACATTTTATGTACTTGCCAGAGGTCTGAGTAATCTAGATAAAGTAGGATTTCTGCCAGCAACAGAGTTTGACAAACCTGCTGAAGTGCAAATGGCCCAACTCCTGTCCTTAGGAGTCTTCATGTACATAAGACTAGTGACAATTAGTGGTAAAAGTAATATAATATAGATATATGGCTGTGTATCTGTTTCCTAAATGGTACTCTAGGAATCTAGGTCATTACCATGGTGTCTTCTATTGTAAAGGGTAGCATTTGTTATAAAAATTGTGTGGATACTTAAGCTTCAAACAAGAAACCTTACTTGCCTGAAGAACTGATAACAGAACTTACATTTGCCATAAAAGCTACTGCATTATCTATGCTCCTTTTAAAACAAAGCTACATTTCTAAACCTTGAAATTTTGAAGAAAGCCTTCCAAACTAACCCGATCAGTGTTATCTTCTTTATCATTTCAGACTGCCTGCTTATAATAGTTGTAAGACATGTGAACTATTGTTATTTGTCTCAAGTGAGTGTTAACTCTGACTTAATGGTGACTATCTTGATGCCTGTTTTAATTGCTATTTGAAATATCTAGTATTTTCCTTTTCCTTTCAGGTTATTTCAGTTAGAGGGTCAATTGGGATTGTGTCTTTGGGGACAGTTTGAGGCATTGTTCCCTTGATCATCCTCAAGCAGCCTAGTGATCATCCTCCTCCTGTGTGATTAACAAGGGGGTAGGGCTAACCTAAGAGGGGAGGCGAAGTGCCTAAGGAGAGCTAGCAAACAGGGGAGTTTGAGAGAGGATAAAAGGGGTAAAAAAAAAAAAAAAAAAGCTTACTTGTACTGAAAATGTCCCAATAACTAATAATTTAAACTGTACCGTATTGCAGTACACCCCATCCTACACTATTGATGCTGAGGCATCTCAAAAGTATAAGGGTGTTCAGCCATCAAATGTGGTATAATACTTCAAAGAGAAATGGGTTGGAGTTTCAATGGACTGTAATTAATGCTACACTAGGGACTATAAAATTTACACAACCTTTATCTAGTTTTCAGATTACCTCTATATAGCCTAATTGTTCAAAAGGAGCTGCCATTTGGTTGGGACAGCAACAGACCTAAGTTTCCACTAGAAAGAAAAGGGACTTGGCTGGATACCTATGGGATGGTGCAAATAGCGTAGCTGCAATCTGGAATATCCATAAAGGTCAGCAACATGAGGAAAAAATTGGGACAGTTGGAAAAAGCCACGGGCCTTATTACTGGAGCAAAGCTAGCCCAGGTTCAGGCTGGTGTTGGTAAATTATACATTATCTCAGCCCTTAGTTCAATGACCCAAAAGCCATTAACAGAGATGGTACTGGGTATCACCAACGCTGGAAAGGCATTGCAGTGGGATCAGGCTTGTTCAGAGGTTCAGGATTTTCTGAATGACCAGCTCAAGGCCATTCAGAGGGATCTTGAACATCAGGCATGGCCCTCTGCCTTTACAGTCACCTCAGGAGTACCATCTGATCTGTGGCTGTGGAGACATACTTGGAGATTTCTAAGTGGAAATGCAGACTTCTCAGTGCTCCTTCCAAGCATACAGGCCGGTTGGAGGGGTATGGGCTCCCACCTACCGAACCCTGCCAGGTCCATGGGGAGGATGCATGTGGGACTGGATAATTCATTCACCGAGACATTTGGGAACTTGAACTACCTGGTATGCCCAACTGATTTGTAGTCAGTGCTCCTGGAATAACACCCGACATTTGGGTAGGGATTGGAAGCCAATAGACACTCTGACCATTAGAACCCCCTCAACGTCAGTGTTTACGTAAACTAAAACCAGGAGAGGTTGTCACTGTTCATGACAACATTTGTTGGGAGGGTATGGGACATGGGACTATCCTGACAGGACACCTACTTTTCCAAGTTAATAGCAGCTGTGTGCATGTTAAGACCACTACCCTGAATGATGTATACTTTAATCTCACTACAGCCTCAGGTAATCATATCATTCATTGGCCTGCAGATAAAATTTTACAATTAGCCCTTATGTTCCAAATACCCTTTAACTGGACTACTTTAGTACCTGACCAATTCCAAAATTTGCTTTCAATCCTACAAGAGGTTAAAAAAATCCTGAATTACAAAAAAAAATTCATATGCTCCAAAAAGTATATCAAATTAAGAAGCATGCTTTCCATACAGCCTATAAAGTATAATGTATTGTGTTCTGTGGCTAAGGCTATACAACAACCCCATCATATTGTTACAATGGAAATGTTAATGCTTTTAGCGTTGTTTAGTTTAGGATTATGTTATTGTTATTGTAAAGGATGTAATAAAACTAGCACCTTCTATATTCATCCTAACCATGCATGGCTGTTGCATTCAATTAAAACCCCAAAGGCTAAGCCATTTAATTTAAAATAAAAAAAAACAAGGTTTGATAAAAATGAAGGTTTAAAACTAATAGTTGTGCTAAAAGAACAAAAAACGGGGGAATTGTGGGGGAAAGTATTGTTGACCTGACCCTATCCCACTTTGTGAGAAGACCTATGCACTATATGCAGCATAGGCAAGAGCAGTAGTGCAAGACACCTACAGGCCTGCATCCTGTAAGACTTAGCTTAAGCTAAGAGCATATGCTGGGCTGTGGTATTTTGACACAGATAACAAACTAGGCCAACCTTTCACCTAGCTCAACCCCCCCCAAACCTGCAAAAGCCCCTAGACAAAACGCTGCCACAAGCAAACCTTGTGCAAGATCTGCAAACCGCAGATCTTGATAATAAAGTGCATCAGCACAATGCTAATTATAAAGCTGTTTACCTTGGCTCCTTATAAGGCTTTATTAACAATGCTTGAGTGATAAAAAAAATTAAGGAAATAATTGGACTGAAATGTAAAAAAAACTATATAAGACTATATAGGGGCAGGACAGAGGGAGACCAGGGTGGCACCTGTGTGTGACCATCTCTGTCTCCTTCTCCCTGCATGCTTGTATTCAAAAATAAAAGGACCTCAGACTGTTTGAACCAAAACAGATGGTGTGACTCGTTTTCCACAACAAGGGTGATGTCATGGTAGGGGTCTACTACAGACCAAACCAGGAAGAAGAGGTGGATGAGTTGGTTTTTTTTGTTTTTGTTTTAAAGACAACAAAATCATCCAAAGCATAGGACTTGGTGGTGATGGGGGACTTCAGCTACCCAGACATGTGTTGGGAAAACAACACAGCAGGGCACAGATTATCCAACAAAATTCTTGGAATGTATTGGAGACAATTTTTTATTTCAGAAGGTAGAGAAAGCTATGAGAGGGGAGGCTTTTCTAGATTTGATTTTGACAAATAGGAAAGAACTGGTTGAGAATTTGAAAGTGGAAGGCAACTTGGGTGAAAGTGATCATGAAATGGTAGAGTTCACTATTCTAAGGAATAGCAGGAGGGAAAGCAGCACAATAAAGACAATGGATTTCAAGAAGGCAGACTTTAGCAAACTCGGAGTTGGTAGGTAAAATCCCATGGGAAGCAAGTCTCAGGGGAAAAACGAATGAAGACAGTTGGCAGTTTTTCAAAGAGGCATTATTAAGGGCACAAGAACAAAACTATTCCACTGCGTAGGAAAGACAGGAAGTATGGCAAGAGACCACCCTGGCTTAACCAGGAGATCTTCAGTGATCTAAATTTTTTTTTTTAAATCCTACAAAAAGTGGAAACTCAGTCAAACTACAAAAGATGAAAACACACACCACAAGTATGTAGGGACAAAAATTAGAAAAGCCAAGGCACAAAATGAGATCAAACTAGCTAGGGCCATAAAAAGAAACAAGAAAACATCCTACAAATACATTCGAGGCAAGAGGAAGACCAAGGACAAAGTAGGTCCGTTACTCAGTGTGGGGGTGGGGGGGAGAAGACAACAGAAAATGTGGAAATGGCAGAGGTGCTTAACGACTTTTGTTCTGGTTTTCACTAAGAAGGTTGGGAAGTCTAAAATAGTGACTGCCAGTGAAAATGAGGCAGGATCAGAGTCTAAAATAGGAAGAGAACAAGTCAAAAATTACTTAGACAAGTTAAAGGTCTTCAAAATCACCAGGGCCTGATGAAATGCATCCTAGAATACTCAAGGAGCTGACTGAGGAGATATCTGAGCCATTAGCAATTATTTTTGAAAAGTCATGGAAGATAGGAGACATTCCAGAACACTGGAAAAGGGCAAATATAATGCCCATCTGTAAAAAAGGGAAATAAGGACAACCTGGGGAATTACAGACCAGTCAGCTTAACTTCTGTATCTGGAAAGAAAATGGAACAAATAATTAAGCAATGAATTTGTAAACACCGAGAAGATAATATGGTGATAAATAACAGTGAGCATGGATTTGTCAAGAACAAATAGTGTCAAACCAACCTGATAGCTTTCTTTGACAGGGTAACAAGCCTTGTGGATAAGGGGGAAGTTGTAGATGTGGTATATCTCAACTTTAGTAAGACTTTTGATACCATCTTGCATGATCTTCTCAAACAAACTAGGGAAATAAAACCTAGATGGAGCTATTAAAAGGTGGGTGCATAATTGGTTGGAAAATCATGCCCAAAGTGTAATCAGTGGTTCACAGTCATGCAGGAAGGGCATAACGAGTGGGGTCCCACAGGGATCGGTTCTGGGTCCGGTTCTGTTCAATATCTTCATCAGTTATTTAGATAATGGCATAGAGAGTACACTTATAAAGTTTGTGGATGATACCAAGCTGGGAGGGGTTGCAAGTGCTTTGGAGGATAGGATTAAAATTCAAAATGATCTGGACAAACTGCAGAAATGGTCTGAAGTAAATAGGATGAAATTCAATAAGGACAAATGCAAAGTACTCCACTTAGGAAGGAACAATCAGTTGCACTCATACAAAATGGGAAATGACTGCCTAGGAAGGAGTACTGCGGAAAGGGATTTGGGGGTCATAGTGGATCACAAGCTAAATATGAGTCAACAGTGTAACACTGTTGGGAAAAAAAAAAACACACAAACATTCTGGAATGTATTAGCAGGAGTGATGTAAGACAGACATGAGAAGTAATTCTTCTGCTCTACTCTGTGCTGATTAGGCCTCAACTGGAGTATTGTGTCCAGTTCTGGGTGCCACATTTCAGGAAAGATGTGGACAAACTGGAGAAAGTCCAGAGAAGAGCAACAAAAATGATTAAAGGGTTTGTTTAGTCTGGAGAAGAGAAAACGGAGAGGGGACATAACAGTTTTCAAGTACATAAAAGGTTGTTACAAGGAGGGAGAAAAAAAATTGTTCTTAACCTCTGAGGATAGGACAAGCAGCAGCAAGGGTGGTTTAGGTTGGACATTAGGAAAAACTTCCTAACTGTCAGAGTGGTTAAACACTGGAATAAATTGCCTACGGAGGTGGTGGAATCTCCATTATTGAGGATTTTTAAGAGCAGGTTGGACAAACCGGTCAGGAATGGTCTAGATAATACTTAGTTCTGCCTTGAGTGCCGGGGACTGGACTAGATGACCTCTCAAGGTCCCTTCCAGTTCTATGATTCTGCTAAAGGAGGGGCTTAAGTTTATTAGAAACTGGGAAAACTTTTGGAAAAAGGGTAGCCTTCACAGAAAGGATGGGCTCCACCTAAACCAAAAATGAAACCAGATTGCTAGCATTTAAAATTAAAAAAGGTTGTAGAACAGTTTTTAACTAAGGGCTGAGGGAAAGATGAGAAGTGCACGTGGTTGGACAGAGACATCCTGTAGGGGAGGATCTATTAATGGAAAATCTCTATGTCCTAATGTGGAGATGATGGAAGATAAAAATGTAGGTAGGATCAGATGAGAAAGTCAAATGAGAAAAAAAGTCCCATTCAATTATATCATGCAATGGCAGACAGCTGAAAAGTGACAAGTTTTTAAAGTGCTTATATACACCAATGCTAGAAGTCTAAATAACAAGATGGGTGAACTAGAGTGCCTCGTATTAAATGAGGATATTGATATAATACATCACAGAAACTTGATGGAATGAGGATAATCAATGGGACAGTAGTACCAGGGTACAAAATATATTGGAAGGACAGAACAGGTTGTGCTTGTGGGGGAGTGGCACTATATGTGAAAGTGTAGAATCAAATGAAGTAAAAATCTTAAAATGAACCGAACTGTACCATAGAATCTCTATGGATAATAATTCCATACTCTAATAAAGCAGTAGGGATATATTACCTGACAGGATGGTGATAGCGACTGAAATGCTCAGGGAGATTAAGGAGGCTATTAAAATAAAAACCTCAGTAATAATAATAATGGGGATTTCAATTATCCCCATATTGACTGAGTACACGTCACCTCAGGATGAGATGCAGAGACAAGTTTCTGACACCTTAAATGACTGCTTCTTGGAGCAGCTAGTCCTGGAACCCACAAGGAGAGGTAATTCTTGATATAGTCCTAAGTGAAGCACAGGATCTGGTCCAAGAGGTGAGGTAGCAAAATTTGCAGATGATACAAAAATTGCCAAAGATAGTTAAGTCCTAGGCAGATTGTGATGAGCAACAAAAGGATCTCTCGAAACTGGGTGACTGGGAAACAAAATGGTAGATGAAATTTAATGTTGATAAATTCAAAGTAATGCACATTGGAAAACAATCCCAACTATGCATATAAAATGATGGGGTCTAAATTAGCTGTTACCACTCAAGAAAGATCTTGAGTCATTGAGTGGATGTTTTTCAGAGAACTATCCTCAATGTGCAGTAGCAGACAAAAAAGTGACCAGAATGTTGGGCATCATTAAGAAAGGGATAGATAAGACAACACAAAATATCACATTGCCTCTATATAAATCCATTGTATGCCCACATCTGGAATACTGTGTGCAGATGTGGTTGCCTTATTTGGAGCAACATTTTAAGTTCAAATGGAAAATCTGTAGTAGATGCAAGCTTAAAAAGCTACACATTAAGATCTTTAACTGGTTATACTAAATGCCTAACAAGATGACTAGGGACCGAATGGCTAGGCAGCAGTTCTGCGGAAAAGGACCTAGGGGTGACAGTAGACGAGAAGCTGGATATGAGTCAGCAGTGTGCCCTTGTTGCCAAGAAGGCCAATGGCATTTTGGGATGTATAAGTAGGGGCATAGCGAGCAGATCGAGGGACGTGATCGTTCCCCTCTATTCGACACTGGTGAGGCCTCATCTGGAGTACTGTGTCCAGTTTTGGGCCCCACACTACAAGAAGGATGTGGATAAATTGGAAAGAGTCCAGCGAAGGGCAACAAAAATGATTAGGGGTCTAGAGCACATGACTTATGAGGAGAGGCTGAGGGAGCTGGGATTGTTTAGTCTGCAGAAGAGAAGAACGAGGGGGGATTTGATAGCTGCTTTCAACTACCTGAAAGGGGGTTCCAAAGAGGATGGCTCTAGACTGTTCTCAATGGTAGCAGATGACAGAACGAGGAGTAATGGTCTCAAGTTGCAATGGGGGAGGTTTAGATTGGATATTAGGAAAAACTTTTTCACTAAGAGGGTGGTGAAACACTGGAATGCGTTACCTAGGGAGGTGGTAGAATCTCCTTCCTTAGAGGTTTTTAAGGTCAGGCTTGACAAAGCCCTGGCTGGGATGATTTAACTGGGACTTGGTCCTGCTTTGAGCAGGGGGTTGGACTAGATGACCTTCTGGGGTCCCTTCCAACCCTGATATTCTATGATTCTATGATTCTATGAACAAACTGGATTTTGGGACATCCAATTTACCCAGGTGCTGTTCCACAGGCTTTGGATATACAGAGATTAGTTTTTGGAAGATGTTGCAAAATATTACACAGCTGTATGTGTACATGATGGAATGAAATGTGTGCTATCATCAGTAGATAAAGTAAAGTTTTGGAGAGCAAAAAACTAGAACTAAATTTATGGATAAAATGACTAGCAAGACCATTGTACATCCAATTTGAAAATAATGGTCATTAGTGGCGTCAGATGAGGCTGCTAGCAACCCATTGACAGGCTGCATAGTAACAGAAAATGTTCATGAAATCTAAGGTTCCATTTTTTGAATATATAAATTAAACACAATTTACTGAATTTTCTCTCTAACTGGAATAATCTTTTACGTTTCAGAAATGAGACCTTTGTGCAAAGTCAGAAAGCTTCCATTTGGATCTATTTTCTTGAGACATACTTTCTCTCAGCCCACGTCCAGAACTAGGTTTCTCATATAGCTCTTTCTAGGACAGCCACTAGGGCTTTTTTTTTTTTTTTTTTTTTTTGAAGATATGAAGGCCCTTTCAGATTCTGAAAAGTGCTCCAATTAGCCAAACAGCAATCAGCAGAAATGAACGGCAAACTCATTGTGCTAGACATGGGGCTAGTTACAATGCCAGCCACAAAAGCTGGACCAGATCAATGTAGTATCTTAACAAGGTGTCTCAGTGTGTAAGTTAGCTCTCTTTTAAACTTCATAAGAGCATGATGACCAGCTGCTAGCTTTGGAGCTCAGTCTCTTCTGTATTTTGATTTCTCATGGAGTCAAAAAAACCCCAAACTTTGCTATTTAGAAACAAATAGTGTCAAACTCAAATGTGGAGGGCCAGATTGTGAGTGACTGGGGAGTGAGTATACAGTAGCCCCACCTCTACCTTGTACATCCCACATAAGAGCCTGCTCCAGTTGCAGTTCTTGTACTCACCTGCAATCTTGATGGCCCCCCCATGGGTGCCTAGGACATGAAGATGTGTGTGTGTGGGGGGGAATAGCCCCACTCTTTTACAGCGTGAACAGACTGCACTGACAATCTTTGCCTCCCTTTTTGGTTTTGCTTCTGTTTTTGGCAATATACGGAAGCAGAAGTGGACTAGAGGACTTAAAAAAAACAAAAACAACCCAAGTGTTAATTTGTAACTGACCTGACAAGTCATGTAACATCCCATATTATTTCACTTGTCCAGGTCTTGAATTATAAAAGGAAGGAATCACTACTTTTAATGCCACTATCATTCATAACAAAGATACTAGTATAGTTTAGTTTCCAGCAAGTTTTGGTGATGGAAATGTACCAGCTGAGGATCTGGCTTGTGTAAGTCACTGTAGTGCCCTTATTTCAGCTAAGCTAGGCTGATTTACCCCCGATGAGGATCTGGGGCATGAGCTTTTCATTATAGCATGATCTTTGCCTGCAAGATCACCTTGAAAGGAATTGTGTAATACATTCTTCCCGAGTACATATCTGAGACCTGCAAGCATTCTAGAATGAAATACTTCAGTGATCCATTAAGGCTACTATTTGTAGAGAACCTTTTGACTTAAGTCACTTAAATTTTCTCGATTTCAATGGTTCCAACTTTTCACCTTTGGTTGCACTGCTAAAAACGAAAGAAAAAGTCACGGTATGAACTACTACATCCAATATATGTTCCAACTAGCCCCTTGCTTTGGGCAGAATAAAGTATCTAAGAAACCTGTAAAACTTTAGTAAACATGTTCTTACTAAACAAGAGATGTGCCTGTATGTATTAGTTTTCATATGAAATCCAGAGACATAAGTGATAAGACAAAAGATAAAGAAAAAGTTCTCATTTATAATAAATGCCTATCCCATGCTCTAGGCACACAAGCAATACAATACATATCCCATTAATTCAGAGTAGCCTGGTATTAGCCAAAGTTTACCACTCCAACCCAAATCACTTATTCCCCTCAGCTCGAATTCTGACCTGCTTTACTACTTCCTCAAATCTCTGGGAAAACAGACAAACCTTGTAATTAGTTTTAGAGTTGAGGGGTCTTTCCTGAAAGTGTTTTGCCACCAATTTCTTCCCATCTAAATTAGGGGAAGTTAATAAAGCTTGACTTTCAGGATGCCAAGCATTCCTTATTGTCCTTTTTAAACCTGTGACAAAAACTGTTATATCCTCTCCTCATGTCAGAACAAGGACTGTAAAATGTTAATCAAAGATGAGGCTTCCTGTTTTATCCTCAAAACCCACACACTAAAGGAATTTTCATTACCAGCATTAACAAAACCAAAAAACCTCTGTTGAAAGCATCCCTGTTGTTTACAGCCACCTCACAGTGTATTTGTTGTCTGATCTACCCTTTGCTGAGTTTAATGATGGGCTTTAAACAAGTTTGCCTTTTTTAAAGTTTTACCTATTGTTGTTACAAGTGACATCTAGCTTACTATAACAAAGATTAGAGAAGAAAATTCTCCATTTTTTCAGTTTACTTTGTACATTTGACAGTACTTTGCTCAGTTTCACTGTTTTTCAGTGAGAAAAAGATAGGCAATTAGGATTGCAAAACTAAAGCATTGGTAGTTTTGCTCTGGAGCAGGTGTAGTTTGAGCTTTATTTCTAATTCATTAACAATATTAGTATGTTCAATATCAAGTGGACTATATGCCTTTAAGCACATTGGAAAGAAACCACAGTACTTGAATTATTATTTCAATCTGCTCATTCTGATTCCAAATATAATGGGCCAAATGCTCAGGTAGTGAAAAAAAAAAAATCAAAATACTCCTAAGCTATGCTGATTTATATTATCTGACATTCTGGCCCAGTGTCTTTACCTCTCTAGGTATTTATATGGCTTATCACACACAAGTCTCTAGCCAGGAGCTGTTCAGAAGAGCACAGTAAGTGACCTGATGAAATTAATGCAAATGACAGTAACACATTGTTTTCGACATTAGAAAGTCTCCTTTCATGGTATCTATTCAATGGCATGGTTTAAAATTTACCTGACAGTTAATCTATGTAAGTGGAAACAGATGGACAGAAATAGAGCAACACAAACTGGAAAGAAAAAAAAAGTGCCTTTTGGTAAGAAGTACTTCAGTGCATATATCCACTTTAAATCCAATTTAAACAAGTCATATAAAAACCTGATTCAAGTTTCAGGTTACAGATTTCATGGGAAATCTGTATTCTGCTACTTTATTACTTGGCAATACATTGGGAAAGACGTCTACTACCTGTGGGTATGGCAAAGTCCAAACAGCAAAGTTGATTCAGTTCACAAAACAGAAAAAAGTTAGCCAGATGATTCTGCAACCAACCAAACACATCCCACAAATGTGGGATAAGTTCTGATTAACTCTTAACATTTGCAGGGCACTCCTCATTAGGAATGGGTATACTAGTTTGGCCTAAATAATAATAATAAAATAGTCCTAATACATTGTCCTTAACTGAACCAAAAATTCAAGGTTTAGAAAGAGTTAGAAAAAAAATAAAATGTATTGCTCTGAAAGTTCGAGACCTTCTCAATCTCCTGGTTTCAGCTGGGACTGGAAAGGGAAGGGGCATTCCTTGAATCCCGTGGAGATTCATGAAGTATTAGAAATCTGACAAGAATGATTGTCTGGAAGTCTCATGAGGACAAACAACTTTCAGAAGGGCAGATGCTCATCCAGTCATTGTTTTTCATGTAAAGATAAACTCCTTATACAACTTCTCCAATTTAAAATATGGTGGGCCAGATACTCAGCTAGTGTAGTTCAGTGTACCTCCATTGACTTCACATAGCTTGTGTCAGCTATGGATCTGGCCCAGTGTGTTTTCCCCACCTTCAAGCATATTTCTCCACTTCCATGTCTCTTTACCTTCACTTTCAAGCATCACATGTTCTTGAGAAATCATGTAGATGGTGGCTTCATTGTATCAGGAGAAGAGAATCAGAATGTCAACTGACTTTGTGGTAGCTCATTAGTTCCATGTTCATGATATTCCTTATCTGGCATGCAACCCTCCCCCTCCAAAAAACCCCCTAGAATTTGGCTTTTCTTCCATATATGTGTAGCAGCATTATTATAGATGCACAAAATATTGCTGCCTTTGCCCCATCACAAATACACTATTTAAAACAGCGATAGATCATCTCTGGAAGCCTAGATTTTATCCACTGCTGAAGGGTTGCTTCAATGAAGAATGACTAAGGGCCAGATTACTTCAGGTCCTTACACAGATGTGTAGTGGAGACCATCAAGCCAGGAGCTTTCTTTGCCTCCTTGTGCAGCCTGTATAAAAGCCAGGCAGAAATGAAGGCCCTGAATTCAGGGGTCTACAGTGATTGGTCTGTTCATACTACTCCGGATGCACTTGGTATGCAAAAGGTGTAGGGGAAGTGCAAGGAGGAGGGTACAGCCAACTCTCAGCCCCAAAACACTGGTCAGCAGCACCAGCCATAATTGGAAGCAGGCTGTACCCCAGGAAGGTGTGGGATAGCTGCCATACTCCCTCTTTGAGATAAAATGCCTCTTAGTATGGGCCCAGGAATTGCGTGGCCCTGCACTGCTTTCAACCCTGGGCGGTGCTTAAAAGGCATCATTTAGACTTCAGGAACTCTTTGGATGAAAGATGCAATACAAGTGACACTGAAATCATTTACATTTGTATACATCTAACCATACAAAAATCATATCCCTCTGCCTGTATGCATATCAGCTTTGCAAAAAATTCTATTCACCCACTCATGTGGGAGTGAGTACAATTGTTGAATAAGATATCAGGTTTTTCCCTTCATGGTAGAGAAAAGTAACAGAAACAAAACCCATCAATTTTAAGCCAGAAATTACCCCAAATAAGATTTGAGCTAATGATCACAGAAGATAATATGGAAAAAAGATATTACAGATATGAACATTTATTCAGTCTCCCCAAAAGACTTAAGAGTCATGTTTCTAGGTAGCAAACTCATTATCTTGTATAAACTAAACCAATTACTTTAATTCCTTTGTCAACTTCTCACTTGTGATCCTTCCAGTAGTCTGCAGGCAAATGGTATTAATTCCCATCATGACTATACAACTTGAAAAGCTAGAAACATGATGTCAGCTGGTGAGTTACAGTTCTGTACAGGTGACTGAAAATATCTTTGATATAGACTTTCACTATGTAACACTGACAGACCCCCAGTCATCAGCAAGCACGATTGAACCTGGGACCTCTGAAGCTTAGTACATGAGCTAAAAGCCATATAGCTCTTAACTAAAGGCTGTAGAGCAGACTCACCAATCTCTCTCTCTAAGCAGTCTCTGTGCCACTAGATGGGACAGACCACCACACCCAGGAGACTTGTGGGTTACAACTATAATAGTGAAAACTGATTTACCACATAAGTTTTTAAACAAATTTTTAAAAAGTTATTTTGGATCATATTTGTGTAAGTGGAGAAGGACATTGAAAATGAGACTGTTCTTTTGTACAGTGTGAGAACTCCACAACATGAAGAAAGAGGAAGGAAAACTTATCAGTAACTCTTCACTTCCTGAGCAAAAGCAGGAAACAAAACAGCCCCAGAGAGCTCACCATCTATAACTACAAGTACATAGAACAGCTCTACAGACAGTCTTTGGGAGGGTGGGGAGGACATTTCCTGAACACCTCAAACTCCAGAAGGGACCATCTCAGACAAGGAATCCCCACATACTCCCAAAAACTAGAAGTGGGGGTTAGGAATATCAAGACACCTACCTAGAGGTCATGCAAGAAACCCAAAACCACTATAAAAAAAAGATCTGATGACAGCCATCCAACAAAAAGTGGAACTACAACAACTCCACAATCCAGACATCCCCCTCCAATAAATGCCATGGTACCAATGATAGAGAAATTGCATTTTGAAAACCCTTACTTGCTTATTCAAAATGGAAGTGTCACTCCATTACCGTAGACTGGACAGGTCACCTAGCACCAGAAAGTTATGTGACAAAGCAGCAAACAGTGAGTCAGCAGATCAGAACACTGAGTGAAAAAAAAACAAAAAACACAAGCATTAACCAAAATGTTGGCATGCATCAAAAGGTTCTGACTACAAGGTTATAAACAGAGCAAGAGTCAGATATGGGGAGAAGAGGGAGATTGTTGGGTTTAGCTTGAGAGAGAATGAACATGAACTTGTTGGAGTGTAAGAACAAGAACAGAGATTAAGAGATTTTACAAAAGAGAAACACAGTAAGTGGCTCAGGGACTAAGCTCAAGAGAGAAGAAAGAGAGGGAGGCTTGAGAGATGTTTAAAAACTGTGAAGAGCTGTGGTCACCATTCTCCCCCAATGACCTGTTGAAGACTGACCATCAGAAATGGGATGTTGCCAACTCAGCTTCTCTTCTAATCATATGTAACCATGATTCAGGGTACTCTTATTAATATAATCCCTATTGCAGTAAACTAAAAGCTGTTATATGTTCACAGACCTGTTTGTGTCAATCACTTATTGGACAGACATCATGTTTGAATAAGATGTTTGAATTGCATTTAGATGCTGAAAATTTTCAATTGTCTAAATGAGTGACCAGCCAAATGTGGCACTGAGATGTCCTAGTAAGGTGCCCAAGTTTAAAAATTGTGCTCTCCAGACTGAATCCACCATAAAAGCTACACATAAAGATGTAGAATTTGAGCCTAATCCTCTAAATCTACTTTAGAGCTGTCAATCTGTTGCATTACAATCCTCTGGTCAGTTACTGTACGTCTGATATTATTTTACATGTTGTGACAATGCAGATATACACCATGGTTTTGAAGCGGGGGTGGGATCCAAATCAAGGAAGTCAATGGGAGTCTTTCCAGTGACTTCAGGGGGGGTTGGATTGCTCCCTAACCGTTCTCTTCACAAATGAATCCAGTTATAGAATCATGGTTTGTCCAGAGTAGCCTTACATGTCTGCCATGACAATGAGGAGAATCCCATTAGTGTTATCCTATTACCAGTTAACAAAAAAATAAAACTGTCACTTTATACTGCTTGACCAACTGCCTGTTCATTAATAAAAGTGAAGAGTGAATCATTATTGGACTGTCATGGTCATTGATAGTGCAGTAATCTTACATTTGTGGATGAGAAGGTGTTCTCTCACCTAGAGAGAGTTTCACCTAGGTAGGTTACAGAATTAGAATACTCAGTATTAACAAGAATTGAGCAGCAGAGATCACCTTAAGAGGAGTATTTAATCATGGTAATGTTTATTTTTTAGAAACACGTTTGCTTGAATATTTGACCAAGTGATTTAAGCACGGCTGCCAGAATCCTCCAAGCCCTGAAGCAGACACTTCCAATAATAGGGTATGTAACTTTGATATGCATTTACAGGGGGAAAAAAAAAATGGTTTCCCCTTGGTATATTCCATCCACTCTTAAGTCCAACTTTTTCCAACCAAAAGTACATCAGTTTCTTCCATTTTATCAATATGTTCTCAGTTTTTGCAACACACAAATGATGCCAGTAAACTGGTTATCCATGTGAGCAGAAATGTCTGCAATATGTTTCATTAAAAAAAGCTTTCATATGATTATTTATCATTCAGTGCCTAAAACTGGGATCCTATACAGTCACCTTATCCTGGTAGCAAAATTGTGAGATCACAATTGTTGAATCATGGAAAAAATAATTCCTTCTTCAACCCCTAGTTCCACACACCAATAGAAGTGGAAGGAACATTACAGATATGGTTCATTCTGACAAGCTACAAAGTAGTCTTGCCTTGAAGTTGTAGGTCTGGCTTGATGTAAGTAGCTTGCCTAATTTCTTACTGGGCATGACTGGGAAGGTGAACGGAAGGCTAAATTGTCAATAAAGGCTTAAGCAGTATGCTGGAGTCAGGAGATTTGCACTAGCTAAGATAAGCAGGAACACCCTGGTGGACAAGATACAATCAGAATGTAAAGATCAGGACAGAGCATGTTACACAGGGATTGGTTCCTGCAAAGTAACCAAGCCAAGCTCAAAACCACAGTCTATAAAAGGAAGAGGTTTTCTGTGTAACTTTGGATGGGTGTCAGAGTAGCAGCCGTGTTAGTCTGTATCCGCAAAAAGAAAAGGAGTACTTGTGGCACCTTAGAGACTAACAAATTTATTTATTTACTGTTAGTCTCTAAGGTGCCACAAGTACTCCTTTTCTTTTTTTGGATGGGTGGTACACCCTATCTCCACCCCTGTGCTTGAGTCTGATCAACTCAGCATAGTTTTTCTGTATGTCAAATCATCATCAGTGATGAAATGGGGAGTCAAACTGAGTTTTTGGGATCCCAGACAACTGGATGAAGCTGTTCTCCCACAGTTAGACAAGGTATTCTGTATATGCCAAGTCAAAAAGGTTTTGGACGGACTCTTAACAGAAGTTAAGATCATTAGAGTTTAAGGTGTCAGACTAGGTTTTTGTATGTGTGAACTGTACCTTTTTTGACGTGGGGTTGGCCAGAAGTGCACCACTGTGCCATCTTTGACTAATGAAATTTACCTCCATGTCCCCTAGCTTTGTGGTAGAATTTAAACACACATTATCCCAGGGAGGACTTGGTGTAATGGTTGTAAGTAGTTATGGTTTTGCTTTTCTTTTTTCTTATCTTTCCATTATTTGAAAATCTAGCAGGTCATTACTTTGGCTAAATGGTTGTTTTGTTCAGACAGGTTTTAAAAAAAAAGGATGTTTAGTTGTGTTGCCAGGTGGATTTGATTTAAATCATGATTTAATCACTAGTCAAGGAGACTCAGTTTAATCATGGATTTCTACATAAAAGTGCATTCTTGTTTGCTGTTATAACTGTAACCCTTCTGCCTGGCAGAGTTGGCAGCAACAAGGGCCGGGTTCAGTATCTAGGGGTCCATTCCAATAACACAATGCAAAACCGGCTCGAGCCCCCACCCAGTGACCTGGGACAAATGTATACCACCCCCGTTGGGCGCCTCTAAGAGGCAATACTTCCCCTCTCGCAAGCACAGAGTCTGAGTGTAGCAAAAGCCTTTTAATAACAAAGAGAAACAACTTGGCATTATGTTGGGGAAACATCACCAACAGGACTCATAACACAACCCATGAGCAAAAAACCCACCCCAAGCAAATTGGGGCACATCCTCTCTCTTTGATTCTTGAGTCCAGCAACCCAAAAGTCACCCAAAGTCCCACAACCCAAAAGTCTCTGTCCCTGGTCAGTGCAGCACCAGAGTCCAAAAGTTTACCTGCAGAGTTTTACCTCCCAACCTGTGTGGAGATGGGGAGGTTAAGGGGCACCTTCTGTGGTCCAAAGCCGATTGCCCCACCTCTCCATGGGACTCTGCTCTGCCAGCCGCCCCCATGAGCTGCTCCAGCCATCCCACAAACTGCTCTGCTTCACCAGCCTCTAGGCTCTGCCAGCCATCCTGCAAACTGCTCTGCAATATATCTTCAGGCCACCCCCACTACTTAATACAACACCCAGTGATTTCAGCTCTTAGTAATTATAACTCTTTCGTGATTTCAGCTTGTAGTAGGGGAACCTTAGTGCTGGTACACCACTGGCCCAAAGTGAATTCAGCTCAGCAGCCTGTAACTAGACTCCTAATAGAATCAAAATTAGCTCTGAAATTCCACAGTAGAGAGGAGAAAGTACAATTAGCATGTACAGCCCTCACACCACCAGGTATTAACACCTATCCCCAGCCACTCTCAATTCACTGAGTTTTGGAACTCATGTCCCTTGCCTAGCGAGTACTACTTAGTTGATGGTGAGTCCCTCCATCATAACAAAAAGGCCAAGTACAGTTCTACTGTCCTTGATTTACATAATCAGGATAACAACAATTTATTCTTCCTGCCCCAATAAGAGAAACTGGGGATCCCACAGCATCCAAAGTGACCATTTGGGCAGCTATGGGCTCATGCTAGGTGGGGTGGGTGTACCTATGCAAATGAGATCAGCCCCTGAAGTTCTTTTCCACAACTCACCAACGGATGTCAGGGTGGAGCTCATCCTGACTGCTTACATAACCTTAATACATATTCTTCACAACTCAGAGATAGATGTAGGCTTCATTTTTAGAAGTGATTTATACATTTTTAAGTGATTTATTTTGAAAACTTTTCAGATTAGTTTTACAGCTATAGCGGAAAATGAATGATTGTTTGGTTATTTCATTTACCAAAAGGTAAATGAAGCAGATAGTTCACCTCCCAGTGACTTCATAAGTATCTCCAATTCAGCAGGTTATTCATTAATATTTGGAGGATTTTCTTGCCATGCTGTATTAGGAGATCACCACCAGACAAACATTTAAATAGATTTAGTTAAAACAACAATGTTATGTATTCTGGATTTTTTTCTTCAACAGCAAATATTTTAACAAAACAAGCATATGAATTTTTCAATTCAGTTAACATTCAAGTTTTTTAAAATCACGTTTGTTTTTATTAAAAAATTGTTCAACTAAAATAGTTAAATGAAATATTTTTAAAAAACAAATTAAATTGACTGTGTCAGCCAGGGCAACATGAGAAACTTAAAATATTGGCTTCTGCAGCTAACTCAGTCATCTTCACCTTCATTTTCCTGTTTGTTCATAATCTGGAAAAGAAAAACAAGCTTTCCTGTTTCTTCAGGTCCCAAACAATTTCTCAATTTGGAATGAATTTGTCTAAAGGAAGAAAATATTCTTTCTACACTGGCAGAACAAGCTACTGCTGTTAAAAGTGAGATCACCACTTCAACAGTCTCTGAATCCAAGTGTTTAAATGACTTCCACCAATTCACTGGTGTGACTTTCTTTAAAGGATCATCAGAAAACATATGCTTCTTGAATGATTCTTATTCCCAAACTGAGTGTCTTATGTCCTGCAGCCATTATAGGTTTTCCCTTCTAGTGAGGGAATGGTATGGTAGATCTCAAATCAATGAAGGCTACACTCAGAAAGACCTCAAGACTTCTGGAATATGCTGCTCAAACAGTTTCACTTTTGTTTCTATGCCTGTCCCTCCCTGCTCACATTTATCTCCTGACTTCTCCTCCTTGTCCAGATCTATTCCGCTCCCAACAATCTTCTCTTCATTGAACTTTTTGAAACTTTGCACTTTTAGAGAGGTAAGGGATTGACTCTGTACACAAATTTGCAGAGGCACAATAGGGTTGAGGTCTATTATTTCTCACCTCTCTATATTATTTATTTAAAATTATTTTTGCTGTTAACAGGCATGTTATCTCTGGAGACAAATCCACAGTTTGAGAATTGCAAAACTAAGCATCTCTGATGGTATCTTCTAGACCAGGGGTTCTCAAACTGGGAGTCGGGACCCCTCAGGGGGTTGTGAGGTTATAACATGGGGGGTTTGTGAGCTGTCAACCTCTACCCCAAACCCTGCATTGTCTCCTGCATTTATAATGGTGTTTAAATATTTAAAGAAGTGTTTTTAACTTATAACGGGGTCACTCAGAGACTTGCTATGTGAAAGGGGTCACTAGTAAAAGATTGAGACCCACTGTTCTAGACTGAGCCCTAAGTCCCATTGGGTAGATAGAAAGATTAACCTAAATAATCTATACAGAAGCCACTGGAATCTCATAAGTTTGGGTCCCTAATTCATGAACTATTGGAACTCATTTACAAAACTTTTCTTAAACATTACATGAATATATTGTCTCATACTATAGAATTAATACCTATTCCATGATGAGGAATCTTTGAGCCATAATATGCTTAGATATGCTTTTTGAGGAAAAATCTTTTATCCAAAAAAATAGATTTAAAAAAAAAATCATGGATTTTTATCCACCCTGTTGTGCTGCAAGGCGCTTTGGTTCTTGTACAGCTGTACTAGTCCTATTGCCTGAGGTGCTGATGTCACTAATGTAGTTTGTCAAGCTCTTAAATCTCTTTAAGCTATAGACATTTGAAATAAAAAAAGCTAAATAGGATTTCTGCTATCCATTCCGTCGGAACGAGTGCGCGCGTAACCCAATGGTGAATGTGTTACTGGTCCCCTGCCTTGGCAATCCACAGAGAAGACGTTTTTATAGCAGCCAGCTAAAGAGCCTTGGCGCTTTAGCTCAAGCAGTTGCAGCTCATGCTTTTAGTTCTGGGGGCCCCTGGTGTGTCAGCCTACGAGGGAAGCCATTACATGTGCCTATATAACAACTTTAGCCAGTGTTCTTTACATCTGAGAACAAAGGACTTAAATTTAGAGCTTGGATCCTGGTGCTTCACTTTCTACTTTAGTTCTCTTTTCTGCACAGAACCCTGCCCAGTGCTTTTAATTTTAACCCTTTTCAACTTTGCCATTTGCTTTGATAACTTTTAAAGTTGCATATAGTTTGACAGCATCTCACGTTCAGCTGTTAAATATTTATTTTGAAAAACTAAAGTCTTTCTATGATCTGCTGCATGGCTCCCTACTTCCAGTACTTGCTCCAGGGGAAAGAAGAAGAAGTCATACGTGGTCAGCTTTGGGATTACTCATCATGGTTTTTACAGAATCTTGACATTCTATTTGTATTTTTAATCATTATCCAACATGCCACAAAGTAATGAAATTTCCATTTCAAATCAGTTGCTATTCTCGGCTCTAATGAGAATCTCAATATCAATTCTGAAGCTGCTCAAAGCATCTGACAATTATTCTGGAGTTCCATACAATAGTCCCACAGTGCTGTTGACTCTACAGCAGTGAACTTAGTCAAATTTATTTAAAAAACAAAAACAAAAACAAACAAAAAAAAACAGGTGAACACATAATCTGCTCCCTCCAAAAGCTTTGAGAGATTTTTCCAAGACAGACATTTACTTTCACCCCTCTTGCGATATACCACACAACCAGAACAGTAACATTCAGAAGAACGGAAATACTGTACGTGTTGAAACTCAGACGGCAGTAAGACATTTTAAGGATTCAATTTGCAATTAACACTGAACATCTGTATCCGAGAGCTAGAGCATTGACTGGAACACTGTTTGAAACAAAACAGGAGATGGGAAAAAATGGAGTTGCCACTGTAAACAATTTAGATCACCACTTTTTTTTACTAAATTGTGTTATCCAACTTTTACTCTTTTTTTTTTTTTACTACTTAATTGCTCTTTCCAGTATGTTATTATTCCGTATGTTGTTTTAATAGTAAGGGCTGAACTTAACCCCTCCCCCCAGAAATTTAGCTCAAAGGTATATACTCAATTAACCAACAATCTACCAACAGACAGGGCAGTTCTAGTTTTATTTGAGTACTGGTGAAGTGTGTCAGTTTTAGAGTAGAGGAAGTTGAACTTACCCACAGAAGAGGTTCAGCATTGGTGAGTAGTAGCAGCAGAAGCATCCTGCTAGGTCATGTTAGCCAGGCACATGTGATCAAATAATCACACGGAGGAAGATAATTCAATCTCTATGCTAAATCAGGTTTTACCCCTTTACTAAGACCACCTACCAGCGTGATCACTGTGATCATGTGTATGTGGACACCTGCCCACCAGCAGCAAAATTGAGACTGTCAAACTCAATTCATATAGGACACTAAGCAATGGGGTTTGAACAGTAAATTATAGACCATGACTAATTAGAGAACTAGCATAGAGATCCGTTAGTGTTCAATTATCAGTGCCCTGAGCCACCTGCTCACTCTCCCACACATGTCAGAGCTTTGTTGTAAGTCACTCTTCAGAGATGATTTAGTTTCACATGAATGCACCTGGGCTAAGTGGCCATTTATGGATATTAAGACCTTGTTTCAGTGAGAGTTTATCAAAAAGATGAGGAATTCAAAAGGTCAGGAGGGATCATTCATCTGAGGCTCAGAAAGTAGCTCCAAAACTCTTTGTCAGTTTCAAAATTAATACAATATATAGTTGTCTTCCAAGGTGTCATTATTCTTCCCATCAAGAACTTAGATTGAATGAGACTGTCTTCTGCCTCAGAGTATGGGGAGAAGGGGGAGAAACACTTTCATAATAAAGCATGGTAATATACAGGCCTTTTGGGGAGGATGCTGAATGTTGGGATAAAAATAAACAGTAATTCCTAGTCACAATCCTAGGATTATAAAATGATGAGCAACACTAGGCTGAGAGTACAGTAAGAATTCATTGAAAAAGGAATAGCTTTTTCAATGAATTCTTAATTACTGTACTCTCAGCCTAGTGTTGCTCATCATTTTATAATCCTAGGTTTGTGACTAGGAATTACTGTTTATTTTATCCCAACATTCAGCATCCTCCCCAAAAGGCCTGTATATTACCATGCTTTATTATGAAAGTGTTTCTCCCTCTTCTCCCCATACTCTGAGGCAGAAGACAGTCTCATTCAGTTTTGAAGATACAAACACAAATTGGTCCTGGTGGCAGTTTTAGGTTCCCTCCACATACAAAATCATAATATGCTTTTTCACTGGTGCCAAATTGTACTAATTCCATCTGCAAGAGAGAATTTTGCTCGACACCAGTGTAACAGAGTAATGTTTTGCCTTAAGGCTTTATTAAGCTAATGGGCTGTATCAGATTTTGCCATAAGGAGTCATTTGTTGCAGTCATCTAAAAACCACAGATGGTATTAAAAACTGACTGCACTTTACACAGGAGCCAGCGTCAGAGATATAGCCTCTGACACGGATTTTATACAGAGCCTGTTTATTTTAGGGCCGGCACAGCAAACATTTGGTCTCCCCACTGTATTTTCCACTAAATGCATCTGATGAAGTGAGCTGTAGCTCACGAAAGCTTATGATCAAATAAATGTTAGTCTAAGGTACCACAAGTACTCCTGTTCTTTTTGCGAATACAGACTAACTCGGCTGCTACTCTGAAACCTGACATACTTAGAGCCTCTACAACATATTTACAAGAAAGCTTAGATTCTGCAGATTTGAAAGGTACCTAGACCTTCCACCTTCACCGATAATGTTCCAAATACGAACCAAAGGGAACTAATGCATTTCTGTTTTCCTGCAAATGCAGACAACCTTAAAGTAGTGACTAAGAGGTTGACCTTCCCTGCCCTCATCACAGCAGTAATTCTAAGGCCCAGTGTGGACATTCATGGAAACATTAGTTATTTAATTCCTGACCATTTTAGTGGTTGGAATGCTGAAAGGCATGGACGTGAAGCCCACAGGTAATAGGAGTTGTTGTAGTGAAGGAAGTGTAGAAGGAAGAACAGATGAAACAATGACAAGGAAGAGGGAAAGAAACAAAAGAAGATTTAAAAGGAAGAGAAAAAGTAGAAAAAGTAGCTGGATCATTAAGTGAGCTCATGTTCACCCTGCAGGATGCTGAAGGGTTCAGAACAAGCGATAAATATTTAGTTACTACACAGAAGCCAGATTCTACCCCTGATCTTTGTGCAGGCCTCTCACTGGCATTAGAGAAACTTCTGCTGTGAATTTGAAAGTAGTAGGTAATCCTAAATTTATACTCTAGCTAGCCCATAACCCAGAAATAAAGATACAATTAAGCCCTTGCATACAATGAATTGGACACTTCTAAAGGTATGTTTCTCAATGCCTAAACCGGAATCAGAAGACAGTGTCCACCAATCCTCACATCTCCATAATAGCAGGAGCTCCCAAAAGTCAAGCTAATGAGTTGATAGTGTGGTACATAACTGAAGGCTTTGGGTCTGCATTATGTGAGTGCAGGGACCACTAAGAAGTGCACAGGGACCATAATTCTGCCTCAGAATGCACTGGGTGCATCCCACCATCAACCTCAGCCTGGACCAGTCCACACAAGAGATCCACTTCCTGGACACTACGGTGCTAATAAGCGATGGTCACATAAACACCACCCTATACCGGAAACCTACTGACCGCTTACCTACATGCCTCCAGCTTTCACCCAGACCACACCACTCGATCCATTGTCTACAGCCAAGCTCTACGATACAACCGCATTTGCTCCAACCCCTCAGACAAAGAAACACCTACAAGATCTCTATCAAGCATTCTTACAACTACAATACCCACCTGCTGAAGTGAAGAAACAGATTGACAGAGCCAGAAGAGTACCCAGAAGTTACCTACTACAGGACAGCCCAACAAAGAAAATAACAGAATGACACTAGCCATCACCTTCAGCCCCCAACTAAAACCTCTCCAACGCATCATCAAGAATCTACAACCTATCCTGAAGGACAACCCATCACTCTCACAGATCTTGGGAGACAGGCTAGTCCTTGCTTACAGACAGCCCCCCAACCTGAAGCAAATACTCACCAGCCATCACACAACAAAACCACTAACCCAGGAACCTATCCTTGCAATAAAGCCCGTTGCCAACTGTGTCCACATATCTATTCAGGGGACACCATCATAGGGCATAATCACATCAGCCACACTATCAGAGGCTTGTTCACCTGCACATCTACCAATGTGATATATGCCATCATGTGCCAGCAATGCCCCTCTGCCATGTACATTGGCCAAACTGGACAGTCTCTAGGTAAAAGAATAAATGGACACAAATCTGACGTCAAGAATTATAACATTCAAAAAACAGTTGGAGAACCCTTCAATCTCTTTGGTCACTCGATTACAGACCTAAAAGTGGCAATTCTTCAACAAAAAAACCTTCAGAAACAGACTCCAGCAAGAGACTGCTGAATTGGAATTAATTTGAAAACTGGACACAATTAATTTAGGCTTGAATAAAGACTGGGAGTGGATGTGTCATTACACAAAGTAAAACTATTTCCCCATGTTTATTTCCCCCCCTCACTGTTCTTCACACGTTCTTGTCAACTGCTGGAACTGGCCCACCTTGATTATCACTACAAAAAGGTTTCCCCCCCCCACCCCCCCCGCTGGTAATAGCTCACCTTACCTAATCACTCTCGTTACAGTGTGTATGGTAACACCCATTGTTTCATGTTCTCTGTGTATATAAAATCTCCCCACTGTATTTTCTACTGCATGCATCCGATGAAGTGAGCTGTAGCTCACGAAAGCTTATGCTCAGATAAATTTGTTAGTCTCTAAGGTGCCACAAGTCCTCCTCCTCTTTTTTGGATTACTCCACAGTGCTAATCAGTGTTCTTGAGGGGATATCTGCAGATACCAGTAAACCAAATAAACTGAGCCTACGAGCTGATCCTTGCTCCACAGGAAGGTGAATGAGTCCCAAGGGTACTGCCACTATGCAGTCAACAAAGCGATCCTTTCTAGCCCCAGGCATTGATAAGAAGTTAGGGCAGAGAATTTGGGAGGACATTTGCTGCAGTGTGCACAAGCTCACTGTTTCTTCATGATAGCCTATAAATACTACAAAAGGAGGCACTTGAAAGTTGCCTTAGACTACGGTTTTGCAGCCCAAATAAGCCTGTACATTTGTACAAGAACCCTCATGGTTAAATCGCTAACACCACCAGCCTAACGTGCTGTTCTCCAGTTTTATTATCCCAACCCCATATTGATCCCAGTATAATAGATTTTGCCAGTACCTTATAAGGCAGAAAGTTCTAGACTTATTCTGTGGGAAAAGAGCCCCCATGCCAATGAAACACACACACACACACACACACACACATATATACACAAGAGGCTTAGATTAGTTACCTTTCCTGTTTCTTCCTAATTCAAACAATGTTAGCTAGCAGAACTGCCTCTAAAAATGCCTATTCTTTACAAAGTCATCTCCTCACACCAATCCTACACTGTTTGTCCAACTGTAGATTAATGCGGCCTGGGTTACAAAGGACAAATTCTAGCCCTTTGTGATCCTGCATAAGGAAAGTTATTCTCCAAAACATTGAACTGCTATTAGGTTATCAATTACTTTCAGATAATCTTCTGCATCAGAATTTTGAAGGAAATGTAAGACATTATGAAGGGGAACTTACCTCAAGAACTTTTAAGTAGCTGGGTGCAGTACCACAATCCTCTTCTTGTCCCTGGTGTCTCTGTAGACTGCCAGCCAACATTGGTAGGGCTTCAGTGGCTTAGCACTTCAGCCAAGTCACAAAGTCCAAATTCCTTCTAGGATATCACAGTGTCCAAAAAAATAAACATTATTTGCCTTCAGCAGGGTCTTAGGCCAAACTCTCAGCCCTTTAAATTCAGCCTTTTGTGAGCCTCTTCATACTAGACCCTTCTATCTGCAGCCCTATCTCAAGGGCAACACCCTCATGCTCTTCTCTCTGCAATCCCAGCTGTGTAAATTCAGCCAGCCATCAACTCTGTCTAATGATTAAACTATTTTAGCCAGCAAGATAGCACATTCAGCCCTCACCTGCTCCCAACTAGACACTACACTGCTAAGCCCCGGAAGCTACTTTTATGTGAGCTACCAGGGCGCCTCATTGACGGTTGCTAGCCCCTCTAGCCCTTGGAGGACTCACCGTTGCTGCTCTTCTCTTCTCAGCTAGTTGCTTCTTGGTGAGGCATGTAGTAGGACAGCAGGGCCCCCGGGGGGGAGTTTCAGTGGTCAAATACGCCCCATAACAGACATGTTCTGAATCATTTAACCATTAGATCAAATTAGAAACAGAAATTTAGTTATTTTGTTAAATGCCACAGAAGTGGCACTGGGTAGAGAGTTTTTGAATTGGTCTTCAGTGTCAGATAGTGAGACAAAGTTGCTCCACTTTGTTTTTAGCTGCCTTCATTGAAACTGAAAGATGTGTGTTTTCTGGCAGGAGCTTCCTATGGAACATCCATGAAAGTGAAAGGGACATCTGGAGACATCAGGGTAATCTAGGGTTGCCATACGTCCGTATTTTCCCAGACATGTCCGGCTTTTTAGTTCTTAAATCGCCGTCCGGGAGGAATTTTTAAATATCTAAAAATATCCAGGAAAATAGGGACGTATGGTAACCCTAGATGGGAGCTACCGGAGCTGCGGAGCGGGGCTTGCAGGCGCCAGCAGCGCGCAGAGAGCCCTCCGCCCTGCCCCCCCACAACCCAACCCTAAGAGACAGAGGGACCTGCTGGGGGGCGAGGTGGGGAGTCCCATCGGTGCTTACCTGGGGCGGCTCCCGGGAAGCATCTGGCAGGTCCCTCTGGCTCCTAGGGTCGGGTCATGGGGCGGAGGGCTCTCTGCCCACTGCCGGCGCCTGCAAGCCGCAACCCGACCCAACCCTAGGAGCCAGAGGGACCTGCCGGATGAATGTTCAAATATGGTAACCCTGGGTAATCTAGCTGTACCGGACTCTTCTTTTCCTTCGAGGTCACATAGCTCCTAAGTAACTAGCACATTCACAGTATATGGTCATAAGCAAATAGGTTTTGACGTTAACATGGCATTAAACTGAACAAAGCAACCTTGTTACTGTGAGTGTTGTTATTTGACTGCTGACTCAACAAGACAACAGTGTGCTAGTTTGTATTTTACGGGTCATCTTTGCAACCGGCAAGACAACAAGCTTCAATTAACAGCAAAACAAATACAAAGTTTTGATACCAGGGGAAGTATAGAAATGCACAGGCAGACTTTAAAGGCTAAATTTCAAAGTAAACCAACTAAACAAACATCAAAATTTCCATGCACAGCCATTGATCGAACAAAACTTGCATTTGTGTATGCAAATGGGCACTTGTATCCGTACATGCTTTTTTTGTGCATATAGGTTCTTGTTTTGTATCTGCACATATAGTACAATTCATGGTACTCGATATCAGTAAAAGTTGACCCTAGAGCTACAGATTGAGATTTTTTTCCCACAAATTAATCACACAAATAAGATATTCTGAGTCTTTTTGCAAGTACATGTTATATTATTTAAAAATTAGGAGTTTAGGATTTTGGTAATTATTGAAGTTTACGATGTTTGAATGAAAATTTGCTTTCAACATACATTTTGATGTACTGCAGAGGCTGCCTGCAGTAGTTAGAAAGACTGGCAATTTCTCTAGTTCCTGGGCTATTGTTAGGCATCCCATGTGGAATGTTTCCTCCCCCCCGCCCCACACACACACACCGAGAGTGGAGGGAGTATGGTCTAGTGGTTATAAGTGGGGACTGGGAGTCGGTCTTCCTAGGTTCCACTAGCATTTTGACATTCACTTAGTATGCCTCTGTCATAAATATAATGGGAAGGGTAACCACCTTTTTGTCCACAGTGCTATAAAATCACTCCTGGACAGAGGCAAACCCGTTTCACCTGTAAAGGGTTAAGAAACTAAGATATCCTCACTGGCACCTGACCAAAATGACCAATGAGGAGACAAGATACTTTCAAGGCTGGAGGAGGGAACAAAGGTTCTCTCTGTCTGTGTGATGCTTTTGCCGGGAACAGATCAGGAATGCAGCTCAGAACTCCTGTAAAAAGTTAGTAAGTAATCTAGCTAGAAAGGCGTTAGATTTCCTTTTGTTTAAATGGCTGGTAAAATAGCTGTGCTGAATGGCATGTATATTCCTGTTTTTGTGTCTTTTTGTAACTTAAGGTTTTGCCTAGAGGGATTCTCTGTGTTTTGAATCTGATTACCCTGTAAGGTATTTACCATCCTGATTTTACAGAGGTGATTCTTTTACCTTTTCTTTAATTAAAATTCTTCTTTTAAGAACCTGATTGTTTTTTCATTGTTCTTAAGATCCAAGGGTTTGGGTCTGTGTTCACCTGTACAAATTGGTGAGGATTTTTATCAAGCCTTCCCCAGGAAGGGGTGTAGGGCTTGGGGGGATATTTTGGGGGGAAGATGTCTCCAAGTGGGCTCTTTCTCTGTTCTTTGTTTAACACGCTTGGTGGTGGCAGCAATAGGGTTCAAGGACAAGGCAACGTTTGTACCTTGAGGAAGTTTTTAACCTAAGCTGGTAAGAATAAGCTTAGGGGGTCTTTCATGCAGGTCCCCACATCTGTACCCTAGAGTTCAGAGTGGGGAAGAAACCTTGACCGCCTCCAATTCTTGACTGTGCTAATGGTCGCTTTAATTCAGCAGGATTCCAAGCAGAGCAAGCATGTGTATGGAAGACAGAAGCAGGCCTTTTGTGACCTTTGACAAAATCATGTAACCACTCTCTAGTTTCAGACCTCTGCAAGTGGGTACTGCCCAGTGTCACTATGAGAGTTAGTGTGTGTAATTGTTAAGCTTTCTGATGTTATATAAGATGTTTTGTGCAATATTGAGTTCTTATTCAGGTGTGCTCCAATCTACAGTGATAATGTTACATCCGGAACTATAGGGATATGTTGCCAGCATATAATTAAAAGAACAGTGTGTGGCCTTTGAGGGCAGGGAAAATGGTATCAAAAGGTGGGCAAGAAAAGTCTTGTGCATTTGGATGAGGTTAGAAATGCTGAAGGGATAGGTAGCCCCATCAGGTGACCTTTTTATGACAAAACTACTCCTAAATAACAAGCACAAAACAATCAGATTTAGCTGCTTTAGGGACAGAAAGCTATATTGAGTGTTGCATGGTCTTCTAACTCTGCTTAGGTGCATTCACTTTTGTCCTTTGAACTTTACACCACCATGGGGATGTCCTTCCTCAATTATAAAAATAGAATGGAGCAGATCTGAAAGAGTTTGGGTTCTGTGAACTGGTGAATCAGAATGTTTCCTGAGCTTCATGTTCCCTGAGCACTGTATGGAGGGGTGCTGTAGCAAAGCCTGCAGATGTTGCAATGGCATGAAACTAAGTACATCTGGATAAACATGCTAAGATTTACATGTGGCTGATTGGATTATTGAACCACTTCCCGGCATTCTCATAAGCTTATTTATTGTGAAACAGCGTGATTTGTGATCAGATGCACATCACTTGCCTAGCAAGAAAAAAAGTTAAATATAGACCTAGAAGAATGTTCAAAGATGTTCTTGACAAGCTGTTGATCACAGGGTCAGAGAAGGCAACATTTTTAAGAGGGCTGGACCAATGGACTAAGATACTGACAGACTTTTAGAAACAAGCTAAGTATTATTGATTTATCCAGATTCAAATCTCTGCTTCTCATATCAGAAACCATTAAGTCTTATAAAGCAACTTCACCTGAAGAGCATGATTGGCTGTTCTGAATTTTGAAAGGCTAGATAAATCTTCCCTTGGTTCAGCGGAACCACTTTAGTACTAGCTGGCAGCTTGCGCAAACTAGCTCTCTCAGAGCACTCTGTATGTTAATTTTTGAATATTTTATGCTAAATGAATAAGTCAAGATATGAAACTGTGTTATAAAAGGGCCATATTCTCTGCTGACTGTTCACTAGATCTCTTTGGTTTGTTTGATGAAATGAAAGGAAAAACACATGGACTAGCCACTCATTGTGCTTTATTTAATGTTTTGTAAAAGGGACACAAAAAGGGAAGTTTTTTAAAAGCATTGTTAACAGACATTTCTCATTTGTTCATTTTGACACATTTCATAGGCTTTCATGCAATGGGACTCATGCCCTTTGATGCACATTTCCTACTTCTAAAGCTATTCAAAAATCTTGTCTATAAAGCACTCAACTCTTCTAATTTACCTTTTCATCAGCCTTGCAGCCTGGTGAAACTGTTCAAGATTTGTCTGGGGCCAAACCCTACATATTTTACTCAGCTACTATGTCAAACAAAACCCCTGGGGTGAAAACCTATCCCTAACTGAAGCACATGGAGTTTTGTCATTGACTTTAAGGTTGAGCTCCTGGTGAAATTTTATTGATTTTTCTCTGAAGTGGGAAGCTGCCCCAGAAAAACAATTTTTCACCAGCAAACCCAGAGGTATTCTGTTGCAACTCATATTGGAACGTTGAGGACATCCACTAAAGTCAAAACCAAAACTATCAATCCCAGTGGGTAGACGATCAGGCTCCAAGCATAGACTGCTCACTTGGCAAGTCATGCCACGTCCTTGAAAAGCAAGCAGCCCATTGCTATGCTGCCTGATGTGAAGTGGAAAGTATTTTAGAGCCAGGATGAAATGACAGGTATTAGCTTTGATGAAATTGCAGTGGCAAACTAACTTGAGATGAACTGCCCCTCAAACTCTGGAATATGTTGGGCATTCAAAGGAGTTATTTTCTATGTCTGAGTTTTTAAGTGTTGAAAAGATTTCCCCTCCCCACCCCTATTTTAAATGGGCATAAGAAAGCTACAAAAGACATTAGAAAGAACAATGTTCTTTGGCCTGTGCTTCCATTTGATGCATACTGTAAGCGGCAGGTTAGGGAAGGTGCACACAGTGTGTTAGGTGGTGGTGAGGGAGAATGGTTTTCGGAGCGCTATGTATTTTTAGCATACTGTCTGTTTTTCAAGTGTAAAGGTACATTGCCAAGCCTATGCAAAGTTAATGATTCTCCAGGAAATCTGATTTTATTTGACAGTACATGCTACTTTTTGGAAATGCGCACAAAGTAGGGAGAATACAATTTAAACGTATTCTTTGGCTGAGGATGAAGTCCCTTTTTTTTAAATTAAGTAAATAGGGTGAGATCAGAATCCTTTAGATTTAAAAAAATGTGCAAACAGCCCCGTGTCCTATTCTGGGACACAAATTATCTGTGAAGTGACATGCAGGTAGAACTAGACTTGAGATACCAAACGTAAGTACAGGAACAGTCCTATACCTGCCATCCAAACAACTACTGCTAGAAGGTGTAAAACATGGTTTGAGAAAGGACCTTATGACAATGTCCATAGGAACAAGCTCCTATATTGAAACCCTCCTGGTAAAGACTTAGCCAATTTAATCAGCCGAGAAGAAATGAAACACTCTATTCAAGATATTGGATTTCTTTTAAGAATGTTTCTTCTTAGATAACATAAGGCAAGTGTATCTGTTAGGGGTTATATCCTGCCATCAGTCCACACACTGAATTCCCAGGTAGAAAAAAAATGAGTGTTTTGTTGGGGGGAAACACAAACAACCCCACCCTCCAGTGGTGAGAGATGACCCATATATGCAGAACTTAACATTTTTGTACTTAACGGGGAACAGGAGCAATAAGTGGGGGCTAGCTAGTATTTGTATTGGGTTCTCTTTTCTCTTCATTTTTCATGGGCATTTTAATGTTTCAGGGAATTAAGAAACGACAGTGAAAGACAGGTGCTTGGATACTATAAGGTTGAGCACAGTATACTTTTAAAATAAAATAAACATAAAATCAGTTCTACATCTCTCTCATATTTAGTGTATTATTTTGTGCTTAAAATAGTAAGTTCATTACAAAAAATTAAGATTTCCCATGTGGCCATCACATTTGCTTAAACACTCATGGAAGGCTTTGCTGCTATGTCGTTTGCCAGTTCATTGCAGATGAAGGCTTGATTTAGTAAGTTCTCTGCGTGAAGAATGCCAGATGACTTCACTGGGACCTGATAATGAGGAAGACTAGCAGAACTGGGTCCAGACACTATTGTCACCAGAAGTGTATGTTTTTCATAGCCATCAAATATAGTTATAACCTAGTAATGGAAGGCTGGTCCCTTTGAAAACCAGTTCCCTTACACGTTTTGAGTTGGGTAAGCTTGCAATATCACCTGCTTTACTAGTTATTTGATATGTAGCGCACAAGCCAGAGTAATGTTCAGATTTTGGGCTCATTCTTCACTGATACATTACTAAAAGCTGTACAAAAGTGTCCAGGGAGGTGCAGTTTTCGCCTGTTCAGGGACTGCCCAGTTCTCCACCATTAAAATAATGAAGCAGAGGGGTCAAGTGTAAAGATCTTTCTGGTAAGCATTGTTATTAACATACAGAAAAGAGTGAACATCCTGGTCCAGATCCTGGTGTGGGACCACTTTCCACCACATTGTTGTCAGACTCTGGATTACAAACTAGCATAGTCAGCTACTGGAGGATGAGCCCAGCATTAAAAAAAAAAATCCTCCAGTGGCCTGCATCACTTCCCCTAGCTGTTGGCATAGGGTGTGGCCAGAGGAAAGAAGACATGGTTGGAGGATACCTGCGTGCTGTAGTGATCCCTTGGCTCACTGGTAGTTGATGTAATTTAAGGTAGCCTTCAACTTGCTTTAAGGTACATGGGGGGGTTGAGGGGGGGGGAAGGAGAGAGAATGGGTCAGCAGTACAGCTGAGTGAAGTACAAAATTTCCATCCTGTGGGAAACTCTGACACGTCAACTTTTTTCATCACAAATTGTGATAAGTTGAAATTTCAAAATTTGTCATGCAATTCCAAAGTTTCAATTTGACATTTTTGATCTAGACAAAACACTGACAGTCCCAAAAATCAAAACATTCCATTTCAGTTGATTGAACTGACCTGAAACTCTTGTTTCGAGTCAATTAATGTGGATTTCCCCTAGTGACACATTCCAAAACAACATCACCCATGAGGCACCCTGTTGTCCCTATTCTCCCCGTTGGACTACAGCTTGGCCAAAAGAAAAAGCCACATTGAATTATGGGAGATGTAGTCCTTCAGGGCAGTCCAGGAGAGAATGGGGACCTGAACTACCCATAAAGTAACACACCACAAAGGAAAGGCAGTTTAATGTTTTGTTGAACTGATTTGAAAAACAAAACATTTCAGGTCAGTTCAAAAGACAATCATCCCATTTGTGTCAAACCAACCAAAAATGAAATATTTTATTTCTGTTCCTGATGGAGAAACTATATTTTCCATCAAAAATTCACAAACAGCTCTATGTGGCACACAACCAGCCCAGCATCAAGGCAGTGCAAAGGACACCTTTGCACAATCCCTGCTGAGCTGTACGCATGGCCTAGGGTCTGGTCCTTCCACCAGGCTGAAACGCAGCTACAACGGGACTTCTCATAGTTATAGTCCAACAGAAACATACATAATTTGGCTTCATTCAGCCAAGGTCAAGTAAAAGGGCAAGAGGATATAACTTCCTTTAGCTAAGCCCCAGACTAAAAGCAACAGGAGTTTCTAATAACCAATCACTTCCCAAATTCAGCCTCAGTGCAGTTTTCCCTGACAATGATGAGATACCTTCCCCATCTCTTCCCCAGCAGCTACAGTCAGGACTTTGGATGCAGGATCCTCCAATTTCCTACCATGTAGGAGGAAGAGAGATTCTCTTTCTACTCTCTGAGACAGATAACATAGGACACCTCCTTTTTTATTTCCTCTAGCTTTAACAGATGTCACAGGACTCTTCCTCCATGACTGGCAGCTCTGGTAAATGGAAAGGGAACCAAGAAAGAGAGGAGGAGGAGGCAGGAACAGGTGGTAGCTGGGAAACAAAAGGATCAGTAAAAAAGCAGTGGATGAAGTAATGGCATTTAGGAGAACAGACGTAGCAGCAATGGGGAGAGTAGGGCACAGAAGAGGTGCAGATGTAGGTTGGGAAAGAGAAAGTGGGAGGGAAATAGTAGAAAGCACAGGGGAGAGAGAAGAGGAATAGGGAGTGGGAAGGATGCAGCAGTGAATACGTGTAAAGAGGAAGGAGATGTAGCATGGAGGCACCAGTAGATGGGTATGGACAGGGAGTAGGGGAACTGGAGGGTGAGGTGTGTCACATTGCAGGGCTAGCTGCACCTCTGACCCCTGTCTTGCCTAAGTGCACACCTTCAGGTGCCAGACCTTGTGTCTTTACTTCTCCTGGGGCAGAATCACATGATTCTCTCATTCTTAGACTGGGTGCTTGGATACAGTATCCTGTGTATTGTCCGTCCTTACCCCAGCAGGTCCAACTGCATTTGGCACCTGCGGTTCTTCCCTTCAGCAGTGACCATACAGCCTTTTTAAATTCAAAGTATTGTTTAATCGTAACCGTAGGAACAAAGCATAAGAGGAAAAGGATTTTAAAACAACAAAGGGACTACACATATCTGGCTTACCTTAGCTCTTCCACCTTGTGATGGGAGCCTAGGAAGGCCTACCTTCCTAGGGGGACATGGTAAAAGTCTTCAGGTACATAAAAGATTGTTATAAAGAATAGCGTGATAAACTGTTCTCCTTATCCACTGAGGACAGGACAAGAACTAATGGGTTTAAATTGCAGCAAGGGAGATTTAGATTAGACGTGAGGGAAATTTCTGAACTGTAAGTGTAGCTAAGTGCTGGAGCAAATTACCTGGGGAGGTTTTGGGCTCTCTGTCACTGGAGGGTTTTAAGAGCAGGTTGGACAAACACCTGACAGAGGTGGTCTAGATAATACTTAGTCCTACTTCACTGCAGGGGACTGAACATGTTCTACATTTCTGTGATTCTTCAGACCCGCTAGTGAGACGCTGTGTGTGAGAGAACAGCTTCCCTTCTTTCTAGGGAAGGCCACAACTGCCTCCCTTCCCTAGAAAGATACTTTTCATTCAGACAAAAGTCCTTTGTCTTCTCAGTTTCCCAGGGTTGGTCCTTCCCCTTGACAAACTGGTCCAGTGAGCTCAGCAGGAGGCTGGAGGTAGAACATCATCCTTAGGCATCCATCTACCCACCAACAGGATGATATCTGAAGCCATTGTACTTTTCCCTGACTATGTGCAGTCAGCTTCTTCTTGAATTAAACTGATAAAACTCCTTACAACAATCAGACAAGTCTATAATACTCATAAAACATACACAGCAGTCCCATTTCTGTCCCATGCTGCCTGGAACCAGGTGAGGTGAGGGAAAGGGGAAGGAACAGGGTAGGAGAACAACAGCTGGCTATTGGTAGGGAGGAGGATGGCTAGGGCCTGGAATGGGGGCTGGAAGGAAAGTGGCAGCAGAGTATTTGCAGTGCATCCTACTTCAGCAGTAGAGATCTAACAAGTAAAACATGTATTGTGGAGAAAGATTAAAATGGTATAAAATCTGGTTCCATTTATAACCCTTTCCCTTCCAGATCATTTTAACATAAACCCAATGCTCGGATGAAGAATCTGTTCCTAGCA
The DNA here is from genome assembly GCF_015237465.2 of Chelonia mydas. Classification (NCBI taxonomy): domain Eukaryota; kingdom Metazoa; phylum Chordata; order Testudines; family Cheloniidae; genus Chelonia; species Chelonia mydas. Next base: position 61,589,896 of record NC_057852.1, read on the forward strand.
ACCTGTCCATTGGATGGCATGTGGAAGGCTTCATAGGAAGCATTGGAACATAAATCTTTTCTTGACAGAGCGATTAAAAGCAATGCAGGTTTTAACTGTGGAAGCTCTTCCAGGGTAATTTTTCTTCATTGGAGGGACCTTGGCATTCACTAGCAGGAAAACATTGCACATAAATAAGCTCAGAAGGTGTCCTACTTGGCAGAGCTTCCTGAGTAATGGACTTTAAAAGAAAATACGTTCAGGAGTGTTCAGATACAGAGGACATGTGCTTACCTATAACTTTTGGTGTCTCTCAGACAATTGTCTGCTTCTCTCTAATCTCGGGACTCCATTGTTTTGCCCAGTTTACTCTGTTGCTTCTCTAGTTTAGCCCTTTTCTGGGATAGACTAAAAATACTTCCCTTTGCTGTCTCTTCCCTTCACTTCCAGTACTCACCTGTCCAGCTAGCCACATCCGGCCTGATTCAAAGCCCCTGAATTTAATGGAGTCTTTCCAATGGACATTATATCAGGCCCTTTATCTCCTGTCTCCTGCTCAGGGGCCCAATGCTGCAAACACATATAAATATGTTTAACTTGATAAATTTATGAACAGGAGTATATGACATGGGTGCATGTGGTAGCAGGGGACTGGACTTAATGACCCAGAGGTCCCTTTCAGCACTATGTTCTTATGTTTTTAATGAATCCCATTAGTTCTTTCCCCACTTTTAATCATCTATATAAAAAAGACTCAAAACAAATTATGCTGATATAATATATTACATCGTTTTGCTATTCCACTCCTTTCAAATAGTTTATATTTCCACATGTGGGTTATGTGAAGTTAGAAGAAAAGGTTAGTGAATTTAACTTCTTCTAGGGCATGTCATTAGGCCCCATACCTATCCCTTGATTATCTATGAAATTAACATATTTTCTTTAATTATTCTTATTCTTGATTTTCCTTATTTGCAAGTTTCATAATGAACTCTACAAAATACCGTGTAGCCAAAAACACACTGACAAAAGATTTTATCATATAAATCATATAATTAATTTATCATATAAAAACCAGTCCAAAATGATTTTCAATCAAGTAAAACATGATGCTGCATGTTCCAAGCTTATTTTTCCATGTGAGAAACAATGGAGTATCCACTGTCGTTCACTAGATTGGTTTCATTGGGATCTTGCACCAGTTTCTCAAGTAGGATGCACATTTATAACAATTCATAACACATAAACTATTTATTTTGTTCTTTAGAATTTTACTGTCTCTCATTTCAGGTTTGTTTTCTGCTGCAGGGGCCCACAAGCCGTGTAGGCTAGGGCTAGGGAAGAGGTTCTCAATCCATGGCCCGGGGCTGCATGTGGTCCAATTAGCACACAGCTGTGTGCTAAAGGCTGTCGGGCCACACGGGGTTCGGGTTCCTGGATGCTTGGCCACCCAGCACGGTGGGAGTCTGGCACTGCCGGCTGGCCCCATGTGGCAGGGGTCTGGAGCTGCCAGCCAGCCCTTTGAGGTCCAGTTGCCACCCAGCCCCACAAACTCCAGGACTACTGCCTGGTCCTGCAAGGTGTGGGGTCTGGGCTTCCACCCAGCTGCCCTACCACCCAGCCCCAAGTGGCCGGGTCCAGGATCCAGGCTGCTGCCTGGCCCCACACAGCAAGGTCTGGGGTCCCTACTGCCCAGCCCCCCCACCCAGGGCTCCACTCCTGGCCCCACTCTGTGGAGGGGTCTCTTGGCAGGAGGCGCTGGGAGGGCACGCTGTGGTTCTCAACCTGCGGTATATACAGCCCACACTGATAAACAGGTTAAGAACCACTGGGCTAGGGGAATCTAATGGACTCATCTAGGGCATGAACTAACTCCTCAGGGGGATTAGGAAGAAATTTTTCCTGGTGTCAGTTTATCCCATAACTGTCCACTGCAGGACATCTTTCATCTTCCTCTGAAGCAGCTGGTGCTTGCCATTCTCAGAGACAGGATATTGGATTAGATCTGATGCAGTGTTACAATTCCTGTTTCCCATATGCATGAGTAGAAGTCCATGTAGATGGCTTCTGCTTATACAGATTATGGATGCCTTCCCAGCAGATTGCCAGGTTCTGTAGAGTTGGGAGGAACTGCCTACTGCAAACCTTGCAACCTCTTAAGCCCTCCTGTTGAAGAGGGTACGCAGTGGAAAGCTCAGCAGGGTGGAGCTCAGGTTTCTCAGAGCAGGAAGAATTTGGCCCTGAGCTATTTAACTTTTAAATGCAGCTACAACCATAAATCCTGCTTTTTCCCAAGCATTTGCGATAATATGCAGTAGCATGTTTGATATAAGAATGGGTGAACCAGTGTGGGCTAATTCATGCTGCAGGTATTGTCCATGCAACTAGGCATGAGTAATGCACAGTTATTACCTGTAGAGCATTTTATTGTGACAACAAAATATTCCCTTTTGTAAAATATTAATGTTCATTAAAGGCAAACCCCAACCACTTCTCTCCACAGACAAGGAGGGTTCTGCCCTCAGGGAAACCAGTGTAGTTTTACAGCAGGAGGGCAGCATTTCAGGACCCCGGAATGCTGTAGCACTGAGTTCCCCAACCTGCAGGGGGTCTTGGAGAATAACAGATAGGCAGAGGGACCACATTCAAATCCACTGGCCATTTTCTTTTTCTCCTCTCCCTGCCCTGCCGTGCCCCACCCCAGCAGAGGGGAAACATGCTGGCTGTGCATGTTATTCCAACCCTGTAACCTCCACCTGAGCAGGACACCCTTGCACAATATGGAGTGGTGCAGAAGTAGTGGTATGGAATTGTATTCCTATGTGATACAGCTAAGAGGTTCCAAGCAGTGACTGTAATCAGTCCAGTGCATTGTTCTGAACTTCCTAAGTTCAAGGCAATGATTTTTGAGTATTATAGTCATAGCTCAGAATTCTTTTATCAGCCAGTGAAATTCCATATTCATTTTTCCTGCCCATTTAATGGTCTTGTTTATATATGTAGTTTGTAGATAGCAGAGGTCACAGAAATGATTGTCTTATAGCACTGAGGATATTTCTTAGATACATACCTACTGCTGGACCAACAAGAATTCACTATATATCACAGATCTTTATACTCTGACTATTCTAACCAGTACATACAACTGTTGAAGATCTGGGGTGGAAAGGTGAAAGTGAATCATAAAAAACTGAGAGTTTGTAACATGAAATAAATTTAACTTCCAAATGTGTGTGTTGGCTTTCTGAAAACACTTAACATGCACTTTGCTACGTTTAGCACTGTACTATTAATCCTGATGTTTCCACTTACTGTTGGCATGGTGTTGTTTGCACATAATCTCACCTTTGAAATGCTACTTGTCAAGCAAGCCAAATTTTATAGATTGCTAGTCTTGCTCTGAGCAGGTTACAAGTTCACAGCCATTTGCAAACAGTAGTTCTTTAATGAGAGATTCCAACGTTTTTGTTGATGCACAAGAACGAGACAAACTTTTCCCGAGCAGAAGCTAATCTTTGCTGCCAGAGAAAGGTAACAAATTGTTTCACCTACCACCACTGTAAAAAAAAAGAAAAAAGAAAAAAGAAAAAAAAAGCCTAAATAATTAATTGATGTTGCGTAGCTATTTAATACTATTTGCAATGTAATACCTAAGACAGATACTAGGCCTCCTTGAATAGAAGGCTTTAATATGAAGTTGTTGGATAATACTGATGAATAAGAATGGGCAGAATTTTTCTAAGTTAGAGGAAAGGATAAGAATCTTGAGGCACTAGAGAAGGGGAAACCAGTAGAGGTATTGAAAAAGGGAGCTTGGGAACACAGTCAGAACAAGGGGCAGGGAAGGTGATCTCAGAGGCTGTGTTTTGTGGGGGTGGTGTGATGGTAGTCAAGAAGACTAATTGCTGTGACCACTTAAACCAAGATGGAGAGAGCTTCCTGCGCAACAGATCTGCAGATGCGGTGCGAAGACCACTGCCTATCATGCAACCCAATATCACCTCATTGTTTCCTTATGCTCCCCTATCTCTCTGTCTATCCAGTACTTGACTTATACTTAGATTGCAATCTCTTTGGGGAAGTGACTTTCTTTTTGTTCGTTTGTACAGCACCTAGCTCCAGGACTCGGCCTCTTAGGCTATACTGCAATACAACTATAATACTAGTATTACTGATCAACTTGTAAGGGCATCCATGCATTTAAACTTGCCTCACCCTCTTAGACTAGGACAGCTTTAACCTAACCTGATAGGTTTCAGAGTAACAGCCGTGTTAGTCTGTATTCGCAAAAAGAAAAGGAGGACTTGTGGCACCTTAGAGACTAACCAATTTATCTGAGTATGAGCTTTCGTGAGCTTATGCTCAAATAAATTGGTTAGTCTCTAACCTAACCTGAGACACTGAAAGTGTTTTCATTTTGCTCTCTGGACTTCTACAATTGAGGTCCTAGCTAGCTCCCATTAAAACCAATGGCAAAGCTCCCCTAGTGCTGCTAGATCAAGTCCTTGCTGAGCAGCAAATATCATCTCAGCAGTGCTATACCTAGATAAAAAACATGGGGAGAAGTGAGGTGTCCATGACATAGAGTAGTTGGTTGAGAATAAGTCTTTCCACTGTTTTGCCCACAATAGTAAGTGAAGAGATGCTTCTGCTTTGGAGAAGAAATAGTCAGTGTGGCTGCACCAGGGTAACAGAATGGAATTTGGATCCCCTGTGTCTCCTAAAGCCACTTCAAAATGGAACTAATCATTCTACCGAACTGCAGAGATTTATGACCAGACATATATAAATGGGTTCTAAATAGCCTTCTGTGCATTATCTGCAATTACACTTTCCATTTTGACAGGGTACCAATTAAGAAGCTTACAGGCACTCAGTGCAGCTAAGGAAGCTTGTTCCAAAGAGGCAATTCAAAATCCTGTAATATTTACCTGTAGAGGATGAAACTGATTGGAGGATATTTTGGAATATTTTTATATCCTTTAACAAGTTAGTTCTTCCTGTTTTTCTCATGACCCCTTTTCTCAAAAGAAACACATAGTCCAGGGCCTCTTTCTGTAATGCCGTGGTACAGATCTGAATGGAAAAGAGAAATGTAATCCCACATGGTAGTAATGGTGAATGTTGACAGCATACCAAGGCCCTGAAACAGTTAAACAATGCAATGATCTATTTGTTATCAGAGCAGGCTTCTGGAGAGCAGTGGTGCTTGGAAGTAACTTCAGCATCCAAGTCATGTGTTGTCATCCAAAGGCCGGACAGGTAAGTTTATTTTAATGAAAAATGTGATTAGCCTATAATGGGAATGTGATGGAAAAGCAAGGTACCACACATGGCATTTCTTTTCTAAAGAGCAGAGGAAATTTATAGACTTGGCTGTGTTTTAAGCATTCCAGTCAGAATCTACCCAGAAATAAAGGATCACAAAGCAACTCATTCATCAATGAGCAACACGCAATGTAGAAATATACCTTGCAGTACTAGGAAGTTTCAATACTTATTCTTCCCTGCTGCAAGAGCATGACCCAAAACCTGTAACCATTGGTGCTATACAGCAAATATATTGTACTCATTTGAATTCACTGGTACTATAAGCAAGTAAACAGTGACTTGAATTCACTGGTAATATGATGCTGAATCAGCAAGAGAACAGTTAGGCAATCACTAGCACTCAGCACCCATTTAAGAAAAACGTGGGCACCAAAATCTTACTAACCCCTTCCCCCGCAATTTATAAATTGTTTTTTTTAAAGCTAGTATGGACTCAATGAAAATAAAAATCGAGCAAAAATGTGCGGTTATTCATAATGAAGACAGAGTTTGAAAAGGATGACCCTGGTTAAAATGATTTGGGATACTGAACTTCAAAAGATTTGACCCATAATATTTGCTCTTTTGGCGGTCTTAAAAGAAAAGCCTTCTGCCAGGTTTGCCAGATCTCTCTTCTTTATATTGAGGTCTATTATCTCAAGCAATTTCAGATGATCAAAGATGCCTCAGGTATCCTACAGGGAAAGGGGTGGTCACTCAGTCAGACAAGATCCAGACTATTTAGGACTTCGCAGATCAAAACGAATATTTTAAAATCAGAACTCAATTGGTAGCCAATACATGGAGCATAGGTCTCTTCATCCCACCATTCTTGAAAACCACAGGCAATTGCATTCTGCACTACCTGCAATTTTCAGCTAGTTTGAAAGTGGAGATTGTACATGAAAAATATGACCTAGAAAGGGTTAACAGTTCAGAGAGATGTGCATGTATATCTTATTTACTTTTTACATGTTTATTACCAACCCTCTAAAAACTTAAAACTGAATCTTTTCAAGTCAATTTTTTTCTTTTGTATTATGTAAATGGTGCTTGTTAGCTAACATCCCTCATTATGGCAACCTCTCGTGCTCTAGCTCTAGAAGATTTTCATGAACACTTTCTTCCACTCCTTGAAGAAATAAGATTGTATTTAAACTGTTAAATCCTCAAAGGTGGAGATGTTGCTGCACCAAAAGTATTTGATGGAAGGCCAAAGGCAGCATTCCATCACCAGCTGAAGGTAGCTCTCGGGGTTCTGTTGCCCCTAAGCAAACCACCAGATGTCCATCCTAACAGCCCGCATTCATCCTAGCAACAATTAATAAAGGTTTTGCTACCATCTGTTTTGCCTCTTTGGTAAGCCAATCCTGCCACCAGTCGCTGAAGCCCTGATTAAAAATATAAGAAGAAACCCCTGAACTACTCCCCAATGATCCTCCCCAACTGAGAAGAGCACACACGGATGCCCCCCAGTAGCCCTCACTCTTCTGTTCACCAGCATTTGAAACATTATTGTGGACCCAGGAAATCACATTTTATGGATTATATATCATTTGTGAGCCTACAAAGATGGCACAGCTTTATTAGTACTAGTTGCAGTTTGCTCTGCCATACTTGCTGAGGCTAATCATAGATTTGTCTAGAAAAACACATCACACCAGTGTAGCTAGAGCGATTTCTTGGCAGAATAGTGAAGGGAACAAATGTGCTTTAGTCAAACACAAGTTACTGGGCTCAAAATGGGTAGACTGAAATTTAATGGGCTTTAATATACAGAAGGCCAGAGTAGATGGGTTTCTGGACTCAAATGCGATGAAATCTTTGAAGAGTTCAGGGGAAAGATGGAAAAGTATCAGTATAGTATCTTTCTTACCCAGAATGGGGGTGTTGGATAAAAATGCATGTTTAGAATCCATGGTCTTAAACAAAAGAGTAGATTGTCCCAGGCACTCCTCTATCCTACATTGCACTTGTTGATTTACTTAAACTTTCCTTTGCTGAGCAGATCCCCAGTTCTGGAGCAAAAGGGGTGGGGAACGTCTGTCCTTCCCTTTGCACTGGTAGGGACACAGAGCCAGCATACCATGATGTTCTTTGGTTGCTGTGGCTTGGAAAGCATTTATAGTTTAACTTGGTCATTCATTTCTACTTTTAATGCATCAACTTAGAAGCTTGACTGATGAATAATATACCTGGGGTGAAATATAAGTCAGATGCTGCTCATATGTCAGGTACATAACTTTGAAACACTGGTGTTCCCCAGCGGTTTCTCTGTATTGGAACTGAAGTAACAGAAAGTACAGTCAATGAGCCAAACAACCCTAGACTCCTAGCATGAAGGATGGAATGAAAGGGGAGTTCTGCCTCCAAATCTGAGGCCTGGATTTGTCCCTCTGTTCTATTTATAATATTAGCAATCCATGAAAGAATGGTTTGTGTTCACTGAAACTGATTAGGTGATTTAAATACATAGAAAGTTTCTAGTAAGATTTCATAAATTAATTTAAAATGAAACCACTGATTCCACTATATCAAAATAAAATTTAATATCAAAATATTTTCCCCTATGTACAACAATAAATATATTTACAATATTTGCCTAATTAAGGTAAAATGAGAAGATTTTATACAAGTTAAAGTACATTTATTGATGCTTTTTTCAGATTTTTCTTGCCAAGTACGTGTCAACCTGTAATTTGACTTAGCACTTAGAAGATAAATTATACAAAAGTCTCACAACTGTTCACCATAATATTTGAAACACTGAACTTGACACACTATAGATGCCTTTGCATGTCTATAATACTTCTTTCATCAATGGTAGAAGTATGCTCTTTGTAGCTGATACCGGAGAAATTCCCCAGATTCCACTTTGTATTCCTAATCTCCATTTTGTATCCCTAGCTTCCTTCTTGAATAAGCAGGAGTCACTTCACCACTGAGAAGCTGCAGATCACATACCACTGGATGCTTTAGGTCACATGACTGGTGCTGCAAGTAGAATGAGGTATGGCCACAAAGTATTTCTGGGCTGAGCATGCCTAGTAGAATGTAGGTTACTTAATGTTGCATCTGACGAAGTGGGCTTTTACCCACAAAAGCTTATGCCCAAATAAATCTGTTAGTCTTTAAGGTGCCACCAGACCCACTCATTGTTTTTGTGCTTACTAAGGTATGGCCACAAAGTAATGGTGATCTGGAGCATGGGAAGTAAGGTCAGATGAGGTAATCATGGCTCTGAGGAAAAGCAACACAAGTCAGTATGTGCAGAATGAGAAAATGCTTGGCAATGAGCACCTGCAGTATAAGGGCAGAAAGAGGTCAAACAGCTCCAGCCTGGGATGGTTTGGAGCAGCTTTGTCCAGTAGCTACGAATGAGGTAATGTTTAGTAGTGAGCATGCTCAATAAACAGGAATGAGACAACGTTAGATTGTGAGCATGCTCAATAGAGGTCTGACAGTATCCAAAGCAGTTGTACTGTCATGTCTATAATAAAAAAAATTAAGATATATGGGGCAGGGAGCTGTCTTCCTTACTTTGTTAAATGCCCAGCATGCTTCTGAACTCTACAAAACTATTTAGATAAGACAGCATCCCAAATGTCATGTGCTAGTCTGCATTATTTACTTCAAATTCTTCTGATCTTGATGTGATCATATATCAACCCTGCTCCCTGTATATTTTTCATTTTCCTAAATGTTGCTCACTGTGAAGTTTATTCCCAAGATCAGCAAATCTTGTTCTTGAGGGAATCAATAGGTCATTATACATACATAAAATTCACCTCAGTATATTCTCCCGGACAGCATATAAACTTCTCCGTGTTTTACTTCCCTAATTATTCAGTTAAAAAATAAAATAAAAAATGGGTATTACTGTTAAACATCTCCCCATATTTCCATATGTAATCACAACTAACGGTAGCCAGAGATTTACTGGCCAAATTCCCAGAGGGGAGGAAACCACACATGGATTTTGAACCTATGGACTGCAAAACATAATCTTTTAATACATTTAGAAAATTATAACGCACACAAAATATGTAGAGGAAGGGAAAAATAGACACAGTGTATAATCTAATACGAGAGATACCTATCCTTCCTTTCCGTAGTGTCTGTATTTTAAAACTGTCCTCCAAAATAAAAATTAGCAAACAAAACTATATTTAGTGACAATTAAGGATGTAACAGGACACACTCCATCCAACCAAAACATGAGCAAGGAAATAAAAAGTTAGCAAGATAGTCCTTTCCACCTTCATATTACCTCCAAAGCTATTGACAATGCACTCCAATATTCCATGAGGCTTTTACTTCCATCTCCAGCAGATACCCAAAAGCAAGACATACACCCCTTCTAATATAAACTCTTAACAGCGTCCTCCTATGCTTTTACAGAAACAGATCAGCACATCTGATCGTTACATATTCCACACATTTATAAAGTTATTCTGCCTTAACACTGCTGAGGTCACTGTTAAGATTTTGTATTAGAGTGGAAGTCTAATGAAGCTGGGGTATGCATTACTTTTTGGTATCTGTGGAGGATGGAAGAAAAAAATTGTATGGAGTGCTAAAGTGCATTATCAACAGTATGTGTGTCTCTCTCTCTCTCAAATACAGCCTATGTATTATGTATGTATTCTGGAGTCAGCCCATGAGGAGCAACAATGTAGCCAAAGGGCATGGCCCAGAGTATTTCAGATTTCTTGTAAAAGGGGTACAAAAAAAGAGAGACACAATTCAGCAGGGAGGGGAAAATCACCAAGAGGGAAGAATTTTAAACTCTTAAATCTTTCCTTATCAATTCATTTCCATCAAACCACCATGAAAAATTAAAACAGTGCTCAAAGCTTATATTTTATGTATTGGTTTTTGCTATTTCAATAAGATTTTTACAAAATAAAGGTTTAATGTCAACCTGTTTTAAATTGAACTCTGCAGTGCAACCTTCACTATTACTGCTGCACCATAATCTCTCCAAGACTAACATGAAAGAACACTTCTATTTAAAACTCTTTAAAATCTTTGATCATCTCTTTAAAACATTTTACATAGAAGACAGCAATTTTAACAGATATCAGCTCCTTAATTTTGAAGGGTTTACAAATTAGTCAAGACTAATCAAGCAAAAGGCATTAGAACTCTTTTCTCGTTGAAATTCTGCTCATATAGACTAGATTATACCTTTAGGTACAGTCTTGAGCAAGTGGTGAGAGCATAAGATGCACCATCAAGAAGTAGACAAAGAGGACTGTACCTCAGGGACATCCCTCCAAAAGTACAGTTGCCTCCTTACTCTGGGATGAGAGGCAGTAATTTCCTGCTACTCTATACCAGCGTAGGATGATAATGCCCCAACAACAGCTCAGCTGTGCTAGCCAGAGTGTTCCCTTACCTCCCCACCCACTTGTTGCAGTACGGAGAGTAGTGGATGTAATATTGTCCACTTACTCCTGTGTGCTCCACATAGTCCAAATCACAACATGACCATATTATTTAGGCCACTGCTCTTCACTATTTTTGAAGTGGAGGCCACTTTGGCAAAAAACCTTCAATGTGAGAGCCATATCAACCCAACACAGATGGTTGAACAACTACCCGACACAGACGGTTGAACACTCTGAGTTCTTTGTTGGTTGACAGGGTAATATTATCGTTATTGGTAATATTTCTTGGGGTGCAGGAAGGGGTATTGAGGGCTGGCTCTGGGAGAGGGCTCAGGGCTGGGGTGCAGGAGGGGTATTACCATTACTAAGTTGTCATTCTGAGTCTGCTGACAGTCTAAAACAGCTATGAGGTCACAAATTCTGTTCTCATATTCTCTGGAATAATTCCAGTTATACTGACAGTTAATGAAATTACTGTGCACATACTTGAGTGTATCTGAGAATGGAATTTGGCCTTTAAAAGTTTCATTAGTACAAAAGGCTCATATCTTAGCATCAATCTTTGCACATCAGTAGGAGCTCTACTGCGGCCCAAGGTAGCATATAACCAGAGGCGAAAGCAAGCCAGTCCGGTCCGGCGTACCAGCAAGAACCAGTATGCCGTGCCGGACCGGACCAGCTTCCCCAGGCTGGTGCTTTAAAGGACCTGGGGCTCCCCGCAGTGGCCGGAGCCCCGGGCTCTTTAAAGCACCACCAGAGCCCTGCCGCCGCTACTCCAGCGGTATTTAAAGGCCCCACCTCTTCTGGTCAAGGCCACAGGCTTCAGAGTACCGGTAAGTCCTTTAAGTTACTTTCCCCGCTGCATATAGCCCTATTATTATAGGCTAGGCCCATGGATAATAAAAATATACTTTGGCCCTCTTCACAGAATAAACCTAGCACCATTGATTCAACACGGACAAAGTTTACTTCGGTTAAATACATTCCGGACAATTCTGAATGATCCTTTTCTGGAGCTAGCATTATTAGTCCTTTAAACTCGAACTGAAAAAGCGTAAGATATTTGTGCTGTTGCGAAACCTAAGTTATCCTTACATTCTGCACAACTGCACATTGCAAGTCTCATCATACAGTAAAAGCCTCAGGACTGTTTTTTTTACTTCCTTTTGCTTAATGTATTTATCCCCCCTGCCAATCTTCAGGGATTGTTTACCGGTTTATAAATAATATAGCTCTGAAGCGATGCTTGAATGATGGTTTCAAATATTTTCTACTTCTTCACCCTGCACTTTGTATGGGAACATATCTAGCACTTGCTTGACCACTCATTTTGGGCCAGATTCTGACATCCTTACTCAGGCTGAATCCACAGGCAGGCCCACTGACTTCAATGGCACCATTTGTGGGGTAAAGCGCTACTCGTATGAGGAAGGGTGTGTTAGAATCCGGCCCTGCGTGTCCCGAACATGAATTTTCACCAAAAGGGGCCAAATGACACAAAGTTTAACCAAGAAATTAATTGCAAAAAAAAAAAAAAAAATTCACACAAGTTAATCTTTTGGTGAAATGTAATGGAAAAGAACAATTGAGCTATTTAGCACATACACCCAGTTGTTCCAACTGAGGAGTCTAAAAATTATCACCCTAAAAAAGAAAGGATGCAAGAGCCAGTATCAATTCACTTTAAAGTCAGTTGTTGTGAAATATTGATGATTAGACAGTGTCAGAACTTTGGACATGAACTTTCCTCACAAAGGGTAATGGACATCTCAGTAGTTCCTTGAGGAAACAGCTTTGCCAGGCGGGCTCCATGGAGGAGGGGTTTCATCCTCAAGGATAACCTGGAGCTTCTTTTGTTTTTTCTCAATCTGGTCTCTCCTCTCTTTCGTTTCCTGAAATTAGAGGAGGTTGTGTCAGAGAAGTACTGTGTCAAAGGAAAATTAAATAATTACTATTTTACAGAAGATATTAGTTGAAAGTCCATGATGTTTCATTGGTGCAATTCATAAAATGTAAAAAAAGATGAAAATGGCTGAGAACTTGATCAAAACTGAGGACAAATCCCAGCGATGATTGAACCTGGAGATATTTTAAACAAAAAGTGCTCTCTTCACCCTGACTCAGACCATCTACACTTCATAGTGACACAAAGTCTGAGTGACAAGCCTGGCATCGTATTATAGAGAAGATATAGAGGTAATGTTAATGTGCAATGGGGAGTTGTGCTTGGAAGCTCATCCTAGCATCCCTTATAGAAATACAGCTACACAGCATGAGCAGTGCAACATCCATGCTACAGACATATTTCTCCAAGGTTCGGGTGGATGCTTGGAGCTGAGCTATGCTGTGCACTACCCAAACACGGAGCATGACATACAAGGCATAGCAAGCTAATTTCTGTATTTATCTTCAATTGCCTATTCACATCCTAATGCCTCAAATATAGGACTCTTGAACTCCAATATTAAATATTGTTTTCAATAAAAAAGGATGGCATTTGATGTCTATACCTTTCAGTGCTTTCTAAATTACTCCGGCACTATGCTGTAATAAAACAGGTTTTTAACAGTTTAGCTATAACAAATCTCTGTCGTTTTAATGTCATGCTAACAGTGTCATAAGGTTCGAATGACTTTTTTATAGTTTTAGACATACCATTGGGAAATTAGAACAATGATATTGAGCAGAATGTTTGCAAAATATTTTCACGTTACGTGAAATTTTTAGTTTGTTCCTTTGTAAAATATTTATAATTCATTCTGTAGAGAACCTTGGTTTTCAACAGAAATTTCAAAATGGGCAGTCAATGAATTCCCAAACTCTGACTCCTTCTAAAATGCTTTTTGAATTAGGGATAGGCAGTCTGGTTTGGCCAAATTCACATCTAATTGTTCCACCGAAATCAATGGAGAGATGCGAGGAATATCTTGGGCCCAAATGATAATATAAGCTTTGAGGTTCCAGACTAGTTGACTTAACTTTTGCCTCTACAAGCTGCCATTGCTCTCTTCTCCCCACTCCATCACAAACCTTCATTTGACTGACAAAGCCTGAGCTTTTTGACCTTCAGTCAAGCTGCAAGTTACTTCTTTAGGATTTTCTAAGGGAACACTGTAGTGGTTTGCGGAGGAAAGAGTTTGTACTGTCAAGGCAAAATTTTATATTGTTGAAATACTGAGCTGCATATGAGTTTAGGACGGATACATACTCTAAAAAGGAATAAATATATGATTAGTGCACACTGTTTGGAATAAATTCACACATACTGCAGATGTATTTCAGAATTAACTTAATTGCAGTCACTCTCGAATCTGTATTGAGTACAGAAATAAATTTTAGGACTGGTATTTGATATGTAATGATTAAAAAAATAGCATTTATCATATCACTGGTAGCCCGTACTTAACAAATAACATCTTACTAAGGAATTGCACCTTGCTATATGTAACACTGTATTACTGACTACATGCTGCATAGTATGCTTGTTTAACGAAAAACCTAATTTCACAGCATATACTCCAAGATGAGCATTAAAGCTGGTCTGGGCAGCTTAATTAAGAATTTCTTGAGATTTCAGTTCCTAACCTTAATTTGCATTAATGAAGGGTTTTGTTTTTTTTTAATAGTTTGAGTGTTCTTGTTTTGGTTTTGCTGGTTTTTAAAGATAACATTTGATAAGCAAGTCCTGCCAACAGAGCCCTTCTGCTATTATCTCTCCCACCCCTTCAACACAGCCTTTTGTACAATTAGTCCTCACCACTACTCTCAACCCCATGAGAAATAAATTTACCAAAAACCTTCCTCCTCCCCAAATAATATATAAGAAGGTTGTGTGCACACAGGTATTGAGGGAAGCATAATCAGAATTATGAAAGAGATACAGTAAGAAACAAAATAGCAGCAGCAGTCTGTCATACATTAAATAATGTTTGTTTCAGAGACCCTGTGTTGGGGTATGTTTACACTGCAGCTGCGAGTGAGCTTCCCAGCCTGGCAGACAGACGTGCGCGCTAGCAGGGCTCGAGTTAGCATGCTAAAAATAGCAGCAGGGATACTGTGTGTCCAGAGGAGGCTTGCCCTAGCCACCCAAGCTCAGGCACAGAGGGCTGACTGGACTTGAGAACCTGAGCTGCTGCCTGAGGCTCAACGTTCGCACTGCTGTTTTTGCACACTTGCTTCAACAGACCTAATGAGTCAGTACAACTTTTCTTCATTTACAACATCTGATAAGACCATACCCCATGGCAGTGTGGCTGCAACATAACAATTTTGTTTTACGCAGTTAATGAAGCATTAGGGAGAAAGATAAAAGGAACAGTAGTAAAGCCCTTGTTTCAACACTGCTGAGCACTACTACACCACTACTGAGCTAGATTTCCAATATATAAAATCTTTCAAAATAAGCCTTAACAACATATATCTGTAAAATCATCCGAGTTATTTCCAACATAGAAAAATAACAAATCTGTAAAACCCATCTAATTCAACTTACCACAACTTCTAGAGTGTACAAATGTACAAGGTGCATCATGAGATGAATAGTGTTAAAAACTGGGTGTTGAGTAGTACTAAGCCTCAGAATAAGGGCCAAGCTTCTTAGAGGGTACATAAACTTGCTATACTACACAAATCTCCAAGATCTGTAGTTTTGAAAGAGTGCTTACTTGAAATCTCACTACTCACCAGCTAGAACCAGGTGTGGTGTCAGTATATATGCTGGCAAACATTATAATGTGCCTACATGCATCTGTTCATCTATTTTAGGTATTTATATGACTCCATGGTATCACAAAATGGAAATTGAACCAATATTGCTATTAAATTGAGTAGCTAAGAGGTAAATAATATCACAAAAGTGGAATTTCCCCTAACTGTAGGGGAAAATTAAAGTTATCTTTTTCATGTTAAGAATTTTGGAAGTGTTAATAACAAAAACTCTGTCTCCATTTCTAGGGTTTTAAATTTCAAGATGGAAAAAGTCCTGTCCATGCCCTTCCCTTCAGATAAGCATCCCTTGAGATAATCAGTGAACTCTATGCCACAGTATGACACTTCAGTAACAACAGAATTCCCTGTTCTATTGTATTTTTATGTTTTAGAAGTATTTAGGGAGGATTTTTAAATTCCTATTTTTGCTATCCATAAAGGCTGCCATTTGCTCCATGAGCTGAAAGATTTAATTAATTCTCAAAACTAGTTTTTCCTACTGATTGCTAGGGGAAGAATTAACAGATTTTCATTAAGTTACTTGTCTTTTAATAGAACACTTTTACTTATTTAACTTCTTAGAACTTAGAACTGACACCAATAATCTGGGTACATACAAAAATCCTCCTAGTTACCTAGATAATAAATTGACAGCTTGAGTCACACAAGCGTTCTTTCCCTAAATTTATAAAAAGTGAGTTTTACATTCTCATTGTTTTTATATAAGCCTAAATACTGCTCTGGCTAGCAGAGCAAGGATGAACAGAAACATTGGCTGATGTGACCTCCAAAATACAGAGACTTGAGCCACAGCCAAGGGCTAGATTTTAGAAAATGGACGGAGGAGATGTGATGTGGGGTACAATCTGCTCCTGTTCAGAAGAGCAGCAACAAGCATGCCAGTTAGGCCCTGATCCTACAAACACTTTTGCACATACCCAGCTTTAAGCATGTAAGTAGGTGCTTCGCTTTAGTGGGACTATCTGTTTACAGGATTGATGCCTCAGCGTGCTGCCGACAGCATCACGACAAGTGCTGGTAGGGATGGGGCAGAAGAAGCTAGACATTCTCCTAAAATCATACCCTTTGAGAGCACAGTGTATGTTCCTGTGCATTAGCTGTCTATCTCCTAGGGTTCCCCTGAGCGGTGGTAAAGAAATCTTTACTTATTGGGGGACTGGAAAGGCTCCTAATGACTTCTTCCCACAATAGCACATCAGAGGTCACCCCTTCCTATCAAATGGAGGTAATCTCAATCCTCAATGTAACCGTTCTTATTTATTTTGATTTATACAACTCCCCATATTTAAAACTGTTTCCTTGAATCTAAATGCACTCACTTTTGCAGCTGGTGCTGCTTCTAGCCTTTGCTGGTTCTGTGCTGTGCTGAGTTGGCCCTTCAGAGGTGGCTCTTCCTGACATTGAATGGGAGAAGAGAAGACTGTACTTTCACTGACTGTAAAATGCAAAGAACTCAATGGCATACAGATAGGGAGAATATATCGCATGTATGCCAGATGCTATATACGCTGCACTTTTAAGTGATTTGCTAAAATAACCCTCAGAGGAACTGTATGAAAAGGTATATACTACTGCCATCACCTGGCCATTTTCATAACATGATGAAAAGCATTGACGATTATAATTCAAAAGTTATTCACACGCATTATTTGTTAAAAAACACAAGGATAAATGTAGTAAAGTGTGAACAAATATGTTTACCAGCCATCTTTCATATTCCTCCATAGACCTTTTATCTTTTTCTCCCCTCTCAAATTGTTCTATTTCTTGCCGTCTTTTCTCTTGGATTTTTTCTGTCTTCTTTTGTTTTACAAATTCTTCCTTTTTCTCATTCCTAAATATGGAGAGAAATATAACATACTATTCACTGAATTAAAAAAATGCTGCAAATGTGATTGGTTAACCAAACATCATGGACACTGCCAGGAACTCACATTTATGTCTACTGACAAATTTGATAACATGTAGTTATAGTGCTTGCTTTTTTAATCCTGGGTTACTAATTAAGCATGGGATTGGTAGTACAAGGTTCCATGCTACCCAATGTACCTCACTTTTGATTTGCAGCATTTTCAAATCATTGGCCTTTCTTGAGAAGAGACTTTCAATTCAGCAGATTGACTAGAAGCTGTATGGCAAGTTTTATAAGGTGGACAAATGGGAACGAAAATAAGGCTACCACATTCACATTTGGGAACACAGGCCTGACCCTGTGAGGTGCTAAGCACCCTTCCCTCCCACTGATTTCCGTGAGAATTGAGGATCCTCAGCCCCCTTGCAGGTTCAGGCCCTCAGGCCAAATATTCCCTGCAAAATGATAAGACAAAGGTGCTGGCCCGTACACAGTTATGTAACTAAATCCTCTGTAGCAGTACCATTTATCAACGGCAGACATGCTGTCTCGTTTCTTTTCTGCAATAACTTCCTCTTCTTTCTTCTTCTTGATTCTTTCAGCTCGTTTTTCCTTTCTACTTTGCTCTCTTAAATACTCTGCTTTCTTTTCTTTCCATTTTTCAAATGCCTAAAGAAGACCTCAAGTCCATTAGCAAAGTTGCATAACATCTTTGTTCCAAAACTTCCATTACATTATAGATATTTTTTCTTTCCTACCCATCCCCCTTTGGATTGCGCATTCACAGGGTTGTAGCTTAGCAAAGGATACTGCTACAAGGAGCAAGAATTTACTACTCCCAGCTCATTAGAAAAGCCTCTCTGCTGCCAACACGTTACTCTGTTGATTAACTACTTTACGTATATGGAACAAAGTATTTCACATTAAAAAAACCCTAAATGTCAATAGAA
Organism: Chelonia mydas; assembly: GCF_015237465.2. NCBI lineage: Eukaryota > Metazoa > Chordata > Testudines > Cheloniidae > Chelonia > Chelonia mydas. The sequence continues at coordinate 61,608,108 of NC_057852.1, forward strand.
AAAATGTGTGTAAGTGCACAGGATGAGAGATTAGCCCCTGCTATAAAGATGACAATCTAGACATGAATTCTCCCAAAGATCGGGGTATCCAGCTCTAGGGGTATGGTTTGGGTCCCTCTTTTGTTGTTAACAACTACATTTTTACTAAGGACTCTCTTGAGTTAAGTGTCTGTCAGGTATAGATTTCTCACTGCCTTTTGAGCTGCTTCTTTTTTCTCTTCATTCTGTTCCGCTGCTCTCTGTTTCTTCAACTCCTCAAGCTTCTTTTTTTCAGCTAGTTTCTTTTTTGCTTCTCTTTCTTTCATTGCCTTCCAGGCTTCAAAAGATGCAATTGCTTCTTCTTTCTTAGTAGCTTCTTTCTACATAAGAAAAGTTTATACTTCAGAAAACACTGCATTTTCTAAACTCTCAAATGTAGCATTAGCCAAAGAAAAAAATGAAAGAAAATTGACTTGTAGAAAAAACATTCTAAAATCAATGATTCAGTTGTGATTTGAACTACTGCTTGAGCATGACCAACGTTTTTGACCTACAGTATGAGGCTGTTTTCTACAAGATTGGGAGATATAGAAACTACTATGACTCACTTCTGAAGACTGCGTATAAAAAACATTAGTTCTTAAATAGGAAAAATTAAGAGAATTTATGAAGAAAGATGAATATAATATAATTGCGTACATGTTGCTTTAAATGTAGATTACTTATGAGGAGAGACTGAGGAACTGGGATTGCAGAAGAAAAGAATGAGGGGGGATTTGATAGTTGCTTTCAACTACCTGAAGGGAGGTTCCAAAGAGGATGGATCTAGACTGTTCTCAGTGGTACCAGATGACAGAACAAGGAGTAATAGTCTCAAGTTGCAGGGGGGGGTTAGGTTGGATGTTAGGAAAAACTTTTTCACAAGGAGAGTGGTGAAGCACTGGAATGGGTTACCTAGGGAGGTGGTGGAATCTCCTTCCTTAGAGGTTTTCAAGGTCAAGCTTGACAAAGCCCTGGCTGGATGATTTAGTTGGGGATTGGTCCTGCTTTGAGCAGGGGGTTGGACTAGATGACCTCCTGAAGTCCCTTCCAACCCTGATATTCTATGATTCTATGATTATGTACAGCTGAATATAGAAGAGCCAAGATAAGAGCATGAAAATCTTCAGATACATGACTTCTTTAAATTTCATTGCTGAAATACAGACTATCCCATAATCATCATAATAAAAATACAAAGATGGACCCAGACTGCTGGCTATAGTCAAGACGCACAAAGTGAAACAAGAAGGGAGCTGCAAAGGTAGCTTTAATTTATATGGCATCCAAGGATTCTAAGGGTGCAGGGAAGCACCAGCTACACTCCTCTTTTCCCTAGCCGTATTCCCTGTGGCAGCCACAAGGATTAGGACATATAAGAGCTATTACATCAGCTCCATTCCACATAAACTGGAGCCATCTTCTTGTGGCTCTCTGTGATGGATTTAGAGATGCTTGTTGATGGCAGAGTGATTGCAAAGTAGCCCCGATGAAGGGGATAACAACAGTTTTCACTATTTCATTTCTGTGTTTCTTTCCTTTTTTAAATACACCACAACAAATATTGTAATGACATTACTCTATAGAGTGGCAGTTGGCTAGCTCCCATTTAATCAAATATTTTCATTTAAACAAACCTTTTCATTTGCGTTCTTTAAATGTTCTGCTTTGTTCCTTTTAATTCTCTGCAGTTCTAGTAGAAAGACTCTTTTCTTTTCCAACCAATCCTAGAAGATCAAGGAAAAAGCTGTAGCTGAAGAGTTTTAAGGAGTAACTAGATCTTGTACCAAAGTAACTGAGTATTATTGATAAAGCAACATCTGATGTAATGACCACAGGCAATACTGACAGTATTTCTGTTTTCATATATAACCATCATCATCATCTTATGTATGCAAACTACTTCTATAGCAATAAGCCCATCTGGATGAGTGAGGTGTCATTTAAACCACATTCTGAGGATCTGCAGCACAAAAAACATTCTGATCAAAAGTTTCAACTTTTAAGAATAAAACCTAAGAAATTAAAAACTTTATTTTAACAAAAAGATTTCAGTATGGAAATAAAAGAAAGAGAATGTGAGCATGGAAGGGCAGGAAAGAAGAAGGAGCATCATGGTGGGTTTACCTCCAGTGTTACAATCCTGGGGGGTTGAGGGCAGGGAGAGCAGAGCGATACAAATGACATAATACTACTTCTCAAAATCTTCAATAGTGCCTCAGAAAAATAGTTGTTGGGGAGCGAAGGAAGCATCCCCATGTACACATGTACAAGAATGAGCTGCAGCTATTAAACCTTTTAATACAAAATATTTACAACCACTATTTTAAGTTTCCCCTGGATAATTTTTGTTTTAAAAGTACAGAATACATTTTATCCATTTACGATCTATAGGACCACAAAATTTAGTAAAAAACCTCTAACCTATTATATGTTTAATTCAGAAATATCTACAGTGAAAAGTCCTCAACCCATTGACTTCAAAGGCAATACACACCCACAAAGTTTTAGAAGTGTGTGAGTGTTTTCAGGATCAGGGTCAAATTTTGTACATTTGTTCATGTGTTTAGTATGTTGTACTGAGAAGCTAAAATATCTTAATGAAGACTACTTGACTTTAGAAAGTGGCTATGAGTCAATGCACACATACTTGAGATAGCATGATATTTAGAACCATTAAACTGTTAAGTGAATATGATTTTCCTTATGCGGAAACAATTTACGATCAATAAACAGATATGACCACAGTTGAGATTTATGCTAATTTTTACTACAGAGGGCAGAATTCAGATAGATTATGCTGCTTTAGGGAAAAATTTAAGATCTGACATCAAGTTCTTTTTACCTTTCCCATGAAACGTAGCTTTGGAACAGAAAATACAGAGAAAAGAAACTATAGGATACACATTAAAAATAAAAAACAACAAATACAATAACGGAGATAATCTATTGTGTTTGAAAACATTTTGCCACAACAGTAAAACATAGATAAGTATGTTTCTTTCTCATCTGAATCTACCCTTCTTGGCTCATATGCTTTGTAGTGAAGCATAATTTTTAAAAATAAAAAAAAAGTCTCGATTTAAGAAAGGTGCATACAGACATTGAGTATAATTAACAGGCTTTTATTCTTATTGGCAGGATCTTTTCATGCAGGCTTTGGATATGCCAAAATTTACCTGATAAACAGCTGCTCGTAAACTATCTGCTTTGTCAAGCTCAGCACTATATTTTTGCAAGTGTTTATTGTCTAAGACCTTTAATGTTCCCAAGTATTGAGAAGATGTAGTTGTAGATGGAGGGATGGTTTTTCCAGCTTTCTTCAAGTATGTAGAAGACAGAGACCTGTGAAGCATCAATTCATAAATATATCAAAATAAGCTTTGAGTTTCTTATAGTGGATGCCAGGTAGAGTGCCTTCTCATTGCAGTTACATCCAGATATTGCTTATAATCCTGTTTTCACAAGCTTATATCTTTTTTTTTTTTGGCGGGGGGGGAGGGGAGAGGGAGGGAAGGGGAGAGGGGAAGAGAGGGAAAGAGAAAGAGGAGGAGACAGCCTGCATTGTCCATTTCTGTTTTTATGTGGATTTTATCACTACTAAAAGAACCTGCAGGGCCTACAAAAATTCTGCTAGTCAACCCAATAGAGAATGTGAACTCCACAAACACAATAATTTCAGTTCAAAAGTATTAAAAGCCCTATATGCTTTAACCTAACAAGAACATGTTGAGACAGGTACAAACTGTTATTCCTGAGGGCATTCTGCACCAAAAATTACAAATTCTGCATACAATATTTTAAAATTCTGCAAATTTTATTTATCAAATAAATGTGGAGGCTCCAGCGTGGCTTTGGGGAGCACAGGCCACTGGCTGCACAGAGGTGGGAGATCACTGTGCAGCTCCCCACTGGAACATGGACTCGGTGGAGAGGCTGCACCCAACCCTGACAGAGCGCAAGGACCAGACCTGCCCCAGAAACACCCCAGGACTCTGTTCCTCTATGCCAGGTGCACCAGGTGTGGGCAGGCAGGCTCAGCAAGGCAGGATCCAAGTGTGGAGGGGTTTAGTGTGGGGGGATCCAGGTGTGGGTTGAGAGGGTTCTGTGTGGGGCAATCTGGGTGTGGGTGGCTCAGTGGGGGATCGGAGGTGGGGGGGAATCTGGATGCACAGGGACTTGTTTGGGGTGTTCTGGGTGCAATGGTAATGGGAGTCTGCACAGGTGTGCAGGTGAAGTGGTTGGGGCTCAGCGGGGGGAGGGGAGGGGTCTGGGTGTGGGGGGCTCAGTGGGGAGTTTACATGCTGGGGAAGTGGGGCTCAGTGGGGTGGGGATCCAGGTGCAGCTGGTCGGGGCTCAGTGGGATGGGGATACAGGTGGCTCATCGGGGTGGTTCAGGTGCAGGGGGAGTGGGGCTCATCAGGGGTATTCTGAGTGCAGGGGTGCAGAAGGCTTGATGAGAGGGGCTGGGTATGAGGGGGTCTGGATGTATGGGGGTTGGGTGGATGGGGGAGCAGCTCCCTGTACAGGGATCCCTCTCCCTGCAGCTGAGAAGTGATGGGTGCAGGAAGCAGAGGGGTTGAAGAGTTTGCAGAGATTCCTGCAGCTGGCGGAGAAATCTGGGGGCTCCGGATGCTGTGTAGGGGAAGAGGAAGTCCTGTCCTCCCCAGCATAGCTGGGACTAGCAGCTGAGCCCAGCGCAGGGTAGGAGCCACCAGCCAGGTCTTCCCCAGTCCTGCCCCCTACCCCACAGTGATTTACCTCTCTGCAGGCTGCCCTGGGCACCCAAAATATACTGCTGGGGAGGGTCATGTGACCACTCTTGTGGCTTCCCTATCAGACAGTCATTTTTCTGCACGGAAACAAAGAAATCTGTGGGGGACATAAATTCTACACATGTGCAGTGGCGCAGAATTCCCCCCAGGAGTAAAACTGTGGGCTAGTCATTTGTGGGTCCCATGGCACAAACAGACGAAGATTTTGATAAAGGCCCTTGGTGGGTCTGATCTGCCAGTGGAGATGTGAAGGGTTGTCACCCTGCAAAAAAGCTGCACTCCCCTCCTCCAGCACCCTTTCACAGAAGGCCAAATGTTGGCGACAGGGTGATGATGAGCATGAATGAGTGGCCAGTGTGTGTCGATCATGTGTATCTTACCTTTCTGCAGAAATCACATCAGATGGGACCAGATTGTAAACCTTGACATATCAGTATAGTTTACTTACCTGCTTGATGAAGAAGGTCTCACTTTTTCTGAAAGTGTTTCCTTATATTCAAATTCTTTCTAACAAATGGAAAAGGAAAAATAAAAATATTACACTTACTGCCCAACAACAAAACCTGTTCTGCAGCATATATCTGTATATATATAATATATATATACAGCAAATGCTGTATCAGAGGCTTTACAAATACAGGAATGCAAAATATGAATGCAAGGACGGTGAACAAGTATTTCTGCCATTGTTTGTGCTTATTATAATAAACAAAACATAGCCTAGATGAAGTCCAGCATGATCTTATAAATAAAGACCAAAATAAAGTATACCATAATCTCCATTGTAAGTCTTTACACAGAAACATCACTATTTAGTCAGGATTACATTTTAAAAGTCTCAATATAGAATGAGAAAATAGATAGTATACAGTTATTATTCATTATTTGTATTACCAAAGCGCTGAACAGTCCTAGTTATGGACCAGGACACCAGCGTGCTGGGCTCAGACAGAACAAAAAGATTGTCAGCTTTTTAGGGCTGGGACTATCTAAATATAAGTAAATTCTCTTTTTGCCTTGTACTATAGCTAACAATTACCATATACATTACACAAATCACTGGTGTGAACAGCACTTAAAACATAGTAAGTTAGACCCTCCGCTGGTATATTCACCTAAACTGATCTAAGCCAGTTTATACCTCCTAAAGATCTGACTTAGTTTATTTTAAATTCTAGACGTGGATTTAAATAAGGCCAGCAAGCACAAAGTTTGATACGTTTTATTTGTTTTTAAATATTCATTGAATGTATGTTCCCCTCATCTTCTCAAAATTGATGCTATTTTATAACAGAATCAATACCAGAAGCCAGGCAGGAATGGGTGGCTTCTAATGTTGATTCTATTATAAAATAATATCTGTATGTATACAGGATGGAACCAACAAGTTTCATATGATAACTTTTAATTGAAGCTTCCAAGACGTTATTATAAATTATGATACAAATTATATATTTAAAAGATACCTTGTCCGAGTCCTCTGAAGTGCTCACTTCCGCCATGTCTTCAGATTTATCATTCAGTGACATTTCCTTTATGCCATCAGCAATGAATTTCTCTTCCAATGTTTGCAAATTTTCTTCAAGCTTGTCATCAGTTGATTTCTGTAGTTTCTTAGTTTTCTCATACACTGTAGTCATCATAAGTTCTATCACAGATGGGGATTTTCTGCCATTATTCTCCAGTTTCAAATCCCTGCAGTCATCATCTTCTGTTTGATCCTGCCCTAAAGCAAGTCAAAAAACCAATTTGGGAGATGAGACATCAAGAGATATAATTTTTAAGAAAAAGTGTGGTTCATTAATTCAGATATTTCTATACCGTACCTAGAATATTCATGTATGAAAAAGCTTATTAAGCTTGATACAAGACATATTATCTTCTGTATACTTTAATGACTTACAAAAGTATACATAAAAATCATATTACAAGTTAATATTACTGCTGCAATAAATGTATTTTTTATTTTAAGGCAAGTAGCAGCAGTTTTGAGATAAGACAGCTCAGCAAAACTGTAATCTATTAGTCACCTGATCATATCTAGACAAGTTTCTAACATATGAAGTAACAGCAAGAAACATTTGGATCACATCAAGAGCTACTCTGGCGTTCACTGAAGTATTACGGAGATTTTTGCAAAACAATGGCAGAAAACACTTTCTATGCTATTTCTGACTCTCATAAACATTCTCCCCTTTGAAAGAGGAAAATTTTGCTATGTAGCAAAAATGTATGCCTAACTGGAATAGTTAGTAATTATCATTCATTTTAAAAAGGCTTTAAACGGGTATCCCTAATGTAATTTACACTGTGATAAATATAGGATTTCTATTCTATACCTGTAAAACATAAAGACAAAAATCAAGAGGAGCCATAGTAACTCTCTAGTTGCATTCCTGTGCACATTTTTGGTGGAATTCTGAAAGGAGGAAGTGACAGGGAATTAGCTAGGAGATCACTGCAGCTGTGGAAGGTGAGCTGGGCCTACAATTTGGAGAGTGTAATCTAAAGACAAAGAATTGGAGAACTCTGTATCCTATAAGGCTTCTATAGGGTGACATTTGGACACGTTCTAATTTGAAGGTGTGAAAGCTAAGTCACTGGAAAGTCCAGCATACTAATGAGAACTCTAATTGTGCACAATTTCTGCATTACTATATAAACAAGTTTCTGTTTCCTGTGGATAAGTAAAGTTTGCATATTTTATTTGCATATCACTTTCCAATTACAGGTATTAGAGGACTTTACAAAAATTAATTAAACTGCAACACTTGCCATTGTCCTATGGAGTTAGTGGACAAGGCACTGGACTGCAAGTTGGGAAACCTGGGTTCTATTGCTAGCTATGCCACTGATTTACTGTGTGACTTTTGGACAAATCACTTTATTTCTGTGCCTCCGTTTGGAAGACAGAGATGACAGTACTATCTTCCCATAGTGCTTTGAGATCTCCAGTTGAAAAATGCTATAAGACAACCATTATAATTGTGATATCTTCCTTGCCAGATCAGACTATAGTACTCCCTCTTAGAACCATTCCACTTGTTCCCCCATCTACAGACTATAGTATCAAGTTTACATTTTCTCATTTTCTCTTTCAATGCCCTGAACAAATCTACCCCAGACTGCATCTCAGTATTGTTTGTCTATCGTATTTGTCCTTCTTCCTTTGCTCCATAGATGTCCTCATCTTCACTACCTCATCTCTTCCTTCCATGCATGGAAAACCTCTCCAATCAAGTACAACAGGGATCACTATCCTCAACATGTTCAAAGCTGTGCAAAAGACTTGCTTCATCCATAATGCCCACAAGCATTAACCCATATCAAATGTATTCTTCAACCCAAGAGTACAAATTAAATATAGATATTACATGACACTTTCCAGTCATCCCTCTGTTTATATGTTACACACTTTTTCCCACCCGTTGTCTATCTTGTCTACACTGTAAACTATTCAGGGCAAGGACTACTACCTTTTATACATATTCTATAGCACATAGCACAGTGGGGCCCCATTTAAACACTATTAATTTCTTTTATGAGCCTGCCTGTGCATCTTATCTATCTGTGTCAGTCTTACATATCGTAAACTCTTTGGGGCATGGATTCTCAGTATGTTTGTGTCTTGTACAATGCAGAAACAAAGTAATATTTATCATCCCCATTTAAGCAATAGTTAAACAGAATACAGAGAGGATAAGTAACTTGAGCAAGTTCACACAGCCAGGAACAGAACGCAGGCATTGTAATTTCCACAAGACCATCCTCCCATTATACATAAAATGGTGACCAACAGTTTGTCTACTCAGTTGATCTGTGCCTGGAAGGGATGAAGGAAGATAAGGGAGATGCAGGCAGATGGAGATTATTAATTGAAGAAAGTGACTAGGTTGGAATGGAGAGGGAAATTCAGGAGCAGTGGTTTAAGCAAGTCTCAAAGATGTTTAGACAGTGTTAAGTATACAGAATATGAGCAAAGGATGTTTCTGCATTTCTCAAACTTTAGCCTGTCTCCCTAAAAAGAATTTTTATCTGGTTCTTATGTATCATGCTTTGTGACGCTATTCAGAACTGTTTCTAACAAAGAACCTGAAAACAACATCAGTTATGATTTCAATTTGTTAATATAACTATAGTAAACTTCCAGAAGCCACCTTAGGTTAGGTCAATACTACACATCACTTTCAGCAGTGTGAAGTGTACATGTAGCTACACACCCTGGGGAAAAGTAGGCTGTGTCCACACTGAGGTGTGTAGCTACACATCTCAGTGAAAGGCTCTGGCAAGAGGGAGTCAGCTGGTAAACCCTGATGCCTCCCCGCTGCCAGAACCTTCCCCCAACTAGGGGACGCTTTCCATGGAGAGGAAAGGCTCCAAAGCCGGAACGCAGCAGGACACTACGCTGCTAAAAATAGCAGTGTAGATAGGAAGGCTTGGCTTGGGCAAGTAGAAAAAGTGTAGGTTATGTTTTCACATACCTACCCACATCCTTTAGGTATGTATTTACTCGCCTACGTCATGCCCCACCGGCTACACTACTATTTATATTAGGGGGGCTACATGGGTATGTATACTATAGGCCACCAAAAGTGGTGTATAGCGTAGATGTAACCTTATTGATTACTCCTCTGCAACAAACTGACACCAATAATACACAGCTGATGCATATTGTAGCTAGTCTCAGATTTCTAAAGTAAACTTAGTGGTTGGATCCACCTCTATCAATGGAAACAGACTACATTGATATCATGGACGCTAGTATCAGACCCTTAAAAGTTGCTTATACAAAGCAATTCTATTATTTCACTGGTTGCACATATTCAAGTATAATGGTTCTATATGAAGTATATTGATTTCTACCTTTTGAAGGAGAGCCTTCTCCACACATTAACAAATCCAAGTCTCCAGACATTTCATCAGCTGAATGAAAATGAATAGGGAATGGTGGTGAAGAGCTTGTTAGCCATGGACCCTTAAAGCAGAAAGTGACAGCATAAGCAACAACATGAACAATTCACACCAAATCAAAATCAGTTAACTTGCTTCTAAAACATAGTTTTCTATGCAATATTTTATTTAGAGTTCCTTAAGAAAAATATGGCTACGGTTTAAATTAAAGGAGATGTAAAGATAAACAGATTTTAAAAACGGTGTAAACTCACCACAAATTAAGGTCAAATCCTGCCCTTAGTAATGAAGCAGATGGCTTGTCTATACTGCCCCACAGTTTGGATTACAGGGGTGTGAAAAGAAGTGATGTTAACGCAAACTAGGAACCTTTTAGTTCGCACCTGCAGCATCCACACAGGGAAGATACAGCTCAGGACTTTGGGGCGCATTGCTAGTCACACCCCCTTAGTGCCAAATGTGGGGCAGCAGACATGGGCAAAGGAGAGCTAAGATGCTGTCAGCTGTACCTTCTGCCATAAGAATCCTGCAGGCACACAGTTAGGCACTTTCCCCATGGCAGGACACAGCAACAAGGAGTAGGGTTCAATCTGCCGCTGCTCTTCTGAACTATTATATACTGCTGATAAGTAGCATATATGCTAGTCAGTTTGAGACTCAGCATAGGCAACTACCCTTCCTTTGTAGAAAGGTTCTGCATTTTGACATACTAACTAGGTGTACTGCCTAGAGCATTTTTCTATCTTATGGAGGGAGGATCCTGTCCCCCATGACCTTCTTTCCACACCATCATCCACCAATTTTGAGAAAACAAAACAAATCCAGTCATCTTTAGGTCTCTGTTCACAGTATAAAGAAATCTTTACATACAACTTATTTGTCATGTTACATTGATGAAGAAAATGTGTATGCAAAGGAATAGAACTTTTTTATAACATACTTCTAGGCTTGGACGGATTAGATTTTTACTGATAAATGTCAATTTCACTGTGCACACAAATTCACTAAAAATATTTCTGTCAATAATAATAAAAATGTACAGATAAGTAAAAAAAATGCTGCTTGTTATTTGTTTTGTACATTTAGATATATGATGTTTACAATTTATGTTTTAATGGTTATAAAGCTTTAACTTTCTGAACCTTAAGGTCTACTGTCATCAAATAATTACTGTTTGACCCACCACCATCCTGACTCCATCCATAATTTCCTTCAACAATGAAAATTTAAATAGGTAAATACAAAAAAATGCTTAAAACCCGTAATTTTGCACAACTATGAAAAACTAAATCAATAAAAAATAGGGAAAAATGCTTTAAAATAAACACTGATACTATCCATTGAAATTATAAAAAATAAAGATCAAATTCTGCCAATACTACGTATCTCCCAGAGTTAATGACCTATAGTTGAGAACTACTTCCTTGTAAATCAATAAAGAGATATAGCAAGGCAACAGAACGCTCAAAGCTGCAGATGTAGGAGACTATTTCCTATAGAAGCTCCACTTTTTCAATCCAAGTAGCCATGCTCTTTGAAAACTTGATTAAATGTACCTCTTTCACCCTCCAATCCCTCTTTTTTTGTGTTATGAAAAATGGTATCACAATCACAGATGAATAAAAAGAGTGTTTGGATGATGTTATTCCAGTGTAGAATAGGCAAAACATATATAGAAGGGAAAAAAATAGATAACTGTGCACATATATAATAAATACTACAGTAATGCTCTTACCTCAGGACTAGGGCTTTCAGCAAGTGCCCTTTTCTCGGATGTTGTTATTTTGTCACTCAGCCTAGTTAGGGAGGATGGTGCAGAAAATGAAGGTAATCTGTAACTAGAAGAAGCAGCCTTATCTTCTGCTCTGGCAACATCTTTGTCTTCTACATGGCTGGTCTTTCTTAACACATTTCTTGGTTGAGGTGATGGTTTATAATGATCATCCAGTGCAGAAATGCTGATATTCTCAGCTGACAATAAACATTATTATTTCATCATCATCCACTAAAGATACTTTATTCAGTTTGGAATATTATTTTGTCAATTTAGGATTGACTAACATTTTCGGATGAATCCCTTTCTTCTGTAAATAAGCAGCAGTCACAGCAGGTCAATGACCATGATATATTATTTAAAAAAAATGAAGTGTCCTGAGGCTCTTACTACAATGAAGGTGAAAACAATCAAACCAGAACAAATGCAGCCAAGTGTATATATATATATATATATATATATATATAAAAAAGAGAGAGAGAGAGAGAGAGAGAGAGAGAGAGAGAGAGATATATATATATATATATATATATATATATATATATATATATATATATATATATAAAAATTGTATCTTCAGAAATGTTAACCAAAGTTTTGAAGCTCTGAATGTAATGTAAAGACACAGGTCAGAAGTTCATCTTTCAATTTACTTTGTTCTCTGTATAGTAAAGATCAAATTCTTTATATTCTATATATTTAGATATACACTTTGAGTATTATACTTGGGTGTTTATCTGGGGCCAGGAAGACAAACCTAATAGACTGTAAAGGCAGGAAAAACAGCATGTGGCTAATGTAGCACTGCTGTGGGAAGACTTTCCATTGTGATCCTACTCTATTTTTTTTAATAGGCCCACTGAACTCATTACATAAACCCATGTGCTTTCCTCTGTGCAGGGCAGAATAAATCAAATTTGTGGGGAAAAAATAAATGCAGTGAGAAGGGTGGAGGAAGGAACCAGGTGACTACTGGGATATTTGCCCCCTTGTATGCATAAATCTCTGTCCCTTTTGTAAAAAGGGAAGGGCTCAGCAGTCACAAAGAAATAAAGTGTGCTGCCAGGAATGGGGTGGAGGAACCTAGGAACAGCCAGTACATTCAGCATTTTCCCAGACAAGCTGCAGAGCCTTCAGAGCAGTGCTAAATTAGTGCCCCTTTTCAAGCAAAAACTCATTTTCCCCAATCCACAGCTGTCCCCAGGCAGCCAGTGGCAGTACAGCTATCCTGCCTGACATCTTTCACAAGGACTAGATTTATTCAGAAGAGAGGGAACAGTGAAATGTGTTGCTTGGTGTGCTCCTCTGCATGCTAACCCACATCCAAAATGAACCTCCAAAGCTAGCCATGGAAGTATTGGTATATGAGCATTAGGAAGTAACAGTACAATGTGTGTGCTTAGTGCCATTTTCTAAAATATCATTTCATAAAGTGCAAACAAGGGTGAAATTCATCCCAGTGCACAGGGCTCATCAAGGCCATCCACATTGCTTAAACACTAATTCAGCTCTTACTTGGGAGGAAGGACTTGCAAATAAATAAAGTGAATTTGTCCTCAATAAGCCATCAGAATATCAAAAGAGGCCAAGCTTATCCTTCATTAAAGGAAGTCACTGACCAGAGATTAGATCAAATTTTCTAAACATGAGATAATTTTAAATTAGTTGCCTGTTGGAGAAGAGAAGCAGGTGTCTGTGTACTTGCTTTTTTGATAAAAAGAAAAGGAGTACTTGTGGCACCTTAGACACTAACCAATTTATTTGAGCATAAGCTTTCATGAGCTACAGCTCACTTCATCGGTTGCAAACTGTGGAAAGTACAGCAGATCTTTTTATACACACAAACCATGAAAAAATGGGTGTTTACCAATACAGAAGGTTTTCTCTCCCCCCACCCCACTCTCCTGCTGGTAATAGTTTATCTAAAGTGATCACTCTCCTTACAATGTGTATGATAATCAAGTTGGGCCATAACTTGATTATCATACACATTGTAAGGAGAGTGATCACTTTAGAGAAGCTATTACCAGCAGGAGAGTGGGGTGGGGGGAGAGAAAACCTTTTGTAGTGGTAAACACCCATTTTTTCATGGTTTGTGTGTATAAAAAGATCTTCTGTACTTTCCACAGTATGCATCCGATGAAGTGAGCTGTAGCTCACGAAAGCTTATGCTCAAATAAATTGGTTAGTCGCTAAGGTGCCACAAGTACTCCTTTTCTTTTTGCGAATACAGACTAACATGGCTGTTACTCTGAAACCTGTTTTTTGATAAAGGACGTCTGAACTTTTGTCTGTCCAAAGTAAGATTTTCAAATTAAAGTACCTGAAGCTTTACTGCCACCGTGTGTATGGAAGTGGGGAATTACAAAGCGTTTGCTATTGTTCATCATGCACCACTCATTGCAGTTTGTGTTTTCCCATCATTAATAGTAAATGGGCCATGGATTTATCTCAAGATAAAATATCATTGCTAAGTGGCAAGTTACTGCATGGCAAACAAAGGTCTGAATCAACAGTGCACAAGCTTGCCACGCAGTAATGTCCCTTGTGGACACTGCTACAGTGTAAAGTCCCAGAGCGTAGCTTACCATATACTACTCTCTATTCCCTCTTTCTGACATAGTCTATCATGTGATTTCAGCAATCCTCTATTTGCCTATAATTTGTTTGTTTATCTAGTTACTTGTGGCAGCCAGTTGCAGAATATTAAAAGGAGCACTTAAAAAATTAGTTAAAAACTGTGATCCTCTTTGATATTAAAGATATTGAAACCACACCCTATACTGAAGTCTAAAAATAATTCTAACATTTTCATTTGCAACATTCGATTAATTTTAAAATATTATAATATGAATATACAAATAGCAGCAACAATATTCAAGTGCCTTCTTTTTACCTGATGATATATTTTTGATTCTGTGCTCCCTTAGCTTTGGTACTGGTTTGTTTTCAAATTCATGTTGAGTAATTTCTTCCCTTTCATTCTGCAGTACAGCCATATGTGATTCATTACAGTGGTCACCTTCATTACCACGACAAGTTGATTTTTCAATGAATGACCATTCTGTTTCATCTTCTCTGTCACCAGTCAAGTTTTGGCTATTCAAAATTGTCATCTGTTGATGTTTCTCTTCATCTTCATCTTCATCAGCAATTTCACTTTTGAAAAGGGCCTTTTTCTGAGTAGTCTCATCATCTGAGAGGGTAATATCAAAGGCAACTGATTTCTTATTTGTGTTTTCAACAGCTGAATTATTTTCAGGAAGTTCTTCTAGAATACCCCAAAACAATGTATTTTCATCTACTTCTATATTAGATTTGTATTTCATATATAAAAGGAATACAGCCATCTCATATTTTATACCATAAGAAAATTCTTTGTACAGCTCTGCTCTGGCCAACATCTCTGATCTTAACTCCTATTATGTTGCCCCCGATTCCACTAATCTTAATTTACTTTGCTTCCTTTTCCCACTCCTGTTCTCCTGCCTTTTTCAATTCTAAACCCTGTGCATAGAATGCCCTCCCAGTCTTCATTAGTTAATTCATACCAATCACCAGATTCAAGTTCCTTCTAAAAACCCACTTCTCCACGACTACAAGAAGTGAGTTAAGTTAAAAAACAACAATATATTTCAAGCAGAATCATAAAGATGGACACATACTATAAAATGAGCAACCTTAGGATCTTATTAATGGAACCTTTGTGATACCTCATGCCCTTCTATCGTTACACTCACTGGTTGTGTCCAATAGAAATTTACATTGTAAGCTTCACAAATAAGACACGGTCCTTGCCCTGTTCTGTACAACACCCTGAGGCAGGGCCGGTCTTAGGGGTGGACCACCTCAGCAAACTAAAACGTGCCATGGTCCAGGGGGGCACCACACAGCAGCGCAGAGCTGTGCACTGCTGGCATAAAGTCAGAAACTGCTCCTGGCTGGCAGGAGAGCGTTGCGTGGCGTGGCGGTGTGGGGGGACGCACCCCGATTTTTCCCTGCTTCCTCCTGGCATAGGAAGCTGGTGGGGGGAAGAGGGAGTGGTGATGCACAGATTCCGCTTTCCCTCTCAGTGTTCCTCTGCATCCCCCTAAGGGGCTGTAATGGGGGGAGCGAGGAGCAATACCAAGCGCTCCGTGCATACAGGTCACTTTCCCCACTTGTTTCAGAGTAACAGCCGTGTTAGTCTGTATTCGCAAAAAAAAAAAAAAGAGTACTTGTGGCACCTTAGAGACTAACCAATTTATTTGAGCATAAGCTTTTGTGAGCTACAGCTTACTTCATTGGATGCATAAAGTGGAAAATACAGTGAGGATGTTTTTATACACACAGACCGTGAAAAAATGGGTGTTTATCACTACAAAAGGTTTTCTCTCCCCCCACCCCACTCTCCTGCTGGTAATAGCTTATCTAAAGTGATCACTCTCCTTACAATGTGTATGATAATCAAGGTGGGCCATTTCCAGCACAAATCCAGGGTTTAACAAGAACGTCTGAGGAACAGTGGGCGGGGGGAGGAATAAACAAGGGGAAATAGGTTACTTTTTATAATGACTCAACCACTCCCAGTCTCTATTCAAGCCTAAGTTAATTGTATCCAATTTGCAAATTAATTCCAATTCAGCAGTCTCTCCTTGGAGTCTGTTTTCGAAGTTTTTTTGTTGAAGGATAGTCACTTTGAGATCAGAAATCGAGTGACCAGAGAGATTGAAGTGTTCTCCGACTGGTTTATGAATGTTATAATTCTTGACATCTGATTTGTGTCCATTTATTCTTTTACGTAGAGACTGTCCAGTCTGACCAATGTACATGGCAAAGGGGCATTGCTGGCACATGATGGCATATATCACATTGGTAGATGTGCAGATGAACGAGCCTCTGATAGTGTGGCTGATGTTATTAGGCCCTGTGATGGTGTCCCCTGAATAGATATGTTGGCACAGTTGGCAATGGGCTTTGCTGCAAGGATAGGTTCCTGGGTTAGTGGTTCTGTTGTGTGGTATGTGGTTGCTGGTGAGTATTTGCTTCAGGGTGGGGGGCTGTCTGTAGGCAAGGACTGGCCTGTCTCCCAAGATTTGTGAGAGTGATGGGTCGTCCTTCAGGATAGGTTGTAGATCCTTGATCATGCGTTGGAGGGGTTTTAGTTGGGGGCTGAAGGTGACGGCTAGTGGCGTTCTGTTATTTTCTTTGTTAGGCCTGTCCTGGTACCTACTACTGTTCCTCAGACGTTCTTGTTAAACCCTGGATTTGTGCTGGAAATGGCCCATCTTGATTATCATACACATTGTAAGGAGAGTGATCACTTTAGATAAACTATTACCAGCAGGAGAGTGGGGTGGGGGGAGAGAATACCTTTTGTAGTGATAAACACCCATTTTTTCATGGTCTGTGTGTATAAAAACATCCTCACTGTATTTTCCACTTTATGCATCCGATGAAGTGAGCTGTAGCTCACGAAAGCTTATGCTCAAATAAACTGGTTCATCTCTAAGGTGCCACAAGTACTCCTTTTCTTTTTCCCCACGTGGGCTGTGCTGTGAAGCGAGCATCAGGAGCTGCTGTTCTCCTGCCCTCTCCTTACTCAGCCCAGGTGGGGAAAGTGAGCTGGATGCACGGAGCCCTGACATCGCTCCTCGCTCCCCACCTCACAACCCTCTAGGAGTACACAGAGGAGCAGCATTTGGGGGAGCAAGCATCAATGCCAGCTGCTCCATGCATCCAGCTCAGTTTCTCCACATGGGTCTAGGAGGGGAGTGCAGAGCTTAGGGGCACAGGAGAGGAGTGCAAGGGTTAGCGGCAAAGGGTGCACAGTGCAGGGGTTAAGGGTGCACATGGGGCACAGTGCAGGGGTTAGAGGTGTAGAGGATGGTGGGGAGCCTGGGGCCCGTGTCAATGGGGGGCACTCGCGGGGGCCAGGGGCAATGGGAGGTCACCATGCCCACGGGGACCAGGAGCACCAAAATACAAGTTTGCCCAGAGTGCCATTTTCCCTAAAGCAGGCCCTGCCCCAAAGTACAGTTTTGATTAAGAAAGCTGTTTTATAGAACCTTGTCCCTGTTATTACTAATTGCTCGGAATTGTTTCAGGTGAAAAAAAAAAAAAAGGCCCACTAAAGAACACAGAAGTATCAACGGTTTCATAGTAGCAGCCATGTAAGTCTGTATTCGCAAAAAGAAAAGGAGTACTTGTGGCACCTTAGAGACTAAAAAATTTATTTCAGCATAAGCTTTCGTGAGCTACAACTCACTTCATCGGATGCATTCAGACATGTAACATGTGTCAAATTCAGGAAGGAAGGGACTTGCTGTGTAGTCTGTATTTAAAGGAATGTCTGGGCCTTTGCACATCAGTGTAATATAAAAGATCTGGACAGATATGGCGAGTAAAACCAGGTATCACATGGACGAAGTGTCTTAAAATTACAATGTAATGTAATGTAATTTATGACATTTAAAAGGCCAAACTTCCTTTAAAGAGATAGGGAGGGACCTGATTCATTAGGGCTTCATCTGCATAAAAAAAGTAAAAAATCCTTTAAAATTATATAGACCCTGGACTGAGGAAAAACAATGGCCCAATCTTGCACCTACTGATGTCAATAGGAATTCTGGCCCTAACTTTATTGAACAGGACAGGGTACATAATTTAGGAGTAGTTGTAATGTGGAATCTTAAACCATATTGGCTCCAAAGGATCTTTAGTGATCTATCAGCGAAGGGTGGAAGGGGGAGAACACAAACAAAACTGCTGCTATTTAACATACCATCCTCATCACTGTCAAAGTCATCTGAGTATTCAGCAGTTTGGTGTCTTGCTGCACGAGCAGAAATTGCTTCTTGTAGCTCATCCTGAAATATTTTAATAGATTCCTTTTGAATAAAAGTTAAGATCCATTACTTCAAGTTCAACTCTCATTCTTCCCACTACCAAAAAGTGTTTTGGGACAGTAACAGGTATGAATCTTTGGGGGCGAGAGGGAGTGGGTGAGCAAACTGGTGTAGTATAGTGTTTCCCAAAATTTTGAAAGCTGATGCACCTTTCAGGAAAACAACACCAATTGGACCCCCCTCTCCATCCTTGCCACATACTGATAAAAGTCTATGCATCTTAGTTTATATATCTTTTGAGTAAAACCCACAACCCCTTAGAACTTTGTGCTCCCTCTTCCCCAGTGGGCTTGCCCACTCTTTGGAAAATATTTGCCTAGTTAACAAATTGCTTGACTGGGAGTCAGAAAACATGGCCTGTTTCTGATAGTGCCTGCTGTGTGACATTGGGTATGTCACTTCAGCCCAGATCCAAAGGGACTTAGGAACTACACTGCTGTCACAAGGCCTTACTTTTAGGTGCCTTGAAGAGCACTGAAAACCACAAAGCCTGAGTTAGGTATCTAGGCTCCCTACACAATGAATGGGGAGAGATAAGCATTTAAGAATGGGATCCACAAAAGCAAGCATATTAGACAGCTCCCCTCCTAAGCTAGTCAATAGTAGAGAGTGTTTTCTTGCTCAAAAATTACCAGCCACTAGCAACCTGGAAGCAGTGAGACCCTCCAGTAAAGTGCATATAATCTTCATTGATGTGCTTTCACAAAGAGACCACACAGATCTTTTCAGGTCCTATAGAATCTACCACCAAAAATAAAGGATCTGATGATGGATAAGTGAGGAACTATGAATTAATTAATTAATTAATTAATATACCTAACAGGATATCTTAGAAGCACCACAAAAATCTTCAAGACAAAGTTTTTCTTTTCCTCAGTCACCTACTGTGTAGTTTATTACTAGACAGGAGACATCTTCTATAAACATCACCTGCAACCTTCAAAACTTAAACCCTGATCGTGCAAAGATTTATGCATGTGCTTATCTTCAAGCATATAACAAATCCCATTGACTTAGAAGTTAAGCATATGCTAAAATCTTTTCATGACCAATACCAAAGCTACTGTAACAAACTGGCTGCATGCAAAAGTTACCCACCCAGGATTTGTAGTCCAAAGTTCCTTGCTTTTATTGGTTTAAACTAGATGTTTTACTTTAAACTAGGACAATTATTGTGTACATTTAGGAGATCAAGAAAACCTCAGTATGATTTTTCTAAAGAAGCACACCGAAACTAAAGGAGAATGTCAATTCTACTTTTAAGATAGGAAAGTTTTTGCTTTTCTTGCATATTGACAGCAGAGTTGTTTTCGTCGCTAACCTTAGTAACACAAAGGCCAGGTCTACAATAGAAACTTTAGCCAGTATAGCAATGTCGATTAGGGGTGTGATTTTGGTGACATTTCTAAACTGGCAAAAACTCCACTGTACATGTACCTGCATAACAAAGCGCTTTTATTTCACTTGCCAAACGGGTACAGATTATCCTGGCAAAAGCACGTTTTTACTAGGATAAGCTGTACCTGCACTAGGAGGGTTTGCCAGTTTAGCTAGCCTAGAGTTGGCCGACTTTTTAATCGGACAACGTGGGGTAAAATAGTTTACCTGAAAAGTGGTTCTCCTGGAGACCTTGGGGCTCTTGGTATACGCTAAAGTGGTGCCAATATCTTCATCAGACATGGTGGGGAAAAAGGCTGGAGAAATGACTCTTATGCAGGTTCTTCGTGTTTTCACGCCTTCAGCACTGGGCTCCAGTGAACTCAAATCTCTCCTGCGGGTTTAAACAACGGATCAGACAGAGTGATTGAAGCAAGGCTCTGTCTGCCCCTAAAGGGAATGCACCTGGCCAGCTCCGCTCGGGCTGGCCCGGGGCGCTGCAGGAGGCGCCGGCGTGCGGCGGATTCCCCCCGCCCCGGGCAGGTCTGCGCTGCGGGGCGCACACGAGCTCTGACCCACTGAACCCCAGCCCCGGGGCCGGGCGGCGCCCCCCTGCCCCACGAGCCGCGCCCTGCACGGACGGGTCCCACCTCCCGTGGCTGCCTGTCCCGTGCCCGCGCGAGCCCGTCCGAGGGAGGCTCGCCCTAGGCGCTGCGCAGCAACCGCTCCGCTCCTGCCGTCGCCGTCGCAGCTGCATTAACCTGAGAGGCGGAAACTAAGCCCCCGCCGGCCCGCGCGGCCATACACGTTACCTAGTAACCCACCAACACCGGAAGTGACCGCATAGACCGAGCCCCCGCTACTCGGGGGACCGAGCCCCGCCCTCTCCCCTGCAGTTGGGAAGGGGATACGGTCACGTGTCTGGCTCTGTCTCCTGGAGTCCGGGATCTGGCCGCGCTTAGAACCGAACCAGAGCCGGCCGGGCGGGCGGGGGCTGGTGGGGAGAGGATGCGCGGGGAGTGGGGCAGCCCCAGGGCCCCGCCTCTGCAGCCGATTTGCCGGGGTTTGTCTAATAGCGTCTTCAGGGCTGCGGAGCACGGAGGCGATCCGGACGTGTCCGGCCATGGGCTGAGTTGTTTCAGATGCTGGCCTTGAATGTACCTGAGCAGAATGACTGGCTGCGCCTTTCACACGCTCCATTTTGCGTCCCTCTTAAGTCTTACCCATTAACGCTTACCAAATGCGTTTCCTCTTCTCCGAGTGGGTCCTGACACCTCACTCATTCTGCCAAGACCGTGTGCTCCCACTGCCCCGTGCAACTTGGTTAAACGGCACTGCAACTTTTGTTAATTACAACGAACCTGCGTATATCTCAAAACCCAATCTTCCCGTAGGAGACCCCCAGCGCTTGTATGGAAAACTGTGTGAACAGTTGTGTCTCTGTTTGCACTGGAAATGATCACTGTGGTAGGGGCAGAGTGGGTGTTTGTGCATGCAAGTGCCATTTAAACACCTAGCTGTTCGCACGTGACTTCTATAATCGTTCACACAATAGTCAAAACGCAGTTGCAAATACATTTTTGCCCATGAAACTTGGGCCTCTGTTTTTGAACATTTGGTTTTCAAGCTGTATGAGCTGCTGGGCACAGGTCTTGCTTGGACCAAACTCCACCCTGCTTGATGCTTTATACAAGCTGAGGGAAGTCAATGGGATTTGTCAGGATTGACTTTAAGGCAGAACCTAACTCCTCCCTTTCTTAGGGCTGAGGGAGAACATACGTACATGTAATTGAATTATTTGGGACTCATACCCTTAAGTATTCAGCTTCCATTTTCTCTAAAATGGTAGGTAGCAGTGCAACCTTTGCTAAAAACAATTCATGCTTGAATGAGTGATCAATTTGCAAAGGAGTATTAATTCTTTTGGGACTGTCTGTTGTGAGTGTCGCTAATCTCCTCTATGAGCAGGTTAATGATTGCAAGCAGGCAAATCTTCAGAACATTGCAGCAATACTTAAGTCATCTATATTTGAAAAAAACTTAACTTTAAACCATTTAATTTAAAACTCCACAAACACATGGATAATGATCATTCTCTTTTTTATTAAATCTAGTATACTCACATTCTCTCCCTCCAGATTAAATGCTTGTGATTTCTTCTTTCTGTAGAATAAGACTGTCTTTAATCATTCCAGAGCATCAGTCATCTTAATAACAATGAACCTGACATTTTTAATATTGTTAAAAGACATTTTTATTATATTTGCATATATTAATCTTCCGTAAACAAACTGCATATACGTATTATGTAGGAAAAAAAATCTGATTAAATAACAAATTGGACAGAACCCACAGCTTTAGTTTTTTTTTTCTTGTTTATTAATATAGAGTGGAGTTTTGAAAGCAACTCTATTGTGCTAGTGCGTGACTGCCACGGAAAAGGTTTGGAACTGAAATGGCACTCTCAAGATTAATATTAGATTTGAACATATAATACATTGTGAGTAATTTAATCTATGTTTGTGAATTGTCTGTGAGCAGTTTACAGTGTTGCCAAGTTTAGTTATTTGAAATCATAGAATAATTTTTGTGAATAATTCTTGGTCTGTAGATTACTCATAAACAGTGTAGGTAATAATGCTGGATACTCAAAACTCTGTTGTTACATTTTGATTGGTTCTTTTCCTTGCATTAGAATAACAATTGGAATGAGGTTTCTAGTGCAGACAATCATATATACCAGTTCAACATTTGGTTTCTGCCAGTGTACTTCTGTATTCACTTAAAATGTAATTCAGGTGACCAGACAGCAAGTGTGAAAAATCGGGACAGGAAGTGGGGGGTAATAGGAGCCTATATAAGAAAAAGACCCAACAATCGGGATTGTCCCTATAAAATCGGTACATCTGGTCACCCTAAATGTAATGCTTCTGCAAACATTCCTGTCAGTAAACTAATTTTCTAGAATATTCACAGAAAGTGAACAACAAGGGGCTCAACAGAGTCTAAGGTTTCAGAGTAACAGCCGTGTTAGTAGCTCACGAAAGCTTATGCTCAAATAAATTGGTTAGTCTCTAAGGTGCCACAAGTACTCCTTTTCTACAAAGTCTAAGTAACTTCCATCTTTAATTTAAATCAATATTTGCAGGTAATTTTGAAGAATTTACACTGCTCTACTTAATATGACGATAACATGCAGATTTCTGTATCTTATGCCCTGTCTGCTCTTGGATTTAGTCCCAATTTCAGTCTTTGATATAGCTGAATGAGTATAAACCCATAATATAAAAATGGAAAGCTGCCTTTTGCACCAGTAGAAGCAGGGGTAAATTCTACTAGTGCAAATTGTTGCTTTGGTTGTCTACATTAGAGTTTTGCATCAATGCACTTAAGTTGATATGTGAAATCAGGGCTAATTCCAAGTGCAGACCAGGGTGGATAAAAATCAATTATTTAAAAAAAATCAGATTTTTTTATTTTGAAAGCAATTCTATTGTGCTAGTGCGTGATTTAAAAAAAATCAGATTTTTTTATTTAAATTGGATTTTTTTGGATAAAATGCTTTTTGAGGAAAAAACCTAATCTAAAGTTAGTTTTAATTAAGATACTTTATAGCTCAAAGATTTCTGATCAGGGATTATAAATTCTAATTCTATAGTATGAGACAATATATTCATGTAATGTTTAAGAAAAGTTTTGTAAATGAGTTCCAAAAGTTCATGGCTTAGGGACCCAATCTTATGGAGTTCCAGGGGCTTCTGTATAGATTATTTAGGTTAATCTTTCTATCTACCCAATGGGACTCAGTGCTCAGTCTAGAAGATATCATCAGAGATGCTTAGTTGTGCAGTTCTCAAACTGTGGATTTGTGTCTCCAGAGATAACATGCTTGTTAACAGCAAAAATGCTTTTAAATAAAAAATATATATAATATATAGAGGTGAGAAATAACAGATCTCAACCGTATTGTCCCTCTGCACATTTGTGTACACAGAGTCAATCTCTCACTAAAAGTGAAAAGTTTCAAAAAGTTCAATGAATAGAAGATTGTTGGGGGTGGAATAGAGCTGGACAAGGAGAAGTCTGGAGATAAATGTGAGAAGGAAGGGACAGGCAGTAGAAACAAAAGTGAAACTGTTTGAACAGCATATTCCATAAATCTTGAGGTCTTTCTGAGTGTAGTCTTCATTGATTTGAGATCTACCATACAATTCTCTCACTAAAAGGGAAAACCTATAATGGCAGCAGGTCGTAAAAGAGACCCAATTTTGGAATATTTTAATGAAGTTCCTCTACCTGTGGGTAAGACAGGCATGCGTGCAAAATGCAAACAGTGCAACAAAGAAATGCAAGGCTTGGTCGCCCGAATGAAATAAGATCATGAGAAGTGTTACTTCTCAGGAGGAAGATGCATTGAAGATGATGAAAGGAACATGTCTGAACATGCAGGACCTTCAAGTTGGTAAACTTTTTTATTTCATACTTCTTTCTTAAGGACTTTCTGTCTTCCTTCTGGACCATTCTTGAATTCTCATGTTTGAACAAAAGATATAGTTGTTACTCTTTGGTACTATCATTTTAGATGGAGTTGTGATAAAAAATAAATAGCTGAAATAGGCAGATCTTCCTTTTACAATTTCATCTTTAAAGTAGTACGGCCCGTCAGTGAATGCAATGAGTAATACTAAATGAGCAGTATCGTAACAGTAATTAAATAACTGCATTGACTTATTTTGTTTAGAAGAATTCTGGATTCTGAAGACTATTCACCCTCAAGATCACCATCATTTTCTATAGTTTCAGAGTTATCTGCCAACAATAGTGTTTCAGTCACATCATGTATGTCACATAGTCATAGTATATCACCTGTAGCAAAAAGGAAAAAAAAATTCCACCATCCAGAAACAACCAAAGTTAAGTTTGTGATAAGAACCAGCAGATTACAAAAGGAGGTAATTGATTAAAAAATTGCCCAGTTTGTTTATGCAACAAACTCTCCTTTCCATATGACTGAGAACCTACACTTCATTAACCTGGTTCAGTCATTAAGACCAGGATACAGTCCAGCCAACAGAGCAGATGTCACAGGCAAATCGCTGGATAAAGTGTATGAAAGAGAAAATGCCCAGTGTGCGAAAGATCTAGAGGGTAAAATTGTTAACCTGAGTCTTGATGGGTGGAGCAATGTCCACAGTGATCTTGTTGTATGTACTTGTGTGACAACAGAAGAAGGGATTGCCTTCCTTACAGAAACAATTGATACATCAGGAAATGTACACACAGTAGAATACTTACAAGAAGTAGCAGTAAAAGTTATAACGAACTGTGAAAAAAAATTCAAATGTCTAGTACGCAGCTTGGTCACAGACAATGCTGCAAATGTATCCAAGATGAGAAGAAATTATTTAGAAGAGAGTCCTAAGCTAATAACATATGGTTGCAGTGCTCATTTGATGCACCTCCTAGCCAAAGACTTCAGTGTTCCAGAAATAAAGGCTAACGTTGTTGAGATTGCAAAATACTTCCGTAACTACCACTTTGCAGCAGCTGCTCTGAAAAAAGTGGGAGGAACAAAGCTAACTCTCCTACAAGACGTGCGATGGAACTCAGTAGTGGACTGTTTTGAGCACTATATCAAGAACTGGCCTAATCTGATGACAGTTGGTGAACAAAATTGTGAAAAAATAGATGGCACTGCCACAGCCAAAGTTCGCAACATTGGATTTAAGAGAAATGTTGAACACATGCTGAGTGCCCTGAAGCCTATTTCTGTAGCCTGGAACAAAATGCAGGGAAATAGCTGTTTTATTGCTGATGCTGTTGAAATTTGGAAGGAACTGAGTGAGATCTTAAAAAGAGAAATATGCAATGACAGAGTTAAATTACAAGCATTAAAAAAAAGAATGGGACAAGCACTATCTCCAGCTCATTTTCTTGCAGATATTCTCAAAACTCAGTACCAGGGTCAAATCTTAACTGCTGAAGAAGAGGAGTTGGCTATGACATGGGCATCCAGCAATAATAAACTTCAGAGGTAAGGGTGAACCATTCAAGAAATCTATGTTTGCTGATGTTTTAAAGAAAATCACACCAGTGAATTGATGTAAGTCACTTAAGCACTTGGATTCAGAGACTGTTGAAGTAATAATCTCACATTTAAGAGCAGTAGCTTCTTCTGCCGGTGTAGAAAGAATATTTTCTTCCTTTGGACTAATTCATTCCAAATTGAGAAATTGTTTGGGACCTGAAAAAGCAGGAAAGCTTGTTTTTCTTTTCCAGATTAAGAACAAACAAGAAAATGAAGGTGAAGACGACTGAGTTAGCTGCAGAAGCCAAAATTTTATGTTTCTCATGTTGACCTGGCTGACACAGTAGATTTAATTTTTTTTTAAAAAAAATATTTCATTTAACTATTTTAGTTAAAAACAATTTTAACAAAAACAAACCTGATTTTAAAAAACTTAAATGTTTAACTAAATTCAAATGCTTGTTTTGTTAAAATATTATATGTTTGCTGTTGCAGAAAAATATCCAGAATACATAAAGTTGTTGTTTTAGATAAATAAAACAATTTAGATGTTTGTCTGGTGATGTTCTCCTCCTAATACAGCATGGCAAGAAAATCCTCCACATATTAATGATTAACCTGTTGAACTGGAGATAGTTCACCTCCCAATGACTTCATAAATATTTGCTTCAATCACCTTTGGTAAATGAAATAATCAAACCATCATTCATTTTCTGATAGAGCTGTAAAACTAATCTGCCTTGCTCTGCCTCTTCCCCCAAGCCCCACCCCCAAGGTCAGACCCCCGTTTGCTCCTCCCCTCCCCCGGTGCTTGCTGCTTTACCCCTCACCCCCCCGCATCCCCTCTGCCCTGGTCGGGCGGGGCTTGCCTGCCAAGCTGGGGCTGGAAGCTGTAGCCACCTGAGATAGGTAGGAGGCGGCCCTGGCTGAGTAGGGGCTGGTGTGAGTGATGAGCTAGCGTTTCCCTGTCCCCTTATCAACCAGATACCTGGCACTCTACTTGCTATATGCTGGGTTTTTTCTTATCAAAATTACAGGTATATCCAAATCCTGAATATTAATCCTTAATGGGCATTCCAATATGGGCAGATTAGTATTTTTCTCCCGGAATTTGTGATTGCTTATCCAAATCTGGAATGGTCACATTTTATTTGAGTTGTTTATATGAAATCTGGCTTAGCTCTTTTTTAATAAGCAAAGCTAGCACTTTGAGATCAGAAACTTCCTGGTTTACTTTTTAACCTGGATGGAGTCTTACAAATTCAGAATCATTTCAAAAGGCAATCCTGTAGAAACTATACTCAACCTGTGCTACTGCATAGCCATAGAAAGTCACAGATGCTAGCTTCACAGCAGGCTTACCTATGCAGTAAACTGGCTATTGTGCAGCGGAAGCAAACATAAAACAAACCCTCCAGCTGTGTGGCTAGCAGTTATGGAGAGAAAAGCTTATGTAAATGAGCTTCCTAGTGCTTGTGCTCCAAAAAGACTGATTGTTTTGACAGTTTGCTCACCTCCCTAGGCCACAGAGCTGTCTGGAATGACTTCCCTGTGTAGACCCCCCTGGGAGAAATGGAACAATTCCAGGACTAGGCTCTGAATGATAGGCTACAAATCTCTGTCGTGTGTGAATGGTAAAGCATTTCAGAAAGGATTGCTTTCCTGTGGTAGTGAACAAGAATTTCTTTTTAGAATAAGAAAAAGATATTATCTCTTTATCTCCTCTCCCTCTGTCTCCCTCTGCTTCGCTGTGGAGCATCTGCCCGGGCTTGAAGTACAGTTTTAATGAAACAGTGTGTGCTGCAACTAACTCATATCACTGAGCTGCTGCAATAGAAAGCCCCCATTCAATTTACAAGTCTGAGGCCGTGGAAGACAGGCTCAGATAAGCAAAGATGAGCATTCCTTCCATCAATCTGGACTCCAGGTTGAAGGGTTCTTTGTTCAATGTTTTTTGGGTCTGAGGGAGAAAATCTACCAGCTTGGTTTTTTTTATCTGCAGCGCTGTTTTCTTTGTCAGTCTGAGTTGCCTGTTGACTATAAGAGCTCTAAACCAGCTGTGCTTCAGGAATCCTCAACCTCCCTATTAGGACAGTTTTTCAGCCCCTTGGCATACCCAGAGTGGCACAAAAGGTCCAGGACACAGGCTGGGCTCTTGCCCCTAAATGTACTTCTGTTGAGTTGACACAGCTCTTATTTTAACTTCTGGGAAAATGGTTTTTCACAGTGCTGCATTTAGTAGTTTAATTTCTCAAATCTATTTAGCACAATAATAGACATTCATATCCAGTTATTTGAATTAAGGGTAGGTCATATTATCTGGTTGCAAACAGATACTGGAGCAAAAGTACCTGAGAAAGTGACTTTTTGAACACAGCACAAACTTGATTAGGAAAAAAAAAAGAGCTTTAATGAGAAACATTTTGAGCCAGTGCTGCATTTACTAGCCACCTTGAACCTCTTGAAAGTAATGGGCATTGAGGCAGAGAGAGAACAGAAGGGGACATAAGGAATGAGGCTGGGGCACTGTGCATTTTAATTTTAAGATGCAAAATCAGTGATGTCATGAATATCTAATAAAAAGTTATCTTGCACTAATCTCTTTAGTTCCAGTATTAAACTTTTTGAAGTCAATGGGAGGCTTGCCTGAACTGGGACTGCAGGACTGGGTTTATACTGTAGTAAAATATTGGTACAATTCACCTCCATCTGAATCTTCAGTGAGGTGATGAGTAATATTTCATTTGTTATTCAAATGTTGACAGAATCCTTACAAGATTTAAAAGCCCATAGTTCCAAACCTTCTCAGAGATAATATTGCTTTTGTATTTCAATTATGTGAGCTGACAATCTTCAGTTTCTACCTATACCTTTATATAGAGGAAATCAGTTATATTGATAAAGGTTAGTTAGTGCTCCCTACTCAAATACACTGGAATAGCATTGCCTTCAAAATGGATGGTATTAGCACAAGGCTCTAAATTGACAGCAGTCAACACTGTACAGCAGTGATGAGGAGAGAATTCTGATGTCTTATGTACTCAGTCTGTTTTAATTGATAAAGATAAATCTCTACATCTTATTTCATTATTTTATAAACATAACAACCTAAAATCCTGGATTTGCACTATCCCATCTCTCAGTGGAACATAAAATCTGTGCATGCATGTTTAAAATGGTAAACATATTGAAGTAGAGAATGTGTGTATTGTTTGTCTGTACTAATGCCAGCAACTGTTACTGAAGACAAAAATATGTCATAGTGCTAAAAAAAAAAAATACAACCTCCACACAAAGCCCGACAATCAAACTGTTCTTAAACTCCAGAAGGTGGCAGCAAAAGATTTGAAAGGGACAAAATTATTGCCTTGCTGGCCAATTATCCATATTGTTCATGTTTCTTTTACATTATCACTGCTGGCTAAGCTTTACCTTTGTGGAAGTAGATAAAGGGAATTTGGATGCAGGCCTCTGAAATGAGCAGGAGTCAGGCTAACTCTAGCTTTAATAACGCGAGATTTGTAGAAGCGGGAATAGTGCAAAAGAACTGTGAAAGAGGCTATTGTGACCTTGTATAAGATAAGAATAGAATGTAGACCAGGGGTCGGCAACCTTTCAAAGGTGGTGTGCTGAGTCTTCATTTATTCATTCTAATTTAAGGCTTCGCGTGCCATTAAAACATTTTAACATTTTTTAGAAGTCTATATAGTATATAACCAAACTACTGTTATATGTAAAGTAAACAAGGTTTTCAAAATGTTTCAGAAGCTTTATTTAAAATTAAATTAAAATGCAGATCTTATCAGTTTAGTGTGATTCTTGCCCTTGCTTTTCCTTGCTGAGTTTTCCAATGTCTGGCACGTATTTGGATACTTTAAGCTGCACACCGGCTTCTGAGAGATCAGTTGTTAACCGGCTGCGAGAGGGACAGAGGACAGATTGCATGTGTGAAAATACCTGTTCACACAGGTATGTGGATCCAAATGCTGAAAGCATTGCAAACGCAATTTTCTTCAAACAGTTAAATTTCACTGGCAGGGACATCCAGCAGGTCAGAATAGGGGCCCCATGATCTTTCTCGGTAGCTTCAAGTGCGCTCCGCAGATCCACAAATTTTGATGTCCACAATTCTGAGCTTTTTAACTGAATGAGTTGCATTTCGAAATCTTCAACACCCATCCATTGAAATACAGACACATCCAAGTCGCTTTCTTTGAACTTTTCAGGTTTAATTAGAAAAGAAAGCATTGGGCCAAATTGCTGGAAATCTTGAAATCTGTCAGAAAATTCTGATTCCAGTTCTTGCATGTACTTTCCAATCTCATCAACATTGACAGTGCAACGTGTCGATAGCTCTTTTATGAGTTGGAAGTAGCGAAAGTTTGAATATCCCTGGAAAAAACTGCTAGTTTCACAACAAATGCTTTTCCAAATGCTTTCTTTTCATAAAGATCCAGAACTGTTTGCCCTGCACCCTGGAGACAGAGGTTGAGTTCGTTTAGGTGAGCGGTGATATCAGTTAGAAACATGAGCTTACACAGCCATTTGTCATCATCCAGTTCGAGGTAGTTTTGTTCTTTTTCCGACAAAAAGGCCTTGATTGCATCAAAACAGTTTACAAAGCGCAACAAAACCTTGCCACGACTTAGCCACCGAATGTTGCTGTGAAGTGGGATGTCGTTATAAGCACTGTCCATCTCTTCTAGCAGTGCTTGAAATTGTCGGTGAGTCAAAGCAGATTGAGCAAGAAGGAAATTCACAATTCGCACCACTGTATTCATCACATTATTAAGCTCTGAATTAGAAATTTTAGCACACAGGTTTTCTTGATGGATGATACAGTGAAATTTGACTGTCAGACGGCCAATTTGATCTCCAAGTAACTTTACAAATCCCTTCTGTTTTCTGACCATAGCAGGAGCACCATCTGTTGTCACACAAAATATTTTTCTGATGTCAACTCCTCGTTCTTCAAAATGGTTTACAAAACTTTCCAGTATATCTTCCCCCTTTGTTGTGCCATGCAGGGGTTTTAGGCAAGAAAGTTCCTCTTGGATTTCATCGGAAGCACAATATCTTGCAACAACTGCAAAACATGGAACGTCGTTTATATTCACGCTCTCATCAATTGCAACACTAAACACTGCTATGTCTTTCAATGCAGTTGTCTGCATTTCTTAATGTTTTCTGCCATTTCACTTATGCATCTCTCAACTGTTCTGGCAGAGATGGGCAGTTCTTTTATTCTAGATATGATCGTATCTTTATTTGGCAAATCATTGAACAAAATCTCCGAACTGCTGAGAAAAACTTTTTATATATTCCCCATCTGTAAACGGCTTTCCGTTTTTTGCAATGCACTGTGCAATTTTGTAACTTCCTTCTGTAGCTTGATTTTTACTTACACTTAAGCTTTTAAAAACACTGCTTTGCTTCTCATAGGCTGCTACTGCCTTTTTGATCAATTCAGTCTTGTCTGCTTCATCAAGAAAGGTCTTCTCATGCTTTGTTTCGAAATGTCGAATACTTGATGTGCAACAAACAACACTTTCGTAACAGAAAGCAGAAATAGCACTGTCCTTCTTTTCAATAAATCCAAATGCGTCTGTCCAAGCAGGCTGAAATGATCGGACATCTAGATTCACTTTCTTAGGAGCTGCCATTTTGTTAAATGTTCCCTTCAACTCTCAGTGGGAAAAAAAATGGCGATAGAAGGCAGGCAAGAGGTCAAATGCAGCGTGGTCTGATATAAGCAATTTTAAGATGGGGGTGCTGAGCTGCACCCTCTCTTGCCTCGTGTGCAACCCTCACTGTCCCAGGCTGGGGACGGTGGGCCACAGCAGGGAGGCTGCAGAGCACTGATCCAAGGCCCGAAGCAGAGCCCCAGGTGGCCTGCTGGGACTCCAGGACAGAAAGCAGGCTGAGCAAGGCTGGAGATCCAGACCCCGGCTGGCAGGAGGTCAGCAGCTGGAACCCCAGATTGGCAGCTGAGGTGAGTGGAGCTGGCCACTGGTACCCCAGACCAGCAGCAGGCTGAGCAGGGCCAGAGGCCTGGACCCTGTCTGAGAAGGGGCCTGAACTCCAACCGGAAGCAAGGTGAGTGGGGCTGCTGCCGGGGATCCCTGCTGGCAAGGGGCCAGCAGCCGGAACCCCAGAGCTGCAACTGAGCGGCTCAGCACGCCCCTGCTTTGGGGTTCCAGCCCCTGGCTCCTGCCAGCCTGGGTCTCAGCCCACTGCCAGCCTGGGGTTCCTTCACCCAGGCCAGCAGCAGGCGCTGAGTGGGACCGGTGGGGGGACTCTGGCTGGAAAGGGGCCAGCAGGGGAACCCCAGAGCAGCGGCAGGCTGAGCGGCTCAGCCCGCCCCTGTTCTGGGGTTCCAGCCCCTGGCTCCTGCCAGCTGGGGTCTCAGCCCGCTGCCAGCCTGGGGTTCCTTCACCCAGGCCAGCAGCAGGCGCTGAGTGGGACCGTCGGGGGACCCTGTCTGGCAGGAGCCGGCAGCGGAAACCCCAGAGCGGCGGCGGCTCAGGCCACCGCTGCGTGTCATCAGAAATCGGCTCACATGCCACCTTTGGCACGTGTGCCATAGGTTGCCGACCTCTGATGTAGACTATAAGAGAAATTGGTGAGAAAAATAAGATATCATGAAGGAATATGTATAAACAATATGCAGCTGTTGCTTATTATTGTCTGTAAAAAAGGTATAAATGCTTGCTCTAATTGTTTATCTTTAGAGAGACCTGCCTAGGTGGGGGAAACCCTGTGTCCTAGTGCACTCTCTCCCTCTGTGCAATTGCTTGAGATAATAAAGTGTATCTGACTTGCTGCACCAACCTGAGATTGAGGACTGTGTTTTTCTCTGACACCTGAAATGCATGTTAGTATCAGTTCTCAGTGTTTTCATAGTCTAAAAAGAGAGAAGACTTGTTTTTTTAATACTAATCACACAAAGAGGCCTGAAATCAGAAGTATTTTTTTAAAAATAATCTATGGAAGTTTTGTTTCATGGTCTCTGTGTGTATATAATGTCTTCTGCAGTTTCCACGATATGCTATGCATCCGATGAAGTGAGCTGTAGCTCACGAAAGCTCATGCTCAAATAAACTGGTTAGTCTCTAAGGTGCCACAAGTACTCCTTTTCTTTTTACTATATAACTTATGTAGGCAATATTTGAATAAAAAGTTGAGACTTCCTAGTACTGAAGGACTGAAAATGTGTGAATGTGTCTGTCAAAGCATAAAATAGTAGTTAGTTCCAGAACTTGCATTCCTTACTCAGGGCAAAACTC
Source organism: Chelonia mydas (assembly GCF_015237465.2). Classification (NCBI taxonomy): domain Eukaryota; kingdom Metazoa; phylum Chordata; order Testudines; family Cheloniidae; genus Chelonia; species Chelonia mydas. The sequence continues at coordinate 61,641,164 of NC_057852.1, forward strand.
CCATTGATATATGTAAATTACATTGAGATGAATGGGATTTTTGCCTAAAGAATGCAAGATCCAAACGCAAATATAAATGTATTTTAAAGGTCTTGCTTATTTTTAAACGACTCTGATGAAACTAAAATAAACAGACCTGAGGTATTTAGGAATTCTGTTGCTCAAACGTTTGTGAAGCACCATCGACGTCTGATAGCAGAAAAAGAGAACCTTTTAAGGACAGAAAAAATAATACAGAGACACACATCATAAATACAATATAATTCTAAGAGTGTTACAACCAGAATGCAATCTGCTGTGATGATTATTTTTAGGTGTTTATTGACTACTTAAAGACTCTGATCCTATAACTCTTACTCATGTAATTAAATACAGCTACTTGTGAAAGAGTTACTTATGTGAGTAAGGATTGCAGGATCAGATCCAGTATTTTGTCAGAACAATGATACACAGATTCTTATATCCGAAGTCAAATACTATATATCTGTGTTGGACAGAGCAGTGTTTAATTTGCTTTGATATATTATTTCCTTATGGTGAAAGTTAACCTGAAATGAGATTTTTAGCTACATAAACTGCTTAAGTAGCTGCAAGTATCAGAGGGGTAGCCATGTTAGTCTGTATCCACAAAAACAACGAGGAGTCCAGTGGCATCTTAAAGACTAACAGATTTATTTGGGCATAAGCTTTTGTGGGTAAAAACCCACTTCTTCAGATGCAAGTGTATAAAGTGATTTTTGTTGTTGCATGACTTGAATCTTAAAGATATACTGATTTAACTTTGTAATTCCATACCCAATTGTCCAACTATTTTTTTCAAATATAAATAAATTTAAAAATCCCTAAATCCTACTCAATCTCTCAGTAATTTTTTTCTTGACAATCAAATATACAGCATTACACTCTCTCTTTCTGCATCATACAAAATAACCCTTCCTCTATAACACATCCGATTTCGGAAATCCATTCTTGCAGAATATATATATAACCTTGATATATTACACTGAGATACTTTTTGTTACCATCCTTTTCATTTGGTGTATAAAAACATTGTAGCATCCTTCCTGAAGACAAATATTTGTGTACTATAATAAATAGAACTGCACATAGTCTCATGTCTGTGTTATTATAATACTTTGTGTTTGTATAGAAACTTGTATCTTAGTGTTTTAAGCTTTATAATTAATGAGGTAGCTAAGCATTACTGGCTTGATCCAAAACCCATTGAACTCAATGGAAAGATTCCTACTGAATTCAAAGACTTTGGGTCAAGCCCTATTATTGTATCTAATTTGTAGATGGATAAATTGAGGCACATAGAGGTTAAGTTACTAGCATGAGATGATACATATGAATCAGTGGCAAATATGGGAATATAACTCAGAAGTTCTGTCTGTCACTAGACCTTATTAATTGGGATTCCACCTATTTATTTTAGTATTTAAAGGTGTGAGCAGCTCCTAACATTTCAGCAGCGTGATCTCTTTAAAAAAAAACGGCAGGAAAAGAATTGCTCTATTAATGTCTTTGCAGCCTATACAAAACTTCTAATGGGTTCTTTTCACTAGAAAAAAACACAACAACAGTGTCTAAGGTCTTGATTCTGATTCTTTAGGCATCTATTTACTTGAGTGGGCGTTTGGGTGTGAAAAAATAACAGAAGGGTCTCGAGTATGAAACGGGATCCAGTCTCCATTTGAACCAGTAATGAAGTCCCTTCAGCGATACATAGCTGTTAACTCCCTGCTCTGGGGTTCTCTGTTCGGTGAACCCTTCTGGATCCCTGATTTTCACCCTGTGACCCTCATACCCATCTCTGTTTTCTCATTAGTTGTCCCCTAGAATTGTTTGGGATCTGGGTCAGGGAGCTTTTAGCTGTGGGCAGGCTTGTGCCCACCCATCCCTGGCTTCCCAATAGGTGCTAACTCCTTGCACTTTGTCATAGCTTCCTTAATAATCATTTTCTGAGGTGAGATCCATGTCAAAATTTAGCTGAATTACAAAATGGCATTTTGAGTGAATTATAATCTCTTCATTTTTCTATCACAGAATTCCAGAAGCAATAATACTGTATCCTTTTATTCTTCACAGTTATTTTGAGTAAATTTCATTCATTCTCAGAGAAAGGTTTGTCCAGACTGTGAGCGGTATTTAATGACTGACCTAGATAACTATACTAATGGGCTTCTATGTGCATACCTTGATCAAATCTGCAACTACATTTTCAAAAGCAGAAAGACTTTGGGGCCAACCCTTCTAAACATCAATTTTGGCTCCTCCATGCTTGGTTCTAGGAAAACAGTTTTATTGTCTTCTTTGGACACCTAAACTATTCTAAACAAAAAATGATGCTAAGAAATGTGAATGTTGCACAACTATGAGTACAAAAGTTAGGAAATATCAACTGAAAAGGTTGCCCAAACAACTTTGCCTCTGTCACCTTGTGCATATTCATTGTGATCTAGTCTCTCATTATATGATAACATACACATTTTAATTTAGTTTAATTACAAAAACCGCAGAACAAAACTATTTCAAGGCCAAATACACATAGCTCCTTCCTTTATTTTTCATTAAAAGAAAGTGTCATCATCTGATGAGTAATACCCTAGCTGAGTCTCCACCGTGTATAGAAAAATGCTTGTGTTTCAATAGGGCACAAATAACATTTTTCAGGCATATCTGAAAACAAAACTAAGGAAAGGTGTCAAATTCAAAACCAACAACTTTAAATTGAACTTTATCTTCAGTCATTCCTGTAGTGAGTCTCTCAGTGGAAAAACATAATTTCTGACTTTTGTATGTAACAGACACCATGTTTCTAGTGCAGAACAGCAAAGTCAGTGAATGTATGCACAAATTAATTAGCCATGATATCAGCATGATAATGTGGTATCATGGGGATCTGTGGAAAAGGGTCTACATGCATCAAATATAATAGCTGTGCTAGCATCAGGGTGGTCTTCCTACTCTTACATATTTATCCTCATTTGTAAACGGGTAAAAAAAATCTGAGTAAGGATTTTGAGAAATGTAAGTTTTTATGAACCAGATCATTAAACTAGAATTGTATATACTGCTTTCAAGGTCAGCAGTCACAGATACATTGAAGGAAAGAACTGGGAGGTTTTTCATGTTTGTCTAATTTAGGGTTTTTTCCCCATACTTTAAGGCTATATTTCTTTAGGCTGCAGTTTGTTAAGAATACATGATGTGATTTATGTCATGGAATTTATAAGAAATGAGACAATTTTAACACTTCCATCAGTCACAGTAATAGGCACTTTTAAACTAGACAAAGTTTGTTTGTGACAGCAGAAAAGACTTTCTGTAAGTGTAGCTAAAGTGTCCAGTCCTGCAAACACTTGCTCATCTATGGAGTCCCTTTATAGACAAGTGTTGCATGTGAATAGTACCATTTATATATAAAGACTTTCCTCTCATGAGTAAAGGGTTACAGAATTGGACTTAAGATGGCCCAGTACCTTTTGGCCAGCATGGAAACCACAGTCAAGCCTAACCGTTTCATAAACATCTTGCATACTCAAAGCATCTCTAAGTGCACTGTCAAATAATGAGCAAATAATACTGCTGGGAAAACACATCAGCCATTAAATGTTGAGCAATAAATCTTAACATTACAGCATGTTTCACTCAGAGAGGGAGAATGTCAGTGAGGTTATCACCTACACTTTTCAGAAGTGCTGTAGTACCGCAAACTGTCACCTGCAGAATCACCAGAGGCACAGACGGGACCTTAGATTAAAGACATGGATGGTATTCCACAACCTTCTAGCTCTAAGGAGAGAGCCATGCTGTCACCATTAAAATTAATCATAGAAAACACACATTATATGACAAACAAAGCCAAATTAAATGGATTTATGGTCAAAAAGGTTGACTGACTAATGCTCCCTGATGATAGTAATGTTTGCCTCTGCTTGTCATATAATCAGTCATTAACAACCAGTGGGGCCCCTGGACGATCGAGATACAAAAGGAGCACTTAAAGACACTACAGTCATTGCAGAGAAACTAAATGAATTCTTTGCTTCAGTCTTCACGGCTGAGGATGTTAGGGAGATTCCCAAACTTGAGCCATCTTTTGTAGGTGACAAATCTGAGGAATTGTCATAGATTGAAGAGGAGGTTGTGGAATTAATTGAGAAACTTAACAGTAACAAGTCACCAAGACCAGATGGCATTCACCCAAGAGTTCTGAAAGAACTCAAGTATGAAATTGCAGAACTATTAACTATGGTTTGTAACCTGTCCTTTAAATCAGCTACTGTACCCAGTGACTGGAGGATAGCTAATGTAATGCCAATATTTAAGAAGGGCTCTAGAGGTGATCCTGGCAATTACAGACCAGTTAGTCTAATGTCAGTACCGGGCAAATTAGTTGAAACAATAGTAAAGAATTAAATTGTCAGACACATAGAACAGCATAAATTGTTGCGCAAAAGTCAACATGATTTCTGTAAAGGGAGATCATGTCTTACTGATCTATTAGAGTTCTTTGTGGGGGTCAACAAACATGTGGACAAGGGGGATCCAGTGGACATAGTGTACTTAGATTTCCAGAAAGCCTTTGACAAGGTCCCTCACCGAAGGCTCTTACATAAATTAAGTTGTCATGGGATAAGAGTGAAGATCCTTTCATGGATTGAGAATTGGTTAAAAGACAGGGAACAAAGGGTAGGAATAAATGGTAAATATTCAGAATGGAGAGGGGTAACTAGTGGTGTTCCCCAAGGGTCAGTCCTAGGACCAATCCTATTCAACTTTTTTAGTCAGAAATGATCTGGAGAAAGGTGTAAACAGTGAGGTGGCAAAGTTTGCAGATGATACTAAACTGCTCAAGATAGTTAAGACCAGAGCAGACTGAAGAACTTCAAAAAGATCTCGCAAAACTAAGTGACTGGGCAACAAAATGGCAAATTAAATTTAATGTGGATAAATGTAAAGTAATGCACATTGGAAAAAAATAACCCAAACTATACATACAATACGATGGGGGCTAATTTAGCTACAACTAATCAGGAGAAAGATCTTGGAGTCATCGTAGATAGTTCTCTGAAGACATCCACGCAGCGTGTACGGCAGTCAAAAAAGCAAACGGGATGTTAGGAATCATTAAAAGAGGGATAGAGAATAAGACAGAGAATATCTTATTGCCCTTAGATAAATCCATGGTACACCCACATCTTGAATACTGCGTACAGATGTGGTCCCCCATCTCAAAAAAGATATACTGGCATTAGAAAAAGTTCAGAAAAAGGCAACTAAAATGATTAGGAGTTTGGAACGGGTCCCATATGAGGAGAGATTAAAGAGGCTAGGACTTTTCAGCTTGAAAAAGAGGAGACTAAGGGGGGATATGATAGAGGAATATAAAATCATGAGTGGTGTGGAGAAAGTGAATAAGGAAAAGTTATTTACTTGTTCCCATAATATAAGAACTAGGGGCCACCAAATGAAATTAATCGGTAGTAGGTTTAAAACAAATAAAAAGAAGTTCTTCTTCACTCAGCTCATGGTCAACCTGTGGAACTCCTTGCCTGAGGAGGTTGTGAAGGCTAGGACTATAACAGGGTTTAAAAGAGAACTGGATAAATTCATGGAAGTTAAGTTCATTAATGGCTATTAGCCAGGACGGGTAAGGAATGGTGTCCCTAGCCTCTGTTTGTCAGAAGGTGGCGATGGATGGCAGGAGAGAGATCACTAGATCATTACCTGTTAGGTTCACTCCCTCTGGGGCACCTGGCATTGGCCACTGTCGGTAGACAGGATACTGGGCTGGATGGACCTTTCATTTGACTCAGTATGGCCTTTCTTGTGTTCTTATATTCCTTATTTCTCTTTTAAATCTTCCTTGCTATTATGGCTACACTAGAATAGAGGATTTAAAAATAGATTTGAATGCAGGATGTGATTCTTGCCACCCTCACTCATATTGAGTAGTACTTTACATTGCAGATAGTCTCACTGAGTAAGGTACTAACTATTCAACTTGAGTAAAGATGGCACAATTGGGCCTATAGTGTGTAAATCAAGTATTGATCACAAACTTCACTTGTTTGTTGAAGTAACTGATCATAATACTTATATACCCTCCTTCCCCCCCATATTATTGAGCACCACATGATCTTTATGTATTTAGCCTCACCATACCCCTGTGAAGAGGGGAAGTGCTATTATCCCTGTTTCACAGTTGGGAATTAAAGTACAGAAAGGGTAAGTAACTTGCCCAACGTCACACAGGAAATGTGTGGTAGAGCAGAGACCTGACCCCAGACCTCTCAAGTCATAGACCAACAGCTTAGCCACTGCTCCATCCTTCTCTCTAGCTAGATGGTCTGATAAGTACTTGTGTCGTGACATCACATGGGCAATATAATTAAAATTTGAAAATTAATAGTCTTCTGTAAAATACTATTTTTATTATCTTGAATTATGATTACTTTTAAGATATTTTTAAATACTGTACCTACTGATGTTCCTCTTAGATTTTTAACATAGCTGGGTTTTTTGTTGTTTAGCTATATCATTTTGTGTTTCTCTTTTCCTCTGTTTTCCATTATCACAATGCTACTATGAATGAGATGATGTATGTTTGTACAATGAATAAATAAGCCAGAAATGATGCATGCAGGTTCTTGAAGCTTGAATCCCAGCTGCAAATGTCAATAGGATTTTGTTTGCTGTAGAAATGCAAGATATCCAACCCTGACCAATCAGATGGACTTATTTTCTTTTGCTTGATTTTTATCTAAGAAAATAAAAGAGTAGACTCAAATTAGAAAGAAATCTTGCAGAAAACTATAAAGATATCTGAGTAGAGCTACATGGATCTCTGAGTGTTTGATACGTTTGAGTTCCATTTCAAGGGCAAGAACAAAAACATTTCCCACTAGGAATCTTGTTTTATGGAAACACTTCACTACATGGGTTTCTCATTCTTAATTAGCTTTCTTAGCTCCTACTATCATGCATCATATCATTGTTGTCTGTGCTTGACACAAACCTGCATGACAAAATTTAAAGCCAAGGAGAAAAAGAACAGGCAAAATGTATTCCTTGTCAGTATGTCTACACTTTTACAATGCTACACAAATATTATTCATATTCATCACCAGGAGTCTGAGGCTGCTGCTACTGATTAAAATGAAGTTGGAAATGCTCAGATAGAACCGTATAAGGAGCATAATAAATGCCTAAATGGATCTTTAGGGGTTCAGATGAAAGTTCTCATACTATTCCCATTCACCAATATTTCTGTTGAGCAATTGTACCTCAATATTTTCTTGCTGTGAAGCACTAGACCTATGCATGTGCGCGCACACACACACAAACAAAAATGTTAGAATTTGACCATACATTTTTGTTTATGCATGAGGGTGCGTGCACAGATTAGTCCTTCAGAGCAAGAGAATATTGAGGCCAGTTGTAGACCTGGGAATAGAATCCAGATTTTCTTGGTCCCTGTGTACCATGCTATTGACTAGGCCACCCCCCCATCCCCTTACTCATTAATACACTACAGCATTCCGTCTGGGCCTGGTCTAGCTCCCATTGCAATCACATGTACTTCGATAGGAGCTGGATCATGACGCTATGAGCAGCCACACATGGCTTCCCTTTCAGATGCCCAGTACAATCAGTTTTCATTACACCAAATAACCCTTTCTCAGCTTCTGTCATGGAGACTCGTAGTGTGGTAACTAGGCAACATCTTGAAGACGGATCGTGAATGGACGACTTCTGCCCATGTTCCTGATGCCAGCTATTAGTTTTCTGGTGTGCATATATGGAGCACCAGCCAGAACTTGGGTTTTATTTGACAAAGCTTATGATGCACTGGTATGATTGAATTTTACATGTATTGTATTCTAGGAATATGAATTGTGTTGTATGTGTGAGGTTCCTAGAATACTACTGTAGACATTAGTTTGATTAACTATTACTGTTTTTTGAAAAGCAGTACATGCAGCCTTTTGACTTTTTGAGCTATTTCAAACAGTAGCATTTTTCAGTGACTAAAAATCACTTTTGATGCCTCCTCCTACACAGCAGAGAAACTATAGAAAAGCTGGTAAGGCTACCACTCACAGGAGCACAACAACAAAAATAATATCTCAAGACATCTCACTAACCTATTGGGGAGCCAAGGACCTACTAAAGGCCCAAGCATGTAGTGCTTATTCAGGCAATGCTTCTATTAAAGTCAATGGAACTTTTGCTCCGTAAGCCTCAAACACCACACCATTATAACAAATCATTCAGCTGGGCAGAGAGCTTTACAAGCTTGGTTCTAAAGAACCATTTTAATTGATGGTATTTGCAGATCCTTCTTTTTTGTGGGCTAGCTATTAAAGGGCAACATAACTCACTCTTTCTAAGGATTGCAGGATGGTGCTCTAAAATGGTAACACTTGAAAGGCCAGTTATGTGGCCTGGATTTTGTGTAATTTTTTACGAGACTCATCCCACATGATGATATTTTTCTCAGATTGAGAAGTATGTTGAGTTCGTCTATTTTTATTATTATCACTGCATTGTCATCACCGCTTAAAAGGTCATGGAAACAAGGTTCCAATCGGATTCATTATAAAAAAGCAATTATCCACAAGCACTTTGAAAGTAAATAATCTAAGTAAAGAATCTTAAACATTTAAGTCCAATTCAGTATTTGCAAAAGAAGCTTAGGAGTTCATCATTCCTGGTCTTCCATGTTTTAATGTGATTCCTTCCTTCCATTTTGTAACTAAGCTTATAGCCCCACTGACTGATCTGAAGTTTTGCAGCTGTCTATTTGGATCAACTTCAGTTTAGATTAAGCTGAAAATGTTATCCTGCCCTTGTTTAATTGAATCTTTCATTTCACCTGCTGGTTCTTTCTAGATGATTTGTTTTGAGATTACCAGAGGTTCTCTACAGTCTATATAAGAGTTGAATATTCTCTACAGTCTATATAAGAGTTGAACAATTTATATTGTAGGAAGAATAAATCAAAATATAATCTATAAAACTGCATGACCAGGTTTTAGAATCAAAATTTCATCTTCTCCATTAATCATCAAAATGCCCAAATGGCAATGCTTAATGATTTGTAGTGCTTACTTATTTAACTCTCATGGAAAGATTATGCTGATTGTAGTGGCCAAATTGAGCTCTAGTCAATAAACAAAACAGCGTGACATTTTCAACTAACTGCAGTCCAATATGCTAAAGTAGTACATTCAACAGATAATAAGGGCCTGATCCTATGAGGTTCTGAGTGCGCTCATGAGAAGAGCATAGCTCCTTTGAGAATCAGGCCTTAATTCTCAAAACTTCTATAGTTTTGCAACCTGCATATTCTTAATCTTTTGATGCCATATGAGGACCAGATGATACTCTCATTTACAGTGGAGTACATCATGAGTAAATATGCTGAAGCCACTGGAGTTACACTAGCGTCAATCCAGAGTAACTGAGAGAACAATCTGCCTTGAGGACCAGTCTCTGGACCAAATTTTCCCATGGAGTGGAGCACAATCATACATAAACCATTCATAAATTTAATACAATGGTCCCCAAAGTTACTGTATGAGGTTGCAATATCTGTCACATCTTTCCCATAAAGAAGCCAGAGTCCCTTCACCCCCCACCCCAGCATGATTCCAACTTGCTTGGCTCCTGTCTATGGCAGCCAGGCCCAGGCGGGGGGAGGGTGGGGGGGGGGCAGTGCTTGCTGCCAACACCCTGGCCAGGCTCTCTCAAGCAGCTGCTGTACTGCCTACAGTAGCATCCCAGAGCAGTCAAATTGAGCTGCGTGAGAAGCAGCTCCGTTCTGCAACTTCCGCTCCCCACCAAAGCCCAGCTGCTGGGGAGAGCAGCCAAGCATGCTGGGGTGGGAGGCACAGTGGGAGAAGGACAGAGTCCCCCTGCAGGGAATATGGGGCAGGGAGAGCGCAGCGGCCCTGAGCTGGCGCAGGGTTGGGGGAAGTTGCTGGGCAGAGGAGACATATGGGGTGATCACGTGTCCTCCTTTAGATTGTGTCCTTGCAATATGGGAAGTAACAAGTCATCTATGCTGGGTGGTGTGGCAGCCAATACCTTCTATAATTTTAAATTACAATAATTCACATAACAAAAACATTCTTCCCCAAAGCCCAGTTCCTTTCTCTGTCCCCATCCTGGGAAGTCAGGGCACAGTATAATCTCAGCTTCTCGGGGGAAGGAGGAAGAATATTGAACGCCTTGTGTTCCTCCTCCTGGGTCCCATGGATGTGACTTGACCCTCTTCTCCTGTTTGAGCTGGTGGCATTTGTCCTGGTCAGCAAGCTTCTGTCACTTCAGTGCTGGCTCCAGCTCCAGTCCTCTCTCCTGCACAATCATCCAATTCCACTCCAAACTCTACATCTCAGGATACCCCAATGACCGGTGATGGGATACTAGATGGGGATGCCTGAGTTACTACAGAGAATTCTTTCCCAGGCGTCTGGCTGGTGGGTCTTGCCAAAATACTCAGGGTCCAACTGATTGCCATATTTGGAATCGAGAAGGAATTTTCCCCTGGGTCAGATTGGCAGAGATCCTGGGTGTGTATGTGTGTTATGCCTTCCTCTGCAGCATGGGTCACGGGTCACTGTCAGGTTTAAACTAGTGTAAATGGTGGATTCTCTGAAACTTGAAGTCTTTAAACTATGATTTGAGGACTTCAATAACTTAGCCAGAGGTTAGGGATCTATTACAGGAGTGGGTGGGTGAGGTTCTGTGGCCTGCAATGTGCTGGAGGTCAGGCTAGATGATTATGATGGTCCCTTCTGGCCTTAAAGTCCATCTCTTGTCATCACTGCTACCTCTGCTGGACCATCTGTGGCACCATCTCCTCCATCCCTGCACACTCAGCAGGAGGAAAAGGGAGCTCTCCTGACCCCATCTGTGGGAGGTACCTAACCCGCCTCAAATCATCTGAGCACAGTGTGGCTACCACTTCCAATTTCTCCTGATTGGCAGCAAACAAATCTTTCTGCTCATACAAGTTCAACAGCTGCTCTTCCTTCAGTGGTCCCTAACTCATGTTCCGGTCTCCCTTTTCACTATTCTGTTCCCAAAAACACTACAAGACCCTTTTTTCTCTGTGCCTTTCCATCTATAATACCTATGTTCACTGCTGTTGACCCTTATGGCAGTCACATTGTCATAGATCCCATACACGTTGCCACCATATTGTCACGGTTTCAGGGTAACTGCACCTGTATTTCCCTCTGTGGTCCACTCCTAGAGTGCTCAGTCAGGTCTCAGGTCTGCAGCCATCACCAGTCTCTGGGCAGGGACCCTTGTCCCAATCCCTTCTGAGCAGGGATCATAAGGCTGCAGAGCCCCACTGCCATGCTCTGCGATATCTCCAGCAAGCCAGTCTATCTAACGACCAGTGCCCATGCATTGCTTTCTCTCCAAGGGCTATGAACAGTGTATTGCTGGCAGTTACAAGTTGCCACACAGATTTTTCTAAGCAAGCACAATTATTCTTAAGGTAAAAGCGTAACAGAGGAATAAACAGATTTAAACATACTCTAAACATGCCAGACATTGCCCCTCAGTCTTATGGGGCACTACTAGGCCAAAGTTCTTCCGACATATCAGTAGGATTGGGGCCTCTTGTTTACTGAATCAAAGAAGGCCCTGTATCAGTTCAAACTCAGAGGGCCTGTTCATACTCAGCCTTTTCATACCAAAAGTGCTTTCTTTTTTTGAGTCTCTGGAAAAACTCAATTTGAACCAGGCTAGGCAAACCTCTCCAGGGGGTAGTTCTTATATGGAGTTGTTTAGTCTCAGTGACTCACCTTAATCACCCCTCCACTATTTTTGGGTTCCTGGAAGTGCTATGGTAACCCTTCCCTATAAACTCTCATTTACACTGGAGTACATCAAGAGTAAGTCTGGTGAAGTCACTGAGTTGATCTGAATTGACACTAGTGTAACAGAGAACTATCTGCCTCACTGTCTCTGGACCAAGTTCTCCCATGGAATAGAACATAATTTATTCATAAATTTAATAAAATGGTTCACAAAGATACTTGGAATTGCAATATATTTCACAATCAGATCTGGGCATTACCTCTGCATAAGGCATTAGTCTGGTGTCCATACTTCCAAAAGGGTGTTGGCAAATTAGAAAGAGTTCAGAGAAGAGCTACAAGAATGATTTGGGGTCTGGAAAACTTGCCTTATAGTGAGACTAAAGAAGCTCACTCTATTAAGAGGTGACTTGATCACAGTCTAAGAGTACTTACATGCAGAAGGGATGTGTGATAGTAGATGGCTCTTTAAATGGGCGAAAAAGGCATAATGTGACCCCATAGTTCAAAGCTAAGGCTAGACAAATTCAGCCTAGAAATAAGGTGCAAATTTTTAACAGTGAGAGTAATTGACAATTGAAACAAATTACCTTGGATTCTTCATCACCTGAAGTTTTTAAATCAAGATTGAATGTCTTTTTACAAGATGCTATATTTCAAACAGGAATTGCTGGGTGACGTTCTTTGGCCTCTGTTATGGAGGTCAGAATGGATGATCATAATGGTCCCTTTCGGTTTTAAAAATCTATAAATCTATGTGCCAGTTTGGTAGCTGGACTGCTAACTGTCCAATATATTTGCAAACCCCATGTGTTGGGGTATCAAAACAAGGATTTATACTTAAAAACTGGTGCTTGTAACTTTAAAGACCAAAACTGATCTCTAGTTTGACCTGAAACTATTATTTTCAGATTCTTTCCACGTTAGAGTAAATCTGTTTTTGAAGTACCTGTGGCAGAAGTTTACTGTTTAAAAGGAGACATTTAAAGTTTACTTGCAGCCTGATGTTTAGAGGCAGCAGCCACTCAATTGTAAGTAGATGTAATATTTGATTTTTTAAAGTCACTGGCCTCTTTTTGTTGAGACCAGCTCCTGTGACTATTTCAAGGGTAGGAATGAGCATGGCCTTTCCCATTGCATCTTCTGCCTTTGATTTATCCATAGTATAGCAGCTTCTCTCAACGCAGATGATATTTTTGAGATCTTTACAGAACTATGAAATTGTCAAGGTTTAGATGCTAAAATTACTGCACAGGACAAGCAAAACACCATGCATTTATTCAGCCACTGAGATTCTATTTCTGCTAGTAGAGCTGGAAGCTCTCACAGCAAAATATAGCTGGGAAATATATTTTGGCTTGTATAAAAACATTCTTTGCTTCGTAAAATAAAAATAATGGAAAGCAGATCGAGATGCGGTAGTAATAACATGCTAATCAATTTTGTGCTACATTTCAAAGTTTCCTAAGAAATCTTTTTGCTCATGGTGCAAGGGACTCATTTGCACCGCAGTAAAATTGCTAAATGGATTATGCACTGTATGTTTTAGATAAAATTACTGGCTCTCTTTCTCCTCAGTTCTTTTGTTACTATTTTCTTCATTGCATACATCTATTTACTGCTTTATTTTAAGTCAATGTGCTGTTTTTGTTTGCTTGGTTGTCTCCTCAGTCATCTGGTGCAAAATTGTACCTGTTAAGTACAGCCAGTAGTAAGAAGCAGAGCCATCCCATACTGTCCTACAGGGCACACTGGGAGGCATTGAGTCTGTGGAACTTTGCTGATTTATACCAGTTGAGGATTTATTAAGATCCAGTGTAGTTTTCTCTAATACTCTCTGCAAATTTCACTAATTTGGCTCCTCCAAACTTCCAGGGTTCTACTGGACATCCATACACTCACTGGATTTATACAGATTTAGGGTACATATACATTGTGTTTTAAAACCTGTGGCAGCAAGCCTCGAAGCCCAGGTCTACAAACTCGGACTCATGTTATGGTGCTAAAAACAGCTGTGTAGATGTTTGGGCTCAGGCTGGAGCATGAACTCTGAAGCCTAGGGGGAAGGGTAGTCTTCAGAGCCTGATTTACAGCCTGAGTCACAATGTCATACTGCTGTTTTTAAAAGCCATAGCAAAAGGCCTGTAAGCCAGAGTCTGTAGACCTGGGCTCTGAGACTCACTGCTGATTCTCTCTACCAAACAAACAGAAAGAGATAAAGGGTCACAGGCTCCAGTCAGGGTCCATCTTCTTTCAAAAGAGCAGAAAACCCTTCTGTGCCAATAACATTAGGGCTTAAGACACATGCTTAAGAAATTCTAATTCCATCTAGCAAAGTTCAGTGATTCACATATAAACCAACCAGCACAGTACAGGTGAGATGTTCAAAAGTGCTCAGTATTAGCCTACCTTAGCTCCTATTAAAATCAATGGAATAACTCCAATTAATGCCAGCAGAGTTAGGCCAATGTTGAGAGCTTTTGAAAATCCCACCCTATACATTTATCCCAATGAGGCAATGCTATTGAGATGTTTGGAGTTCCTACTGGTTTATCTGTGACTATCAGATGGCACTAGAGTGAGTTACATATATTGTAGTGAATAATTTATTCAAGAAACTGCATCTCTTTTTCATTCATGCATTGTCCATGAACAGACCATGATTATATTGACTTTATTCATTATTTCACTGAATGTCATATTCTTCTACTATTATGAGGAGTAGCACCTTACTTTACCAGTAGCCCCTTTAATCTCAGTGAGAGTACTGGTACAACAAAGTACTACTTAGGGTGTGTAAGTGTGACAGAACAGAGCCCTAATTAATTTTGGCAAGTAATTCTTAGACTAAATGGTTGATGAGACTTCATTATGAGTATTCAATATTTGAGCTGTTTGGATTGGTCACTTAAATCATATAGTCTATTTTTGTTCCATAACTGGATGAGCATAACTTTTAGCAATAGATTTCCAGCGCAAAGGGTAACTGTTATATTGTCTTTAAGCACACCCCTGAGCGAGGGGTAATGCCTGACCTGCATGAACTCAGGAGTAGCCCTGGGAAACAATGTTACTAGAAACACTTCTCAGGGTCACTATGCCTCCCTACTTTCTCCTTACTCCTGAGAGGTAGTGATTTACTGTTAGCCTATACAGTGATTAAAGTAGACTGAAACAAGAGGGAGTCTATGAGGGAAGTCGAGTAAAACAACTAAGGAGAAGGTAGAGCTGTGGTCAAATACTGATTCCCCAAGTCAGGGAGAGGAGAAGTAGCTGCCATCTGATTTAGTTGTATATGGTGCGTTTCTCTCTCCCCCTGTAATAATGGTATGTAGAAAATTATAGAGCACTTCACATATTAAAAATGCAGTACAGCCATTACATAATTAATCTTGCAAGCACCCATGTGAATTTACAATATGTAAGTATTATCCCCCTTTTAAGATGGGAAAACTCAGCTATATCCCAAAGGCCTTCCTAAAAACAATGACTTAGATATTGGTGGTACAGCACCAGTGTAGGATTATGGAAAGGTATACCAGTCATTTACACACCAATATCTCACCAATAGTTTACACACAGGCTGGGATATTAGGACCTGTTTTAGTGTGACAGTTTTTCACATGAAAAAAGATACTAGTGACAAACAGAAAGGATCTTGGTTTTGTCCTATCATGGAGCACACCACTCACCACCAGACTGGTGCCTCCTCCTGGTACTCTGGGGATTAGCTTGAGGCTGACACTCCCTCCCTCCCATGGTTTACACACTGTCACTCTGTCTCTGCTGTTTGCCTGCAGCACCTCTTGCAGCCTCAGGAACTGCAGCATCCTCTTTGTGGTTTGGCCCTCCGGCCGTTTCACTGTCCATGTTCCCCCCTTCCAGGGGAGGTTTAGCTCCTCAATAATCCTAAGCAGTCTTGCTGCTCAATGCGTCTGTGCCACTTGCCCAGTGGCTGATAGGGGAACCCAGGCTTCCAGCCCAGGGACCCTCAGCCCAGCAGTCTAGGCCTTCTCTCTCTGGCCTCACTGCTCTATACCTGGGCTTCTTCCTACAACTGGTTCCCCTTCTCTTCCTGGGCCTACAGTTCCCAAAGCCGCCTTCCTCTTCCCAAGGAGTGATTGAAGTCTGCACTCATGGCTCCCTTTTCCCAGCAGCCTCTTTTGCTTCCAGCTTGTAGGCTTTATAGGCCTCACCTATTCCTGTCCAGCTGATCTGCCTTAATCAGATGCTTAATGGGTTAATTGGCCTAGCTGGCCTACATTAAATCCTGCAGGGTGAGTATGGGGTAGTCACCTCATTGCATGTGCTCAGTTTTCAAAGCCGGGAACAGTGGATAAGTCATGCATTTCCATGATGTAATCCTATCTTTTCATTTCACCACCATCATAGTTTGTTCACCTAAACAGCCATCTGTATGTGGAGTTATTGGATTGTAACATCTGGGTTCTTGGGTGTGCTGTGAGTATGTGTGCATTTTACACAGATCACCAGCTATGTGAGGATTTTAACATTTCTTATTTGGAAAGCTCCTATTTGCATATTTTATATATCCATCTAGTATGTTATATATTTTTGTATATAATACTTTAGTGTACAGATTGTAATATACAAAATGAGTCCATATATGATCTCATATGTTCAATATATAAATCATAAGTCATGTAGACAGTATTTGCATATAAATTATGAGTGGGATTTTCAAAAGCATTTGTATTGGACCAACTCTCCTACCATTGAACTCACTAGGAGTTTTACCATTGATTTCAAAGAGAGCAGAAATAGCCTGAGGCCTTGTCTACACTACAGTGTTTTGAGGTCAAACTCTGAGAACAGAAAAATTGTAATTATAAATAAATAAATACAACAATGCAAATTATTGTTTATTTATTTTTCATACAAGGATGGGTTTGCCATCCAGCCATGTTCTTCCCAAGAATCTTCTTTTCTGAAGACTTCTCCCGGAATTCTTGTCTGTCTTCTGGAAACTGAACTTCAGAGAGGGATTAAGGAAGTCATACCATCCTAGAATGCATCAAATTCTTCCCCCCACTTGTAGATGTTATTCTTGCAAGTATATTCTTCCCAAATAGAGACTTCCACGCTTATTTTTGAATACCGATACTTTCAACGCCATTTACATATTATCTATTAAACAAAAAAAATTGCTTAGAAATCTTAAAGGTAAAATACCTTTGGAAATTCACTTTCTGGTCATGCTGCCACACAATGAAGTGCAGTTGTAGTCATCAATTTGCTAATGTGCACTTGTCTGTCTGCCTTGTCACCATTAAATATATTAGTAACCTTTATTTCCCTTTGGAATGTCCTTTCAAGAAATACATGCTGTGCCTGGAGTGAAATAAATGTGTCACCTTTTAATTAAGTATTGGCAGATAAACCACTATCTTTCTGTTTCATCTGCCCAAGAAAAGATTAGAAGTGGGAAAATTCAAAACATATGTCTTGTCAAACCATGTGTCTATTTTGTCTATTTAGACTGTAAGCTCTTTGGGATAGAGACTGTCTACTACTGTATGTGTGTACAGTGCCTAGCAGAATAGGGGCCCATTCCTGGTTGGCCCTTAGGCATGACTGTAGTAAACATTACTATTAATAATTTGCTCCCTTCCTCTAACTATATAATTAATTTTGTTGTTTAGTTCCCATTATTTTATTATGAAAACTGAACGTTTTACCAGAAGTTGCTTTTCAGTTGTACTGTATATAGAGGGCTCCATGGTGCTAGCTGAGACACACTAGACCTCAGTTGTGCTCCAATGACCCTTGATTCCTCTGATATTTTAATATTTAGAGACTGATCTAAGACACTGCCCAAGTTGCTGTTGATGGGGGTGGTGGAGGTAGTGAGGAGGGGCTGCACACAGGGCATAGTTCCTGAAGGCATTGTGTTTGGGGTAGGCATAATGAGTGAAGTCTTGGCCTCATTTAAATGAATGGGAGTTTTGCCACTGACTACAATGGAGCCAGGATTTGGCCTAGTGACTAACAATGCTGGAGGAGCGCGCACTGCAGCGGTTTGTGCTTGCAAAGCACAGCATAAACTCCTCCTTCAAAGTCTAGTCCAACTCAGTTCTATTGGCTAGGGCCACAGGTGCTCAGGACACTGTCCCATTCTTGCTCTACACCTCACCATCACTTTTAGACTTTATAGTGCTGCCGATGGCACTACAGTCCTTCAGCAGTGGGAACGGAAGAAACAAGAGTGTGTCTACCTCCCTCTACAAGGATACAAGGGATTGGTGGGGGAAGCACCTGCTTCCTGCTTTTCTTGCCTACCCTATGCAAGGTTAGGAGAAATCTAGCCCTCAATTTATTTTAAAAATCTTGATATTGCATGTTTTCCCATTTATTTTTTTGTTGCCTCTGTGACAAGCTAGACACCCTAAGGGAAGAGTAGAAGGTTTAAACTCCAAAAATGAGCAGCTGAACTGCCAGATTGCATACTGTATTATTGTACTGTAAGGGGATAGCGAGTAAAGTGTTTTATGAAAGCTTGTCATGTTCTTATCTCCTGTATACAGACTGTGATTGTGCAGCTTTATATTTATGTATATAGAAAACTGAGTTCATAACCTGTACTACAAGTTCAACTATACCTCACAGCAGGGCGGGGCACCTCCCAAATCAGGTGTTTACACAAAAGCAGCTTCAATTTCCTAGCCCAGGAAAAGAGAATGATGGACCGTTAGAGTTAATGGGAAGACACTGAGACATCCCTGCAACCAGGTCAAGAGGTAATTTCCCCCACTGGGAATAACCATGAGTTACCATGGGGGGGGCAGGGGGGAGAAAGAAAAAAGACTTTTAAAACCTTTAAAAACTGAGGTTTTCCTTCAGAAGCTGAGGGACAGCCTCTGGGCAGGAAGCTGTCCATGACTGCTGTATCTCCCTCTATAGCTAGAGGGTACAGTTGGCAACTGGTCAAAGGCAATAGTATTAGAAAAGAGATTTTTATCTAATATTGAAGTGTAAAGCCTGAGACTGTATCTTTAGGTTTATTTTCTATGTAATTTGTACACTTTTGCTCTCCTTAGTATTTCATCTGTGGTTTTTTCGTCAATCTGTGTTTTCTTTTATTAAGTAAACTTTTGGTTTATTTTTATCCCAAGCAGGTCTCCTGTTCAAACTGTATGGAGTGTGTATGCTGAAGTGAATTGATAACTGTAGGGCTCCCCCCGGCTCTGCCCAGGCCCCACCCTGCTTCTTCCCACCCCTGCCCTGCCTCCTCCCCCCAGCACGCTGCACCCTCTTTCCTCTCCCCTTCTCCCCCCCGATACTGTGAAACAGCTATTTCGCGGCGGGCAGGGGGCGCTGCTAGGGGGGCTGCCAGTGGGTGCTCAGCAACCATCATTTTTTTCCTTTGGATGCTCCAGCCCCGGAGTGCCCACAGAGTCGGCGCCTATGGCTGGAAGGGTGGCCCTCTAATCCAGAGAGGCCCTCTAGTCCAGCCCCCTGCACTGAGGCAGGACCAAGTATACCCACACCATCTTTAACAAGTGTTTGTTCAATCTTTTCTTAAAAACCTCAAATGTTGGGGTTTCCACAGCCTCCCTTCGAAGCCTATTCCAGTGTTTAACCATCCTTATAGTTAGGAAGTTTTTTCTAATATCTAACCTAAATCTCCCTTGCTGCAGATTAAGTCCATTACTTCTTGTCCTACCCTCAGTGGACATAGAGAATAGTTATTCACCATCCTCTTTACAGTAGCCCTTAATATATTTGTTATCAGGTCCTCCCTCAGTCTTCTTTTCTCAAGACTAAACATGTTTTCTAAACCTTTTTCATTTGTGTTGTGCTCCTCTGGACTCCATCCAATTTGTCGATATCTTTCTTAAAGTGTGATGCTCATAATTGAACATGGTACTCCAGCTGAGGCTTCACCAGTGCTGAGTAGAGTGGGACAATTACCTCCTGTGTCTTATGTACAACATGGCTGTTAATAAACCCCATAATGATATTAGCCTTTTTAACAACTGCATCACATTGTTGATTCATTTACAATATCTGATCCACTATCGCCCCTCCTCCCCCATCCTTTTCCGCGATACTACCATCTAGACAATTATTAGTCATGTAGTAGCTGTGTCTTTGGTTTTTTTTTCTTCCTAAATGTAATACATTGCACTTGTCTTTATTGAATTTCATCTTGTTGATTTCAGACCCTTTCTCCAATTTGTCAAGGTCCTTTTGAATTCTAATCCTGTCCTCCAAAGTGCTAGCTATCCCTCCCAGCTTGGTGTCATCTGGAAATATCATAAGCATATTTTCCACTCTGTTATCCAGGTCATTAATGAAAACATTGAATAGTGTGGCAGTGAAGAACTTACTTGTAATAGATACATTGTTTAGTTGTAACAGATGTTGCTGATTAACTTAAACTTCTTCAAATGTCTCATTTCATCATGATACAAAAAAATAAACAAACTTTGCAGTAAATCACTGATATGGGAAGAGTAACCAGCTTTAGCTGCTAATCTAAAATAAACACGGTGTCTTATTTATTCTACACTGCCCAAAAGAGGGAAATGTGCAGGTTTGAGCACAGAGAGAAATGTCAGTGTGGTGTAGTTCTACGTGTGTTGAAATGGCATGGAATAATTACCATGGTTTAATGACTTACTTATCGGGATCCAAGCATCCTACATTTCCTTGTAAATACAAATCTCATTTACTCATAGCTTGGTAGCACCCAAAATGTGCTAGGTACTGTTCAAATATATAAAAACAACAATCTTTGTTTTCTGCCTTATCTTTTCAGACAAATGCCACCTTTCGTAAGATGTCTACACTTTGCTTGTTGTTTTTCTCCCTCTTTCTGACCCTGCAAACCTGACCCTCTTCCCATATTTACAGTGAGATGCCAAAGTCTGCCTACACTGCTATTACTGTCCCAATGCACCCTCCTGTCACCCTTAGGGCATAGATGTTACAGGTCTTGCTGAGTCCCCTCTAGCAGATCGCTACCAGTCTGCTGTCTTGAACCCAAACTTTGGATCGCACCTGTTTTCAAGCCACCTAGTTCTGAGCAGCATCCAGCATCCCACATTGTCTCTAGTTCTGGCCTCTCAGGCATGTTCCTGGGGTCTAGACTTCCTGTCTGGCCCTCTCCCTTAGGATGTGGGATTTTCCAGTCCAACTGTCCTCAGCCCTGAGACTAGTACTGGCCACCCTAAACCTTCCTCGTAACTTATGCAAGGCCTTCCCAGAGGTCCACCCTCATGGGGACTCCAGATCATAATTTAAATAAAGAACACAAACTTCACAAAGCATGTTCTGAAGCACCCCCCCCCCCCCACACACACTTTTAAAAATCACACTAGAGTTACAGAATAGACAACAAACACAATTGCAATTCCCTTCCTCAGAGTCCTCTCCATCCTTGAGAGTCGTATGACCTTAAGGAAGGCCAGGTACTTCCTGCTCCCATTCCTCCTTGTTGTGTCTTCTGCTTCTGGAGATAGTATAGCCCTCTGGCACAGAGAGCACATCTCTTGTTAAATAAGTCTGTGGTACCTTTTCCTACTTCTCTTCTTATGCTGGGATTTTCCATGCTTTAGCCCTCGAGTGAGACTACTAGCAGAGGACCCCATTGTGCTAGGCACTGTACACCCACAATGAAAATACAGTTCCTGACCCAAACTAACTGTATGCCAAGAACCACGCCTCTGCAATGTTTTACATATGGGAGGTTATCTGTGTGTGGCCTTATTTTAAAAGGTTTAATTATGTTGTAAGCTACAGTGGAAGTTTGGAAAACTGATCGAAAGACAATTTTAAGGTGAGTGCTATGAGAAAATAAGATGTCTTCAAAACTCTATAGACAGGAATTAACCACAATGAATATAACTGACTCATGGCAGTATTGAAGCTAAAAGGTAAACCTTTTATATGACACAAGAGAGTTCAGACACCAACAGAGCCTAAAGCCACGTCTACACTAGCGTATTACAGTGGCACAGCTGTACCGACGAAGCTGCAATGCTGTAAGGTCTCTTGTGTTGCCGCTCTATGCCGACCGGAGAGAGCTTTCCTGTTGATATAGGAAAACCATCTCAATGAGTGGCAGTAGCTTTGTTGGCAGGAGAAGCTCTCCCACCAACATAGTGCTGTGCACACAAGCGCTTATGTCGGCAAAACTTACGTTGCTCAAGGGTGTGGCTTTTTACGCCCCTGAGCAACATAAGTTTTGCCAACATAAATGGTAGTGTAGACATACCCTAAGTCAGTGTAAGTAGATTTTCCAAAATCTTAAATTTCAATATACTACTCAGTGAATGAATGCTCATGAGAGAACTTGAGTGTGATTAGGTAAATAAGTAAGAAGAAAATCATCAGCTCGGTGAAGCTCATTTGAAATGAATCATATGCCAGCACATAAACTAATTTTATTTTAATGTGAAAACAAACAAAAATTGTTGTGGAGAACTGCAGCTAGGTTTGAAAAAAGCAGCTTCTAATCCCATTATTTTAGCTCCCAACCCATATATTCCACATCCTTTCTATTTACTCTAGCTGCACAAAAATACTATTTTTTCTTTTCTCGGTTTGTGCTTTAGCCTTTGTTGTATTTCTTTAATCCTAGAATAATAGCTTCTAAACCATTTCACACAGAATGCAAGAAGATGAAGCTTTAATTGTTGTGAGATCCCCACTAGATATTGCTAATCCCTGATCAGATGCAAATCAGTGGTGGCACATGTTGATATTTTATTTTATCCATTGCAGCTATCTGCTTTTATTGTATATTTCTGTGTGCTATGGACAGACATTTAATTTACTCTAAACATGAAAGATGTAAGGAGACACAGGACCATACTCTGAGCCCTTTATTTACATTGGGAAGCAGTTCCTCACACGGGTAGTCTGTTTAAACTCAGTCTAAGTAAGGGAGTTCACAATTTGAACCAAGGCTATTTTCTAAGGACCAAATTCTATCACTTATGTTCACACTGAACCAGATCATCATTCCTCACTTTGTGATCTAGCAGGCAGTTTGTTGTGCTGCCCCTGGGAGGGAGATGGTAACTCCCTTCTTAGCTGCTCCAGGAAGAAGTAAATTGTGACAAATCTATAACTATTGTCGTGTATGTGCCTGCATAACTATGCCACCTAGACTTTTTGGGGGCAGAGTCATGTCTCCAGTCATTCTCCAAGCCCTCTCATCCCTTCTCACCCACCTGTCCTGGAGAGGAATACAGCAGCTCTGCACAGCCTGCTTCTCCTTGTAGGATGGAAGCAGTGGTATGGCACAGTGGTGCAAGGGAATAAGGGGATGTCTTACACCCTCTCTATGCTCTTACATGCGTGCACAAAGTGGGTTATTATTTGGCTCACTGATAGTCTTATAGGATGGGATTTTTAAAAGGGCCTAGGGGACTTTCAATGACAGATGAGTCCTTAATTCCCTTAAGTACTGTGACAAATATGGGGATTATGAATATTGATCTGTACCCAAAAATGTGCTTTATGCATAGGATTTCTGAGATATTGTGTTGCAATATCAGGGGGAGAAGACAGTTTCAGCACACTCCCCTGCAGTCACAAAAACTGTGATCATAAGTCATTAAGGTTGAATAGGTCTGACGGCTGAACAACGGAGAAACTATCTTAGGGGCATTCTCTAAGATGGCCTGGCTGACTGGGTGAAATCAATCTGAGACAAAAGGAAGACTTCATACCTATGACCTGTAATGAAAGTTATTCAGCAAAATGGCAATTGGGCTCAGGCATTTCAGAAAAGAGGGTTTTCTGAGGGCTTGTCTACACTTACTATGTTACAGCGCTGCAGCTGAGACCCTATAATGATTCAGTGTAGACATGACCTACGCTGACGGGAGGGGTTCTCCCACTGGCAGAAATAATCCACTTTCCTGAGAGGCAGCAGCTAGACTGACAGAAGAATTTTTCCATTGACCTAGTGCTATCTACACAGGGACTGAGTTTGGCTTAATGCCGTCACTCAAGGGGTGTGGATTTTTTCACACCCCGACCAACATAAACCAACCTAATTTTCTAGTGTACACCAGGCCTGAGAAGGGTAAGAAAACAAACACACTATCTGAAAGAAAAACTGGAACCAAGAGCTCCTTGGCTTCCTAAAATGGTGTAAGTTGAGTCTGTTCTTTTCCTGGAACTTAAGTGGGAAGTCCATCTAACTTAGCTTGTAATGAAGCGTAAGAGGGGATGAGACTAAACATGCATCTAAGTTTGCAGTTTTAAAATAATTTTCTCTAATGCATTGCTCCATTTGATAACAAACATACACGTTTTAATGAAGCTTTTGGAAACTGTATCACTTACCACAGCTACTGAAGGGAAGAAATATAGGTATTTAATCAGACCTGCATGGGAATAAACAGTTGACATAGATGGGTGATTGTAGAATGGAAGAATTGAAAAATTCTACCCAAGATAGGTAAGGTCATGAGGCCTAACACCTGAAGAGTGCACTCACTGAAACCACAAAGGGGACAGAGCTGCAATCAGCTCTGTAACTGTGACAAATCCTTTTTAAAGTCCCACCCTTACTTCTATGAGTAATCCCATAGAGCAAGTACTACTGAGCAACAGTTAGGATGACAGAATCAGGGCCAAAGTGAAGCTACACAACCTAAACCAATCACTTATATCTTTTTGAAATGTGTCCGTTTAAAAAAACCACAACCCACCCCCCAAACATTTGGAAAAGTGTTTATTAATTTGCATAACTTGTTGTACAAATAACTTGCCATGAGAGAAAAGTCAGGATTCTGGTTATTAGTAGAGCTAGTTGGTATTTTTGATTAAATGGGTTTTCATCAGAAAATGCTGATTTTTAAAACACAAAAAACTTTTCAAGGGAATGTACCAGTTTCAATTAAACTTTCATCAGGAAAGGCTTCTCAGGCCCAAAACCGAATTCCTGGTTACAACTAGAGAGAATTAAAAATAATGGCAAGTTTCTCCCACCCTTACTCTTGGTATCTTATTCAAAGCATAATGTAACTGATTTCAGCAGAACTATTCATGGAGTAAGGTTATACTCAGCATGAATATAGATGACAGAATCTGGCCCAATAACTGCTGAAAAATTAGCCCTTTTTTCTGTATACAAATGGTTTGCAGACTAATTCTGGTTTCTACACACATATTTGTTATTCATAAGTACTTGCTGAATAATTTATACAGAGAAATTTCACCCTGTGCACATCATTTGTTCTCTATTTATGGCATTTGACATGGTGTTTCTGTTCCCTGACTGTATGACTAAAACTTCTTAAATAGGACTGTAGCTCAAAGCACATGTTGACTAGTGAACATGCTTCCAGTACACATTTTCAAATGACAAATTATTGTGCTAAAATCCATGAAGCCTTTGTGATTCATTAACATTTTCACAAATACCCAGCCTGTCTAAATACTAATGGCAAATGAATAATAAAATCATAATAAATAATACCAATCTGAACACATTACTTTTATATGCAGAATATCCCTTAATTACTTTTGTATTATACAACCAGCTCTTGTTAAAGCATTTGTGAAACTGTTAGGGGTTGTTTCACAAATCCTGTAGAAAATATCAGCTCTTCTTCATATGTTAAGGGATTATTTACATGGGACACTGAAGAAAGTTAATCAGAACTAACTAAAGGTTTGAATTTAAAGTGGATTAGTGAAACCACTTTAATTCTGAATAAGAGAGTCCAGACAGGGGTTTAAAGTGGCTTTAATTCAGGGTAGTTTAATTCACCAACTGCCCATATCCAAGAGGGTGGGGTTAAAGCCTTAAACTTGTATGGATTTCAGTAGCAGCAGCTCCAATTTGAGCCCCATTTCTGCAGAGCTCATTGCATGATCAGGGCCTTACAAAATATTTCATCTATGCAGTTGATACATTTAACAAATAGGTGTGCTTTTTAATGTTTCTACATCAGTATGTGACTGAATTAAATTTGCAGAAGCTTTTGATATATGACAGCAGGCAGGAGTGAGCAGGTGCTTGGGCTATTTTTTTTTGGATAATATTTTTGTAGCTGGTAAGATATTATGGGCATGCTGGGGAGAAAAAAAGAGAGTGAGAGAGTGTCTTTATGTCCATCAGAAAATTTTGAGCACACAAGTGTGTAATGGACTGGTTTCATTGCATTTCTGTCTGTTTACGTGAAAATGTACCAGCTGGAAAAATTAAAGCAGCATGATTCACACATTCAAAAGGTCACTGATCTAAAAACCTAGGCCCCGAGAAAAATTACCAGCTGAAATCTAAAATCCTTCCAAACATTCTAAACTACTAAGGACATAATTAATTTGAATGTAATGTGAGAAGCAGGCAGACAGCTACCCTGTGATGTCATTTTCATTATAGCAAACATAGCTAAGGAGATTGTGCGGAGCAAAAGAGAAGATAAAGGGGCTTAATCACTCTGTGGGAGGGGATATATGCAGGTAATGTTTCATGTGTCAAGAGCCAAAAAGAACCCCATTTTAAGGGATTTTAATATATATTATCATTTAAAAATAATATGTATAACAAAGAGATTTCAGAATTATATGTACATTAAGGACCATAAACTAACAACATCTGTCAATAAAAAAACAACAAAGCTAACAGGTAAAAACAGTTTGCCCTTCACACCGCTATTAGAAAGAATTTTGAAAGGAAACAAAAACATCCAGCTTTGTCGGACGTTGAACCTTCTTGTCACGGCATAATGCCTAACAAGAAAGAAATAATGAAGTGTATGCATGAGGCAGGAAGGAAAATGTGGAGCATGTACTTTTGATTGTCAGAACCTTCAAAGATGGGCCACGAGCTGTTTTGGTTCAAAACAGGTTTGTTAATTTTTTGTGACAGAATCTGTTTGCATGAGTATGCAGAAGGCTTTATTCAGTAGGCTGATTTTATAGCCGCTGAAAATCTACTCAAAATGTTCATCAAAAGCTATGATAGAAAAAACGTTCTATCTGTAAGCTGTTTCACTGCTGCTTCACAAAGATACAGAGATCAAACTCACATCAAGTATGATCTCAAGTACAGGTAATCCCCAATTTTACTAAGTCTCAGTGGATCTGTGTGAACCCATCCCCTTTGTGTGTGAGCACCTTCGATGTGAAATCAATTAACAACAGCAAAGTCCCTGGTGGGCTTCATGGAGTCTCTTTATGGGTAATATAAACTTCTGCTTGGGTTTGGGTTATGTTTTTGGTTGGTTGGTTGGTTGGTTTTTTTTAAGTGGGAGGGAGAGCAGCATGTAGAAGGGGCTGTCAGTGTTGCGAGTACTATTTTTGTTATGGAGGAGGAACTTTGTCAGAGCATAAAGTTTTGCAGCATTTACTAATGGTGGATAGACTCCAGATTTATCCAGTCTCCTCTGGAAGTTCCTTCTTGACTGAGATAGTGGATATCCAGAATCTGTGTAAAATCAGAGGTTAGATCAGGTGGTGAATCATTGCATCATAAGACAGTGCCACCTATTAGCGCGAGGCTGGGCAACAGATCGTTGCATCAGGAGGCAGAGTCAGGCTGCTGAAAGACAGGTAGTACAGTGGAGCAGAAACTGAATGGAGCAGTGTTGCTAGTTGATCGAAGGCAAAATTTAGTGACTGCTTCAGTGAGGCTGTGGTGGATAATGTTGTGTCAGGGGGGACTTTCAAGGCTTTCATTAATCTGAAACTGTGTTATCCGAGATTCAGATAATCAAGGTTTACCTGTACTTTTATGGTGTGAGTGAAATCATAAGCATAGACCTAGTCAGGTCCTGACCCACAAATTCAACTATTATGAAAAAGCACGTGTATTTTGTTATTGCTTTAAAATATGCAAATTTAGCCATTACTGGCCCATATAATATATATTGTCTGAAAGATATTCCAAAAAGTAATAGATTTTTAATGTATATACCACAAAATAAATAAAGCTATTGCTTTTGTGTTTTCATTACTAACTACAGTTACCATACCATATGGGGTTGGTGGGAAAGCAATTATTCTTCTAGGATACTTCAGTTTTAACAAAATAAATACCTGTCATAAGTGGATGCCTTTTTTTGAACCATTTTTCCAGATTAGATAGTTCATTATATAGGGATTTTTACATATACTACAATATGAAATATTAATTGCAGCCTTGCAAAAATTCTATTCACACACATTTTTATTTGTTTGTTTTCATTATCATGATAAATGTGAGACAGCGGATTATGTTCCTTAGGGTGACAATTTTTATGACAATTTTGCAAGGTTAGTTATGATCCTTTACTTTCAGAGGCGGCTTCTGTATTTTATTTTATTTACAAGTAAACTAGTAGCATATAGTTTAGAGCCCAGGCAACAATATTTAGACCATTCATTTAAGGTTTAGGGCCTGATTCTCCTCACACTTACCTTGTTGTATGGCAGTACTCATTCCATTGAACTCAATATAGTTACACCATCGTAAAAGTGGTGTGACTTCAGTGAGGCCAGAATTTCACCCATTGACTTATGTGGAGTTACTCTTGATTTACAAAAGTGTCAGTGTGGAAAAGAAAGGTCCTTAGGGTCAAATTTGGCTCACCAATTATTATTGATAATTTATTATTTCACATTTTTGTATAGTATTATAGATTTGCATGGTGACTAGCTGAAAGAAAAAGACATGGTCCCTACTCCAGGGGTTTACAGTTTTGATATACACTGAGTGTGTATTCAAAACACATCAACAGCTCTCTGGATAGTTGATAATTCATCCTGTTGTTAACTCCATTGCCTGCAATGCACTTACAGCAGGAATTAATAATTGGTGCTTTGACCAGTGTGGATCTGACAGCTATGAAGCTAGCTAGCTATATGGTTTTGTTGTAGTTTAGTTCCAAGGTAAATGGCTGGATCTGAAATGCTAACAAAGGAAAAACATTGTTGGTTATCAGTCTACCCCATAAACACCACATTTTGATACATGGGAAGTTAGGAGGGATCCACTGGTCCTTGCTAGCTCCTCCCCAACCTGCCCATACCATGCCTCTTTGGCCCTATTGTGCAGAGTCAGACTGTGAGGAAAGCAGGAAGATTGTCTCTTCTGTGCATGTGCTACAAATCCTGCTTCCCCCATGCAAGGAGAACAGAACAGCCCCACACCAGTTCTGCTGTGTCTAGGTCCGTTCAGAACCATGGATGAAAGAGTGATTTGGCCTCTGGAGAATAAAAAGAGTGCCCGGTGGCGGAAGAAAAGACTTATCATTCTTTGCCCCCAATGATCTTTTTTTCTTCTTGTCTCAAGCTTCAGCTGTGTATAGTACATAGTTGAATCAGGATTTTAAGGAAAGACTTTCATACTGAAGGAAACAGTCAAAAATATCATAATGGAAACTTAAATCCATCCCCCTTTCACACAGCGTTTTGAACGGTTCTGTGCACACCTTGAAATCGACTATTTTTGAGGTTTAGTTACTTTTTCATATTGTTCAGGTGTTTATAGGGCTCTCTATTTTCTTGGTTTGGCCTTGAAGAACTCTGCATCCTGCCTGGGAATGAAACATTTCCAGAAATTTTGAAGGCTTTTTTGAGGGGGAAAGCAACCCAGAAATGTTGGGAAAAAATTGAAATATCTGCAATAGCTGCTTTCTTATCAAAACTAAGCTTTATTTTCTTCAAGAATGAGAAATGTATTATGTGTAAGTTAGTTAGCACATAGATAGTACTGGTAGATATACAGTATTTATGAAGTATAAATTCGTTACTTTGAATAATGACAAATACACCTAGTATGAGAGAGAAGTATCTTAGTGTATAGTTCTAAGTGTACTTTTTGTGTCCGTTGACATCTCTCTCAAGTAGGGAAAAAAATTAAATGTTGAAAATAGAAAGCATCAATATTGTTGACTTGTAAACAGAAAGGAAGGTTATATCTGTCAGGTTCAGAAATAAAATGTAAATGGAGACCTGATATTGTAATACAGATACAGAAGAGACTTATATTTCTAAAAAAAAATGCTCAGAAAATGAACTTCCCTATACATATTCATTATAATATAATTAACACAGCACAAGAGTAAATTTAGGTATAATCAAGACTTTTTAATAGTGCATTATCTCATTTGTACAGTAGGTGTCATAATGGTAGAAAAACTAGCTATCCTACAAACAAATATAAGTTAAAAGGTTTAGTTACCAATATAATATTGGAAATGGTAGCACAGCTCAAGTTTTTACTTGTGACTTCTCTAATGGGAAAGTGTGCCTGAAAGATCCACAGTTTTAGATTCTGAACTTTCACGATGATCTTCATGTACTCCATTAAGCTGAAGATTTGCACAAATTGAAACAAGCTTCTCAATTCTTACACATGTGAGCCTGTTTCTTGATTTTGTGGGTATATTTACAAATATTGACCAGTTTCTTTCACATGCTGCAGAAGCCAGAAGAATCTGAGGCAGAGGAGAATCAAGTGGAGTCAGAGGCTGTGTTGTAAAAGGCCTTCCCACCATGTTGTAAGAGCAGCATGCTTGGCAGATTCCGAGATTTCACACCTGGCCCAAATTCCTGAAGAGGTTCTGCATAATTGAAAGAACTTTTCCAACATCTAGTCCTAAATGTGTTGCTTTTGTTTTGTAATCCAGTCAAATGCTGTTATGTAACAATGCTATCATCACTAACGTTACTACCTTTGAAACTTGAATCCAAGAGGTTTGCAGTAACATGACTTGGTCTGCAGGAAAATTCTTCCCATGTACGAGTAAAGTCCTTCACTTTTACTTCTTCCTGTGAATGGAGATGCACTTAGATTCTCAAAAACAGTTGCCTTTCTCTTGGCCATAAGTAAAGCTAATATTTAGTCATGGGTATTTTTAGTTAAAGTCATGGACAGGTCACAGACAAACAAATATTCACGGTCCACAACTTGTCCGTGACTTTTACTATAAATACTCCTGACTAAAACTTAGCAGCTCATGAGGCCCGATACACTGCTGCTTTGGGGTGCCCTGGGGGCCAACGGCTAGCCCCGACACTGGCAGCAGGGGCTGACTGCCCCCAGACGCCCGCTGCTCTAAGGGCCACTGCTCCGAAGGCCTCTAGGGCAGCCCCTGGGGCTGCTGCTGCTCCGGGACCACTGCTGCTCCGGCAGCCTACCTGTTCAGGTGGACCCAGGGCCAGCTGCCTGGAGCCACTCCCACAGCAGTCAGTGCAGCTGGCGCCAGGGTCCACCACCCCAGCAGCTGTCTGAGTGGCTGGCCACTGCCACAGCAGTCGCCGGTGCGACTGGCCCCGGGACTGGCCCAGTGGAACTTGCGGTCATTCGCACCAGCAGCTGCGGAAGTAACGGAGGTCCTGAAAAGTCCCGGAATCCATGACTTCCATGACCTCTGTTTGACAGACTTGCAGCCTTAGCTACAAGTTGAGAAATATCTGAAAAAGTCCTTTGTCTGATTTGCATACAGTGATTGCAGAAGCAATTGGCTTTAGAATATTCAGCGTGCTCTGAGGTGAACCCAGAAGATCTCCTCATCAAGTGCAGTGTGTGATATACTTTTAACTACTTTAAGATCTTCAATGATCACTGTTTCTTGAAGAGCTTCTATGTTTTTTAATAAACTTTCAATTGACTTCACCGCTCTTCCCCCTCTTGTTTTTCTAGAAAGGTTCATTGTTACCATGTCTCAGTCCCAGTGTCTCAGCCCTCTGTAGCAGGAAACCAGGGCCCATATTTTCAGAACAGTGTGCACAAAATGTGTGTGCATAATTTGAATTCACCACTGCTGTGACTATTGTAACCATGCAATCATGGTTACTATGAGAATAATGATTTAGATTTTTAGCTGGTTGTGTATTCCCCTGAATGTGCACGTAATTACATGTATGCATTTTAGCACATATAATTCTGAAAATATAGGCCATATTCTCCTGCATGTACTTCACCTATGACCTTTCTGTTCCTATTTATATTTGACTCCTGTGGAAAGGAACTTGTTGTTATAATTGGCTTTGAAGCACAAAATGTCTGCTCATCTAATGAAAGGTATCACATGTTCACATTATTTTTCTTGTCTGCTTTTTCTTAAGCATTAATACAGCTACGTACATTTTCTTCTCATGCAGAAAAAAGGAAGGAATGTAGTCTGTGCCGATTCAGTTTAATAGGGAAGGGGTACTTGTGGCACCTTAGAGACTAACAAATTTATTTGCGCATAAGGTGCCACAAGTCCTCCTTTTCTTTTTGCAGATACAGACTAACACGGCTGCTACTCTGGAACCTGTCAGTTTAATAGGAGTTTGTAGTGAAATGCAGATATTGCCTGTTGCACATGCTACAGATTCATTCTGATTTGCAAAGATTAAAGTGGAAACTTCTGATCAACATGAGTACTCAAAGTAAACTGGGAAAGTACTTTATGATCTGCAAAGAGATCCCTTTTCCTCTTCTGTGATTCCAGGGAGTGACATGTCTTTGCCACTAGCATACCACTGCTGTTACCAGCAGCCAGTGTCTTGTGTTGATCCTAATGAATGGCGACACATATTGTTAATTATTCTGACATAAATTCTCTCTGCCCTTTTTCTTTCAGGCAGATATTCTGTGTAGTTTTACCAAAGTGCCAACCAAATACGCATGCTGTGTTGTTTTTTTCAAAGACCGTTGCTGGAATATCAGCTGCAATTAAATACATATTGAAAACTGACCTTCTAATAGGAACTTGATTTCAACCCTAAACTATAATAGTATGAGCACATCATAATTATCCGAGGATAGCCTTTTGATGTGAGATCTGACAACAGTCAATAAAAGTGTCACATTAAAAATCAGCTTGTAAAAACAGGAGTGGTATCATAATGATAAGAATACATACCAGACAAATTACTTCATTTGATTAAATGAGGACACAGATGAAGTCAAAACAAAAAAACATTTCAGAAGGAGAGAGAGAACAGTAAAAGGAGGTAGTGGGAGGTCTTCTGGCTGTTAGTGTTGATCAAACAATTTTAATCAGCAACCCATCTCCCTTGGCAATGAGATCTGAAAATCCCTTGGCTGTGTGAAAAATTATTAGGAAAAAGTATTTCCAGCAGGGCTATTTTAGGAAGTTTAATGTAAAATGATGGTTCTCCACTTTCTCACTGAGAGGAGCATAATGATTCTGAAGATAATAATAGATTTCTTTTCTTGTTAAAACTCTCAGCATGGTGCTGGAAGATGTGCTAGAACACTCTGATGGGAAAAGAGGATGACCCTATGAGTGGAGCATGTAACCACTCCCATCGTACTGCCTTGTGCATGCTTGCTTGTTCTCCCCATTCTCCAAACATGCAGCTTACGTTACTAACTTGGAGGAAGAGTTTAAATTAAAGAAAGAGTTTTTCTTTAAACTACCGTACCAAATAATATCCCCTTTGGTGTTTACTATTGATTTATGGGTTACGAATGCACACCTCTGAACTACAACAAAACATTTCTGAGTAAATCTTACAAGAGAAGACAAATTGTGGTCCATATATAGTTTTCCTTTTAACAGATTCCTTTTGCATTCTGTAAACCTAAAAATAAGCGGACTGAATTTCAGTGCTGAGTTATTAACAGTGCACAGTGTAATAATATAGCTTTATCAGTCTGATGGTTTGACAGCAGTGTTCTAAGTACAGCTGGATGGATAACGGATTTGTTGGTTCATTGGCAATTACGAAAAACTGGAAAAAAATGTGTCAAACTGAAAACAATTTAAAAAAATCAGTGAATGGGAAAATAAAAAAATAGGTCAGACTAAAAGTTTCATTTTGGTTTTGAGCATTTTTTAAAGTTCTGAAAATTTTAAATAAAATTGAAGGAAATTTCAAAAGAAAAAAGTTTTTGAACAAAAAAATCTAAACATGTCACTTTTTAAAATAATGAAACAAAATGTTTTGGTTTTTTTCTGACTCCCCCACCACAAACAGACAATTTAGTCACATGACATGAACAGCTGACATGAATTCACAAAATGGTTCAGTGTTGCCAAATTTGCATTTTCACCAGAAAAAAAAAATGTGGAAGAAAATTTTGCCCTGTTCTAGTTTTAAGTTCCATAGTGGAATTCTAGATTTTTTTGAAGGTTTCCTATTGTTGCCCTCTGTCATGCTATATGGAATCATAGCCTGTCTTAAAAAGGAGGCATTTAGTAAAGAGAATAGCTACAGCTACAAACAATCAGGCTTCCACACAAACTTGAGTTCCAGCTCTGTCTATCTTTTTCTTGCCAGTGACCAGCTCCTGTCTGGGACATGTTATAGCACACAGCTAGTGAATAAATAATATACTGCCACTAAACATATCATTATGTCCTGGGCCCTGAGTCACCAAAGCAATTACATATGTGCTTAAATCTATCTGCATTCAGGAAGGGTGTTTAAGCACATATTTAACTTTACACATTTGCTTAAATCTGGTTTACTTCAAGTGCCTTTCCTGAATAGGTGGCAAAGAGTCCTGTGGCACCTTATAGGCTAACAGACGTATTGGAGCATAAGCTTTCGGGGGTGAATACCCACTTCATCGGATGCATGGTTGGCTTTCCTGAGTGAGTGCCCTGTTCTTAAAAACAGAACAAAAAACTTGGGTGCAATATGCTTGACTTAGATTGTTTTTCTAAATCTAACTAGAATACACACTTCAACTATTTGCAAGACAATTTTTTAAAAAAAGTTGCATGAGATTGTATGTACCTCAACTAATGTGACTGAAAACAAAGAACTGTTCCTCTTTTCTTCTCACTTGCTGATTGCCATTCATAATCACTTGGAAAAGTGAAGACTACGCACAAAAACGGAGATTTGGACAACAGCACTATTTCAATAATGCTGGAACAACAACATATTTATTTCTATTCTATTTATCCCTTTGTGTTTATGGCTTTTCGGTTTAAGTTTTTTAGATAACATTTTTTGGAAATAGTGAGTCTGAAAAATGAGTCTGAAGAGCTACTTGTGGTATGTGGACACCTCATCTTTGCTGCTAGTGACAAGCTTCGTGATTGGGAAAACAAAATTTCTGTTTTGCAAAAAGTGTCAAGGTTTTGAAATGTATTTGCATTCTGATGTGGAATGAAAATGAGACCTTTTGAATTTTTTTTTTTTATGAAAAACGTGAGAGAGTCCCCCATAGCCTGGTGGTCAGAACATTCCCCTGGGTCTTTTGCATCCTGAGTGAATGCCCTAACCACAAGGCTATTGGCTAATCTGAGGAGAGTCTCTCTATATTGACTTCAGTCGAGCTATGGCACTTCACACCAGCCCAGGCTCCTTACTTTCCTAGGATAATATACATTCACCCCTTCCTTACTTCACAAGAGGAACATGTTTTATTTTCCTTTGCTTTAGCTTAGTTTGAATGGAAGCAGAGTCCCCTGGCTTTTTGACTTTTCCTTTGGATGCTTCTAGATTTATGACAGACAAAATGAGTCAGACTATTCCTCACAGCTCTAAGCGTCTTATAAAGGTCAGTGTATTGTTGTGAAAACATGCTCCAAAGAAGATACATGTGACATTTTATACTATTGATCTGTTTAGAATAGCATTGGTAGCATGGCTGCCTGGAGTGCTTTGATTTCCTTGATCACCCATTTTTAATGCTACTGGTTTTGAGGCAGCAAGGGAAGCCTCCTGTGTCTTTGATGACTTTCTATCCTTTACCCTGTTCTATGCAGCCCTCCTCCCACACAACATCACTGAATAAGAGCTCACTCCTGGAAGGTGCTAAGCTCTCTGGCCCTGACACAGTACTCTTAAGTACATGCTTAACTTTAAGCATGTACCTTGTCCCATTCACTTCATCACTAGGATCACTTGCAGGATCAAACAACGTGTCCCTATGTTACTATACATCACACACTCACCTACTACAGAGAGATGTTGGATTGGAGAAAATCTGAAAATTAAACATTCACAGATTTGAAAACTCATTTTTGCCAACAATACATGTGCTTAAAAGCAATATGTTTGTAAGAATTACATTAGCAATGTTATCCAAATCATATAAGAGACAAATTGATTTCACAGCCATAATATTTCATCCTGGTGACCAGTGATGGAGATGAAACTGAATGCAAGAATACAAAATCAAACTGACATCTTAGGAGCAGATTCGCTCAGTTATACCATCAATGGAACTACTCCAGATTTATTCCAGTGTAACTGAAAGCAGCCCTTTGTGAACTAATCATCTATACATACACACTGGGGGTCAGATGCTGCATTCCTTGAACCTTAACTTCCATGATAATTCTGAGTGCACAGTATTCTGTCGTTATTTTGACATCAATATTTGAAATAAATATTCCAATGAAGGTAGCTGATCAGTCAGAAAATTTAGAGCAATATTCTGAACATGAGTAGGAAACATATTGAAATTCTGAACATCAGTCGATGTAACCATCTAACCCAGTAAGATACTCTCCTAGTATTTCAAACAATAGTGGATGCAAATTTTAGAAGCCTACTGGACAGAAAGTACAGTATGTTTGATTAAATGGGTAGAGTAGCTCAAAGTAAACCATTCTTCAAATTCAAAGATATACTCTTTTTTTGTATTTTTGGATGCCTTTTTTCACAGAAAGTAGAAGTTCCAAAACACTGCTGTTCCATAAAAAGCTGTTTTATTTCTGGCCAAATAGGAAGGTAGTACTGGAAACCTTCTGAAAAATCTCCTCCTTACAAGCTTCCCAAGCCAAGGGTCTGATCCAACTCCTGTTAAAGTCAATGGAAAAGCTCCCATTAACTTCAATGGGAGCTGGATCAAGGGTCAACTTTTTAGATCCAAGACTGTCTGATAAGCATCCTAACTTTAGGATCCACACCTTACTAAGAATATTGAGATAATCAGAGGTTTATGCATACGTCAAGGTTCCTTCCCCACTCTGAACTCTAGGGTACAGATGTGGGGACCTGCATGAAAACCCCCTAAGCTTATTTTTACCAGCTTAGGTTAAAACTTTCCCAAGGTACAAACTATTTTACCTTTTTCCCCTTGGACTTTATTGCTGCCACCACCAAGCATCTAACAAATATATAACCAGGAAAGAGCCCGCTTGGAAACGTCTTTCCCCCAAAAATCCTCCCAAACCCTACACCCCCTTTCCTGGGGAAGGCTTGAGAAAAATCCTCACCAATTTGCATAGGTGAACACAGACCCAAACCCTTGGATCTTAAGAACAATGAAAAAGCAATCAGGTTTTTAAAAGAAGAATTTTAATTGAAGAAAAAAAGTAAAAGAATCACCTCTGTAAAATCAGGATGGTAAATACCTTACAGGGTAATCAGATTCAAAACAGAGAATCCCTCTAGGCAAAACCTTAAGTTACAAAAAGGCACAAAAACAGGAATATACATTCCATTCAGCACAGCTTATTTTATCAGTCATTTCAACAAAACAGAATCTAACGCATATCTAGCTAGATTACTTACTAAGTTCTAAGACTCCATTCCTTTTCTGTTCCTGGCAAAAGCATCACACAGACAGAGAGAACCTTTTTTTCTCCCTCCCCCCTCCAGCTTTGAAAGTATCTTGTCTCCTCATTGGTCATTTTGGTCAGGTGCCAGCAAGGTTATCCTAGCTTCTTAACCCTTTACAGGTGAAAGGGTTTTTCCTCTGGCCAGGAGGGATTTAAAGGTGTTTGCCCTTCCCTTTATATTTATGACAGCATAGCATTAGTAATGTTTCCCATCTTAACACCCAGGTTGGGAGACCATTCAGCCTCCTTGCCAAACAGACCACTATGCCACTCTGAGCATTTTTCAGTTAATTTTTGTTCTTCAGTACTTTCCTATGTCAGATGGAAGACAGCATATAGGTCTTGAGGCTGAAATGCCATGGTAACTTTCAGCTTGGACTTACCCCTTTTATTTATTTTCCACTTCTCCCCAGAGAAAAATTTGGTTTGTTTAAAATACCATTTAATTTTGCAGTGCAGTTGTGTTAATTTCATCGGCTCTCATTTCCTCTACAGATATACCTGCCACAGCAAGAGTAAAAGCACTCAGAAGCAGATATGTTCCCAGGAAGATAGGCAGCCCAGGGTGAGCTCAAGAGTCCTAAAATGACTATGGAGTGCAAAAGAGGAAGATGCCTTCCGGAATGGTTGAAGGGTCCACAGCTACTCCACAGAGGCTACTCATGTGTGATTTCATAAACGTTACTGAATTTATACCGGGGATCAATGTAGCTAAAAGTTTATGAATTCATTAGGTCAAATCTGTCTTCAACCACATTGATCCAGTCTTATTGACTTCAGCATATTAGAGGCCAACAAACTACAGATGATGCTTTTAGTATGTGCCTTCTACCTGGTGTGATACAAATTCCTATCTTTGGTGGTCACTCAGTAACAGACCTAAAAGTGGCAATTCTTCAACAAAAAAACTTCAAAAACAGACTCCAACATGAAGGTGCAGAATTGGAATTAATTTGCAAACTGGATACCATCAGATTAGGCCTGAATAGAGACTGGGAGTGGTTGGGTCATTACAAAACCTAGACTTAATTTCCCCAATACTAATTTCTCCCTACTGTTACTCACGCCTTCTTGTCAACTGTCTGTAATGGGCCACTTGCTTACCACTTCAAAAGTTATTTTTCCTCCCTTGGTATCCTGCTGTTAATTGATTTATCTCGTTAGACAGACCTAACACTTGATAAAGCAACCACCATCCTTTCATGTATTTATACCTGCTCCTGTATTTTCACTCCATGCATCTGATGAAGTGGGTTCTAACCCATGAAAGCTTATGCCCAAAAGATTTGTTAGTCTCTACAGTGCCACAAGGACTCCTCGTTATTTTTGCTGATATAGACTAACTCTGCTACCACTCTGAAACCTGTCTGATTAGTAGTGTCAGAATTGAAAGGAAACATGGAGAAATTTCCTTGACCATAACAAAGTTCAGTGTTCTCTCTGGATATTGCTAAACCATTCTCAGACAAATTTTGTCCCTAGCTCTGCTGCCTCTTAAATTTGCTGCTACCACCAGCCTTTTCTTGCCCATTATATATATTATATATACATACACACACACACATGCAAATTTATCTAGTTGTGATTGGTTGCTGCAGAACAACTTGCAAAATTATTAGACATGGTTTTAGTCAATTGTGGTTTATTGCACAGAGGCTTATGCAGAGGCCTCTTATGGCCTGTACATGGCTAAAGCAGAGTATCGAGGCTGAACAGGGCAGAGAATCCCTTACGGTACTATTAATACTATTTGTTGGCTACTTGTTTCTTATGCAAGATCCTTTCCTCTTCTTCTGCACAGAGTCAATGGATTGTAACCAATATTAAATGCTAATTTAGTTCTGTTGCATGAGATCTCCACCTCAGAATAGCAGCCACATGGTAGTGGAATTTGGGAAAAAGAGGAATCTGAACTTCCAGACAAAATAATACAAGGGGTAAAGCTCCTCCATGCCACTCACTAAAGGTCAGTTGTAGACAGTTGAAGCTGCCAGAGGCACAGCGTCTCTGAAAAGCGGGTCTTAGATGTCTCAGGTTAGGCTCTTAGAAATAGAGGAACTCTAAATTAGGCCTCAGCTTTCACTCATGTTGTGCCTACCCTGTGTCAAAAATCTGATACCAAAATTTGTTCCAAGATGCTGAGTGACTTTTGAAGTGGTAAGTGCCCTCCACTTCTACTGACTTCAGTGGGCATGGAGAGAGCTCAGTAACATGCATTAGGCATCTCATAGGATCTGACCCTTAATGAACAGGACCTCAAGGGTTTCATTCTCTAATACTGGAGAATTAGGACTTGTCGATGCACGAGCACAGGGATGCCTATATTGCCCCAACATGGTGCCTGCACTGAAGAAATTCTGCCCTAGGCTGCTGTGGGCTGTTGATGGCCCCTGTATACATATAGGGATGATATGGTGATGGGTGAAGAGAAGAATCCCTTCCTAGTCACCATCATTAGATGTTGGCAGCAGTACAGCTAGAATGAGAAGTCATTTCACCCCTAATGCAGAGTGGTTTGTACGTACACAGTTTCCCCAGTGCAAATCATACTGCAGTAGTCACAACTGAAGGAAAAGCTTCTCCCCTTGTGGGAGGTTAAATTTCTGAATATGATCAAAGGATACAGCACTCAGGAAGATCCGCCACAATATAAGATTCTTGATTACTAAAACATGACCGTGCCAATTATGGAACTGATTTTACTTCTTATTTTGGATCTGATCCTGTAAGGTGCTGAGCTCCTATGATTCCCACCAGGGTCAATAGGTAGTGAGGGCTCTCAGCTTCTTTGAACATTGAATGCTTTATTTGTAAGATTAGGAATCTCTAGAATGTATACATGAAGAGCTTGTCCATAACATTATGCATCTTTAATGCTACTTACTGCTGGTGCACATCACCTCCTTTAGTGGCACAGGTGAGGGATTAGCTCTGAAAGTCCATTCTCATCACCTAGCTGTGGAAGAGTATGTGAAGTTCTCGGGGATGGGGGAAGGCAATGGAAGATACATACCATAGTCTGCCCTTTATAGAACAGTTCTTCCATATCAAGAGGACTTTTGTGGACAGCAACAGAAAATGAAAGGCGGCTAAAGCTAATGTGTGTATGGACAGCAGACATGAAGGTTGCTATATAGTTCAGTGTTGAACTAGTGGAAAAGAGAGCGCCTGGGGGAAAACATGGAAACTATATAGCATCCAAATGAACAAATGGACAGCAGGTCATGTTTCAATGCGTGGTAGCAAAGGAAAGGAAAACAATATCATTTGCTATTATATTACCAATGTCTAGCCCTTTGTGTTTTATAAAGTTTCCTTTCTAATATAATTTACTCAACCATCTCTTGAAACAAAATATTTGTGTCTTTGCTGTTTGATTTGTGCAAGACTATCTTAAAAAGGTCGACTGGTTTTCTTCTGTCACTGTAGTTCATAATAAGAGTACCATTCTATGATAAATCCCCTTACATTATTGCATCAGCCTCTATAGCCATTCTGTTCCACAAAATGAAGGGGTCAAAAATGTCAAGCCTTTCTCTCCCTCTGCTACTTATCTCAGTATTGATTTTAAATAGTTCTTTTGTTCCCAACAGAGAGAATTATTTTAGAGGAGAACATTGGGGTTGCATTGGAAGCTTATTCTGTTTTCTCTCCACAATGATTTCTCAAGCAGAAAGGAACATCAGAGTGTTCCATGTATTTTAGACAGTGAGTTAATTATTGTGGTTAATTTAGGCCACAATCCTGCAAATAGAAAAGGGAGGACTTGTGGCACCTTAGAGACTTTTCTTTTTGCAGATACAGACTAACATGGCTGCTACTCTGAATCCTGCAAATGACTATGAATGACTTCAATAAGGTTCTGAGTGGTTGCAGGCATCCACCCAAGTGTAGTCACCTTTTGTGCCCTTTTTTTATACTAATAGTACTGAATACAGATCTCTGTTAACCCCTGATGAAAACATGATTATCTTCAGGTTCCTCAAAATGGTTCTTAAAAACCTCAAGGCAACACCTTTGATTAGTGACCAGCCTGAAAGTACCATTTAACCTTAAGATTCCCAATTATATACACAAATGATTTTTTGATATCTAACAAAAAGCATTTAAAGTTATAGGGATGTCAGAAATTAACAATGCAATCTGAAAACCTCAGAAACAGAGGATTTTTTCCCCCCACTATGAATTTTCAAAGCTTGTCCAAAAACCTCCACCCATAAGCAAACCATGGAATTCTGGAGGGTTTTATTAATAAATGGTGATCGGTTTTAGCAGTTTAAAACACTTGAAATGTATTCAATGCATTTGCTTTGAGTTTTGATGGTACCTGCTTTGTGTGAAATCTTCAGAACAAAAAATACAACCCACTGAGTTGTCAGTATAAGGATGGTAGCTGAAACTGTGTGTGTGGATGTATATGGAGAAGTAGCGGTACAGAAGGAACAGAAAGATATATAGTTTGCGTATGAGAGTGAGAAAACTAAGCAGAATTTTCTTCTTCTTGCAAGTCTCTTTTTAAGTTTGTGATCTGGATAAAGAAATGTGCCCTCCAAGAAGTAATTAATATCTTTCATTAATATCACACACCAGAAAGAGACAGTAATTTTGTTTTAAATTCTCTGCTAGAAGATAAATTAGCATGATTGAACTGAGAAGCCTGAGAGCCATAATTCACATTCTTTATTCAGGTAATTATTTAAATTGTAGAAAGGCGATGGAGGAGGGACATACATTTTTAATATATTGTAGAATAATCATGTGTCAGAAAAATATGCAAAACTTGGTAAGAAAAGAAATACCTGTGAATTAACAATTCAAAGCTCTTCTTCCTTTAAAGGTTAAAAACACTGAACACAATCTGTAGGCTATAATGAAGCATTCTAAGAAATACTGGCAAAAGGTGGGTGGAAAATTTCAGATCCTTGTTTATATTTTTTCCTCTTGAAAGGTTTAAGACAGTTTTACACTCACCATCCAAATAAAAGTCATGCCAAAATGTTTCTAACTATGTCAGATGCTCTATACTGTAGTTTCATATTTATGCCATTCTCCTCATCTTGCTGAGCGGCTTAAATGAACTAGACTCTAGAACAGAAGAGTCTTCTTGTTAAATGTATGTAACTCCAATTTTTGTCACAAGGACCTGGCTTTGCTACAGAACCCATGGAAGAGCCCATACAGTGTAATGGACATTTTAGTTCTTTGGGCTTTCCCTTGCTATCCTGTCTCCCCTGCCCCTACTCTGACCTCCCACCCGCAATTGTATCACCCCCCTGGGATATACCTTAGGTACTTCTGTGGCCCTGCCATCATAGGATCCAAGTACCTTGCAATCTTTAAATGTATTTATCCTCACAAAACCCCTATGAGGTAGGGAAGTGCTATCTCCATTTTACTGACGGGGAAGCAAGGCAGAGAGGGTAAGGGCTCATTTACACAGTGTGACAATGTGCACTATGGATGTGTGATTTCTAAATATACTAATGTGTTACACGTTAATTGGTCTGTGTAGACCCTGCTGGTGTACTGTTTGAACGTAGGGAACCTTTAGTGCTTGCCAGCAGGGTCTGCAAGGACAATTAATGAGCAATGTTAGTGCACTTTAGAAATCACTGCCCTATGGTGTGCATTGCTGCAGCATGTAGTCAAGCCCCCAGTGACTTGCCCAAGGTCACAAGTTGATTGTGATGAAGCAGGGACTGAGCCCTGGACAATCTTTCTTGTCTTTGTATGTTGAGTCTTTCAGATTATGCTCTGTGGGGCAGGGACTGTCATTTTCTAAACATTTGTTCAGTGCTTAGTACAATAGGCCCCTGACTGTGTTGGCTTCTATATGCTACCACCCTATACATGTGGAATAATAATAATAATTAATGTGTAAAAATGAACGTGTATATTAAAGGGAGAACATATCCCTAGATATTCTTGTGGGAGTAATAAAGGAGATATTCTAGGAAAGAATATACATTATTTAGGATGTACCAATTTTCTAAGGAATGAAAAATATAAAGTAAAGCTTAGAAAGGCTTTCTGCTACAGGTACAGAATTTTCTGTGTAACCTGGGATTGCACATAAAGAGTACAGGAGGATGAGCTTTTGAAGATCATTTTAGTTTAAGTGTTAGCCTTTCCTGCCAATTTTTCTGTTTTTTTCCTCAACAATTGTATTCACTTTAAAATAAAACAAGAAAACAATTCCCTTTCCCCATTATCTCCTTCAGGAGAAACTAACATTGCTGAAGGCAGCAGTGTGGGTGAGTTACACAGCAGTAAATTTGCCCATGTTCCTCATTATCAGGACATAATTTAGTATTTTATATTTGTGATAGTGTCCTGTATCCAGGTCCTCAA
This sequence comes from Chelonia mydas, assembly GCF_015237465.2. NCBI lineage: Eukaryota > Metazoa > Chordata > Testudines > Cheloniidae > Chelonia > Chelonia mydas. Next base: position 61,684,821 of record NC_057852.1, read on the forward strand.
GCTTTGGCAAAGTGTAAAACAATTAGCGGTGCACTCAGCTTATTCTGCTTTCATTCTCTCCAGCTAAGCAGTGTTACTATTCTGTGGTATAAGTGAGAAATTAGAACCAGTCCCTAGCAAATAATTAGACAGTTGGGAAATGCTGTGCATGAAGAGAAAGTTCTTTCCTAATCCCTGCAGGTAAACAGCATGAGATAGGATTACCATTATCACCTCTTGCATAGATACCAATTTCATAGTAATCACAAGACCATTCAGCCCATTTAACGTTCTGCCATAGTATCTGGCTCAACGACTACCTGAAACAGTGAATTCCCAAGGGGCCATTCCCCAGTTGGGAATCACTGTCATGTAGCCTAACTCCAGCCAGTCCCCTTAAATCTGGGAGGCAGATTCTCACTTAAAAAAAGAGGGGGAAATAGCCAAAATTAGAGAAATCATTCCAAAAATATGTTTAACATGATAATGCTAATCTTTCCATAACACCACCACAGTATGTTCACAATAAAATAGGCATTGAGCACCTCGTTTCCAGCGTTCAACACCTATTGATGTGCTCACTACCTCTTTTTAAAAAAGCTTAAGTATGAATTTAGGAGCCCATATGTAGGCACTCAGGTTTGAAAATTGTGTCCTAAACTGTTAATATAGATAAGATGGCTTTCATCTGCCGCTTCTATGGTTCCTATAGTACCATAACTTTAAAACTGTTATGATTCCCCCTCCCTTCCCCAGACCTATTAGAAACATCCGATCCTAGGATGATATGCAACATGTACAGTTTCAGGGGTATTGTTGGGGGAATGTTGAAAATTAGGCTTATAATGAGAAGGTAGTTTCTTCCTTGACTACAGAGTGGATACTGCCATTCATAATCAGAACGCTTATTTCTTACCAAAGCTGACATAAGGCCTTAAAGTCCAGGGTCTTGATGTGTACTAGAGGAAATGGCAACAAAGCACATTGGTCTCTCAGTCTAAGACTCTGTTGGTTAACTCTGTTATTCTTCTAGCTTCAGAGGGTCTGCTCACATAAGAAAGGGCTGCAGGATCAGGCTCACAGTTTAGTAAAGCATCTATACAAAAATAGGGTTATACTCTGTAATATAGTAACACTGGACTCTTCTTTAATGCCCGTAAGAACTGAATTTATTATAATTATGACAGGCAAATAAGCCTCTGTAATTCCCATCTCTGAATTCCTCAGTGCACTGTCCTCCTGGTGTCTATAACATATAAACTCTTTGCAGTCTCATTGTGTATATTGTACAGCGCCGAGCATGTCAGCATTGACCAAATAAAAAATCCCTCTGCTATTTTAGAGTAACATATATTTCAAGAAATTGGTTTCTTTGCCTCATGAAAACATAATACAGGTTTAAAGACAGCTGTCTCTACTTAGAATCTCAAAAAACTCAGCCAAAAACTAGAACACCTCAAAACATTGAGAGCGAAAGTGTGAGGCCAGGAATAGGTGTGGGACTAGCACTGCAGTAAGTTTCATAAGCTTTCTTTCTGCCTCTGCTCAGTGGAATCTACAGAAAAGGCTGTGTACCATAGTGCTGGACTCTTAAGGAGCCTACACAAGTGCTAAGCAATGATATTGTTGGTCTAAGTCCATTGACCATCTTGGGTCTTTGCCTGCTGGAGGCGGGGATGGGATGTAGTGCATGCAAAGGTAAATTGAAGCAACTGATGAGGTAGTTCCAGTGAATTTTGCTAAGAGCATCATTATACACAGGTCATTGCTGGGTCAAAGTAGAAACTTAACCATGCCCATTTAAAAAAAAAATTTTTTAGTCAGGAGTAACATTGACCTTGAACACTAAAAACTTCCCCTCAGACAAAACTGGCAGTTGCACGCCACAGATGACAGGAGAGCAAGAAAAGATAACTCCCTGCAGGGAGTCAATGCGGTAGAGGAGAGTGCAAAGGGGCTATACAAAACTTATGAGAGTGAATCATGGCATCCCTTCTGAATGGGATATCCTTGCCTAATTATGCTAATGAAAGAATGGTCTTGCTGCGCAGGGAAAATCAAACCCAAACTATTAATGAATCTCTCAGAGAGAGGAGATATGAGATATGAAAACTAGGGGCAACCACAAAGTTTAGGATTTGGCGGGGATATTTTCTTCATCTGAGTGATCCTAGTTAAAAATGGCAAAGCAATTACTGAGCTATACTGAACCAATAAGCAAAAACTGATAGTGATAAGCAGCCTTTGGCTACATAGTGCTTTTGTTTCATATTATTTCATGTGTCATTATGCAGATCAGAAAGAAAGATGTGATCAAAAGCAGTGATGAATCCAAAAGTAATAGAAGGGAATTAATTTAACCTCCTGCTTCAGTGTTTCTGAAGTGAATAGTTTCCAGTAATAAAAATGAGGAAAGAATAAGCCAGGAAATGTATATGTATAGGGAGGAAAGTAAATGCATAGATATGCCCTCCATCATGAGGATCACTTGGGAGGTACAGTCTGCTTTATGCAATAAAGAAATCCTATAGACAGTTAACCATAGGTTGAATTCTTGGGGCACGATTTTTGCTCTTAGTTTTACATCTGTGTAACTCCATGGAAGTCATTAGAGCTATTTTTCATTTACACCAGAGCAGGATTATCATAGAATCATAGATTAGGGTTGGAAGAGACCTCAGGAGGTCACCTAGTCCAGCCTTCTGTTTAGAATTACACTCCTAACCTTTACTTCTTTTAATTGGCCATATACTAGTGCTCTCAAACCACCATTAAGTTCATTAGCTAAAGCCAGGCCATTGTTTAAAGGTCTGTGATTAGTTTCTTTTAGTGTTGGTAAAGTGTATGGGCAAGAAGCTGGGAAACAGAGCTCCATGTGAGCGGGTACTATTCTTAAAACTATGCTGTCAGTTTTGCACTTCTTTTCCCTACCTTGTTTGCTATATGGCAAGGGAAATCTAAATGGTTTCTCCATGTTTATGAATTCCCAATGTATATTAACATTCAGTGCACTAAACTGGAAAACGCCAAGTGCTATTTTAAAATTTTTGCTAGTCTTTTTCAGATGCATTCTGCTTCATATTTGGATCTTTTCTTGCAGACCAGGTATTCCCAGACAGTGTTGCTAAGACAACAGGGTGAATCATTTACTTAATTTAGTAAGGTTTTGAAAGCTTTTGAATATAAATAGCTATAGCCTATTTATATTAAAAATAGCTGTTCCTGGTGTTTTGTCTCTTTTGTTTTAAGGCAAAAAAAAGTCACTGTTATGTATCTTTATCTTAAGGGAATGTTTTCTGTAGAGATTTCTCTAACATATTGACATTAATGTTTAGTGTATTTTTTTCATGGTGGTGGGTTTAAAACAAAGCTTTGCATTTGTGCTATAAAAGGATCTAATTCATCGTTGAGAAAGAAATGTTGTAGTGTTAGGAATCAATAAGGGCATGTTCTTTATCTGCACTGCTGAGAATGGTTGCAGCTCTTAAGGATCACATGGGAACAGATTATAGTTTGGGTCAGTAGTTCACAATAAAAGTCTCCCATGATACTCTGGTGTTCTTAGATAAACAGAAGTCTGGATGTGAAGACCAATTGTGTGATGACAATGAGTGGAAAGAGTGCAGTGAGAAAGAGGTTAAATGCCCCTGACTCCATGGTCTTGAACAACTGATAGGAAATGCAACTATGCAGTGTTGCTGTAGCCCTATTGATCCCAGGATATTAGAGAGACAAGGTGGATGAGGTAATATCTTTTATTGGACCAATTTTTTTGGTGAGAGAGACAAGTTTCTGAGCTATATAGAGTTCTTTTTCAGGTCTGGGAAAAGTTCCACCTTGTATTTAGCTGTGAAGCTCAGAGTACCTTTCCCAGACCTGAAGAAGAGCTCTGTGTGGCTCGAAAGCTTGTCTCTCTCACCAATAAGAGACATTACCTCACCCACCTTGTCTCAGGAAATGGAACAGACATTCACCTTCAGGATTCTTTTGGACTCCATGCAATAGCTAATGCCCATGTGAGATTTCTGGGGGAGTGCCAAGGAATCAAGCCCACTGTGAAGTTTGCTAGAAGTAGAAATGGGACCAGGAACTATAGAAATATTAGCTCTTTGAACACAGACATTGGTGACTGGTGCTATAGCTAGGATAGAGATTTAGTTAACCATGCTCCGGGTGAACAGAAATCCTGTCACAATGTGAGATCGTGTATATGAAGGTACATTGAGCAAGTGGAATTGTGTGTATTCTGGGTTGTCTGTATAAAGAACCATTACTAATCGGAGGGAACAACCAAGTAGTCAAAGCATCAGTCTGGAATGGATATTCCTGGCTCTCTCTATTCTCTCAGTTGTCCTCAATTTCTATTCTCTAATTTCTCTTCACATTTATACTACTAAATTCTCTCAGCAAATACATGGGAGAGAATTTGAAGTAAACAGTTTCTCAGGATTTACAGCATCATTACTGAATTGGTCTGAATTATTCTGAAAAGAAAAGAGTAGGTGACAAGAGTCCATGAAAGGCATGAGCTCAATAACCCTGTTGCTGTTTGCTAACTGCACCTTATAGACAAGTTATTGAGGAGGAGGGGCACAAGATAATCCCTCTCCCAGTTGGAGTAACTCAGAACAACTTTCTTCCAGTATCACATCACCTTCTTTTCCCTATTGTTTCTCTCTTTACTTCTGCTGTAACTTCTCAGCAAACACTGGGGATGGGGGAAAGGCCATGTATTCTTGCCCAAAGTGGATTTTGTCAAATTTGTGTATCTTTAAGCACGTGAGTAGCCCCATTGATTTCAATAGGACCATTCACAGGCTTCAAGTTATGCATATGCCAAAGTACCTTGCTGAATTGGAGGCTTTTTCTGTATATGCAAACAGTTGTTTCTACTTCACACAAGTTTAATGTGGCTCCTATTGACTCACAGGATGGATCTGACAAATCACAGGTCTTGGACCTGGACCTGCAGGTCCCCAGGCAGTGCTCAGACCATAGCTGCTACCTGGTAGCTCATTAGAGCCAAGAGCTAGAGGAATTCTAGCTCACCAAGGACTCTGCCAAGAAGCTCCTGGTTCAGGGAGACGTTTGGCCCCACTGATTGGCCCGGATGCACTAATGAAGCCAGAAAGAGACACAAGAAGTTGTCTGAGCAATTAGGTGAAGCCCTGGCTGGTTGCCACTTGGACCCTGCCTACTTGTCTGACTCCTGAGCCCTGACAGTTCCTGCCCTCCTTATCCCAAATGTCCATTTGCCCTCCCCCCACCTCCACTTCCTGCTTTCCTGCCTCGGTCCCTGCTCCTGTGTCCTACCCCTGGCTACCGACTCTCACTCTTGGCTTTACCTCTGACTCAGACTCTGGCTTGACCCCAGACTTGTCCTGACTCTGACACTGGCGTCAACCCTTTGCTTGACTCTTGACTCTGGGTCAGTTTCCTGGATCTAGACTAACCATTAGGTATGACTGCCCACATTCCGGTCCTTATAATGGTTCTCTTATGACTCATTTGGTAGGATCCTGGTTCAAATCTCAACTACAGCAATATGCATGACAAACACAAAACAGTTACTGGATGGTGCACACTAATTGGAAACTACTTCCAATGAAGTCAATGGCAAGACACCCACTGAAATTACTGGGAGCAAGACTAGTATCAAATATGCTCATGTATCCTGCCACCAATTGGCAGATATATGTTAAGCCTTATCTATATTAGCAAGCATCGTAAGCAAGGGCTTAAACTTTATAGATTAAGGCAATGCCATGCAAATACATAGTCTATCAGCATCCAAAAGCATAAATGGTATCCAAAGATAGTGACTGTCAGTGTGGGAAAGAAAAATAAATAATAATACAGCTCGAAAGCTTGTTGTCTAACTCCCCACTAAGAGATATTACCTCACCCACCTTGTCTCTAACAACATATAGAAGACTTCAATTCATTTGAAAGAACACTGTTTGGAAGATGAATAATCTTTGCAGAAGAAGATAAATGTGTGTTTCTTTATAGCCTGGCATGTTAAGAATCATTTGCTGTGTCCATTATAAAACCTCTTTTTCAAGGTGATTTTTAACTATTGTAAACTGTTGCAATTTGCCATTGGGCTGAAGCCAGGAGTTTAAGTTGTCAGTTCAGAGGAAGACTGGGCTTTTCCTGAAAACAAAATTGGTTAACAATATCACATTTTGGGGGTATGTCAAAAATAATTTATGGCTCCTTTAGATTTTTTTTAATCTGTTTGTGCTGTTAAATCCTGAAATTCTGAAGACTCTCGAGCCAGATTTAATAAAAGTAAGACCAGCTATCAGGCTGTGGAACACAACAACGATGCAACTATCATTTTTCACAGTTGCTGTGGCCTTGCTCTGGTTTCACTGCAAACAGACTGGGTCTTTCAAAATCTGGCCTATGGGTCAGATTCCAGATTAGATGGGTTCTCTGCAGTGAGTTGCCATCAAAGGCTGAGGAATGGAATCCTGTGTCTATCAAATCAAGTAGTACTAGGAGAGCATCTACAGCCAAAACTCCAGCTTAGGACTTCAAAGCACCTGCACCCTCTGCACTTGAAAGTAGAGGTTGACATTTAAAGCTAGGCAAGTTTTTTGGCAAATAGTTTATTCACTGAAAAATGCTATTTCAGTCAATTGGAAGCTAGCTTCACAAAATGCTGTGAGGAAGAGCAGCTCTCTTGAAACATTCAGCCCAGTGGTTAGGATACAATGCTTGTGGAGCGTAAGAGAGCCCAGTTCAATTTTTCTCTCTACCTGATTAAGAGGAGGGATTTGAACTTGGCTCTCCCAAAGGGCAGGAAAATGTCCTAGCTACTGAGCTATGAGACATTCTAGGATGTGCCTGTCTCAGTTTGTCCTGTTGAAGCTGATCTAATTTATTGATAAATAATTAGTTGTTGGAGCAGGGATTTGAATGTAGGAGAGTGCCTGTTGTAATAGTTGGGCTTAGAAATTAACCTGAATTGTGAGCTCAGTTGTGAAGTGAGTGAAAGTTCATAAAGTGTCACAATAATCTATAACAACAAATTTGATGGAAAAAAGGTGCAAAAGGAAGACAGAAGAATTGAATTAATCCAAACAAAAAGGTCCTCTGATATAAAGCAAGGATTGTGTTAAGACCAGGCCTGGTAACCAAGAAAAGTGTGGGACTGGAAATCAGTGGAAAATTGTGGTGTCAGAAGTAAGCCTAATTGGTAAACAAAATAATTTTGGGGTACCAGAGACTTTGTGGGGAAAATATGGACAGATGGATCTGAACACTGGCTGATTGAAAGACAAAAAGAAGGGGAAGAAATGAGCTTCCCCATCATGGCCGCTACTCCCACTGTCCCCTAACCGTCTTCATCCTAATCCTGAGAAGTGTCCTGACCAGGCCAGAGAGAGGGACCCATATGCCACTACCACTTCCATGGCTCCAGCTAAATCCTGAACGCTGTTTGGGATGAGTCTCTCTTTCTCCCACCCCACTGGTGTGTCCTTTTCCTTCCCTACCTTGTTTCTTCTCTTTAATATCCTTCTCCTTTTTCCTTCTGTCTAAGAGTCTGTCTTAGCCAGCCAAGAATATATATTTTGCAACACTGCTGTAAGCCTATGACGAGAAAAGGTAGCTCAATTCAATGCCCTAAACAGCCTAATGCTGGTACAACTTTATCAGGTCTTCGAATGACTGATAAAACCACCTGCTGTGTTTCTCCAACGGCAAGGTTGCAAGTGAAAGTCAACACCAGAGACAGAAACTGCATCTTTTTTCCTTCCTTCCCCACCCCGATTTTTTTTTAAAAACAGCAGCAGCAACAGCTCCAGCCAATTTCAACTAATTCTCTTGTCCCCACAAAAGACAGTTATTGCCATCTAAGAAACTGTCAGACAAGGGGGTTTCCTTCTAAAGACTCTCTCCAGCTAAAGGGAACAAGGGGTTTTGTTAAAATGTAAGTCTTAAGACTTTAAATTTCAAATGATTTAACTGTTTTTCCTTCTTTTCTTTCTGTATTTTTATTAAAAGGTTAAAATGTATAATCTATTTGCCACAGCGCTAAGCAGGCTGAGGCGTCAGTATACCAAATCCCAAACCTTGTTTAAAACTGTTTATTGTAGGACAGTTGTGAGGTCTATTAACAACTTTGACTCTTTGAGCCCATTTATCCCATCTAATTTAATGCAGCATGATTTAACCACCAGGCTAGAGAGTCATTTGCACTTTTTCCTGGTCCAATAATTATTCATTGTCATAATGAATTACTATGAAATGCCACTATGAATGACAAGGGGGGAAAACAAGAGACTCCTTTGAGGAACAAAACTGAGTTGCTCCGAGAGCTGATGTCATCCTGCCGTACTGACAGCTGCAGATCATGGCTGAAACACCCTTATCTACCTCCTCGTGGTTAACTTAGAGAAGCAGAGAGAGGAAAGAAAATGGTGACTGCAGAGCACAGGACTCTGAGGCGGGGGAGCCCTTTTCAGAACCCTTGATGGGACCTAGACATGGTCATATTAAGTCAGTATCAATCTGTCTGTGCATATCAATCTACAGTGGGTGGGAATGGGATCTATATGAGTGGTGGATTGATGAGCACTGTAAGTCATTTACAGATCAAGTTTCTCAAAGGGCTCAAATATTCTGATATTTCATCCCCTCAGTAGGGTTACAGTGAGTAGACTAAGGTCAAAAATGATATTAGATCATGCTTGATATTAGGGAAGCTCCATTGCCCATCAGTATCCAGGATGCAATGAGTTCATTGCAGTCTTCACATGGATGGATTGGGATGGTCCCCCCACGTCATCTCAGTTTCATTTAATTCCTTCTTTAAGGACTATGCAGTCCAGACACAATCTAATTAATTGCCTAGAATGATTCCAAAGACATAATGTAACAGATTCTGTCTTTTCAAGGGCCTCTCTCTAAAAAGGTTTCTCTCTAAAAAGTTACACATAAAACAGCATCCAGATGGAGGTCCCCAGTTCAGTTTCTGACTTGTATTACATCCCCTGTGTAATACATTAAAAAAAAATCTATTAAAAAAACCAAATACCATCAGTGAAATTTAATTTAGCACTGCTAAAGATCAAATGAGCTGCAAAAACAAAGGGAATTCATGGTAAAAACTGCCATTTTTCATTTAATGAATCCTGGGGTCCCACAAAGTATAGAATAAAAATGAGAATCACTATCAAGATGAGGAATACAATAGAGAAATTAAAGCATTAAAAACGAAGTTTACTGAACAATAAGGGTCACATTTTCAACTGGCCTCTAAAAATGCGCATGCAGCATTTACTGGCATATCCATTTGTGCAGACAAAATCCTAAATCATGCTTGCAAAATGGGTACTTTGAATTTAACTGCCCATTTTTAACATATATATACCTGCTTTATGCACATAATTGTGGATGTTTTGTGCAATCAAACAAATACATATGCTGAGAATTTGATTCTAAAGAAAATTCACAGTTAGAGTTGGAATTCTAGGCTACATATTTGGCCTTCCCAAACTCAGCTTGTGAATGGCAAAGGTATCAGAAGAGAGCATGATGTCGTGTTGTGTGACAGTATCACCAATAAGCACAGTGGGGAGTGAATTTAGCACTTAGTGCCAACTCGATACTTCGGCCTTAACTCTGAACTTCCCCGCTTTGGTACATATAAGTCAGACCCTTAATATTACTTTTAATACTGTCTTTTCTAGGTCAATATAAGTTAAATTAGGAGTACAAGGCTAAAATGTTCAGAGCTCATAAATCAGTAGCTTAGTTAATGGATTGGTTCCAAATATCTGGATAACAGCAGGCAGTTCAGCTTAGATATGCATTTCATCTGGCTCCTGTCCATGATGCCTTTGTAGAACAGCATACTATATAGTAGAAGCACTGACCTTTTGCAGCCTGTGACTGATTCAGTGCATAGTCTTCAAGACTAAACATTGGTGCCAAGATACAATTGTAACTGGTGCTTCTGGAATGCATACAAGTAATACTTTACAGTAACTGAACATTTTAATGTGCTTTAGCTGAGCCTCTCAGGTACAAAAATCTGATTAGCAGCGCAAAGAAGTTGTATGGTCTTGAATTCCATTAAACAGAAATTCTGGGTGGGATTTTCAAAAGGGGCTAAGAAAGTTAGGGAAAGTCAACGAGTGCCTAATTCTTAGTCCCCTTAGAAAATCCCAGTGTCTGGTCTTTGTCATCACTTCCTTATCTTCACAAAACCTAACATCCCATTTCCTAACATGTTTACCTGTGAAAGGTGTCCCACAAAGATGTCTTCACATCGGCTAAGCATGTTCAAAGAGAACAATGATCTGACAGATTCAGATAGTCAGATTATAAGGTCAGAAGGGACCATTATGATCACCTACTCTAACAAACAAGGGAAGGTTCTCACAGGATGATTGACAGCACTACCCCCCAGTGAAACATCAATGTACTTTTAAAGTTATGAACTTTCTCACGCAAACTTTTTTGGATTGCGACATGTAGCTTCTGCAGCCTTGCTTAGGCTTCTACTACATGCAAATCAGATTTCTTTTTTTAAATTCTGGTTATGCAAACAATAATAAAATATGTGCCTGTAAAAAGATAAACAGTCATCTGCTTCATTATAGAATGTGTAAAAGGAGTTCCTAGTAAAACTCTGCTTATGATCTTACTGTTCTTGAATGCCAGATGTTATATTAAAATACCAAGAGAAGGAATGCGTAACTCTGCTACCTGAGAATTATATTGGTTATCATGGGATCCTTCTCATTCTGGCCCTGATCTAGCAAAGCACTTAAGCGTATGCTTAGCTTTAGGCACGTGTAACGTATTGTAGGTAACTGAGGTCAATGGGACTACATACATAGTAAAAAAGTAAGCTAGTGCTTTGCTGGATCAGGGGGCAACATGGAAGCCAATTTGTTAACTGCTGAACAGTTTCCTGCCAGTATTTTAGAATTCAAGATCTGACTGATGCTTTCCCCCTACCTTCTCTAAACGTCTCAGGTTTACGGATCCATTAGTAACAGCATCTGGTTAATGGAGAAAAAGCAACTTCTGGAGGAAAACAAAGACACTGATCTAAGTTATTTATTTTCCTTCTAACTTTGAAGACCACTAATGAGTCAAGCTTTGTGCCCAGTAAAGGGGAAATCTTAATGTTCATTTAAAAATGAATGAGTGTCTAGCCCTCTTCTTTATGAAAGTAGCCTTGAAAACCAAAAAACTTGCTAAGACTGAAAGGAATAAATAGCTGGGCTCCATTTCCACAGCAGAAGGTGGGGGACCTAAAGATCCATATTCCCCACCACCACACAGACACTTTTTATATGAAATGAATCAGTTAAGTGCTGCAAGGGGACTCCCCTCTTTCTGCTCCTGTCAGAACATCTGCATGTACCTATAGAGTCCCTAATTCCTGGGTACTCCAGAATTGAATGAGAAGGAGGAAGGGGTAGAAGAAGAGAGAAGGCAAAGCTGAATCTGCACAGAGTGCAAGTTCTGCATCCAGGCTTAGAATCTCCACACACTTGTTTTCTTTGCTAAGGCAGCTAGGTGGTCATACTGTTGGTCATCTCCTTAAAGAATGTGCCTGTTCTAACCCCTGTCCCACACAAACATAGCAGGTCATCCATGGCTGGGTACCTGAAGATTATCTGTCAGACTTCGTTGTGTGCAGGACAAGTTACTTCCTAAAGAAGTCTCTTTTTACTTCTTAGTGCCTTAAATCTTACAAAATGTTCAGACCAAATGCAAATTTAAAACTCTACTTATTTTGGGGTAGGAGGAAAAGGCAGGAAGGGGATTTGAAAAGAGGGTAAAATATGTAACCCTTCTGCCTGTCAGAGTTGGCAGCAACAAGGGCCGGGTTCAGTATCTAGGGGTTCCATTCCAATAACATAATGCAAAACCAGCTCAAGCCTCCACCCAGTGACCTGGGACAAATATATACCACCCCCGCTGGGCGCCTCCAAGAGGCAATACTTCCCCTCTCGCAAGCACATAGTCTGAGTGTAGCAAAAAGCCTTTTAATAACAGAGAGAAACAGTGTGGCATTATGTTGGGGAAACACCACCAACAGGATTCATAACACAACCCATGAGCAAAAAAAACCCACCCCAAGCTAATTGGGGTGTGTCCTTTCCCTTTGGTGCTTGAGTCCAGCAACCCAAAATCACCCAAAGTCCCAAAAGTCCAACGACCCAAAAGTCTCTGTCCCTGGTCAGGGCAGCCCCAGAGTTCGAAATAAAGTAATTGCTCTCTAAGTAATTGTGCATATTGTACTTCATTCAGTGCTTTGAATTTGACTTCAAGCAGCATCACAAAATGTTTTGATTCCACAACGCAGAGTACTTATCAGCCTACTGCCTTCAGGCATATAAGTTTGTTTCTGAATATGGCTTAACCCTGTCAATAAACAGAGAAAACAAATTATAAAATGTACTTTATTCTTCTGTTAGGTGTGCTACATGATATAGTATATACTGTATGTAGTGTAATTGGCCAGCCCTGTCTGGTGTTTACTTCTGGGAGACCATATTACTTCAGGTACATTAGTCAGTCATATTTCAAACTCTGCCACCTATTTCTAACATTTCATTTGCACATGTGTGGAACATAATCCATGGGAAATTGATATAGACTATTATGATAGTATGTATATTTGTATCTTTCTATCCTTAGAACCAGTTTACTGTGGTTTTCCTAGTCCACTGAGATTTTGAATGCATATGCAAAAGTTATTAACTTTATTAGGAGCAATATTCTTCTTCACAACTATTTAATTAGTTTAAGAAAATGAATACCTAATGTCAGTATGAGTCATTTGTATCCCTGCTATATAATCCTTAATAAGTCAAATTTATTTGGGCAAATGTAATGATTTTAGCTCAATTTTAACAGTTTGCAAGCTTTCACACTAATACCCTTTATAAAAAGATATGTTGTATAAAAAACCTAATCTTCAAACTGTCTATCTTCAGAGCCTTGCTTCTGCACACGGGTGACTCATCTACTATAGCACCTGTCCTTGCTGTTATGCAGTGCAAAATACTAAGTGTACCTGGGTTTAACTTTTATTTGAATATTTTCATACAGGCAAATACTAATGTTTGCTAGGACCCCAGAATTGTGTTATAAGGGAATACTTGATTTATTCCTTGGAAGTAATGTGTGTTTATACCGAGATCAAAAAAGACTTTAGAACAGGACAATGCTGTTTAACATCACCTTATACAGAAAAAATGATAGATATTCCTTTAGCTATATATGAAATGTGCAGCATCTACCCACTCACCTATCATCTTATTCTGCACAGATAATGGCAGAGGGACAAAAAGTACCCAGTGAAACCAGTTGTAACTGGGATCTGACTTTATTTCCATGCATTTTACAATTTGAGTGTACAGGTTATTTAGCAGGTGAAAACACCTCATCGAGTTCTGTATGACATATTTTACTAAGGTAGAGATCTGTATGTATGACTGCTATAGCAGGAGCAGAGAATTCTCTTAAGGCCCCTCCTCTGGGGCACCTTGAGTATAACTGAGCTTGCTGCTTGCAGAGCTGCCTTAACTCTGAGTGCGCGTGACTTGCTCTGCCACTGCTGAAATGCGTGTGAATGTGATAGAGTAGGTAAAAAAAAAATAAAATAAAAATAAACACACTCAATTTAGAATTTAATGTCCTTAGTTAATTTTTTCTCTCCCAAATGTTTTAGCAGTTGCTATAGTTGGTTGTTACTAGTTTGAAGATACCCATAAAGCTTGGTGCAGTGGGAAATCTCACTGGAACAGTTATAGAAAAGTTAAGTAGTTAAGCAGGAGTAGGGAAAGAAGGATCACCTCCCAGAGGAAGGAAGGTGTGGACAGTCAGTCCATCTGTCTCCACCCACTGAGCTCCCCAGTCATCGAAGGGTAAAACTTGCATTCAGTGTTACGGCTAGCTAGATTACATTCAGGGAAATAACTGATTTAACAGCAAAGGCCAATCATACAATGTTTGAAAGACAACCTAGATTCTGTGGAGTCAGCCCAAACCATCAAAGGTTAAGTCCCTGGGAGAATCATGGGTGAGTTAGTAACATTAGCAAAAGAGCAAGTAGGACTATTTTTTTTAAAATTAACTGAGAGAAATTTTCAAGGTTAAAAAAAGTTAGATTAAAACATGCCAAGTTGCACAGAAAGTAATTCCGTATAATCAAGGCAGGGTAGAATAGAAAAGTTTATACCGTTTATATCTGCTGGACAAGACTATAATGGAGGTCCTGAGATGAATGGAGACTGGGATGAGTACACCTATATTTGGTGAGCCATCTTGCATTCCCTCCCAGTCCTAGGACTGTCCAGCCACTGATCCAGTCCCTGGTGTAAATCAGAGCCACATCAGGGCTTCTCTAATGTAGGCTGGCTCCCAAGGCCCCAAAAAGCCACTTCTAGTAGCTGGGGATCACCAGGGTTTAGGGAAGTCCTAGACACACCCTTTTGCCATAACCATGCCTGCTACATTACTGCACAAAGGTTGGTGATGTAGAAGTACAGTGGATCCACAACACCTGGTGATTCCCTGACAGGGTGGGGGGAACATCCAGCTGACTAGAGACACACAAATACAGCCATAGTGGGGATGAGGACCCGGGCATTATTAGGACAGCAACATTAATAAAAAAATTGAACCTATGTTATGAAACAGACAGGTGTGTTGCTTATTAGTATATTCAAAACAAAATAAAATTCATCTTATGGCTGCATAGCAGCATTTGTGCAAGATTTTTCTGGTGGTCTTCCTAAGGGTAGATTTTCTATATAGGCAGTGGCATTCTAATATTTTGCTATGGAAGAACACTGAACTGGACTGAAATTGATTTGAACCTTTTCACCTGCATTTGTCAGCTTGCAGTAAAAGCATGATTTTCTTTATGGGATCAGAACCAGGCTGGAGTCATTATATTTTGCTAAAGAAAAAGCTTCAATTCATTCCTGTCATACCATTGCTGTTTCTAGGGATTCTGATATTTGAAATAAATGTCTGCCTCTGCAGTCTCTGTTGTTGCTTGGTGCTCTGGGGAAAAGTAAGAGCACATGTTTCCAGATCTTTACACACCAAGGTGAGTAAAATCAGTGTGAGAGAGAGAGAGAGAACACAAACCATTGCTAAATAAAGGTCCCCCAATGCACTACCTTCTAAATGTTTTGTGGTACTGGAGTCTGCTATAGAGACTATGAAAAATTCAGAGAGCTGACTGAGCCTGCACTGAACACTGTAAGAAAGAAAGAACAGGCATAATTCAAGGCTTTGGGTTTAGTCTTCAAAGCCCTCCATAAGTTTAGTACAGGCTACGAGAAGGTCTGCTTCTCTCATGTCTCCTATAGCATCTACATTCCTGATGTAGAATGACACTGTTGACCACAAGAGTCACACACACATAAAGGTGACAGTATCCTTGGCCTGCATCTGGGGAACTCGCTTCCATCAAAGATGAGAATGACCATGAAATTCCTTTTCTTTGGAGCAGTGCAAAACTCATCTTCAGTTAAGCTTTCCACAACAACAAGAAAAAAAAAGATGAAGGGAAGAGGAAAAACAGACATTTATTGATCCATTGGGGCCAAGAGGAAAGCATGATTGATGCCCTAAAGAGCTTACAATATAATCAATCTACCTTAAAATCTTAATACCATGGTGATGGGTACAGCTTAAATGTTTAGTTTCAGAGTAACAGCCGTGTTAGTCTGTATTTGCAAAAAGAAAAGGAGGACTTGTGGTACCTTAGAGACTAACGAAAGCTTATGCTCAAATAAATTGGTTAGTCTCTAAGGTGCCACAAGTAGTTTTTTTTTCTTCCTTAAATGTTTAGTGTCACAGTTCAGGCTAACTGTACACTGCCCCTGGCAGTCCAGCAAGGGCACCCACTCTATGTGTCTCAGCTGTCACCTGTTTTGGGTGGAGACCAGCGTCTATCTCCCAGGGAAGACCAGGGATTTTCCCTGCTTACATTGAGTTGCCAGCATGCCAGACTGATTAAACAGCTACTGTCTATAGCCTCTGAAGAGAAAGCAAAAAAGCACAGTGTAATTGCCTACAGTTATAAGTTACCACACAGATCTTTCTAAGCAAGCACATTTATTCTTAAAGTAAAAGCATTGCAGAGAAAACATTAAAAACAAAGAACCGACACATATGCTAATAAGCTTACCAGAGATCATCCCAGCTCCAACAATGGCTCTTGTCATCAGTGTCAGTATCATCCTTCCCACATTTCCATGAGAATTGGGTTCTCCCCTTGGACAGATAGGGCCTCCCAGGCTGTCCAACCCCTCCCCCAAAGTTTAGTCAGGAGTATCTAGTAAAAGTCATGGACAGGTCACGGGCTGTGAATTTTTGTTTACTGCCCATGACTTACCATGTCTTTTACTAAAAATACCAGTGACTAAAATGTAGCCTTAATTATATAGTAATGGAATGCAGGAGACAAACCTGGGCTCAAAACCAAAAGTACAAAGGATGTGAAAAATATCCATGATCTACACAATAATACATAGACCTTTCCTTCTAAAAGTTGCCCTGTACAAGATTTAAAATTCCCTCCTTCACAAAAGTACAAAATCACAATGACAAATAATAAAATGGTTTTCCTTCTTCACACTGAAAAATGCTGAATATCAGCACTCTGCAATCTGAAATATGTCACTTGCCCTTTAGTTATAACTCTCAGCTATGTGAATTGCAAGGAGTACTTCTTTCACTGAAGTCTTTTTGTTTTGTCTTGATCACTAAGACACAAAAACAAAGCCATTGGCTCACAATTATCTTTTAAGGGATCTATCTACATTTCCCCCCTCCCCCCATCATATTCAAACAAAGAGAAACCTGGCTGATATCCATGCTGGCTGGCTACATTATTATTTACTGTGAAGTGGGTTGCATATATTATGTATTGATGGAGAATGTCAACATTCCATGTGAGGGCAATGTACACATTGACTCAAAAATAAAAATACCTCATAGAGCCTTGTCCCTAGCATGCTACAGTACACAAAACACTTAACTGAAGAAAAGTAGAAAGGTAACACGAGAGAGAATGCAAGATGTACTTAATCTGGTTAAGCAGACTAACTTTCCAGGGCAGGAACTGTCTGCCTATGTGATTGTATTGTGTAAGGGTCCAAAAAGCTGAACTGGAGATGTATTGAGAGACACTATACAGACAAACACTACTGCTACTCATGACCATAGTAGTCAACAGGAGTTTCAGCATTGATTTTGTTGGATCAGAATTTGGCCTTCAATGTCATGGCTGTTTTCCTCTGACTTTTGTTGTTGCCCTGGTAGGATAAAAAGATGTCTAATGATGCTATTTGAATTTCATAGTACTTAAATGCTATTGACTAACATATGTAATAATTCCTAATACAAATTATATTACTGAAGATTGGTAAATGGGTATTAACCTCATATAACCATAGCACCTAGGAGCCCTAGTTTTGGAACAGGACCCCATTGTGTTGGGCACTGTACAAACACAGAACAAAAAGAGACAGTCCCTGTCCCAAACAGGTTACAATCTAAAAATGTCTATAGAACCAACTCTGCAAACATTTGTTGCAGTGCTTACTACTGTGAATAATCACATTAAAAGGTAGCCATCTCTGAGTAACCCAGAACTTTCTTGAGGTTCATTCCTATAAACATTAGGCTCCTGTAAACTGTGAATCAAGCTATCACATTTGCACAAAGTGATTGTGGATTAGGTATGTAGTCAGGTCTTTATCTGGCTTATTTAATTGCCTCTGTGCTAGGACTCTGTATGGTTTTGGGAAACATATCTGTCTCCTTTGTCATGCAGAGCCCCTCTCCATATAAAACATAGCATTTACACCAGAAATCATCCAGTGTATAAGCTCAAAAATAGCTATTAGCATTCACATGATATGGCTCAATCGCATGAGCATTCTGTGGGGGCAGATGGGAGAAGTACCATGAACACAGCAGAAGAAAATTGATTTTCAAATGTGAATGAGTACTTGTGGGAAAGCTTTCTGAAGGATTCAGCCAATTCTACATTTTTGAGTCCAGTCAGCACCATCTTCCAAGGTATGCCACACCAAATAGTGTCAAATCACTCTGTCAGAGTTAGAGTCACAGATAAGGTCAAAAGGGACCCGAGGCCCCGACAATGGCAGAAAAGTGATAGGTGAGATATAAATCAGACAATCATGGACACCCTCCCACATACAGTGCTGAGGAAAGCAACCCTGCCCCTCCCTCCCAAGTTCATTGCCAATCTGATCTGGGGGAAAAAATTCTTTCCCGACTCCACATATGGTGACCCTGAGCATGTAAGTGAGAACCAGCAAGTCAAGCACCTGAGAGAGAAACAGAGAATACTCAGTGCCACCTCAGAGCTGCAAGGGAGTGTCACAAGGCGACAACTCACCCATGCAGCGCCTCCTGTCTGTCATCCTGGGAATTAGCTCTTCTGGCCAGAAGCGCCCTCTGCAGGCTGGTGTCTCACCTGCCACTGGCCCCATGTCCCTCCTGGACCCCAGTGCCCTCCTCATCAGGGTTCCACCCCAGCAGTAACCCACAATCTGAGTCTCCCCATCCAGGGGATTCCCCAACCCTCTATCCCCACCTTGCCTCAGTGGCCACTACCAGTCACCATCTAGACCCCACTCCCTGGGGCAGACTGCAGTCTATGAACCACTCATCAGCAAGCGGAGGGTGGACCAGCTGCCTCTGCCTATCTCTGGGCTGCCCCAGTACCCTTTCATAGGCCGCCCCAGCTCCCTCTGCCCTTCCCTAGCACTGCTCCACCCTAGGTACCCTTCTTAGCTTCCTAGGCAGCCAGGTCCTTCTCTCTCTATGAAGCTAGAGAGAGTGTCTGTCTTTGCTTCTGGCTCACAGCTCTCTTATAAGGGCCAGCTGGACCCGGATTAAGCTGGCCACAGCTGTGGCTGCTTTCCCAATCAGCCTGCTTTTCCTATTCACAGCCCTCTCCCAGGCTGCTTTAACCCCTTCAGGGCAGGAGCGGAGTAGTCACCCCGTTACAGGGAGGATTCTGTCATAGTTCAGGACAACTGCACTTGTATTTCCCCTCAGTGGTCCAGCAAATGCACCTGCTCAAGCCTCCAGCTCCCCTGCTATTGGCTCTCTTGGGTGGCTACGAGTGTCTCTCCCCCTTCTGACTGGGGTCTTTCCAGGCTGCACAGTTCCTTGCCTACACTGTTATCATCAGCATAGACACCTGCTTGACTTCTCTTCAGAGACAGTTAACAGGTGTAACTGCTACAGTTATATGGTAACATGCAAATGTTTCTGTGCAAGCCTGCTTTATTCCTAAGGTAAAAACCATGATAGAGAAAAACAATAGAAGAACCTACACACACACACACATGCTAATAAGCTCACTAGAGTTCACCTTAACATGGATTCTGGCAGGAGAATTCCTTCAACCCCCCACCTCAAAAGGGATTCCTTCTGGTTACAAGTGTGATTGGTTGGATCACAGAAACCCCCTTGGGGCTGCCATCTGATGTACCAAGACTACTTTTGCCCCTGCTTCCGCTGCCAGCTTGGGACTCCAGCACCCTGTCTTGTTGAGCCAGACATACCGGTCTGCTCCAACACAGACCCAGGGTCTGAACCAAATGCCCCAAAGCTGCAGACTTAACTGAAAGCAGCTTAAGAAATGTTCCTGTCTTTAACACTCAGATGCCCAACTCCCAATGGGGTCCAAACCCCAGATAAATCCATTTTACTCTGTATAAAGCTTATACAGGGTAAACTCATAAATTGTTCACCCTCTATAACACTGATAGAGATATATGCACAGCTGTTTGCTCCCCCTCCCCCCAGGTATTAATACATACTCTGGGTGAATTAATAAGTAAAAAGTGATGTTATTAAATACAGAAAATAGGATTTAAGTGGTTCCACATAGTAATAGAGAGAACAAAGTGAATTTCCAAGAAAAATAAAATAGAACATGCAAGTCTAAGTCTAGTACAGTAATAAAACTGAATACAGATAAAATCTCACCCTCAGAGGTGTTTCAATAAGTTTCTTTCACAGACTGGACGCCTTCCTAGTCTGGGCACAATCCTTTCCCCTGGTAAAGCCCTTGTTCTAGCTCAGGTGGTAGCTAGGGGATTTCTCATGATGGCCGCCTTTGTTCTGTTCCACCCACTTACATATCTTTTGCATAAGGTGGGAATCCTTTGTCCCTCTCAGGGTTCCCACCCCTCCTTCTCAATGGAAAAACACCAGGTTAAAGATGGATTCCAGTCCAGGTGACATGATCACATATCACTGTAAGACTTCATTATCCACTTGCCAGCACACAAGTATACAGGAAGACTTACAAGTAAAACAGAGCCATCTACAGTCAATTGTCCTGGTTAATGGGCGCCATCAAGATTCCAAACCACCATTAATGGCCCACACCTTGCATAATTACAATAGGCCCTCAGAGTTATATTTTATATTTCTAGTTTCAGATACAAGAATGATACATTCATACAAATAGGATGAACACATTCAGTAGATTATAAGCTTTGTAATGATATCTTACAAGAGACCTTTTGCATGAAGCATATTCCAGTTACATTATATTCACACTCATTAGCATATTTTTATAAAATCATATAGAGTGCAATGTCACAACAAGTTCATAAGAGCTTCAGTTTAGGGCATGCGCTCAGTCTTATGAGGCCTCATTAGACCCAATCCTTCCAACCCTTCCCAAAGGATCAGGGGCCTCTAAGGAGCAGGGGTCCTGTCCATTTGCTGAATCAGGAAGGAGGGCCTGAGCTAATTTAAAGCCAGGCTATTTATCCAAAAGCCATTTCTCTGTTTGGTGGTCCCTGGAGAATTCAGTTCCAACTAGTATATGCAGAAGCGTTGACCATCCCCATTCCGCCCTGAGGCCCTGCCCTTGCTCTGCCTCTTCCCGCACACCCTGCCCCTTGCCCTGAGGCCCTGTTCCACGCCCACCTGCCACTCACTGCTCTCCACCTTCCTCCAAGTCCCTCCCCGAGCCGCCAAACAGCTGACTGGGGGCGACACCACCAAACAACTGTCTGGTGGGTGCTGAGCACCCACTATGTTTTTTCCCATGGTTGCTCCAGCCCTGGAGCATCCATGGAGTTGGCGCCTATGAGTGTATGTGAATGTCCCCAGGGGAGGCATCAAGGGGTTGATAATGGGGAAGTATATTAGCATTCCTTCTCAGGACAAGAGTAGGTACATACAATGCCACAACAACATATACACAATTGCATTTTTAATATAATGTACCCAAAGGGTATTAATCCTTATTCAATAAGGTTTGTTCAAAATATTATCAACTTCACAGATTCTATCTTAAATACTTAGAATGGCCCCCATTACTGTAATGGCTGAGTGCCTCACAAACTCTAATATACGGAACCTCACAACACCCCTGTAAAATAGGAAAGTGCTATTATGTCCATTAAATATGCACAAACACCACAAGTACGTAGGGAAAAAAAAAGGCCAAAAGCACAAAACAAGATTAAACTAGCTAAAGACATAAAGGGTAACAAGAAAACATTCTACAGATACATGAGAAGCAAGAGGAAAACCAAGGACAGAGTAGGCCTCTTACTCAATGTGGGGGCGGGAAGACAGAAAACAATAACAGAAAAATATATAAACGGCAGAAGTGTTAAATGACTTTTTTGTTTAAGTTTTCACCAAAAAGGTTAATAGCAATTAGACATCTAACATAGTGAATGCCAGTGAAAATGAGGTAGGATCAGAGGCTAAAATAGGGAAAGAACAAGTTAGAAATTACTTAGACAAGTTAGATTTCTTCAGGTCACCATGGCCTGATGAAATACATCCTCAAGGAGCTGACTGAGTAGATATCTGAACCATTAACAATTATCTTTGAAAAGTCATGGAAGAAGAGAGATTCAAGAGGATTGGAAAAGGGCAGACATAGTGCCAATCTATAAAAAGGGAAAAAAGGACAATCTGGGGAATTACAGACCAGTCAGTTTAACTTCAGTACTCAGAAAGATAAAGGATGAAATTCAGTAAGGACAAATGCAAAGTACTCCTTAGGAAAGAACAATCATTTGTAGTCATACAAAATGGGAAATGACCACCTAGGAAGGAGTACTGCAGAAAGGGATCTAGGAGTCATAGTGAATCACAAGGTAAATATGAGTCAACAGTGTAACACTGTTGAAAAAAAAAAAAGCAAACATAATTCTGGGAAGTATTAGCATGACAAAAGTAATTCTTCCGCTATACTCTGTGCTGATTAGGCCTCAACTGGAGTATTGTGTCCAGTTCTGGATGGCACATTTCAGGAAAGATGTGGATGAATTGGAGAGAGTCCAGAGAAGAGCAACAAAAATTATTAAAGGTCTAGAAAACATGACCTTTGTGGAAAGATTGAAGAAACTGGGTTTATTTAGTTTGGAGAAGACAAGACTGAGGGGAGCATGATAAGAGTTTTCAAGTACATAAAAGGTTGCTACAAGGAGGAAGGAGAAAAATTGTTCTCTTTAACTTTTGGGGATAGACAAGAGGCAATGGGCTTAAATTGCAGCAAGGGAGGTTTGGATAGACATTAGGAAAAACTTTTTAACTGTCAGATAGTTAAACACTGGAATAATTTGCCTACGGAGATTGTGGAATCTCTATCAATGGGGATTTTTAAGAGCAGGTTAGAAAAATACCTGTCAGGAATGGTCTAGATAATACTTAGTACTGCCTTGAGTGCAGGGGACTGGACTAGAAGACCTCTCGAAGTCCCTACAATTCTGATTATATAAAATAAAACCAGGAGCATTGTAAACTATTGTGCTTGAAATCCACTCCAGGATTCTGATGACTGCAAATCATGTACAGTTTATTATGTATCAGAACAGAATTACATCCTGACATTCAGTTGCTTTATATTTATTCTAATCTAAATGCAGTAGCCAACACATCTACAACAGAGACTTTTCCTTCCATGTGAAGTGTTTTGTACATTACGTTTTGGGGGTAAGGAAAGGGTTAGTTTTCCTCCAGCAGATGGAATCCAGAGGGGGATAGAATATGTCACATTGGTTTCTCTGTGTGTTTTAAACAAAGCATTAGATGCAGTCACTGATCATAAATGTGCCTTATCCCAGAATATATCACAAGCTGTGTAATTACTCATTCAGTATTACCGTTGTACCAAGGGCATGTAAAACCCATGCCATGTCAAGGCCAATATGTCAAAAAAAGTTTAATGATCTGTCTAGCATGATTCCTTTAACACAGTGACTGTGCAACCACACTCACTAGTGGTCCCTGATTTGGTGATCTTAAAGCTATACCATGAGCCATGGAATGATTAAAATATTTTAAAATGACTGCTTAGAGTCAGCCTGGTAGTTTGTCACAAAGCTTTTTTTAATGCAATATTTTCTGCTGTTTGAATTCAGATACCAAGTAAGTAGTGGGGTACAGGTGAAGTGCTGCATCGGTTGGGTTGCCATTATATCAATACTGCTTTGCTGGTTTCATTTCCAAAAAAATACTAACTATCCAAGTGAATACCTTATTTCAGCATGAAGACTTAGAGCAGTTTTCTTTGTATGTGAGCCACTAAGGGTGAAATCCATTCCACCCCTAAGAAGCCTGAATATTTGGGTTCTCTGATGGTGGAGTACAGAGCAATAGGGGATAGTAGGCCACTACTCCTGGCCAGGGTTCAAGGCTGGAAAGTTTTCTCTACCTGTCCTTCCCCTTGGTGGCTGTTATTTCATCCTCGCGGCTGGATCAGTGACTGTAGCGCTCGCCCCTCCCCTCCCCCCATTAGTTCTGTCTGGTATTGGGGTCACTGGATCTGAATAAAGTCAGATCTGTAGTCTCCTCCCCTTGCCTGTCTCCATTATGGCCTTCTATGCTGGCAATACAGGGGAGGTACTGAGACTCTTTCTATGATGCACAGGTACTGTGCAGGCCCCTATGTACAGCCACTCAAGAGCAGAATCCCCAGCACAAAGATTATACAAAGCTTAATTAATGCAACAGACCTTGAGCTGGTCCTTTGTACCACAGGTAAATTCACCCTATGATTGTGTTACACACACACAGTCATGAAACATCAGTAAATCAAATGCCAAAATTGTGTGTGATATTTTAAAGACAAAAGTAACCTGTGAAATTCCCTCTCTAGTTTGGAACTAGAGTTTTGGAAGTAGTAATTTTCTGTTCAAATGGCAGAATTTAGAGCTTCCTGTTATAATGAAATAATCTGTTGCAGTAGCATGATGGCTGTATTTTATTCTACCACCAACACCTACATTTAAAAAAAGGTATTTACCACCTATGCCTACATCAGTGTATCCAAAAGGCTAGCTTCCTAATGGAGATGAAGATATAACTACTGTGCAGACATACTGTCAGTGGGATATGCCAATGCTCCTATACACATTACATGAGCTTTTGCCCAACTTCCCACCCCACAAGCACGTGCATATTTGCTAGTGCTTGCACAGCTGGGGGTATAGGTTAAAGGAAAGTTTTAGCTCAGACTGGAATCTACCCACTTTGCAGTGAGAATGCAAGCAAGATCGTGCACGTGCTGATAGTCCTCCAGTGCCCTTCTCACAATTCCTCCTGGGAGACAGAGAAATTCTCCTGCAATTGATGGTTGACTAGGAAAGAATCCTAGAGCATCTCAGCACAAAGACATGTGCTGCACATGGGATATGACCACAGATACACATGGGTGAGTGCAGAAACAGAGGACCCAGAAACATGAGTAGTGCTTTCCTATGGGAAGGCCATGCTCAAGCTATACTAGGCTAACCCAAGTGCTCAGACCCAGGTCCCAATCTCCCAGGCTAACTGTGCAGTGTAGACCTACCCTAAGCAGCATGTTACCCGTGCATAACTGCAGACCAAGTTGCAGGAGACCTTGTGAAGATGTAGTGCTTCCTGAAACAGCATTGACTCTCACTGCACAAATCACCCAGCTGTGCTGGGTTGGAAGCCAGGGGCAGCATAGCAGCTGGTCAGGTCTTTCTAGTAAAGCTAGGCTGGTGCCTCAGGATATCGGCGGGGATCACACAAGACAAGGATGCCCCATGTCCATAGAGGCCATTGCCCAGCTCTCCTCTGACTACTCTGCAGCCCACTATGACAGCTGGAAGAGACAAAAGGGACTAGTTTTTTTTTAAATTTTTTATTAATTTGTTCTCCTTCATGTATTTTTGAAGAAGAGTTCCTCTGAGCTAAGGCTATCACTGAATTTCATTGTTCTCACTTCAGTTACTTTTATTTTTTTCTGTGTAGTTAACTATTCATCGTGCCTGAAAATTGGTGAAGACTAAAAGCAATAATTTCACATGACAAATTACCTGAATCTGCTTTTTCCCCAAGGTAAAGATATGTAAAATAGCATAACACCACTAACTTTCAATCTGTTTTTCTTTTTTTAGCTTGCACTCTGGTATTTTAATAAAGAACAAACTGAACACAACTAGGATAGGATTAAATCTGAGTGTTTTTTTATGGTTGAGTTATTTAATCCTCTAAACAAATGAGTTTAAAAGGGCAATAATTAGACTCTTAACAGTAAAAGCAGAGATGATGTCACTTGTATGTAAGAAGAGAACAGGATTACTTTGGCAGCTTGTACCCTGTACTTTTGTTATATTTTCTGTGGGAATGGGGTAGTCTGTCCAACGTGAGAAACATTATCCACATTTCAGTGACCTGTTTCTTCACTGCCTTAAGTTTTAAAGGAGTCTTTTATACACACCAAAAATTGTGCACTTACAAGGAAATGTTCTCTTTTATTGTTGTTCTATTAAAATGTGCATTCCAGACAATAAATATCTTTGAATGTTGCTTGGGTTAACTTAGGTAAGTGATTCTCTCTCTCTCCAGTGACTGGAAGTTTTATGCTAGAGCGTAGCCATTATAATGCAATAACGACGTTGCCTATAGATGGATTCCAACCATCAAAATTCCCTTTTAAATTGTAATACTTGCTCTTCATCACCCACGATTAGTGCATCATGAACCGCTGTAGTGGGTTAGCGATGGTCCCTCCCCCTCTGGGTCAGTGGGAGGCCACTCCACCTCACTACATCACTAGGCGTTGCCCACAGTCAGGGAATTAACAGAGCACTGCACAGACGATGGCTCTGGCCTGCAGTCCGGATAGAGCCACAAATGAATCCCTGATCCCAGGTCCTCAATCAGGGTGGGGTGGCAAACAGTTAGGGGCCCTGGCCCTGATCCTGGCAGCGCAGCACAAGTCTGTAAGGTCCAGCCCTCAATCAGGGCAGAATAGCGCAAGGGTCAGACATCCTAGCTCTGGCAGATGGCCGACAAACGCAAGCCTCTTGGCCTAGAGAGGGTAGGCTGCCACCCCATTGGTAGGGTGGTAGGGGGTAGGTAGGCTTGGGCTCATCTGACTCCACCAGGCCCCGATTAGGGTGACCAGACAGCAAGTGTGAAAAATCGGGAGAAGGGGTGGGGGGCCGATATAAGACAAAACCCCAAATATCAGTACTGTCCCTATAAAATCGTGATATCTGGTCACCCTAGCCTCGATGCAGGGCCCTAACAGTGGTGGAATTTTCCGCCACTTGTGTCAGCGGGGAATCCAGCCACAACATGCTGACCGGGTCTCCGGCAGCAGCGCAGCCAGACTGAGGTCGTCTGCCCCTGGGCCACTTCCTCCCTTCCCATCTGGGGGGGAGGGGATCCTCCATTTAGGCAGGGTAGTGTTACGAATTATACCTGATAGGACATGCACACAAATGCTACGAATTACACTTGGTAGGACACGCACACAAATGCTATGAATTATACCTGATAGGTCACGCACACTTCAAATCTAGGCTGAGGCACATAAACAAAGTCCACGACTGCAGAGTTCCCAAAAAACACCAAGTTTATTACGCTCGAGCATGGTGCCCCCCTGCTAGCCAGGAGGGGACCCCGAATACAGATTATACAAAGGTTATATACTTTTTAGCAAAGCATGTTGCCCTCGTGCATCGGAAACCTTAGCCAATAAACAAAACCTTTTCTTATCTACCACCTACCCCTGCTTGGTGCATTCCTTGTGCTAAACTAGTATGTTAACTACACAGCATGGTCCTAAAGCCATGCATCAGTAACTTTTATTATCAAGATGGGAGGCCTCACATCAAAGGCCAGGAGATAGGGAGCTTAGGGGCTGACAAAGAACACATACCGGGAGTCAAGGCAGGCTGGAGACAAGGAGGAGGATTTTCACAGGAATGCAGTATCTAAGGAACACTCCTCTTGGTGCATGATGTGCTTGCTTTTAGACAACGGTGGGCCCCAAATCAAAATGGAGTCATATGTACTAACTTTTCCTTAACAGTAGAAGGCCAGCGGCAGTCCCAGCGACTCCTCAGTGCCTTGATCAGCGGGTGGTTCCAGCAGCTCTGGCCAGTCGTCAGCTCGGCTGGAGTCCACTGCAGTCTCCCATCTCAGGAGCAGGCAGGAGGCGTCTGTCTCCTTCTGCAGCTGCTGCCCAACTGAGCTCCAGGACCTGCCATTTATACTTCTTAGGACTATACTATAGTCCTGCTTCCTGACTTCCGGTAGGAAGGGCGAGCATGGCCTGGCTCTGTCCACCTAGGTTCAGAGAATGGTCCCTCCCCCTCTGGCTCAGTGGGAGGCCACTCTGCCTCTCTACAACCACTGAGACCATGCTACTGTTTTCAACACAAAGAGATTTTTTGTGTATAGCTCTCCTAGACCAAATGTCCCGCTTCTCACGCTGTTCATTCCACACTAACGACACCTCCATTCTTTGGTCCTGCCATACTTTTTCTTTCCAAATTTGGGGTATATGCACTTCCTTGTCGGTACTGGTTATTCAGGCATGGAACATAAGTATGAAACATTTCAATCTAAATCTCTAATGAGTGAATAAGCAAAAAATCTTTTAGAACTGTGACTGAACCACTCTTCGAGTCTTGCTCCTCCTTGGTCCTGCTGACATCTCTCCTAATGTTACCTGCCGTACCCTTTTGCAACACACTTTTATCATGCTGTCTCGAGTGGCTCATGACCTTGAGTGCCTACCTCAGGGCCGTCAGTCAAAAGCAGGGTAGACACCTCAAATTGGTGGTATGTTCTGTATTTCGATTTCACCAAGCCAGTAACAAATGTGAACTCCTGGAGTACTACAGATAGTTTTATAATGGAGTCACAGACAGTTCCCTGGGACATGCCAGTTATTGTACCACCCAGGCAAGCTAGACTATGTGATAAATGGTCACTTACAGACAGTGCTTGAAAACACCAACAGAAATATAGAGTTCCTTACAAGACATATTGAAATAAAAAATGGATTTAAAACAAAAAGAGGATTTGCTTAACATGTATAAATTTGTACTCCCCACAATCTAACCTAGATAGGCATTCTTTACTTTGTAACAGAAAAGAAAAATCTTCTATGCTCAAAGAGCAAGTCCTATCTCTAGCGTCTCTTTTGAGAGCTCACACTGCATGCTTTCCAGAGAGAATCCACCTCCCCTCCATACATCCTGTTTTCAAGTTCTAGCTGTTAGGATTCATTACCATATTAGAGGAGACCACTTTTCTCCCTAAAATCAGATTTTTCTAATCCTTTAAGCTAAGTCATTTACATCTCACTGGGAATTTCCCTATATCTAAGCCTGAAGCATAGCATTTCAATGCATGTTCTGAGACTATGCCATCAACTTGTTTCACTTCTGATGGACTGACCCATCATTTTTGGGGAAGGTAGCTCAGTCTGATTGGGTGGAGTTTTTTCTAAATCTAAAAAAACCTCATCTCTTGATTCTCCCTCAGTTATTATGAAATATATTAGTTTGACAGATCACAGTCAGTTTGTCACACTGGTGACACAAACTATCATCTTCATTTACTTTGATATACTAAGTCATGAGTTAATATGTTATTCCAGTGTGCCTTGTCATAGTCTCTTGTGATCGATCATGGGACAACCTACGTTACAACCTACCTGTTGTGAAGGTTTGCGGAATCTGTCTATGTATAACCTATTATTTTATGACGGGATGGATGTTAATAGCAGCATAGTCCCCACTATCGTGCACCACCACCAACTATTAATATTTTCTTTGCCAGTTTTGCTACATCAGGAGGGCTGAAGACCCATCCAGCTGAAGGATAACACAGGTTTTCTTTTGTAGTATCCAGTATTATGGTAAGCACAGAAGTTGTCAGAGCAAAAATATTTAGGCAAGGTACCACAAGAAATATGATGTGAAAGAATTCTACAGCTTTCCCAATTTACACACTATTCATCATCTAAGTTTATGTCTCTCCAGCAAAAGG
This sequence comes from Chelonia mydas, assembly GCF_015237465.2. Taxonomy (NCBI): domain Eukaryota; kingdom Metazoa; phylum Chordata; order Testudines; family Cheloniidae; genus Chelonia; species Chelonia mydas. Next base: position 61,714,140 of record NC_057852.1, read on the forward strand.
TCAGGCAGTGCTTTGTCATCATGTTAATCATTTTTATGTCCCAGGTTCAGTCACAGAAAGAAGAGTTAAATAGCTAAATTTATACCCCCTAAAAATAGGCTTGCAGACTTGCTAGATTCCACCATATTAAAATGTCAACAACTGTCAGCTCTTCTGGAAAAGCTAGTTCTGCCTTGCCTGCAACTTCCCCAGGAGAATTTCCTGATTTTAAAAAAAAAGTTCTGTTGAAGATTTGTTTCCATAATTGGGGCAGAAAGGTTTCCTCTACGGAAAGATGAAAGCTAAAAACTCTTTCCAGTTAAAACAGTGTTATTTGTCTCAGGACTTACAGAAGATTTAGAGTACAGCACAACTTGCTCAGGCAAGGAATTAGGCCAATGTTTTTGAACTTGTGTGTCTGAAGACACTCAGCTAAATCCATATTTAGGCACCTAAACAAATATGCCTGGCCTGTTTTTCAAAAATGCAGTGCACTCCCCAGCTCCCATTGAAGTCTGTGGGATCTCTGAATATACAGCAGCTTTAAAAGTCAAGACATTTTTACTGATGAAGCTTAGTATGAATTTAGATAAGAACCAGTTTTTAAAAAGTCTTGTTGCCAGATTTTGAACACATTTTTGGCCAAAAATATGTTCACTTGCTGTTTAGCCATTTCTGACAACAGTCTGATAAATAACTTAAATCTGATTCCACGTGAAATGGACAGATGTATGTTTCCTGACTAAACCTAAAACCATCTCATTCAGTAAAGGCTCAGGTTAGCTCAATATACTCTCCTTCATGTGATCAGGATCAAGGTGTGATGGAATAAGTGGATGCAAATCCCATGGAAGGCTGTGAGCCATATTCCGCAGTGATGAAAACAATGATGAAGATGAGACAAGATAAAGCAGACACCCTTGTACTATAGGATGAACCTTCCTCTCAGTTGCTTTTCCTCATTTCAAAGCGGTCCATCAAGTAAGTTCCTCTCATTTACACCATCTGCCAAATCAGTGCAGGATATCCTACTTTGACACTTAAACCAGTCTATATCTTCTTTTGAAGAAATTGTACTTTATATGTAACTTAAGTTATGCCTTACATCACCACTGAATTTCACTTGTTGGTCCTCTATCTCTATGGTTCTGCTTTTTAGGAGCTCATCTGTCAAACCATAGAGAAGAGCTACCTTAAGTGCTGACAGACCAAACATGCTTTTAAATACTTGGGAGGTGCCACTGTGGAGATAAAACAATGATGGGGAGGAGGCGAATACAAGTGCCTAGATAGATAAATGAGTGCTAATTAAGAAAAAGTAATGGGAAGTAGGCAACCAGACTATGGCCTGGGTGTACACTAAAAAGTTAGGTAGGTTAACCCAGCTATGTCACTCAGGGGTATAAAGAATCCACACCTGAGTGATGTAGTTAAACTGACATAACTCCTGATGTAGATAGACACAGGGTGATGGAAGAGTTCTTCCATTGACCTCGCTACTGCATCTTGGGGAAGCGGACTACCTGCACAAATGGGAGAACCCATCCCGTTGGTGTAGGTAGTGTCTACACTGAAGTGCTACAGTGTTTCAAGTGTAGACGAGCTCTGAAAAGTAAGAAAGAATGCTATGGGGACATTAAACCATTAGGAGAAAATGAAAAAGAGAACTGAAGAAAGGAGAGCTGGTTTGGGGAAAAGTAGATGAGAATATAAAGGTAAAAAGGAAAGTCAAAGAGAAGCAAATAAGGTGAAGATAACAGAGTAAAAGGAGGGAAAAACGCAATTAGGATGGAAGAAATAGAAAGACAAGTGGCAAATTAAGAGAAAAGAAGGAAAAGGGTATAGTTTAATTGATCGAGATTCTGAAGCAGAGCTATAGGAAAAGTTCCGCACCTAAAGTAAAATTGGCTAACTTTGTTTTTCAACCAGGTTTGCGATAAGGCAACAAATATTTTTAAAAGTCTTTTCACAAGTATGGCTTTCATGTACACCTTCAATGCAATTGTTATTAGACTAAGTTAACATCCAGTCCTATATTTTGTATTTTTTTTGTTTTGTTTTGTTTGTTTTGTTTTATTTATTTTGTATTTTTTTCAGTCTGTCTTTTAAAAAATCTTTTGAAAACTACCATACAAAGGGCCTAGGACTGCGATGGTGCTTGTAAGACTCTTAACTCTGCTCAGTTCAGTTTTAAGCTACAGTGGAATAAGGCCTTTTGGGATAAAAAGACTTACAGTATGATCAAGTTTTAAAACAAGCGTAGTTGCAGACAAGAGGGTAAGATAAGAGTGTACTCAACAAAAAGAAGTCTGACAGATTGGTTTATATCATTGGTAGATTTTAGAGTCTTAATTGCTCTACCATCTCATGTAAATTCTTTTCAGATGAGAGTGTTGAAATTTGCAGGAGGAAAGAGAAATATTTTATCAATGACATCAGGTTGCATATTCTATAAATAGATTTTCTAGTACGGGGTGGCCAACTTGTGGCTCTGGAGCCACATGCGGCTCTTCAGAAGTTAATATGCGGCTCCTTGTATAGGCACCAACTCTGGGGCTGGAGCTACAGGCATCAATTTTCCAATATGCCAGGGGGTGCCACAGGCCCTGCCCCCACTCCATCCCTTCCCGCCCCCTCCCCGAGCCTGCAGTGCCCTCGCTCCTCCCCCCCAGAGCCTCCTGCACACTACGAAACAGCTGATCAGGAGGTGCGGGGAGGGAGAGGGAGGGGCAGATCGGCGGGGCTGCTGGTGGGTGGGAAGCACGGGGGAGGGGGGGAGCTGATGCGGGAGCTGCTAACATATTAGTGTGGCTCTTTGGCAATGTCCACTGGTAAATTCTGGCTCCCTCTCAGGCTCAGGTTGGCCACCACTGTTCTAATACATCCACATTTCAGGATGGCAATTGGACTCCTGCAATTTTAATTTCATTCAATTTTCAGAAACAGGTTTTCAGCCATTTACTTGAGTTTCAAAATGTGCATTGTGACGGTCTGGTACAGCAGGGGTTACTCTTCTCTCTTAGCCAAGGAGGCCACGCCCCCCCGGCTCTGCTGGGCATGCTCCAGCTGGAAGCAGGATATAAAAGCCAGCAGAGCAGCTCAGTCTGGGCTGACTGCTGGTGGGGAAGGAGGTGTGTTGCTAGCTTCTGAGGGAGGATTGCCTGCATACCAAGACCAGACAGTCAGAGATGGACCCTGACACACCAGCTTGGGACATCATGGAGACTGGAGAACCCCAGAGGCTTGGATAGGAAGTGATGCAGGGAAGTTTTGTGGGGAAATGGTTACAGAACTGGACCAAGGCTTGGTGTGTTTCAGTTGGAGCCCCACCAAGCTGGTGGTGGGAAATAGGGCCCTGGGTTGATACCTGGTGGAGAGGGTGGGTCTGGGTCCCCCTATCCTGGCCACCACCCACCCTGAGGTGATGGCCCTGCTCACTAGTATTGTGGACTCTGTCTGGTAGGTCATACTGCCCTGAGAGTGAGGGCTGTGTTACTGATGCGGGCTTCTAGGTTGCACTGCCCTGAGGGCAAGGGCTGTATTATGGACTCTGGCCTCTAGCCTGCACTGGCCTGAGTGCAAGGTCCTATTAAGGACTAAAGCCATGCAGCCCTGAGATGTGGGGCAGCCTGTCTGACTCGACCATGGGACTGTGATGCATCTCTCTTCCCCCCCCGCCATGGGGTGTATCAGCCCCATGATATGCATCCATATCACTTTTGAATTCATAGCACTCTTTCTTGAGCACTATATCATTGCTAGAGGGGACTACTGAAAGAGATCAGCTTTCTTATAATTGTAATGTCTTTTGATTCTATTAGCATACATGTCACCATGCATTGTTTTCCAAGGGAAAAGAGCAAAAGGTTTTCCTAAAGGCAAAACCATCTGCTGTCTGGCAGACTTTTTTACACATAACTTTTAATTTTCAGGAGACTGCTAAACAAACAGGACAGCAACTCTTACCAAGTTTTTCTTCATCAAAACATTTGTATCAGCTCCCTGGAGAAAGCTATGAGAGAGAAGTGACAAACTGATATCTGAGCAAACCTCATGTAATTAAGGCATTTTATTGAATTAAGCTAAACCTTACTGAATTAGGGTTAATACTTTGGGATATGTTTGTGGGTTATTGTAGCATTGCATATCCCTTCTTTAATGGGGGTGGGGGGGAAATGCTAAAGAACTTTCTCCATTATCACTCTTTGAAATTGTATATGCATATCTCCATGCTGGGGGTGTGTGTGGCTTCAAACTGCATTCTTTGTTGGTTTCTGGCAAAAAGACTTTTGGATAAAAGCCTGCATTAGAAATGGACTCCTTTGAGTAGGGCTGGAAGAATTTGGGCTGCCAGAATCCATGTTAGGACTGCAGTGGACTCTGGTAAACTTATTAGCATGCATGAGGATTCTTTTATTGTTTTTAATACATTGTCTCTCTAATGCTTATCTTTAGAATAATGTAGGCTTGCTTAGAAAGAACTGTGTGGTAATTTCACCTGTAGCCATGAGACTCATCAGCTTAACGAGAAAGCAAGGAGGCCTGTTTAGGCAGATTATTTCATAGCAAAAAAGCAAACTTCTTCCTAGACATTCTTCTAATCAAGGTGAGGGACATGAGCCTTTATCCAAGGGAAGCAACAGCTGGGGAGCTTTTAGCTCATGCAGTAGAGGCTCATGTTTTTAGCTCCAGGGGTCCCAGGTTTGATCCCGCCCACCAACAATGGGGGTCTGTTGGTGTTATAAGCGCATTTGTTGAACCATGGAGTACAGACAGAGGCACAGTAGCACTGCACAAGGAGGCATTCATAAATCCACTTTACAGAAAGATGAGCCGAGTTTAACCATCGGCTCTCTCAGGATTGGACTTTGGCTACTAAATGCATGGATTGCTGAAAATATCTCAGCCTCTCTGATAAATGGTTTGAGAGGGGCTACTTTGCCTGGTTAGCGGGACTGATGGCCATTTCAAAAGGTGTGATATCTTGTTTACCCTCAAGGATAAATAATGGGAACCAGAGCTTTGCAATGGATTCATGAATGGCTGATTGTTCTAGTCCTGTTGGCTCAGGAGATACCATTATTCAGATCACAATCTCTCTCCCTTTCAATATGCACCTGATTTTAGTGGCCACTTGTTTGAAAATTCTTAGATGCTGAATACCAATGTTGTGCTCCACTAATATCAGATAGTGAAAAGCATTATCTCTTGTCTTTAGTAGTTCACAGGGGTGTGCACAAGGGAGGGCAAGCAGGGGTGGGTATGTCCGTCCCTCCCCAGTAACTGTTGGGGGCACAGAACTCTTCCAGCCCTGGGGCTGTGGTGGTGGGGAGTGAGCTCCTGCCATAGCCAGGACTGGGGGGAGGGAAGGGGACACAGAATGTGCCCTCCCCCTCAAAGGGGTTAAATTTAAATCTCTGCACAAGCCTCTGTTCATGAAAATATTGGTAGTTAATTGGTAATATTTAAGCTTAGAGCTGTAAGGCATTTTAGCACCTGGGGCAAGCAAGCATATTTTGCCCCCTACATTTGTTTCCTTCATTTCTCTGCCCCATTTTTTCATACCTGTGGCTTTGTGCCCCAGGTGGCTGCCTTGTTTGCCATGCCCTAGTTACGGCCCTGTTTAGGGGTGGAGTCAGGATCTGCCACTACACACCTCAACCTATTCCTTACCAATGATGAGACAGTGTAAGTGCCCTGTGTTGGCTACTTCAGTCATTTCTTCATTCACAGTAAGAATATTTTGGTCAAATTTTGTTGCTCTCAAGATAAGCAACTACTTTATGAATAGGGATTATCTATTCAGGGGCAAGTATTATATTAACCACAGCATACCAATGTAATTTGACAAGATCATGCAAAAGCTGGGGTTTGAATTAGATAATTAAAGAGAATCCCCAGTAACATCCTAATTATAAGGGATTAGACAACACATAAGCAGTCCAGTGAAGTCAAGAGGTTTTTAGAGCAGGACAAACAATCATACCCCAGATCACCTGATACTAGTGTTGGGACTCCAATTGCTTTAGTAAACATTTTTGTTAGGATTGTTTTTAAGTAAGTTATTTCTGCAATTCCCCACCCCCTGCATTGTGGAAATAGTCTGACCCTGAAAAGGTATGGTTCTATATTTTTGTGGACTGGTTTATTAATTCCTACTAAATGAATATAATTGTTAAATATTTTTAACTTATGCTTATTTTATTTTGGCTCTTATTTTGCTTCTTTTGAAAGTTTTAAGTTCTTTTCTTATCTTCCAGTCTATATTTATAGCTTTTATATTAGAAGCTCACACAAAAGGCACAAAGATGTTGCTTTTAGATTAAGTCACTGATTATCTTTAAAAATAAAACCTATACGTGCCAATGACAACTACAAAAACCCTAAGCCTTTAAAAGCATGTAAGCACTTGAGAGAAGGAAGATTATATATACACATGCACAACACACATCCAATTCATACAGTCCCGTAAGTGTACTTGTGTAAAATATATTGGTTTGGGATTGTAGCCTAGGATTAGTTTGTGACAGGAGCACTTTGCATCATAAACATGCTCATTATTCAGGAGGCTACTTAGAGTTAATTAAAAAGATGAGACTGCTGAAGCACACAAATTTTGTAGGCTTTAGTTATTAGACAAATATAATTGGAAGGATAGAAAAGTCAAGACATCAGTATAAGAATAAGATAAGTAAAATAAAGTAGCTTCCTGCATTGTTCATATTTCTACCTAAACAGCCTTGTTGCAATGCCATGCAAAAACCATAGGATTATGTTATAATGCTTTTAATGCATTTTAATGCTTGCTGCTCCACATAATTTTAGGTAAGCTAAAAAGGAGTTGAATCTCATTAACAATGTTTGAAGTGTGAGGAATTTTATATACATATGTGATGTTCCTTATCTCACACTGGAGTGTCAATACTATAAACCAACCTCTGGCATTCAGAAATTGTTGTTCAATCCTTTGTTTCCTGAAGTATAAGAAGCTAGGATTTATTTCAGTTAGTGTTTTGGTTTCCATTTCATGCCTCTTTCTCATGTGTGTTTTCAGAATAAAAGAAACATGGAAATATCAATGAATCAAAAAAAGGGAAAATGTCAGATACTAGAAAGTTACCTATTTTCTGACATTCTCAGCATTCAACTATGCTATGCAGTCCCTAGGACATACCAAAACCTTTTGAGGTTTGGCTCCATAAATATTAAAATGCATATCTTTAAGATGCAAACCTGTTGAGTCTGCAAGATTGTACTGGAAATCCCATTAGATGATTTTTGGTATTTCCTGCTTCTGATCAGCTCTAAAAAGGGGTTGGATTCACCCCTCCCATGATAAAACCATGACAGACAGCTAAGGGCAACAAATTCCTTGTGGATTCCCTTCCTGTGGTTTTTTCCTAGTCTTCCGATGGAGTAGGCAGGGTTTGCTCCCAAGGAAACAGAAGCAGCAGCATCTACCCTCAAAACTCCCCAACCCTGTGGGATCCTCAAGAAGCAACATCTAGGTTTATGGAGGCCTAGTACCCCTTCTCACCAGCCCCATCCTATTTCCTCCCCTATTTCCTGGAATCATGACTCCAGTGAGATCATGCTACCAGAGTCTTCTGAGCTACATCATCCCTGCCCCCCAATGACCCTACTTAAAGGAGGATCCATGGGGAAAGGTAATAGTCATTCATTGCCCTGTTTTGTAGCAGTTTCATGTTCTCAGTTTATTTCTACATACACAAAAAGGTGACTGGGTTTTTTGGTATGTGTTCTTTTTCTTTTATAGCAACTCTTTTTAGAAAGCCATGATGATAAAAGATCCATTATTACGTTGACTAAGTCTAATCAAACATTTAAGATTTTTTAAAGGAAGATTCTATGAAGAAAGCTTCCTGCTAATCAGTAATCTATCAATACACAAACAGCATCATCATTGCTTCTAGCAAAAGCTTTGTTATGAGCAGAAGTTCCACCTGAATAAATTTAATCAAGACTTTAAACTGTTTTTGGCAATGGCAAACTTTCATTAATGTACATCAGCCTTCTCTTGTCAATTACAATTGATGCAAGAGAATGCTTTGGATGCAGACAGCAGAGATAATGAACAGCCATCTGTGTTGCTAAATGAGGAATTAAACCTGCAAATCCTTACTGATGTGAATAATTGTACTCACCCAAGTAGTCCCATTGGAGTCCACTGAAGTCAATGGAACTACCTCAGATGAGAACCTTTACTTCACATCCACAAAGGCTTGCTGTATTGGGCCCAAATATGACTTAAGTGGGGGGAGGGATAGCTCAGTGGTTTGAGCATTGGCCTGCTAGACCCAGGGTTGTGAGTTCCATCCTTGAGGGGGCCATTTAGGGATGTGGGGCAAAAATTGAGGATTGGCCCTGCTTTGAGCAGGGGGTTGGACTAGATGACCTCCTGAGGTCCCTTCCAACCCTGATAGTCTCTGACCATCCTTTTGTTTAGCTCAGTTCAGGTTCTTCCTGTGCCTGTATGGAGATTAGCTAGCAGTGAGCTTGGGATATTTTGAAATGGTCCATATTTAGAAAAAAATTACACAAGTCACTTTTGAGTTTATAGAACCATTTATAGAATTCAAAATAGAATGTGAAACCCTGGAATTTCAGGCTTTGAGTTTTGAGACTTTCATACAGTGTTCATGAAAACTGAAGAGGATTCAGAGAAGAGCCACAAGACTGAATAAATGATTAGAAAACATGCCTTTTTATTAGCTAAATATGTTAAGCTCCTTGAGCCTAACAAAGAAGGTTTAGGCTTCTTGATGACAGTGTAAAAGTATCCACACGGGGAACAAGTATCTAATATATAACACAAACCAATGGCTGGAAGCTGAAGCAACAAATTCAAACTGGGGAAAAAAGGTGCAAGTTTGACAGTGAGAATAACTAAGCATTGAAACAATTCACCAAGGGTCCTAGTGAATTCTCAATCACTGAATTTTTAAATCAAGATTGAATGTTTGTCTAAGAAATATGCCCTGGAAATTATTTTTGAGAAGTTCTATGCGTTCTGTCAGGGCTCAGTTTGTGCCAGGATGCAGCCCTGCTATCTGTCTGTGGTGTTTAGAAAGGCATGCAATTCTACACTTACATGCAAGGGGGCACCTAACATGCATGGGGGGTGTGTGATATCATGCTGTGCAGAAGATGCTGTTTTGTTTGAGCCCCAGCATCTTTGTTTACAAAGAAAGCACTGGTGTGTGTTATACAGGAAGTCAGACTAGTTGGTCACAATGGTCCCTTCCAGACTTGGAACCTATGAGAGCCAGTTGGTCTAAATTAGAGCAGCCTCATGCTGCTTTAATTTACACTGAGGCTAAATTGGCCTGCAGCTCCTGATATACTGCATCAAGTGCAGCTTTGCCAGACCTAGACACTGGGGTCAGAGTGGATTTTGACATATTTCTCTACACCAGTTTATCATACTAGTAGGTTAGCACTGCATTAATACCCCCTTAACAGTGCTCCTGAGATCTTCCAGAATAACATGACAGATATTGCATCATGTGGAAATGGTAACTGATACAGATGGTATCCTAATGCTGCATATGATCAGAGAAACAAACACAAAGGTTGTGTAGAATACTGGGAATGATGAGATGTCTGCTGTATTAGAAATAGCTAGATTGCTTAGTATATTGCAGTATTCTTCTTCGACTAGCCCTCGATGAGAGGATGATGTCTGCCAAGGTGGTTCACTGGTGGGTTATTAAGTGGCTGAGGAGCCCAATTCATGCTCTGCAGACTTTCCCACAGAAGTGACTGGTCTAATCTTGGAGGAGACATAGGGCATGTCTTCACTGGCAATGTTAAAGCGTTGCCATGGCAGTGCTTTAACATGGCTTGTGTAGTCACGGCAAAGTGCTGGGAGAGCTAAAAAAACACCCCAGCGCTGGGAGTGCAGCACCCAGCGCTGGGAGTGCTCAGGAGGGTATTTTTTCACAGCTCTGAGCAAGAAAGTTGCAGCGCTGTAAAGTGCCAGTGTAGACAAGTCTTTAGTTGTTGGCTGGACTGTTGTGCCCTTTCTTTCCTCTTTTGTCACTTCTGTCTCATGAGTATGTCTGTTCTCCTCAAAGTTAGTTGTGGCTTGGTGTATGGTGTATTCTGTTCTGTGCCAAGTCCTCCTGGTTTGTTGAGTTGATGCCCCCCTTTTTAAGGTGTACTTCCAGTATGTCGTTGAAGCGCTTCTGCTGCCCTCCATGAGCCCTTCGTCCCTGACTTAACTGAGAAGAGTACTTACTTCGGGAGGCAAGTCAGGCATATGTACACAGTGGCCAGCCCTGCAGAGTTTGTTTCATGACCTACACTTCTATACTGCCGATGTTAGCTGCAGAGAAAACGCTCATGTTAGTGTGTCAGTCTTCCCAACTGATCCTGAGAATCCTCCTAAGGCAGCTCTGTTGAAACCACTCCAGCCACTTGATGTCATCTATAGGTTACCCAGGTCTCTCACACCTATAGAGAAGGGTGGGGATGACAACTGCCTTGTAAACCAAAATTTTGGTACCTGTTTGCAGATCCCTATCATTGAAGACTCATTTCAGTAGTCTTCCAAAGGATGTGCTGTCACAGCTGATCCTGTATTCAGTTTGTCAAGGCTGGCAGTTTGGGAGATGTTGCTGCTAAGGTATGGCAAATGGTCCATATTTTCCAGGGTCCTCTCTGATGGACCGCAACCTTCTCATGGTGGAGAGGCTTGCGTGGGCTAAAGACTGAGCTACATCGTCCGGAGCTTCCCTACTCCTGGTAGGGTCCCCCTTGGTGAACAGGTCTGAGGCGAGGCTCCTGACCGTGGTCCAAACTTCACAAGACCCCAGTGGTGGATCAGGTGCATAAAGAGGACCTTTTAGTACTCTGCAGCTGTGAAGGCAGATGAGGGCTGCAGCATGAGGAAGGCCCCTGCTTGTCTTGTATCTCCTTGCTACTGGGTCAGGTTTTCCTCCTGTAAAGTCTTGTGTGGTCACTGCCTGCACACTGCACACATTAAAAGATTTTGCATGCATTGCAGTATTAGTGAGCTAGTAACTAGCATGCAAAGAAAGTAAACATTAAGGGAACTGGAGTATCTTGAAACCATTCCATCCACATCTACCCAGCCTATCAGATGTACTACAGCTTTTCATTCATCTTGGAAAATGGAAGCTTCTGGTACTAGAGCACACACTAAATATCATTTAACAGGATGAAACAGCTCCTACTTGAAGTACTAAAATGTACCTTCTATGAAGCCAATAAGCCAAAAGCTGTAAGCGGAGATGGCTGATCTAGATGTGGTTAATTTCAAACCCATTTGAACACTGTCAGTTTGATACTAGGCAGCAGATATGAGTTTTAGAGCTTGTGTAACAAACCATAGTTGCCTATACCAACACTACTGTTAAGAGCAGGGACTGAACCCAGGTTTTTCAGCGTCAAAAGCACAAACTTCAGCCATTTGAGCCACAGGAGACCTTCTTTAACTGAAAGAGCTGTCAGCTATGGACTGTGAGGAGGGTCCCAGAGCCCAGACTCCAGCCCATGCCTGAAAGTCTACATTGCAATTGAACAGTCCCATAACCAGAGTCAGTTGACATGGGCCAGCCACAAGTGTTTAACTGCAGTGTAGACATACCCTGAATGATCACTGCAGTCAACCACTGAAAAGTCCTGACCACATTCATCAGGCCAGTATATTACATATTCCCTTTATTACACAAAATCCACACTGTCCAAACATTCTGACTGGAGCATTTAATTATGATAAATTTAAGGAGGACTTCTCTTCTATATTTTAACTTACCTTTCTATCTCTGTAAGACATCCTTCATTTGTCTCAACCTTACTTGATTCCATATGAAGGGCATTGTCAAATGTCATGTTCTATACAGCTTGAATAAGCCAAGAATTGTGCAACTGAAAGGTTTTAAATTTGTTCCACAGGTATGGTATGATTCATGGCTTGTGAATATTATGGGCCTAATTCAGCTCTCTCCCTCTCATGTGTAAATCAGGAACAACTCAATTGAAACCAGTGGATTACACCAGTGTAAAAGATTAGTGTAACATTAATCAGGTTCATTGTTTTATACTACTCTGCATAAACGTCAATTCATATTTGTTCCTAGATTGAGACTTCAACTCATGAAATTACAGTTAAACTTAAATTATGCTAATGACAGTAAGATAGTGATTGCAGTTAATAAAGCTACAACAATCATCATTCGCCAAATAGCAAGTGCATAGTTAACCTGCAGTAATTTTCTCATTTAAATAAACCAGCAGCCAAGTGTATATATTGTAAACAGCATTTGCACAAACTGCAACTTCATATTTTTTTTGGAGAATGAGGGTGGGGTAGTTGAATTTAAAAGCCACATTTAACACCCTTTCTTCTACTTCTATATAGGTCTGAGATATAAACCTATGAAAATGAGATTTCTCTTTATGCTTAATGTGAAAAGGCACAAGATTTTCATATGTACAGAAAATACTCAGATTTTGGCTTTGACCAAGCTCAAGAACTACCTGGAAGGGATCATGTGATGTGGATAACTGCTGGCAACTAGAATTTTCAAAACAAGATTATTAATTTATTGGTAGGCAAAGCCACATTAGACTTCTGTGCATATTCAGGCTTATTGCAACCATGATATTTTTGGTAGATGCAGAATGAAGTCCTGTATCTGAGCTATAGTCATTTGAGTGCATTCCAAGAGAAGGTTGTCTATGCAACAGAAACAGCAATAAAAACCTGGTTTCTTGGGGGGGAAAAAAGCCTATATCTTTGTTTGTTCTAAACTCAAACAAATATCCTGCTACTAAATCCTCAGTGATTTTTACCGGATGTCATTAGCTACCAAATCCCCCAGGCAAACTGGATATGCCATATACTGTGAATCCTGTTGCTTGCCAAACATCATAAAATGATGATTAACTTGGATAGAAACTGAAATCCCTGTGCAGCTGCTAGCAGCTGCAATACCTACAATACCCTGTCTATTCACCAATAGCCACTCACTGTCAGAAAATTTGTACATTAGAATAGTAATTTAGAGCTCACTGGTACTGAGCTTCTGTTTGCAACTCATACGTTTCACAATATTCAGCTAAAATTTATTCCTTACATTTACTTTTTTCAAAGATAGTTTTGGTATCAATATCTATGATTTTTCACAAGGAGCGGTATTATCTTTCATTGTATATTTCACTGTAAAGGGAAGAATACACTAGTTTATTCACATAAAACTAGTATATGCAGATACTGTATCTGTGGCTGTGATTGTACATCTGTCTAGGATGGGGATCTTTGTAGATTTCCTGCCTTTGAAAGTTTCTTTACAAACCACAAAACAAAGCCACAGTTTAGAATCAAGCCACAGTAATTAGTGTTGCTTTTGATTTCTGATATGGCAGTGATCAGCACTGCCATAATCAGGATTGTCCTCCAGGGGAAACAAAAAAACCAGGCAGAGGAAAAGATGGGCTAGTGAAGGAGAAATAGAGCTCAAGAACAGGTTTGCAGAGTTGGAAAATGAAGAAGGGGCTCAGCAGGTAGTTGCTGAAGGTGGAAGGGCAAGGAAGAAGAGAGCAGCTAGTCCTATTGGAAAAGGGGAAGAGTCAATGGAGACAACACCAAATATGAGCCACAGGAGGATACAGGATGAGTTGAAGAAGATTACAAGGGAGAATAGGAATGGAAAGAACTTGCAGCCAGAGGGAACAGGATAGACTGGAGAATAGCACCGTCACCAGGAAAAGGCAGGTCTTTGTGATCAGGGACTCTTTATTGAGAAGAATGAATCAGCTCTGGTTACAGGCCTGTCTAAAGAATAGAAGGGTGTGCTGTCTTCCAGGTGTTAAGATACAGGATGTAGACCTGAGGTTGAAAAGGATCCTAAAGGGAGCAGGAAAGAATCCCCAAATTATCCTTCATGTGGGAACAAACGATATAGCTAGATTCTCACTGGAAAGTATTAAGGGAGACTATGCTAGGCTGGGGAAGACACTTAAGGAAATCAAGGCTCAGGTAAACTTTAGTGGGATTCTGCCTGTTCCTAGAGAAGGGCAACAAAGGTGTGACAAGATTATGACTATCAACAGATGGCTTAGGCAGTGGTGCTATAAGGAGGGCTTTGGGATGTATGGCCACTGGGAGGCATTCATGGACAGAGGACAGTTCTCTCAGGATGGACTTCATCTGAGTAGGGAAGGAAATAAACTTCTAGGATGGAGGCTGGCACAACTGATTAAGAGAGCTTTAAACTAGGAATCTGGGGGAGATGTCCAGGTAATATCCATGCCGGATTTTAGCATTGAGAGGGAAGAAAACAAAGTAAGAGGATACAGCTGAGGGTAGGAGAATGTATATAAGGAGGAAGGGCAGTGTGGATACCAGTCTAATAGATTATACTGGCTGTAGAATGACCATGCCTAATAGGGTACAGAATGTGAGCAAGGCCAAACAGCAAAAATTAAGATGTTTGTACACCAATGCGAGGAGCCTAGGTAACAAAATGGAGGAACTAGAGCTACTGGTGCAGGAAGTGAAACCAGATATTATAGGGATAACAAACATGGTGGAATAGTAGTCATGACTGGACTACAGGTATTGAAGGGTATGTGCCATTTAGGAAAGACCAAAATAAAAGTAAAGGTGGTGGAGTAGCATTGTATATGAATGATGAGGTAGAATGTAAAGAAGTGATGGAATGGATAAGACGGAGTCCATCTGGGCAAAAATTACATTGGGGAAGAAAACTATTAGAGCCTCCCTTGGGATAGTGCTTGGGGTGTGCTATAGATCGCCAGGATCTAATTTGGATATGGATAGAGCCCTTTTAATGTTTTTAATAAAGTAAATACTAATGGAAACTGCGTGATCATGGGAGACTTTAACTTCCCAGATATAGACTGGAGGACGAGTGCTAGTAGTAATAGGGCTCAGATTTTCCTGGATGCAATAGCTGATGGATTCCTTCATCAAGTATTTGCTGAACCAACTAGAGGGGATGCCATTTTAGATTTGGTTTTGGTGAGTAGTGAGGACCTCATAGAAATGGTTGTAGGGGATAATCTTGGCTCAAGTGATCATGAGCTAATTCAGATCAAACTGAACAGAAGGATTAACAAAAATCTGCAACTAGGGTTTTTGATTTCAAAAGGGCTGACTTTCAAAAATTAAGGAAATTGGTTAGGGAAGTGGGTTGGACTGAAGAACTTATGGATCTAAAGATAGGAGGCCTGGGATTACTTCAAATCTGCAGAAGCTATCAGAAGCCTGCATCCCAGGAAAGGGGGAAAAAATTCATAGGCAGGAGTTGTTGAGCAAGCATCTCAGAGGTGATTAAGAAAAACAGAAAGCATACAGGGAGTGGAAGATGGGAAGGATCAGCATGGAGAGCTACCTCGAGGTCAGAACATGTAGGGATAAAGTGAGACAGGCTAAAAGTCAAGTAGAGTTGGACCTTGCAAAGGGAATTAAAACCAATAGTAAAAAGTTCTATAGCCATATAAATAAGAAGAAAACAAAGAAAGAAGTGGGACCACTAAACACTGAGGATGGAGTGGAGGTTAAGGATAATCTAGGCATGGCCCAATATCTAAAATACTTTGCCTCAGTATTTAATAAGGCTAAAGAGGCTCTTTGGGATAATGGTAGCATGACAAATGGGAATGAGGATATGGAGGTAGATATTACCATATCTGAGATAGAAGCGAAACTCAAACAGCTTAATGGGACTAAATCGGGGGGCCCAGATAATCTTCATCCAAGAATATTAAAGGAATTAGCACCCAAAATTGCAAGCCCCTTAGAAGTTTTAATGAATCTGTAAACTCAGGCATTGTACCATATGATTGGAGAATTGCTAACATAGTTCCTATTTTTAAGAAAGGGAAAAAAGGTGATCCGCGTAACTACAGGCCTGTTAGCTTGACATCTGTAGTATGCAAGGTCTTGGAAAAAATTTTGAAGGAGAAGGTAGTAAGGACATTGAGGTCAATGGTAAATGGGACAAAATACAACGTGGTTTTACAAAAGGTAGATCATGCTAAACCAACCTGATCTCCTTCTTTGAGAAAGTAACAGATTTTTAGACAAAAAACACAGTGGATCTAATTTATCTAGATTTCAGTAAGGCGTTTGATACCATGCCACACGGGGAATTATTAGTTAAATTGGAAAAGATGGGGATCAATATGAACATTGAAAGGTGGATAAGGAATTGGTTAACGGGGAGACTACAACGGGCCCTACTGAAAGGTGAACTGTCAGGCTGGAGGGAGGTTACTAGTGGAGTTCCTCAAGGATCAGTTTTGGGACCAATCTTATTTAATCTTTTTATTACTGACCTTGGCACAAAAAGTGGGAGTGCTAATAAAGTTCCCAGATGATACAAAGTTGGGAGGTATTGCCAGTTTAGAGAAGGACAGGGATATCATACAGGAGGATCTGGATGACCTTGTAAACTGGACTAATAGTAATAGGATGAAATTTAATAGTGAGAAGTGTAAGGTCATGCATTTAGGGATTAATAAGAATTTTAGTTATAAGCTGGGGACGCATCAATTAGAAATAAGAGGAGAAGGACCTTGGAGTATTGGTTGATCATAGGATGACTATGAGCCGCCAATGTGATATGGCCATGAAAAAAGCTAATGCGGTCTTGGGATGCATCAGGAGAGATTTCCAGTAGGGATAAGACAGTGTTAGTACCGTTATACAAGGCACTGGTGAGACCTCACCTGGAATACTGTGTGCAGTTCTGGTCTCCCATTTTTAAAAAGGATGAATTCAAATGAACAGGTACAGAGAAGGGCTACTAGGATGATCCAAGGAATGGAAAACTTGTCTTATGAAAGGAGATTCAAGGAGCTTGGCTTGTTTAGCCTAACTAAAAGAAGGTTGAGGGGAGATATGATTGCTCCCTCTATAGATATATCAGAGGGATAAATACTGGAGAGGGAGAGGAATTCTTTAAGCTCAGTACCAATGTGGACACAAGAGCAAATGGATATAAACTGGCCACCAGGAAGTTTAGACTTGAAATTAGACAAAGGTTTCTAACCATCAGAGGAGTGAAGTTTTGGAATAGCCTTCCAAGGGAAGCAGTGGGGGCAAAAGATCTATCTGGCTTTAAGATTAAACTCAATGAGTTTATGGAGGAGATGGTATGATGGGATAACATGATTTTGGTAATTAAATGATCTTTAAATATTCATGGTAAATAGGCCCAATGGCCTGTGATGGGATGTTAGATGGGGTGGGATCTGAGTTACCCAGGAAAGAATTCTGTAGTATCTGGCTGGTGAATCTTGCCCATATGCTCAGGGTTTAGCTGATTGCCATATTTGGGGTCAGGAAGGAATTTTCATCCAGGGCAGACTGGAAGAGGCCCTGGAGGTTTTTTGCCTTCCTCTATAGCATGGGGCACAGCTCACTTGCTGGAGGATTCTCTGCTCCTTGAAGTCTTTAAACCATGATTTGAGGACTTCAATAGCTCAGACATAGGTGAGGTTTTTTGCAGGAGTGGGTGGGTGAGATTGTGGCCTGCATTGTGCAGGAGGTCAGATTAGATCATAATGGTCCCTTCTGACCTTAGTATCTATGAATCTATAAAACCAGCAACAGAAAAGGAATGAGAATTGTGGTATTCAGTACATGTGGTGGGATAAGTCATGATTACTGGCAGGTCTTTACTTCAGGGAAATAAGAGGCAGCCTCACTGATCCCTTCAAGTGAAAGTTCAACATGCTGTACAGCAGTAGGGAAACCACAGAGAAAATTGCCAAGAACAGACAGCATTGCCCAATCCATAAAAAACTGGAGAAATGCTGTTGTCCTGAGACCAATGATCATGCCCAACGAGCTAGAATGCAATTTGCTTCTGGTTTTGAGACTAATAGCCCCCACCCCAGAATTAGAATTGCATATTCAAAAATGGTATTCCACTTTCCTTCTTTGAACCACCTGTAGCTGAAAATCAGTCTACCTCTTAATTACACTGCATGTAGGAATGTACAGCTTACTGCAAAATGATGTTGAATCATAATCATGTTAGTCTTACTGATATTGTTTCAAAATTTGAGAGAATATCACAGTCCCTAACAGAATGACCTTGCAGACCTCCCGTAGGTAAATGATTTTCAGACCCTGCCCTCCACTTGTGGGTACAAATTCATAACTTTAGAACTGCAAATATTCACATGCCTATTTTAAAAATGTCTAAAGTCTGTGGGCAAAAGTGTTAAATTTGCACCTGTTTGCTCCTCTGTACAAGGTGGTTGTTCATAGAATATGGTTGTATTTATATGCATATGCACAAAGAAGGGCCAGGCAGTGTCCTCACTGAAAACTGAAGCTTGATTTTTGGAAGTGCTGAGCAACTACAGCTGCCATTAATGCCAAAGGGCACTGTAGCTGCTCAACCAGCCATTCTAGAAATCAGGCTTCACAAGACAAGGATAGCTTCTAGAATTTGTGTTCCACTCCCTTTTGCATCAGCCTTTAAAACCAAAGCATTCCACTCAGCAACTGATGTAACAAGGTTATTATTCCAAAGAAGTCAGTGTTGAAGTGTTTAAATAAAGATGTAAATCTTAATCACTGTTATCTGAAAAAGGATATGTGTAGCACAACCATTTTTGGGAGCTGATTTTTCAGCTAGTTCTATTAAACACATAATTTTCCTTGTTGCCAATGCCTTCGGTGATACTGTTCTCAAATGAGTATATGGGACTAGGAGTTTATTTCTCATATCAGAGGCCAGAATGACTCATATTTAGCCCTTAGTTTTGACAAAATACCATGCAAGGATTTCTGGCTTTCTAAAACCCATATGCTCTCTCTACTTTTGGAATAACTAGAGCTCTGCCAGGAAAGAAATGGTCTAGATGCAAATGGATATCAGGCTGTTTTGATTTGTTTTTTTTAAATCTATCTTAAAATAGAACACAAACTACTTATTGCACCCTTAGGCAGTAGTTATCAATTTGCCAAGCTAACATTTTACCTGTCTATTTCCAAACTTATAGAATGAAAAAGCCAGAGTGACCTTTTGCAGATGCTACTTTTCAGCTAGACAACATCTTGAAGAAACCCATCTGTCCATTTATGTCAACAAGACTTATTGTTTTGCATCATTGTAAAGGAATAAATCTCATGTCATATTGTATCTGGGTACTGACACTCATTTATAAAATAGGGTTGGTTTTTTAATAGGACTCTGCAAATTTTTTCATTGACTTTTATATTATCACTTGATTTTTTTAAATTTTTTTCAATTAAAAGACATGGGTTAAACAAAGCATTGCCTATTCCTCTTGACTGACATCTTCCGTTGGCTACTGTATCACAATCAGCAGAAATGGAGTCAGAGGGCCCATATTCCCTGGAGGGACTATTACTGAGGGGACACCAGTGGAAAAGGAAACATGGGGAGTTAGGCTGGAAGCAAAATCAGCCACATGGAGAGAAGTGCACAGGGTTTAATGAAGATCCACTTGTTCAACTCAAGCTGCATTCAGTATTTTACTCTTTACAAGTGGACAAAAGTTACCATTAGAGAAACAAAAAGCATGGCTGCTACTCTTCTCTAAGACTTCATATTAAGCCAGATCCCAAGAGGTGATAAGCACCTGGATATCCCATTGAAGTCAACTGGATGTTTAGCTGCTCTCTGAATTCGGTATTAATTGCTCACAGAAAATTGTTCACAGCTAGTACTAGACTGCTTCCTCAAGCCTACATGCTGCTGCTAGCATTTTATGACTTTAAATGCATTCCAGTACTGAAAGGACAGTAGCAAGCCTGGAGAGTCTCAAGTTCTGCTGATAAAATTTAAACTTCAGTCTGAACTCACCACCTTCTCCAAGAGCAGCTGAGATTGTGTACCAATTCCCACATTAACCAACTTCATCCTTTTGTAGCCAATAGTAAATACTTTGTTATCAGAGGCCACTTTGCAGTAATGTTTGATAAATGCGGATTTAATGACAAACATGATATATCTATATTACTACTCCAACCCATTGAAAGAAATTCCCTTGATGTACTGTAATCTGAGGATCTGATTGTCAGTTGCAGGGCTAGCCACACCTGTGTCCCTTATCTGGTTTCTCTGAATAAACCCCCTCAAGTTTCAAGCCTCATTCCATCACCTGTGGAATTCCACCTCAAAACAGTTCTACTACTCTTAAACTGGACCCTTGGCTTCATCACCTTGTGTATCAATGGTTTTGTCAAACAAATCCTCTGTGGTTGTTCCATTTGGGAATCTTTGATTAGTGGTGTGTACAATGATCAGACAGCCTTCTTAAAAGTACTGTTTTTCAGTAGTAACAAATCATTTAGAGAAAAAGGATTTTAAAAAGTCTACATATGTCTAATACTTGAAGTCTTACCATCCCTTAACAGTAACTTAGGCAGGCCTTACTACTTCAGGCAAAAAGAAAAGGAGTACTTGTGGCACCTTAGAGACTAACCAATTTATTTGAGCATAAGCTTTTGTGAGCTACAGCTCACTTCATCGGATGCATACTGTGGAAAGTGTAGAAGATCTTTTTATACACACAAAGCATGAAAAAATACCTCCCCCACCCCACTCTCCTGCTGGTAATAGCTTATCTAAAGTGATCACTCTCCTTACAATGTGTATGATAATCAAGTTGGGCCATTTCCAGCACAAATCCAGGGTTTAACAAGAAGTCGCCTACTACAGGACATGCCTAACAAAGAAAATAACAGAACGCCACTAACCGTCACCTTCAGCCTCCAACTAAAACCCCTCCAACGCATTAAGGATCTACAACCTATCCTGAAGGATGACCCAACACTCTCACAAATGTTGGGAGACAAGCCAGTCCTTGCCTACAGACAGCCCCCACAACCTGAAGCAAATACTCACCAGCAACCACATACCACACAACAGAACCGCTAACCCAGGAACCTATCCTTGCAACAAAGTCCATTGCCAACTGTGCCCATATATCTATTCAGGGGACACCATCACAGGGCCTAATAACATCAGCCACGCTATCAGAGGCTCGTTCACCTGCACATCCACCAATGTGATATATGCCATCATGTGCCAGCAATGCTCCTCTGTCCAGTTTGACCAATGTACATGGCAGTCTCTATGTAAAAGAATAAATGGACACAAAACAGATGTCAAGAATTATAACATTCATAAACCACTCAGAACACTTCAATCTCTCTGGTCACACGATTACAGACATGAAAGTTGCGATATTACAACAAAAATTTCAAAGCCAGACTCCAGCGAGAGACTGCTGAATTGGAATTCATTTGCAAATTGGATATAATTAACTTAGGTTACCTTGCATAATGACTTAGCCACTCCCAGTCTCTATTCAAGCCTATTTCCCCTTGTTTTTTCCTACCCCCACCTCCCCCCCAGACATTCTTGTTAAACCCTGGATTTGTGCTGGAAATGGCCCACCTTGATTATCATACATATTGTAAGGAGAGTGGTCACTTTAGATAAGCTATTACCAGCAGGAAAGTGGGGTGGGGGAGGTATTTTTTCATGCTTTGTTTGTATAAAGAGAGCTTCTACACTTTCCACAGTATGCATCCGATGAAGTGAGCTGTAGCTCACGAAAGCTTATGCTCAGATAAATTGGTTAGTCTCTAAGGTGCCACAAGTACTCCTTTTCTTTTTGTGAATACAGACTAACACAGCTGTTACTCTAATACTTCAGGCAGTCCAGTAGGTATCTTTCTGGTTCCCGCAAAGAACTACCCTCCTCTCTTGAGACTGTCTGACTCTTTTTAAGCCTTGGTAAAGTTCTTTTGATATCATGTTCCTCATTTTTCTGTCCTGGCATTTTCTTAGTCACCCTCAAGTGACTCATTCCTTGAATCATTCTCTTTGCCTGGCAGCCTCCTGTTAAACTACACCAATATATTCACACAATATACATACCAAATAACTGTCAGCATGCTATATAAATATTGCAGAGCAGCTCCAGACCCGTCACATGGATTTTACTCTTCTGAAGTTCTGTGGTCAAAAATTTGCAAAGAACAGTGGCATGAACCCTGTCTAATACTGATATATATGAGAAGATCCAGAGATGAATAATTGTAGTTAACTGATCACAATTATTTGTGAGAGCCAAAAATGTTTTCAGCTAAAAAGACTAATGAACTGGTTCTTCTAAAAGGCTGTGAAAACTTTGAACATAAACCATATAAAATATGCCCAGTATGTTTAAAAGAGCTCCTGAAACTTTTAAGACTTCCAGAGACAATGCAGCTGTAGTTGCCTCCCTACTTAAAACAGTCATTTATATTGTCTATGAAGCACACTGATAATCATGTGATTGTGGCAAATCACTTTGTCTCTGTGCCTCAGTTCCTGATCTGTAAAATGAGGACAATAGCACTTTCCTACCTCACAGGGATTTTGTGAGGAGAACTACAAAAAGACTTATGTTCAGATACTACAGTAATAGGGACCACATAAGATATAGATAATTTTAGCTGATTGGCCAGGATGCATCCTGCATCAGATTTGTCAGGATATGCTTCTATCTGCTAGACACAGTACTCATCCTAAACACTTTCACTTGAATAAGGTATCTAATATTATCTAAGTATCTGCACTATTCCACAGCTCTATACAGTAGCCAGCACCAGGATAAGTGAGCACCAACCAAAGTTATCAAGTGCACTCAAAGATATCTTTTCTCTCTTCAATCCAGTACCAAGGACTGGACTTATTCTGTTAGGAAAGATAAGTTGAATCAGATTTTGCATTTTCTTTCATCCTCATCTCTTCTAGGACAGTGTCCCAGATTCCTGGGGGAATCAGGCACTGAGAAAGCTCTGTCTCTTCCCTACAGAAGTTTCCACTTGAGGTTGACAGTTCCATTTTTTCCAGCACAATGTTATTTGTATAGGAATTCATGATCATGGAGTATGAGGAAGTCTGACAGGCCTTTGAAGAGGACAGAATCTTTAAATATGACCTCCTATTAAATTGGGGACTGTGGAAGAGAGCTAGGATGATGTGCTTTCAGCATCCTGTTGCTGTTTTCTAAGGTAACTGTAGCTTTAAGGTCAGCATCTTTTCCCACCCAAGGTCAAGCTTAAAGGTTCAGGTGGGCTTGAGCTCAGCTCATGAGGCTGAGTCTGCTCCAGACCCACAACATCCAGTTATTTTTAGTGCGCAAACTCCCAGCCTGGGAGGCTTGTTCCCAGCTGCAGGGGGGGCATAATCACTGAGGCTGTAGATCTTAATGACCTGAAGGCTGATGCTCTCAATGGACAGTGATATTACATGGATGGCTTCTCTCCCCACTAGCATTACCTCAGTCTTCCCTCAATTAAACTACAGCCAGTTGCTTTTCATCCAGTTGAGGATATCTTCCAACCCCGAGGATATCTGGGAGAATGGTATTTGTTTATATTGCATATAAGGGTGGTGTAGAACTGGGCATTCACTGGTCTAGAACACCAGCTATATGCAGGTGTGTTCAACCAGAGGTATACATACCCTTGGGGTATACAGAGGTCTTCCAAGGTGTATATCAACTCATCTAGACATTTGCCTAGTTTTACTACAGGCTACGTAAAAAGCACTAGTGAAGTTGGTACAAACTAAAATGTTCATACAGACAATGACTTGTTTATACTGTTCTATATACTGTACACTGAAATGTAAGGACTTTATATTTCAATTGATTTATTTTAGAATTATGTGGTAAAAATGAGAAAGCAATTTTTCATGTAATAGTGTGCTGTGACACTTTTGTATTACTATGTCTGATTTTGTAACCAAGTAGTTTTTAAGTGAGGTGAAACTTTGGGGTACTCAAGACAAATCAGACTCCTGAAAGGGGTACAGTAGTCTGGAAAGGTTGAGCCACTAATCTAGTCCATTGTGAACACAATCTCCACTTCATACAGAGAAAGGAAAGAACACATCTTTTGGGACTCTCTAAGTGAGTGGTCTGAAATAGAGCTGGTAAAAAAAAAAAAAAAAAAAGAGGGGCGGGGCCTTTTTTCCCCAAATGTTTTTATGAAAAATTCATCCTGTTTTCCTCCCCCCACTAAAAAAATGAAAATGCCAAACATTTCAGCCAGCTATACTCTGGAGGTGGGAGTAAGACCGTCTTGAGTCACTCATTCTTAGACTGCAATGAAACCATCTCAGTATGATCCCATTTATCCCTGCCACATCTGAGGCACTATTTCATACTTGGAATAAGGAACACTCCAAACACCTCAGTAGATTTAAACTACCATGAACAATAAATGTCAACAGTTTAATGGCCCTTCCTTGCCCTCCTGAGATACACAGCGCAACCCCTTAAACTCTGAACTGTGCTAGAAGGGGTGAGGGTATAATCTGTAGTGGTCAAGCAGAGATTTCCCCAGCCATTTCTTCCTGCATAGGGAAGGCAGGGACAGAATGGCTGAGGTAAGATGGTGGAAGTATACTGGCAGCAGCCCTAAAGCTTATTGCATAAAGGTTTACTATGCACTCCATTCCCTTGCTACATGCTGCCAGATACCAGTAGATCTAGTATGTTGGGTTGGATGGGGTCCTAGCCATGATCTCCAAGCAGCTGACAACATGTAGGGTTGTGGAGTACTAGTGTGTTTTTGTCTGGGCTCTCTGCCTAGTACTCAAGTAACACTAGGTAAATACTTGGCCTGGCCTCTGCATAGGAGAGCTAGAAGGAGAAAAAGCTCCACTGTACCCTGCTCTCCCTTGGTACGCCTGCGTAAGGCAAGCTAGAATTTATTTATATATGTGAAAGGATCACTACCTACAACTGAATAGCATCTTCCTTTGGGAGGAAACATGGCAGCCATGCTGCATTATATACACCGAGAAGGAGATGGGAAGAGTAATTCTTCCCATTTAAAATACATGAAATTAACCCAGTTATGTGGTCAGAAATCAAGAATGCTGAAGTTGTCATTCACTGTACTCCCACTGAAGATCAATGGGACTAGTCCTCTGAGCAAGGGTTGGCACCTTTGGTAGCAATACATTTCAGAAAGTCTCCCTGATTGTCTCTTAACAAGGAGGAATAGCTTTTGTTGTGATCAGGAATATGGAAAACTCAGGTGTCAGGGTGTGTACGCATTCCTGTTAGTGGGGCTGCGAGGTTAAAACAGCCATGTAGGATAGTGGTAAAGACCATTATATTTGTTTTCAGTGTTGTAGACCTGTTGGTCCCTGGATATTAGAAAAAGAAGGTGGCTCAGATAATATATTTTACAGGATCTTCTTCAGACCTGAAAAGCTGTGTGTGTAGCTCAAAAGCTTGTCATTCACCAACAGAAGTGCAATAAAAGGTTACACAAATGAGAGACAAGGTAGGTGAGGTAATTTTCTATGTTTACAACCTAAGGGAATATTTAACTTCAACAGGCTTTGTTTAGGGAATAAGGTATTACTTGATATGACAGAAAAGGTCATTAATATTTAAAGGACTAGGGATGTTTAAAATGTGTGAAATTTTATACAAAAACTTTAACTTTTGTTGACCTCTGTTTGCTATGTCAGCCTGGAGTTAATTGTAATTAGCCATTGAAATATGTAATATATGGGACCACATGATAAACAAACAGTATCTGAACAGCAATGTTTATAATGTACTCCTGAATGTCTTTTGATAACCAAAACTAGGTTTTAAAAATTCCTTTAATAGAACTGAATAAATCTTCGTGCTTAATTACACATGCATATGGGACAACTAGTCACTTCAACTGCTTTGGCAGAGATTTCTAGTCATGTAAGACATTGTCAATGCTTTGTTACATCTACAATATGTAATTTAGAAACAGCACAAGCCAGAATTAGCAGTAGTATTCTCAAACTGATTTTTATTAAGCATGATTTTATTTTAAGTTTGTTTTGACCTTTCTATCCCATTATATGAATCTTCCCATTCTGCTGCAGCCCTATAAACTACCTCTAAACGAATCCATGTGTTGGGTAGGAATTAAATTAAACTCTTTTGCCAGAGACCAAGCTGAACTCATGACATTTCTGTCCTGGGGAATAATTTTAAATGTAATAGCTTGGTTTTGTGCTTTTGTCTTTTTTGCTACTGTCACTCATCTCCCCGTTTTTCCTATCTCCTCCCCTCACACACACTAAGGAGTGCTGGCTGCTGGATTTAGAACAAGTCCTTTGACATATGGGCCTAGGTTACTCTCCCCCCACCTTTTATTTCAAACCACATTGTGTTGAATGAAGCGATTTTCATTCACAACACATTCTTATGCTGAAGTAAGCGTTACGAAATCAGTCCTGAAGGGAGCGATAAGGAAGAATACAGGACTCCTTTGTGTTGGTACTAATTATGTAGCACCCTGGCTAAATTTTAATTAAGATATCCTCTTGAGACCATTTCTCCTTCCCTTGGCCAAAAAGGCCCATAAAATAGATAATTACTTAAGGTACTTGGCATTCTTCATCTTCAGTCATGCATAGTCTTTGTTTCTTGGAAGCAGCAGCTGAAGGGGATTCATTTAATGACTACTTTTTTTCATTTTTAATTTCAGATGGTTTTTCAGAAACTGTTAATTCCAAGGTGTCATTTGCAACTATTGGACAGATACTGAAGTGGGAATAGGAGTTCAGAGTGTGTAGGGACTAGCCTGGATCCTGAAGAGAACAGTGATGTTCACACAGAGCCCCGTTGGCCTTAGCTAACTTATGACGCTATAGAAATAGCATATGGGCAAGTTTTACGACCAAGAATACTGTTAGTTTAGAGAAGGGGACTTGACTTGACCTGACGCAGGAGGTCCCTTCTGGCCCTAGGTATTTACATGCTAAGAAAAAGGTAATCAAATATCATGCTTTATGATCAGGAAGGCTAATGGTAAGATAAAAGTACATCAAATATCAGTATCAAGAAGAAATATTTTACCCTACTCGCAGCATTGTTTGGAATGTGCCTTCATCTAAAGGTTTAGGAATTTGGTTAAGAAATAGAAAACAAAGGAAGGGAGTATGCTGATTTTCAACTGAGATGGAGATTATGAGAGGGAATTCTGTGGATCTGTATTAGTACTTATGTTTAGAATATTGATTAATGAAAGGTTGAATACTGAAGTGGCAAAATTTGCAGCCAATACAAAATTTAGATTACCCTAGTTAAGTCTAAAGAGAATTGTGGGCTGGTTGAATACTGTTTTTGAATATATTTCATTAATGTTGTTCGCCCATTCTAACTGTTAGGGAAAATTAGAGGACCCTGAAAAACTAGGTGAATGGATAACTATGGCACTTAAAATTGTATAGGCAATGTCAATGTCATGCGCACACTAATATTGCTGTGTTCCAAATTAACTAAAGGAATGCTTTCCATTTAGTTCAATATCCTTTAAGCTCTATGCATGATTGTTGATGATGCATAGTGAACAGATATTTTTCACTGTATCTTTGATCCAGAACATTCCAACTAGATGTTGCACCTTGTTAAGAAATTGTTAGGAAATATAACAATGTTGCAATTTTCATAAATCAGTGGTACACCTTCAGTTTTGGGCACCATAACTGAACAGGATATAGTGGAAACAAAAAAGGTACAACATAAACCAACAAGTTGGAAGCATGGAAAGACTTTGATATGTGTAGAATGTAAAGAGTTGAAGGGCTGAAGTCCTGTCCCCATTGAAGTCAATGACAAAAATCCCACTAATTTTAAGGGGGCCAACATTTCACTCTAGGATTGTTTCATTTAGAGAGGAGACAGTTATACAAAATAGTAAGTGGTAGAGAAGGGTAATTTAGTGCCCCTATTTGCCTCCTCTCATAATAGAAGAACAAGAGGACGTTCAGTTAAATTTAAAAGGCAACCAATTTGAAAGTGCTAAACAAAGGATTTTTGCAAAATGTATAGTCTATGAAATACATGAAAAGACAGAGAGCCTAGTAGAATTTAACACAATAGATTTTTATATGACTAGTAAGACAGTTATCTGCAATTACACAGTTATGCTAAATAGAGTAAATAGGCTTCCATCCTAATGCTACAGGACACAGACCAACCAGCAGCTTCCTGAGGATAAGAAGCAGCTTATCCCCTGTCATAAATATAAAGGGAAGGGTAACCACCTTTCTGTCCACAGTGATATAAAATCCCTCCTGGCCAGAGGCAAAACCCTTTCACCTGTAAAGGGTTAAGAAGCTAAGATAACCTCGTTGGCACCTGACCAAAATGACCAATGAGGAGACCAGTTACTTTCAAAGCTGGAGGGGGGGAAACAAAGGGTCTGTCTGTGTGATGCTTTTGCCGGGAACAGAACAGGAATGGAATATTAGAACTTGTTAGTAAGTAATCTAGCTAGAAATGCGTTAGGTTTCCTTTTGTTTAAATGGCTGGTAAATAAGCTGTGCTGAATGGAATGTATATTCCTGTTTTTGTGTCTTAAGGTTTTGCCTAGAGGTATTCTCTGTTGAATCTGATTACCCTGATTTTACAGAGGTGATTCTTTTACTTTAATTAAAATTCTTCTTTTAAGAACCTGATTGCTTTTTCATTGTTCTTAAGATCCAAGGGTTCGGGTTGGTGTTCACCTATGCAAATTGAGGATTTGTATCAAGCCTTCCCCAGGAAAGGGGGTGTAGGACTTGGGGGGATATTTGGGGAGGAAGATGTCTCCAAGTGGGCTGTTTCCCTGTTCTTTGTTTAACACGCTTGGTGGTGGCAGCATAGGGTTCAAGGACAAGGCAACGTTTGTACCTTGAGGAAGTTTTTAACCTAAGCTGGTAAGAATAAGCTTAGGGGGTCTTTCATGCAGGTCCCCATGTCTCCACCCTAGAGTTCAGAGTGGGGAAGGAACCTTGACATCCCCCTAGATATGTTATAGCACAGTTGACCACTATGCACATATAGGGGTGGAGGATGCTTCCTCCAAAGTGTCTGGTATTGACTACTCAAGAGATGGATACCTAAACTAGCTTTACCTTTTTTTTGATTCAGTATGATATTTTCCAGTTAGGTACTGGCCACTTGCAGAGCCAGCCTCGACTTGATGGACCAATGAACCATAACGAAAGCCAATATTTCTACCAACAATTTTGAAGCTTTGAGGGTGAATTATTTGACCACAAGCTATATATAAAGTTTTCCCTTCCTTAGGATAGTAAATCATACATGTCAGACACAGGTGCTTTAGGGGATCTCTGGCCAAGTCCAACCAGTATTACTGCTAATAAGTCATGTCTTTTAGAACCATTATTATATAACCTACTGTGGCTTCATTACAGATGACTGAATGCAAGCCAGTTGTATTCCTTCTTTGTTAATAAAAGGGTGGGAAGGTTAAAGTGCCTGATATGGTTCTGTATTGTGAGTTTAAATCAGCTGGCAATAGTATACTAGTTCTAGCATCAATCTGCCAGTGACTGTCTGACTCTTCCTAACCCCAAGAACAATCTGCAAGAGACTTTGTTTGTAACGCCCAATCAATAAATGGGATGCCATAATGCTATGCACTGTTACACGTGTGCACCAGAAAAAGTGATATTGGCTGTAAAGCATGTCTATGCCGCATCTCGGAGCAACCCTCCCAGCCTAGGTAGCTGAGTAGACTTTACAGCTCAGGCTCTCAAGCCTGGGGATGGCTGGAGAGGGGAGAAGAGAAAGAGAATAGTCTTGAATCCCTGAGCTTCAGCACAAGGCTCAATGTCAAAGCAACATTTACATATTTGTTAGTGCAAGCCTCACTAACATGAGTGTGGATCTGGGCTGGGAGGCTTGTTTCCAGATGTAGTTGACATACACTTAAGCTCTTTGGGTAAGGCTGGGGAAACTAGGTAAATACAAAACAAGCAACTGGGGACAGAACAAAGCCATTAGTGTAGTATAATAAGCAGTGGCCACAACGTCTGTATGTTTGCAGTTCCGGCCTAGTATTTTTCATTGCAATTTGTTTTCAAAGACATTGCAGAACTAAACTATCTGTAAAGAAATAGCTAGTTTAATTTATGCTAACTATCTGAAGACAAGTATTTCTTGATATGCTCTGCTCTCTTCATCAGCACCTGGAACGACACATGATATAGTAGAAGAAAGGTATTGTCAGCCTGATTCTGATCTCTCACACAGATGTAAATCAAGAATAAAACTATTGAATTTAGTGGTTCTGGATTTGCTTCTCATTCACCATTACTGTAACTCTTGACTTCAGAGCTATTCCTGATAGAGAAAACAGGATAATCAGGCTAAAGGAATCACATCAGTATCAAATATGCAAATCTGAGCCCTTTGTGTATTCTGCAATCACTGTTTATATTATTAGTGACTGAGTATAATGTCAGGATGACCAGACCAATCAGTTGTGCAAGAAATATAGCCATCACTCACTATAGAAAAACCTAACCAAGAGTTTAAATATTAGCTACTGCAAGATCTCTGTGAAACTGAATTTTGTATCAGACAATGTAGTCATGCTACAATATGCAGAGAAAAGGGCTTATATGACAACCTTAATGACTGCTGTAGCTGGGTGAGCTTTTTTTAAGTGTACATTCTAGCTAGATTTACCTCCCTATCTATATTTGTACTTCTTCCTAACTAGATATTCTCAGCCTGATTCTGATCTTGCTTCCATCCTATTTCCCCCCACCCATGTAACTCCATTGGGCCAGATTCTCACATTGTACTGATGCAACTTCATGAACTTCAGTGGAGTTATTCCAGTTTATACAGACATGACTGAGATCAGAATCCCTCCCATTATACCAAGACCATCTAGAGCAGATTATTTTACTTTTTATAGTAGAGTTCAGAATGTTACTGTTTAACACAGCTCCATTGTATTAAAGTCTTCTTGATGTCATCCACAATTATTGATAGAACTTTTCCTGACAATGAACACAGAGCCTGCAATTGTATTCTAAGGACAGCTGGAAACTTATGAAACAGGAGATAAGGGATCAAATTCTGCTCTGTTATGCTGCTGTAAACTTGGGTTGAAGTCAATGGAGTTACTCTAGATTTACACCAGTATAAGTGACAGTAATGGAGAACATTAAGAGCTGTCATGGTCAAGGTGGATTTGAGGACAAGCTCTTACTCTTTAGAAAATGCTTCATGAGGTCAGTACAAAGTATAGCTTCTGATTACTCAAATCCTACCATTTGCCTTCTGAACTGAGAATGGGTGTGTGAAGAGCATGTGTCTGGTGCCTTATAACCAGATTTCTCTGGGGAGATGGGGCTTGTTAGCCATGGTACACAGAAGTCCATCTAAGAGAATGAACTCAAATATCAAAGCCAAGAAGGTCAGGCCTGGCCAGCCATTTTGTAAGAGGTGTGCCCATCACACATGTTCCATGGGTCTTTGTCCTCATGGAGTATATCAGTATAATACTAGGTTGTCCCTCAGAAGTGATGCACAACCTCTTTGCATAACTTCTGTGGAAAATGGGAAAAGGCTACTGCATTTTGGATGCATGCAGCTAAAGAAGCAAGCCCAAGAACTATGTTTGGCTGTCCTGAATGCAGGAACAATGACTGAGAAAACTCCCCAACAAGTAGCCAAGACACAAACGTAGAAATGTAGGACTGAAAGGGACCTCAATACATCATGTAGTCCAGTCCTCTGCACTCAAGGCAGGACTAAGTAATAACTAGACCATTCCTGACAGGTGTTTGTCTAATCTGTTCTTAAAGATCTCCAATGATGGATATTCCATAACCTCCCTAGGCAATTTGTTATAGTGCTTAACTACCCTGACAAGAAATTTTTCCTAGTGTGCACCTAAACCTCCCTTGCTGCAATTTAAGTCCACTGCTTCTTGTCCTATCCTCAGAGGTTAATGAGTACATTTTTTTACCCTCCTCCTTGTAACAACATTTTAAGTGCATGAAGACTTATGTACCCCCATCTTCTCTTCTCCAGACTAAACAAACCCATTTTTTTTCAACCTTTCCTCATAGGTCATGTTTTCTAGTCCTTTAAATCATTTTTGTTGCTCTCCTCTGGACTATCTCCAGTTTGTCCACATCTTTCCTGAAATGTGGTGCCCCAAACTGGACACAGTAGTCCAGCTAAGGCCTTCTCCTAAATGGACTGTGTACCACAGCTAACAAGCCCCTAAGCAATCTGGGTATAAGGCACCAGACATTTGCCACACTGAGTTGATGCATTGCCAGTATACAAGAGAAAATGGAAGGGCTTGAAATCCATGAACATAGGGGAGGGTTACAAAATAACATATCATGGCTCAGTAGCAAGGAGGAATGGAGCAGAAATCGTTGTATCAGAAGTATTATAGGATAACATAGTGGACATCCAAAGAAAGACAGTGACCAGCTGATGAAAGCTAGAATAGCACTGAGAACAAATATTTATTGTCATATGCAGATATGCACTGCAGGTTGGTTGTATGACAAAGGAGGAGGAGGAATTCTAGATAGTGCTGGACCAAGTGATAAGTGAAATACCACAAGCTAAGTACTTGATTATCACAGCAGATCTCAGACATGTGGGAGAACACAGAGGGCTATGATCATGGGCGACATGTGAAGCTTTTTCTGGGGGAGGCTAGCTGCCTATCCTGCCTCTTCCACCCTCAGCCCAGCCCCTGTTTGGCCCCCTCTCCCCCCGCCATATCCCTCCACACTCCCCCACCCATGGTGAGAACCCCCACCTGCCACTCGCCATGTTCCTCCTCATGCCAGACACCCACCCAGTGCAAGACCCCCTTGTCTGCCACTGCTTAGCCAGGACCCTCCTCCCTCCCCTGCTGCTCACCTCCTCACCCACCCTGCCTGCCCACCTGCTGCTCGCCTTCTCTGTCCCCCACCAGATCCCCTGACTGCAGCAAGACCCCTGCCAGCCCACCGCTTGCCTCCTCACCCTCCTGTCCCAGCTCACCACCTCACCCCCCTCCCGCCAGACTCCCCCCTGGCTTACTGTGTCCTACCTCACTCCCCTGCTTCCACAGGAGGGGAGGGGAGGAGGGACAGGGTGAGCAGTGGGGACTCTGGAGATGGGGCATGGAGTGGAGGAAGACATACCAGGCAGGCAGAAGCAGGTGGTGAGGGCCTCAGGGAAGGGGCAGAGCCACTATGGCCCAGGTGTCTGGTGGTGGGGTTGGCAGTGGCTGTGCCAGAGAAGGCTTAGCCTGCCCATAGCTATGACAATTTTCATTGAGGACAAGGCTTTGTAACCAGAAATGAAGCTGGTGAGGAAATTTTGGAGTTAGCCAGAGCCCATAACCTGATGGTTGCCAACACATAGTCTGTAAAGAGGGAGGAACACTTACTTATAGGAGTGGTGCCAATATGTCCCAGACAGATCTTTTCCTCATGTCAGGAAGTAGTCTAAAAAACCCCCATGAAATTCTAAAGTGATCCCCAGAGAGCAGATTGGGGAGCATGCAGTGGACTACTGGGTGAAAAGGCTAGTGGGAGACTGTACTCTCCACGTTAGCCCTGCAAGAGCTGAATTAGGTCAGGTGGGTTCAGTCAGACAATCAAGCTATAAATGAGGGGAGATTTAGGCTGTATGGAGGGAGCTAATTAGAACGAAGCCCACCTGCAGCTTCTATAAAGCCTGGAGGCTGGCAACAGTGTAAAGGCCTGCAGTCCCTCTTCCTGAGGTAAGGAAAAAGCATGGTAGGAATGCATTCAGCAATAAGTGCAGTAAAGTGGGTGCAGTTGCAGACCTGAACCATTTGCTACAGGGCCCTGGACTAGAACCCAGAGGTTGGGTTTGGAATCCCCTACCAACAACTGCAGAGTGGTACTGTTTGGGGCAGTGAACTAGTAGACTGCTGGGGTCAGGGTGGTGGGCTTGAGGACTGCCTGATGCTGCTTGAGTAGAAAGATTAGAGGTCCCCCCACCTCCAGAGGGGGAAATCACAATGTGACCTGGTTGGAGGGCTGAGTGATGAAGCAGCTGTACTATGACTCTGTGAGTAGGAGGAAAGCAGCACATGGGAAGAGTGCGAAAAAAGGGGGCTCTGAACCAGGTTGGGCTAATTGCCAGAAGGAAGTGCCACCCAGCAGTGAGTTGAGTGCCCAATGACAGGTGAAAGATGAGTTGTGGAACAAAGGTTAGAGTGGTGGAGGCCTATGGAAAGGGAAGTTAGAACCTCATCTGTAAGTCTCAGACTATGGAGATTGAAAAGCCCTTTATGGAAGGGAGTTGTCTTGTGATAAGAATGCCAGGTAAACTAAAGAACAGAGTGTAAGATCATAGTGAGGCCATCTATTATATGGGTCAGAAAGCTGGCTAATGAGGAGGAGAGAAGAACTACTTCACCCTGCTGAAGTGAGAATGCTCAAGAAGGTGCTCAGTAAGTGGAGAGCTGATAGGCTATGCAATGAAACTATACAAGTCATGATACAGATAGTCCTCCCCCATAATGGAAAAATTGAGGGTGTATCAACTGAGATGGCTGAGACATGTGAGAATTGAGATATTTAATACAGAAATAAAAGCGCTAGCAGTCATGGGACAAAGATGGTAAGACCTAGAAGAAAGTGGTTTGAGATGCTGAAGGAGAACAAGAAGCTTGAAATAAGCACTTAAGGAGCTGCCAACTGTTATCGATGGGACAAGGGGGAAGAAGTGCACACCATTAAAAGCAAACATGCCAGTAATGGGCAAAAAATACAAAATGTGGGCCTGATTTTTATTGTTCACATTTAGTTTTGCTAGCTGGAGCACTTCCTTTTCCACACACGTTAATTATGCTGGTTAAGAACATAAATTTGGTCCAAATGTTGCTCTTCATATTGATAGTGATTTAAGTCAAAGGGGGTTATTTGAGATGTGTAGAAATTCTAAAATTTAAGATTTCTAAAATATTTGTGTGTGTCATGATGCAATTATGTTATAGGAAGATCTACACAAATGAATCAAACTCTGGCAATTTAGAGTCCACAAGTCTGCTTGTGTAAGTGTTACTGTCAAGCATCCAGTTGTCTGTCAGTGTTTGGCACAGCTCTTATAAACAGCAGCAATTAGGTTGGTTTGAATAGAGAATGGAATGTTTTTTGAATAAAAATAATTGACATGTTAGTTAAATTGGCCTATTTAATCAACCAAGAAAAAAAGCCTGAATAGCTAGAATTATTGAAAGAATGGTTTCATATTGGGTTAAGTCATCTGCTGGTATAAACTGGGCCAGCCTCACACTTGGCTAAGTAATTTAATCAAGAGCAGAGATCTATCAATACAGCCCTTATCAAATTGCCACTGACATAATTTAAAGACTTGAGTATCTCAAAGCAACCAATTTGGGCCAGAGAGGAGATTGAGACCTCCAACATTGCATCACTTGCCTTTTGGAAGCCTACTTTGGCTACACCAGTATCATATGTCCTATACTATGTTGATGGCACCTTGGTATAGGCCATAGAAATTCATTACAGCCACAAGCCTCTGAGTAACCTCTTGAATTAAATGATTTTTCAAGTGACATAGTACACATTTAAGCTGGAATGCTAGTTAATCACTTTGACATACCCAGGGTACAACCTAGGCCAGTGAGTACTGTGTCACGCTTACCCTCTAAGCTGGGAATGCCCTTTACACTGCTTTGCTGTGGCCTCTACTCCTGGAGTGCTCACAAGCAGCCATTAGCATGTAAGTCACTCTCGGCTATGTCTGTGTACTTGTGGCCTGCCAGTCACGTTCAGGCCTTTACCAGCCAGAATTATACTGCATTGTGCCCCTGACGTTCCCAGGCCCATAATTCCCCCCAGAAATATAAATATTTTTTCTATCCACCCTTCTCCAGGACAATACAAGCACCTATAAAGTCTCATTTTATTAATAAAAATGATATGCACAAATCCTGTATCCCATATGGAGTTTCCCCAAACATTTCAATTCAACACACTGCTTTAGATAAAACAGAACAAATTTATTAACTACAAAGAGACTTTAAAATGAGTGCAAGTAATAAGGGGAAAAAAAAGAAAGATAAATACAACTAATGCTGAACTTAAGCTATGTTAAATTCAAAATAAGTTTTTTTCCTCATATGCTCTCAATAGCCTTATTGGCTAAACTTCTATACCAGGATTCCTTCTGTTTAATGACCCCTTCCTTTGCTCCTTCTGGTGCAGTAAATTGATGGACAAAGTGAGAGCAAAGAGGACAGGGTTCCTTGGGGTCTTTGTCCCCCATTTTTATGATAACAATCCCTGTTTTAGAAAATGGTCTCCTGAATCTCAGCTGGAAAAAAAAGAGTCTATGTGGATAGGAACCCCATGCCAGTCCTTTGCTAAAATGTGGATTTTTTTTTTTCTGCCCCTACCCCCTTTCCTGCCAAAGAATGGCCATTTATCAAGTAATGGCCTATGGACCTTGTTTACACCTGGCTGAGGCATCAGCTTGTCTTTTATCTGAGGAACTGGTTCAGCCACTCTCCAGACTTTGAAAGTGTTTTCAGATAGGTCTACACTCAAAACTCTGCATCAGTGCAGCTGTGTAGCACTTTAGTGAAGATACTACTATGCCAATGGGAGAGCTTCTCCTGTTGGTGGTGGTAATCCATGTCCTCAAGAAACAGTAGCTATGTCAAAGGGAGAAGCTCTCCTCTCAGCACAGTGCTGTCTTCACAGGGGGTTAGGTTTGTAACTGTTGCGCAGGAGTGTAGATTTTTCACACTCCTGAGCAACAGTTACACTGATACAGGTCTGTAGTGTAGATCTGGCCCCAGCATCACTATACTGTGTAATCTTATAACTTTACATAGGAGTGTTGCCACACACATTGCTAGGACAACGACCAGTAAATTATGAGTTTTTAAATACCTCACAAGGCATACTTTGCATAAAGATTATTACAATAGCGTGCAAAGGGGTATACAGGGGTACAGACAGTTACAGTCGCTACAATTGAGATTATGGCCTGAAAACAACATACAAAACCATTATAGGAAATGGGTTAAAAGTTTTGTTTGTTCAATAAAGATCCATGTCAAAATGTACAAAGATGTATTGTCTAAAAGATAGGTTAGTACAGCTCAGATCACAGGATAAAGACTAGTTGGAAATTGTACCTTTCATTAGGCCCAAATCAGTCCCAGATGTTTAGTTTCTATATTGCTGTAGGCAAGACAAATCATTTGAAATTTTGAAACACGCTGTGTAATTTTTCTCCTTACATCTACCTGGCTTCACAAAAAAGTTCTAGTTTCTGATTCTTACAAACTGCTCTCTATCTGAGGTACATATATGGTGTCCCATTACTGTAGTATCTGAGTGCCTCACAATCTTTAGTGTCTTTATGCTGAAAACTGCTCCTAAAATATCTAAGGAAGAAATTCAACACCCATCTCCAGGTAAAAAGTAAATAGACTTCTTATGGGGCAAACTATTTAGGGAATAATGTGGACTGAAACCACCTCCCTTAAAACCCACAGACTGGGATGTTACTCTAGCTCCTGGGCTTGAACAAGATTTGTGACAACTGTGTATCTGCTCAATGGAGGTTTATGGCTACTGGAGCCTCCATTATTGACTCATTGGCCTACCCACTCAATCTAACTCATCCTCTCCATGTTTCATATGCTTTTTTTTTTAATACAAGAGAGAAATAATCAAAGCACCAATCAGCTGTGAACCTTATAAGAAACATTGTTGTTCTTGCTTCTAATTGCTGTAGGGTGGCATAACAGATTCAAATACTGGGTTGTCAGGTTCCCACCCCCACACTCTGAACTCTAGGGTACAGATGTGAGGACCCATATGAAAGACCCCCTAAGCTTATTTTTACCAGCTTAGGTTAAAAACTTCCCCAAAGGTACAAACTTTGCCTTGTCCTTGAACAGTATGCTGCCACCACCAAGTGATTTAGACAAAGAACAGGGAAAGGACCACTTGGAGTCCAGTTCCCCCCAGAATATTCCCCCAAGCCCTACACCCTCTTTCCTGGGGAAGACTTGATAATATCCTCAATAATTGGTACAGATGAACACAGACCCAAACCCTTGGATCTTAAGAACAATGAAAAATCAATCAGGTTCTTAAAAGAAGAATTTTATTTAAAGAAAAGGTAAAAGAATCACCTCTGTAAAATCAGGATGGTAGAAATAAATCCAGTAAAAAAGTGTGTTTTGGGTGTTTTTCAACAATTGTTGACATGTACTTTGGTTACGCTAGAAGGGGGAGTTGGCGGTTATGGAGAGTTGTGCAGGAACAGAGCACCTTTGATTAAGTAACCTTCTGTTAGGGGTCATTAATTGTCATTAAATGTTTTGGGAACCTCAGATGAAATGAACAAAACTGCAAACTTAATTATTATAATAATTTACAGCACTTAGACTTTTTCCAGTAAGAGTTCTCCATGGATCTTCAATATTACTCCTCTCTAAAGCATTTTTTTTAAATATGCTTTAAAGTTCTATCATACAAAAGAGTGAAACCAAAACAGCCAGGCTCCATCTTTTTAACTCCCCTGTGCCTGATGCAAAGCTGCATATTCTTGCTAAGTCACAGTGGGAAATATGATGGAACATATGCACCTCATTTTGGTAAGCGAACACACAGTTGCAAGCACTTGACAGACCACACTATATATCACATATGAAATTCTCCATATTTTTCTCCACCATTAGCATCTGCATGAAGCTTTGTCAACTGAGCGGAAAGGACAATATTGGGCTTATTTCAAAATCATTAAGTGCCTCAGAGTTGCCGTTGTATAATTAGTATGCAGTATAATTTTCAGCATTACCTCACTAATTATCTTGATTTAGGAAAATAAAGTGATCAGAATATTAGCTCTGGATTTTGACAACCACTTTGAGTTTGTGGGTCCTGGTCTGTGGGGAACTTTCTTCTGATAAAGAGCTTGGGTTTTTGGTTTTGGGGGTATTTTCTGGCCTTCAATACAGAAAAAACCATCTGACTATACTTCTCTAATTGTCACCTACACCCCACACAGGAACCCATATTGGCTATCATTAAACAATTGCAACCCATACTTGACAGAGACCACATACGGGGGAGGGAAATCTTTCCTGAACCACCTCTTCTGGTCTTCCAGCAATCCAAAACTTCACCAGCCTCATTAGAGGCAAGCTCCCCATAAAGCAAGACACACCAACTCAAAACAGCACCAAACCCTGCAATACTAGATGCAAAACCTGCAAACATCATTAGTACCCACCAACACATCTTTCAAGATCCATGGGTCTTACACATCCCTATTACAACAGGCGGTGCACCTCATCCATTGGACTAAATGCCACAACTATGTGGGTGAAACCATAAAAAAAAAAAATCACTATGCTCTCAAATAAACTCCTAGAAAAATAAGACAAAAAAAAAAAACCACACCATAGCACTTGTGAACACTTTGAAAAGTGTTCACTCCATATCTGACCCCCTCAGTCCTTGCAAGGAAACCTGCATAAGACTTTCAAAATATGAGCCTAGGAGCTTAAATTCATAACTTTGGTAGACACTAGAAATCAGTGTTAAGGCACTGGATTTATGGCTTATTAAAACAATCTATAACTCAGTAACCCCTCTTCTCTTTCCTATGACTGCAGCGGTTTTGACTGATCACCTTGAATGATCTCTTACTCAGAGCTACTTATGCTAAACAATCTGATCCATCTTGTATTTAGGTGCAACGCTTCAGATACCTTTCCCAGACCAGAAGAAGAGCTCTGTGTAGCTTGAAAGTTTGTGTCTTTCACAAACAGCAGTTGGTCTAATATTCCCTCACCCACTTAGTCTAATATTCTGGTACCGACATGGCTACAACACTGCAAAGCCAGAAAGTTACAGACCATTTATGATTAACACTGTATTACTGATCTATCACATTTTCCAATTGCCAGCACTAAGAGGTATCCTCATCAGAAGTGAGTCATTCAAAACAACAAAACAAAAAGAAAAAAAAACCAACCTAGACACAAGTTCCCCCAATATTAATGGGTTTAGAAGAGGAGGGAAAAAAGATAAGGCCAAGAAATATCCCATCCTCCACTACATCCTCAATGAAAAACAATCACCCAAGCAGCAAAATCATAACAAAATGACTACCTAGGTTGCTCAGACCAAGCTCACCATTAACTTAAAAAAAAAAAAATCAGACCTAGTTTAGAGTTGTCTTGAGTTTGGCTTGCCAGTAAATCAGACTTTCATCATGGTCTTGAAGGACTTACAACAATGAATAATATAACTCCAGAATGTTTGCTTACTTATTGATGTGTCAACTGAGTGATATTTGGAAGGAAGATATTGACAGGTTGGAATGAAAAATAAAAATCAAATCAAGATCAGATTCAGTCTGAAGACTGTGTCCACACAATGAACGACTCCAGTTACCTCAACCATAATGGGAGGTTAAGGATCATTAGGATTACAGTTTGAAAATGTGCAGACACATAAAGAAGAGGTTAGCATTTTAAAGGAAACTGATATTTGTTGAATGATATATTGATCAGAAAACAGGAAAATTTCCTCAAATTCTCTGATAAGTAGGCTCACTCATGATCATGTCAAATGTGTTTACATGAACAAAAACTAATCTTTGAAGTTCTCCCTGGTGAAATGCTGCTTAGCTGCCTATGACAAACTGAAAATGGGTTCTGGCTTTCATCCTATATCTAAAGTATATGTTTATAAGGAAGAAAACAGAAGGGAGCTGCTTTTGTAGAGTACTCTGGATTTCCTCTAAGTGCCTGATCTGGGGCTTGGCTTCAGAGAAATTGCACTGATTTTACAAATGATGTAATGATAAACCAGTGCAATTTTGCACGTGGACAATCACTGTTGCACTTTACACAAGACAGACAATGAAGAAGCCACATGGGCATAGCTGGGTCCCAAATAACTGTATTTAGTAAATATATATATAGAAATAAAAAATGCCAACTTGCATACATACTGTTGCTGCTCTGAGTGATTTCTGGCACCTTCTAAAAGAAAAATCCATGAGAACTACTTAAGGGCTCACAAAATAATTGAAGGGTTACACCCTAAATTCCCTCTAAGCTGCGCAGCCGCCTATTAAGCCCCGTGCAGGGGCTCAGGACTGCGGCAGGGAGAGGTGCCTTGTCCCCAGCATGGACCTGCTGCAGCGTGAAGAGGCACCGCTCCCCAGTGGCCCCAGCACAGACCTGGCCCAGACTTGCTGCAGCCAGGGGAGAGGTGCCTCTCCTGCCCAGCCCAGGTGCTGCTGCAGGGAGAGAGAGCTGGGGGTGGGGGGAAGAAGTCCTCTCTCCCCACCATAGCTCCCAAGCAGCCTGCACCCCAAACCCCTCACCCCTGGCCCCACCTCAGAGCCTGCACCCCCAGACAGAGCCCTCACCCCCCCTGCACCCCATCCCTCTGCCCCAGCCCCAAGCCCTTCATCCCTGCCTCCCCCAGAGCCCTCATCCCTCCCCCCACACCTCAATCCTCTGCCCCAGCCCTAAGCCCCCACACACACTCCGAACTCCTCAGCCCCACTCCCACCACATGAATTTTGTCATGTGCACCAATATGGAGGTCATGTGTCAGACGTCAATTCCATATTGGTGCACATAACAAAATTCATTCTGTACATGCATGGGAAAAATTAGAGGGAACACTGCCCCTATTTCTATATACTACAGGTTTAAACCTACCCTACATTGGTTAAATTAGAATTTAATTTAGCATCAAGTTAAGTAGCTGATGTTGCAATGGATTTAGTAGACAGCAACAGTACATTACTCTCGCCAAATGAAAGCAGTCCCTTTTTATAATGTTAAAGGAACTAGCGAAATACAGCTTTGTTTTCAGCTTCTGGATTCAAATAGATCCTGCAGCCAGTTTTCCCTCTGGAAATACCATCCTGATAAGATTCTTGCAAGTAGGGTTGTGAATTGAATGTCAAAGAAGATTAGTGAGAAAGCTAAGAACGTAGATTTTCATGAAGTAAGTGGGCAGAATGTTAAAAGTCAGCTTGGGAGTGTTACTTGAATCTCTTCTTTCACAGCTTCTCTCATCATCAATTTTTCCAGCCTCATGGTCTTCATTTTGTCTGACTCACATTTTTTTTCCTGTATCAAGGCATGCAGGGCCAGATTTTTAAAGGTATTTAGACATCTAAAGATGGGCACCTAGTGGTATTTTCAAAAGGAGTTAGGTGCCTAGCTCCTATTGAAATCAGTGAGAGTCAATTCCTCTCCTGGAATTGACACCTCTTCATATTGTTGGGAGTGGACTACATCCACCCTGATCGAATTGGCCCTGTCAACACTGGTTCTCCACTTGTGGGGTAACTCCCTTCTCTTCATGTGTCAGTATATTTATGTCTGCATCTGTAACTTTCACTCCATGCATCTGAAGGAGTGAGGTTTTTACCCACGAAAGCTTGTGCTCAAATAAATCTGTTAGTCTTTAAGGTGCCACCGGACTCCTCGTTGTTTTTATGGATACAGACTAACACGGCTACCCCCTGATAAGTGAGAGTTAGGCAGCTTGTACAATTTCCAAAAAGCACCTAAATGCTGACCTTCATCTTTAGACCCCTGAATGCCTTTAAAAATCTGGTGTCTTCAGATACCACAACAATTCTGGGGGAGGGAAATAAGAACAGCTATGTAAGGAAATGAAGTGTGCAGAGTAGGATTAAACAAAACTACCATCTCTCAATCAACATCTCTAAGTGTTAGAGACCCACTTGCAGAAGAGATCTCAAATGAAGTCATAACCTTCTGCTCTACTGGAGTAACAGATACGGGCTTGCCTTTTGCTAGTGCGCATCTTAGGATAAATCCTCACATCAGCTCTCCATTATTCACCCTAAGCGTACTTTAGTGTTGCTGCTGCTCTTTGCACACAGAGAGTACTAGCAATACCAGGGGAACTAACATTTACCAAGACTAACCAAGTTTTCCTGGTGACCATTTCTGACAAAATACTCTGCAGGCAAATAAGATCTAGGGGATTGAAC
This sequence comes from Chelonia mydas, assembly GCF_015237465.2. Lineage (NCBI taxonomy): Eukaryota > Metazoa > Chordata > Testudines > Cheloniidae > Chelonia > Chelonia mydas. The sequence continues at coordinate 61,757,019 of NC_057852.1, forward strand.
CTGGGGCCAAGAGTCAGCAGTTCTGAGTTTTCTTCCTAGTGGATGTATCTTCCTGGACAAGTCATTTAACCTTATTGTACCTCCATTCCCCAGTCTGTACTTTACAGTACATTTCGTCTGTAGAGTTTGGTGTATAAATGGTATCTTTAGTCTCAGTCAGTCCTATAAGGATGACACTGCAGCAAAGTTGGTTTTCTTCACCACTCTCCTGCTCTAATGAAAGGCACTAGAAGAGTTACAAGTAAAGCATGAGTGTATTACCTATGGACATAACATCCACTGTAAGGAAGTTAGGAGAGTGACAAAGTAATATTTATTGGACTAGCTTCTGTTGGTGGGTGAGTGAGACATTGCCAGTTTTTGCATAAATTATGACACCCAATTTTCAGGGCCAGGTGGTTTTCTGCAGAATCAAAAAATTAGTTTGTTTTGTAAAAGCTGTTCCATCCTTTGCTGTGAGATGTGTAGCATGAACTAGTGTCCTATTAACCCAGCTTTACAGAAAGTTTGCAGCTAAAGTGCAGCACTAATAAAAGGGCCTGACTCTTCACCGGACATGTGTGCTGACATCAGTGGGATTATTTGTGCAGTTGAGTATTAAACTCAGGCAAGGGTGCCAGTGCTGGGCTTAGTGTGTGTACTCCATCATCCACCATGGAGTTGTCCTCAGGGGACTGCACCTGTATTATAAGAGATCGATTGCTTTTTTAAGAATGGTGTTAGCCTGCTGCAACATTTCAGTGTAGATCACGGGTGGCCAACCTGAGCCTGAGCAGGAGCCAGAATTTACCAATGTACATTGCCAAAGAGCCACAGTAATATGTCACCAGCCCCTCCCTCCCGCAGCCCGTCCTGCAGCCAGGCCGATCAGCGCCTCCCCATCCCTCCCTGTGCCGCCTGCCCACTGCAACCAGCTGTTTTTCAGTGTACAGGAGGCTCTGGGGTGGATGGGGGAGGATCAAGGGTGCAGCAGGCTCAGGGAGGAGGTGGGGGCCTTGGGGTAAGGAGTGGAGTGGGGGCAGGGCCTGGGGTTAAGCAGTGGAAAGTTGACACCTATAGCTCCAGCCGCAGAGTCAGCACCTATACAAAGAGCTGTATATTAACTTCTGAAGAGTCGCATGCGCCTCTGGAGCTACAGTTAGTTTAGCCAGATGTTTTAAATACATTTAAAGAACCAGTTTATATACATTTATTTTTAAGAATACATAGGACCAGCGATGTAACTTCAAAGCCCAACTGCAACAGTTTGCTGTTAACACCATCACTGGGTAACAGCAAATGCAGAATCATTCCAATACAGATAAAATGCTAAACCCACGGGGAGGAGTTTTACCCCACAATAGACTTGTTTGTGTAAGCTTTTACCTCCTAACCCAATTCATTTGTTTAAAAGAGAGAGCTGCACAGCCATTTGGAAGTGAGATACTACTAAATCCCACTGCTATTTGGGATTTTAGATGCAAAGGGATAAATTAAGCAGGTGTAATCCCCAGTTTGCATCAGGGCAAATTTTGATTTCAAGTTTCTGGATATACAGTGTTGTTGCAAAATATATACTCATGTTATTTTCTTGACTTTTTAAATATGTACGTGTTCACCCCAGGGTACATCATAAGTGGATGTTCTAATGATTTATTGCTCTTTGCATTATTTCAACCTCTTTACATATTTTTAAATGAGATTACCTTCAAGATGTTGTGGTATAAAAATCCCTCTTAATAGCAGTCTTAACACTCACCAACATGTTTGTCTAGTATAAAATATTTAATTTATGCTTCATTGGTAATATTAAGTAATCAATGGTTTCAGAGTAACAGCCGTGTTAGTCTGTATTCGCAAAAAGAAAAGGAGTACTTGTGGCACCTTAGAGACTAACCAATTTATTTGAGCATAAGCTTTCGTGAGCTACAGCTCACTTCATCGGATGCATACTGCCTCCCAGGTGGCAAAGGGAAAACACAGAGCTCTGAATGCCTTACTTGGCAGTATGCATCCGATGAAGTGAGCTGTAGCTCACAAAAGCTTATGCTCAAATAAATTGGCTAGTCTAAGGTGCCACAAGTACTCCTTTTCTTTTTAAGTAATCAATGTTCATATTCATGTCACAATTCTGCCTTCCGTTGTAAATCATACCTAATGAAAGCAACATTCAGTCCTCAAATGCAGAGTGCAGTTGGTTGATAAATTTCAGTGCAGTATAAAATATTTTCATCCTTTTGACAGCACTTCATTTCAAAAGTGCTCCATATTCACATGAGAAGAGGCCTCCTAACACCACCTTAACGAAACATGAAGTTATGACTGCAGTCAACAGCTGCTTTTCTGTTTCTAGCCCCACTTGTGCAGCCAATTCCATGTTCAAGAAGGCATTCCTGCTCATCAAGTGTTTGAGCAAGTGCTACAGAATTTATTAATCTGTCTAATCAGATGAGGCTCACCCAGATGTTTTTTTTATTATTAAAAGCAAAAACATAGCAGATGGTCAGATTCCACAGAGATGCAAGTGGAAATGTTCCACTATGCAATATTGAAAATCTTAGGGTGTACCTACTGTGTCTCATTCTCTATTCCTTGCACTAATTTTACACTAGCTGAATTCCATGGAGTTTACACCGAATTCCATCAGCTACGGCGGACTGAAAAAAAATAGGAAAACAATGTCATGAAAGACATTAAATTGCTCTTCTTTTACACAGTTCAAAATGGAGCCATATTGCAAAGAATCTGAAAAGTATTAAACTTTATCAAGATTTGGGGGGGGGGGGGGGGAAATGAAAAATTACCTTTCTGAAAACTGGATTTTTGGTGAGCAACGTTTCTTGGCTGACTTGGAATAATATTGAATTTTGTACCCACCCACATGCTGTGTCAATTTTTTTTTAAATTAAGTGGCACTTTTTCCATTACTAGTCATTTTCAATGAAAAAAACCCAAAAAAACCACAACCACTTTACACAGCACTAAGTTGTAAGAGGGGGAAATCTGGTCTGCTTACTTACAAAGAAAGTGGAATCCATGATATTCATATCAGCAATATGGTTGTTTACAAACAGCTTGCTAAAGAGGTCTTTCAGAGATATATATACTGCATTACAAAATAAAGATTATATTGGCATGTCTGTGCTTACTACTTGTAATGGCCATTTTGCTAACTGTCTATTTTGGTACCTTTTGTCCACAGTATCAAAAATTACTCAGTGTAGTGCACTTAAAATGATTACAGTGTTAACATGTAGCTAGCTTATGTTCTTATTCCTGGTGTCTGTTACATTCACACTTGTCTGTTAAGCCCATCATTTAGATTAAACTTTTTAGGTAAGGTCCTTTTTTCTGTGAAGCAACTAGCACATATATAGATGCCATAAATAAAAATTAAAAGAGAGCATGACATTTGTAACACTTCTGGCATGGGAACTAGGTCTCAGACAGTCTCCATCCTGCTTTCACACACTGTTTAACATCCAGCCAAGTATTAACAATTTCATGTAGACACATATCTGCCTTGCTGGGGTGCACTGAAAGAAACAGGGAGCGGGAGGTCTGGGGGTGGTCCGGGAGAAGACCACAATGTAGAAGCCCTGAAGACTTAGCACACCTATGAGGGCTCATCTGTGAGCCAGTTACTGTGTGGAACTTCATGGATCTAAGGGTCGTGGCAATTTATTTTGAGGACTAGCATATGGCAAGGCCTGGGGTTTTTTGTTGCTAAGGGAGATCACATACTACTACTTCATGAAGCAGCAGTAAAAAAATAAAATAAAATAAAAAAGCAGTACTACACAGCATGCTTCCCCAAGGCACGTCTGAGCCATAAGACTGGCCATGCTGGGTCAGACCAATAGTCCATCTGGCCCAGTATCCTCTCTGACAGTAGCTACTGCCAGCTACTTAAGAGCTAATGAACAGAACAGGGCAATTTATTGAGTGATCAATTCCCTGTTATCCAGTCCCAGCATCTGGGAATTGGGGTTTAAGGCCACCTAAAGCCTAGGGTTGCATCCCTGACCATCTTGGCTATAAACTATTCATGGACCTATAGTCCATTAAATTACAAATTTGTTTTAAAAAAAACCCACACAGTTATACTTTTAGCCTTCACAACATCTTCTGGCAACAAGTCCCACAAGTTGACTCTGCATTGTATGAACTATTTCCTTGCGTTAGTTTTAAACCTGCTGCCTATTAATTTCATTGTGTGACCCTGGTTCTTGTGTTATGTGAAAGGGTAAACAAAATATTGCCCCACACCATTCTTGATTTTATAGACTCTCTCTTCTAAAATTAAGTGTCACAGTCTTTTTAATCACTCCTCATATGGAAGCAGTCCCATAACCCAAGCCTTTTTTGTTGCTCTTCTCTGGACTCTCTCTAATTTATCCACTCTTTCCTGAATTGTTGCTCCTAGAACTGGACACAATACTTCACTTGAGAAGTAATTAGCATGCAGTAGAGCAGAGGAATTATTTCTAGTCTTGCTTACAAGATATTGAACAGAAATAGACCCAGAACCGATCCCTATGGAACCCCACTTGATATGCCCTTCCAGCTTGACTGTGAACCACTGATAACTATTCTCTGGGGACAGTTTTCCAACCAATTATGCACCCACCTTATAATGCTCCATCTAGGTAATATTTGAGATGAGGCAACAAGAACAGCATGCTATATTCAACATGTAGGGGTACCATGGAATTATATATGGCAGAGGTGACATATGGGGTCAAGAAAGGCTCTGTCCTCCTCCCCATGCACTTACCTCCACCCCCGCATGTTTGGCCACGCTCCCTGGCAGCTGGGTGGGGAGTAGGATGGAGAAGCTTCTGCCTGAGAAAGTCTGGCTGGGAGGCACGACACAGGCTATATTCAAAATGGAGACATTCACAGATCTGATAACAAAAACAGAAATTGAGTCTCAGACAGATAGTAAGCCTGATGAACTTGGTAACAATTCTAAATACAGTCTAGCCATAGATTCAGGTAAAAGTGTGAATAAAGAAACACACACCTTTAGTTGGGTATGAATAATTATGTTCTTTTAAAGCACAGAATCAAACTGCACAGTTCCCTATTTACAGATAATCAGTCATTGACTGCCGTTGCATTGGTCTAAATTTCAAAGGCAATATAAATGGAACCATTAGTTAAATGTCACATGCTTGTGAGGTCTCTGGAAAGATAGGAGTTGAAAAGTCAAATTTAAGACTGTGGTAAACTTGCAGAGAAGACAGGACCATGTTTTTCTGGAATCTGTCTAGGACTGCTGAAGATTGCTGTTTTTCCTTTTTCTCTTGCCACTCAGCTTCTCCTGATTTGTGGGGCAATATAATGCCAGTGCTTTCTTTTGCCAGTCATAGGCTGTTGCCAGGGAAGACAAAAGTGTAAGACACTATCTCTAAAAATAAAAGAAAGTAAGTCACCACTCTGCTTTAACTCCTGTTACACAACCTATAAGGAAAGGCGGTCAATATTTTTCATTGCCAGTTCATACTTCACTGTACAGCATTATTCAGGTATTTATATTTTAATATGCATGCTCTGATTTTTGTCTATGTGGTATCTTGTATTATTTACCTGGGAAATGGTAATGTCAAAAATTTGTTTAAAATCACCATCTTGAATGGTGTCTAGTAGTTGTTGGGCAGCCATGTTGGCTGCCCTTCTCTTTGGAACTTTGGCGCCCTTTTGTGGAAAAGCAGGAAAAGGACTGGTCAGGTAGTCACTAATCTGCCTAGAGAATATATAAGCCCCACACACAGGCTCTAGGGTGCTGTTCTACCCACGTGCTCAGATCAAGAACCGCTGGAAGATCTCCGAGAGATACCACCACAGCTACTTACCTGAGAAGTAATCCTGATCCTAATCCTGGTCCAGCAGTCAAAGGTCCGAGTCCCTCCTGCACCGCCCGTCATTCCCAAGTGCAGCAGTAGGTCTGGGTCCAACATCTTGAGGCTGAGGCAGACAAACTTTAATCTGTAAATTATAAATACTTTTATCTGTCATTTGCAGAGTGAGTGTGTTCTGGGCTTCATGCTCAGGCAAGCCATAGAGATATTTTATCTCTATACTTACCTTATGTTAAATAAAGCACCTTTTAGGTTTACCTTTTCTTGTCCGTTATCCTTATTTGCACAGAAATCAATTAGGTGATAGATCTCAATTCAGGGACAGCCGTACCTGTGACATCTTTGTAGGGGTCCATAACATCCTTAATTTCTCCCCCCCCCCCCCCGATATTGATACACTGTAACCATTTGGTGACCACAGCAGGACCCCTGATTTTGGTTGCAGTGTTAATTAATTATAGTTTACTCAGTTAAGGCTTTTTCCTTTTACTGTTTACCCTCTTCATATATATCTTAATTGCAACACAGAGGGAGGGCACATAGCTCCTTTGGGATGCTGTCTGGTACAAGTTTCCTGGCTAGATATGTTCTGGAGAGTCAAGGTTTGTACATTAGTTATGCCTGTCACAGGACTGGAGAGTACTAACTCATGTCAAAGACTTCAGTTGGAGTCTCTCTCTTAACTGCCTCATGCTGAATAAATAACTTGTTAAAGCATATCAATAATCTCTCGTACAAGTTTGAGATTGGTATTGTGAAAACAAACAAACAATGTTGCCCATTATATGCACTTTCCCTTATCATCCTTCATAAAAAGGAAAGACTCACCAAGATGTGCATATGCTGCGAGGGCCTGATCCTAGTATTTAAAGGAATCACAAGACAGCCTGGATTGTTTTGGGAGAATCAGAGAAGCTGGACATGCTGTGATACATCTGCAGTCATGAGAATTGCAGCCCAACTAAAAATCACTATTTAAGTCAGATGAGGCAGTATATATCTTTGACATCTGATTATCCATGAGAACTACTGAATAAAAAGAATTTGGAAGCTTCAATTCAATGTTGTTTGTATTTATTTTTAGAGCAATTATTGCTGTTGGCAGCTCTGACAGAGAAAAGGAATGACTCAGAATCAATATGTCCACAAGCTAAAGCAAACTGTTTACAAATAGAATAGGACACAGCCAGTTACAGCTGTGTAACCATCTCTCTGGTACAGACAAATCAGCACCAAAATATTGTGACTTATGTCCCACCAAAAACGGCTGCTTCTGTTTTTTTATTTGTGACAAGTAGGTCATATACTTACCTAATATTATTTTTCCTGGGAAAATGTTTCACAGAGATGTATTTCCACAAAAAATTTCCAATCAAGAAGATTTTTGAGGCCAAGAGCTCTCTGGACACGTCTGACCAGACAGAGGCCTAAATCAAAAATCTCAGGTTTTCAGACAGAATACAGCCATTTCAACAAGTTTCAGTTTTGGGGAGAAAAACAAAAAAAGTCTTTGAATTTTTTTATTTTAGTTCCAATGCAGAATAAAGACACTCCAAAAATTGTTATGAAACAGACTTGTCATCCTTTGGACTGCTCTAGGGATGACGACAACCAACAACAAGATTGACAACACATTGTCACTCTGTCAGAGCATGCGTGGAGTGCTAGGCAAATCCCAGAAAAGCTTCATTGGTTAAAATGGTCTTTAGTAGCATTACCCACCCCCATTTTAAAATTGGTACATTCTTCTGGGAATTTTAACTATTAGACCCATTGCCATTGGAAATATTCACATGCTTAGCTTTAGGCATATGATTAAATTGAAATGCTTCACTAATTCAAAGTGAGTGCCTTTGGCCCTTAGACATCACTCAAGGCCCATTTACATGGGAGTATTTTCTTAATGGTTGAAGAGGCTTTTAATAGAGCTATTCGAAAGTGTTAAAACAGGTGCTATTTAAATGGACTCAGTAAATGCTATGACAAAGCAAAGTGAACCAGCCACCATAAGGAAGAGTAACTGTAAGGCCTGGTCTACACTACAGAGTTAAGTCTACACTACAATGTTTCTCCCGCTGATATAAGTTGCCCACTACACCGGCCTAATAACTCCAGCTCCGCAGGAGGCATAGCGCTTAGGCTGACGTAGTGAGGGCTATGCAATGTTAGTATAGGCACTGTGTTGACTATTGCCCCTGGGGGCCCTAGATGGCTGGGGGGCCACAATGCCCTATGCTAACAGTTAAATCACTGGCGAGGACACATACACACCACTGACAGAGGGGGCGTGTGTGTACATGCCAAACCAGTTTAATTATGGCAGTGGCTGTACCTCAATGTAACTTTAGTTGATTTAATTTTGTAATACAGACTCGCCTGAAGAAAACATTTACCTCAGAGTATCACCTCATAGCAATTTTAGCATCACAGCCCTCTAACTCTGTTTCCCCACAACAATCTCCAGCCAAACTATTTTAAAATATTACTTCCCTTCAGGGGGGGGGAGGAGAGAGAAGTTCCTTAGATGAAGTCCAACAAAACACACAACAAAAGGAACCGTCAGCCCAGCAAAGGTCAGAAGGGCCCAGGAACAACAGGCTGTCTCAACATCCATCAACCCAGTCCAGTTCAGCCTCACCATCCTACAAAGGGCTCTAGCCAGCTAGAGGCCTTAGCAGCTCCTGGTCCTCAACAAGGCTTCTTACCACCAGAAATAATCTGTTTGCCCACCTTCCCCTCAGCTGCTGGGCTTTCATCCTTTTAAGCATTGGGGGCCAAGATGTACATGGTTGGAGCAGGAATCAGAGTTGGAAGTCAAGCCCAGGATCTGAGCTAGAATTAGAGTCCAGGAGCAAGGATCAGAACAAGGCAGGGAAGCAGAGTCTAATACAGCAGTCAGGTAGAGCCCAGATAGGCAGACAACTTCCCATACCACTCTTTGGGTTTAAATAGGAAGCCCTGACCACTGTGAGTTAGAATTCATGTTCCTCCAATCAGGCCCAGGGAAACCTTCACTGATGTAACTTCAGATCTTCTGGTCTCTCCTGCTCAGGTCATTTGTAGCAAGCTGCTGGGTAGGAGCAGTGTGGCGTGAGTTGACTAGGAACCCTCCAGACCCAGATTCAAGAGCTGTAGGGGTAATAACATTGAGTCCCCCACCCTACACAGATATAATAGCAGCAAAAGGCTGACTGGGCCAAGACTTCCTGATGCTTAAAGGGGCAGGCTGTCCTGTATGGTGAATCAGTTAAGTGTTTGACTGGGATAAAAGGTGTGTTGGAGAATGTGTTCATTAATGTGCTAATTAAGATGTTCTAAAAGTATAATATAGATGAAATGTGTTTTTACCTCATGCAAGCTGTTCAAGTTTAAGCCTAAATTATCTCTTTTGCTTCATTATTCACCAGTTGCATGTGTAAAAGAATATCTGCCTTGTCTATGCTAGATTTTTAGACTGTTTGTTAGAACACATTAGCAAACAATTTCTAACACATCTTTTATCTTATTAAAGACAAACATTGTTTCAAGCAAGATTGGGATAAAGGGGAAAAGTCTTAACAGCCCATTCAGTACTAGGGCTATATATACACACACCTTTTAAAGCACAAAAAAAGCAAAACATTATGGAAAAATTAGGGATAAGCTGGTGTCAATATAATGGCACATACACAAAATTTTGAGTGTAGATTAATAACATGACACTTCAATGGAAAGTCAATGGCCACAGGTTTGTCTTTTATATAGAAGCTGCGAGCAAAATTCTGGTGGCTTCATGGTTGATCAATTGAAACTCTTTGAGCTTATTCTGGTCTTCTGCTCTCCCAACTAATTACTGCAGGTTAGAATGAGGCAGGGCATGTATCTCATGTATGCTCAAGAGATAATTGCTCTCAAACAAGCAATATGCTGCACACAAGGGAATGTTGTTTAATTAATGTTCACCAGGTGGTTCTTAGACAACCACTAATGGGAAGAGCAGCACTGGTTGCAAGACCCAATTAGTGCATGTCATATTTCATGCTGCTGGGTTTCTTTCCATTTACAATTATTCAACAAAAATAGTCCCTGATATACTGTCAGGCTCTGCCTGGAATGTTGCAATGTGCTAGTTACCGAAGCAGAATCAATTTCTTAATACATTTTGTAAAATAGGAAAACAGCTTTGACATATCACTGACTCAATGCACAATAGATACAGCACTATCTTATCTTTTAAAAAAAAAAGGATTTTTTACATTACATAAAATCAGCACAGATTTTGGCCTGCTGGAGTTCATGGGAGGGCATGAATACCTCACTGTTCATTTTGGGCCAGATTCTGTGCCTTACATCACACAAAGGAAGGAAGAATAACCCAGTGATTGGGGCAATCAGCTCGAAGATAGGAGACCCACATTCAATTCCCTACTCTACCCTGGTCTTCTGGGTAACCTTGGGTAAGTCACCTTGCCTCTCTGTGCCTCAGTTCCCTCTTCATAAAAGGAGTCTCAGAAAGGAGATGGATACCTGTGGAATAAAACTGCTCATTGAAATGTCATGAAAATTACACCTTTGTGACTAAGCCAGTCACATGATACAGAGCTCATGTGAAGTCATTCCTTATTTCATATGCAATCTCACTGATTTCAGCTGGACTGCTCACAGAGTAAGGTACCACTCACCCTGAATAAGGGGAATAGAATCTTGTCCTTTGCTCCTAAGTGCCCGAGAAATTCCAAATGTTACCGTGTTGGACTCACACTGATCATTTATTTTTAAGTGTGCAAATCTTTTTTCCATGCAGCACCTCTATGTATCAGGACAGATGCCTTGCCTGCAGGCTGTTCTACTCAAATAATATCCAAAACATATGACTGCACACCAGCCAAGTTACAGGAGGACAAAGGCAAATTTAGATTTAAGTGCAGAAAGCGGAGGAGCATGATTTTTTGGGATGTGACTGTGCCTGGTACCTGTTTGTGTTCTGTGCAGGGGAAGGGACTAGGAATCTTTAGCTCCCATTCCCCCATTTGCACAGTTCACAAAAACCTCTGGCCAAAAGTCCATCTCCTGGCCCCTCTAATTGGACTCCCCCACCCGCCGATGAGGTCATGTGATACTGAACTCTCTTCCTAGGAGAAAGGAGTGTGATACACCCTGTCTCCTTTTCCAGCTCGTAAGAGGATACTTGCTTGCTTTCTCTTTCTTTCTTTTTGATGAAGGTTTCCAGTCACAGTTCTCTTATATGATTGTGGTCAAAGGCTCACCATCTCCTTCACTGTCCTCTTGTTTGGATTTTAGCATTTCTTTCCCCTTCTCCTCCCATAGGCACCTCTCTATACCATCCAGAGGGGTATAGAAGGGGAAAGGACTGGTAATTCCAAGTCTTTGTGCTAACTGTACTTTCTGATTAATGTTCAGGTCACTGTGCTGTCGCTGGGACACATGGAGCTGAGTAATGAGGAGCACGTTCAGTATTGATTCAAACAGAACCATGTGCCCCTACACTGCTGCTGTCACTTCCATGGAGCCCAGTGCTCTGTGTTCCCAAATTTGGAAGCTTCTTGGTATCCCAAGTATCTGAATGGTTGTGAGGACACTCAGCAGAGGCTTTAAATATAAACTCTAGAGATATAAGCAAGCACAGTAGTATTAACAGCCTCCAGTCACTTCTTTATTCCCCAACTTCCAGAACCACCTGACGCAACGCACACACCACCCTCTAAAAGTTTTAGGAATGGAAACCAAAGAGATTTTACTTTTCATTCTATATATAAACATAGCATTTACCCCTTGGCATAACCAGTAGGGGATCACTGAACATGGCAGGCATAATAGATAATGTACCCTTTTCTTGACATTCTGCCCCAAAGACACAAAAAGGCAACTGCCAACATTACAATAAAAAAGTGGTGGCAGGATTACATTACCCTATAACAGGGGTGGGCAAACTTTTTGGCCTGAGGGCCGCATCAGGTATCAGAAACTGTATGGAGCGCTGGTTAGGGGACGCTGTGCCTCCCCAAACAGCCAGGCGTGGCCCAGCCCCCACCCCCATCCAACCTCCCCTGCTTCGCGCCTCCTGATGCCCCCCCCGGGATCTCTGTCCCATCCACCCCCCCTGCTCTCTGTCCCCTGACCGCCCCCAGACCTCCCGCCCCTAACTGCCCCCTGCCATGCCATCCAACCCCCACTCTCCTTCCTGACTGCCCCCCCCAGGACCCCTGCCCCATCCAACCACCTCTTCTCCCTGACCACCCCCAGACCTCCCGCTCCTAACTGCCCCCCACCACCCCATCCAACCCTCCCTCTCCTTCCTGACTGCCCCCTGGGACCTTTGACCCATCCACCCCCCTTGCTCCCTGACTTCCCCCTGCCCCTAACTGCCCCCTGCCACCCCATCCAACCCCTCCTCTCCTTCCTGACTGCCCCCCCCGGGACCCATGTCCCATCCAACCACCCCTTCTCCATGACTGCCCCCGGAACCCCTGCCCCCATTCAACCCCTCCTGTTCCCCACCCTCTGACTGCTCTGACACCTATCCACACCCCTGGCCCCTGACCACCCCTGCCCTCTATCCAACTCCCTCCCCCGCTCCCTGCCCCCTTACCACGTTGCCTGGAGCACCGGTGGCTGGCAGTGCTGCTGCACCAGGACAGACAGCCATGCCGCCCGGCTGGAGCCAGCCATGCACCACGCAGCACAGAGCACCGGGTCAGGCCGGGCTCAGCAGTTGCGCTGCCCCAGGAGCTCGCAGCCCCGCTGCCCAGAGGATTGCGCCAGCGGAGCAGTGAGCTGAGGCTGCGGGGGAGGGAGGACAGCAGGGGAAGGGCTGGGGGTGAGCCTCCCGGGCCAGAAGCTCAGGGGCTGGGCAGAATGGTCCCGCAGGCCAGATGTGGCCTGCGGGCTGTAGTTTGCCCACCTCTGCCCTATAAGGTTGATCCTCTGGCACTGCCATTTGTGATGGCTAATGAGTACTAGAATGATGGAAGTCCAACAGAAGCACAGAAAAGATGCAAGAGGTGGATACAGACAGGTACATGAATGCAAGGAAACAATGAGACAGTACTGGTCAGCATGATAGGCTGTGGTGTCAGCACATCAGCAGCCTAACCATTGTCAATTTTTTTTTGTAGGCATCACAGAAAAGAAGAATTTTAAAGAGGGTTTTGAGGGTGGGTAATGAGGTCACTTACAGATGTTTATAGGGTGCTCCTCCCAAGCTGGAGGGGCAGCCTGGGAGAAAGGACCAGGGTTCTTGTTTGCAAATTTCACAAGTGAGTGATGGAGGCAGTGGGTGATGGACATCATGGGCTGATCAGAAGTGGGCATCCACCTTTGATAGTGAATAAGTGATAATAAGTATAGTGAGGAAAAGGCTGTGAAGGGCCTTGAAAGTTAAGACAAGCAGCTTATGTTTGATGATATATAGAGGAGAGGGAGATGGCAGAACAATGCCAAAGATGGATTACATGGTCAAAGTGATGGATTAGAAAAGTGATCTTTGAAGCAGTATTCTGAATGGTATGAGGAGGACAAAATCACGTTTGTGAAGATCGGAGAAAAGAAGGGTGCAGTTGTTGAGAGGTAAGATAATGAGAGCTTGCACATGAATTTTGGCTTTCTGAATGCAGTGTTACATGGAAAGAATCAGCAAGATTTAGACACAGCCTGGATGTTGAGCCATAGAGAGATGTCTGAGTCTAAGATGACACAGTTACAAGTCTGATAGTGGTGTGGTCCACTGCCATAGATAAAGGAAATAGCAGGGAACCAAGATTAAGAGCTCTGTTTTAGCCATGATTCACTTGAGCTGACGGCTAGACATGTACGAGGGGAGGCCAGTGAGACAGGTCAAGGTTTTAGTCTGGACAGAAGGAGACAAGTCTGGAGTAGAGAGATCTGTGATTTGTCAGAATAGAGATAATAGCTGAATGTGTGTTTGCAGAAATTACCCAGAAATCAGGTGCAGAGGGAGACAGGAAAGGGACCAAGGACTGTGCCTTGTGGAGCCCCCACAGAAAGTTGGAGGTTGCACGTAGAGGATCTCCCGACAGACACAGTGAAGGAGCAATGAGAGGTAGGAGGAGAACCAGGGGAGGACAGAGTTCACAGAAGCTAAAGAAGGACAAGATTTCAAGAAAGAGCATGGTCGACAGAGTACTGGTTTGAAACTCTGGCTACGAAGAATTCATAAGAGACATTGGTGAGAATGTTTCTGTGGAGTATAAGGAGCGGAAGCAAGATTGGAGAGTTTCTATGGTGGAACTGGAGGAGAGGAACTCCAGACAATTATTACAGACATGTTCAAGGAGTTTAGAGATGAAACGGAAAAGGCAGGTATGGAGGTAGCTGGAGAGGCAAGTGAAGCCAATTACGTTTTTTTTTAAAAATTGTTGAGACTAGATGTCAAGGTTCCTTCCCCACTCTGAACTCTAGGGTACAGATGTGGGGACCTGCATGAAAAACCCCCTAGGCTTATTTTTACCAAACTTAAAAACTTTAAAACTTCCCCAAGGTACAAACTATTTTACCTTTTGCCCCTGGACTTTATTGCTGCCACCACCAAGCGTCTAACAAATATATAACCGGGAAAGAGCCCACTTGGAAATGTCTTTCCCCCCAAAATCCTCCCAAACCCTACACCCCCTTTCCTGGGGAAGGCTTGATAAAAATACTCACCAATTTGCATAGGTGAACACAGACCTAAACCCTTGGATCTTAAGAACAATGAAAAAGCAATCAGGTTCTTAAAAGAAGAATTTTAATTGAAGTAAAAGAATCACCTCTGTAAAATCAGGATGGTAGATACCTTACAGGGTAATCAGATTCAAAACATAGAGAATCCCTCTAGGCAAAACCTTAAGTTACAAAAAGACACAAAAACAGGAATATACATTCCATTTAGCACAACTTATTTTATCAGCCATTTCAACAAAACAGAATCTAACGCATATCTAACTAGATTGCTTATTAACCCTTTACAGGAGTTCTGACCTGCATTCCTGCTCTGGTCCCGGCAAAAGCAACCACAGAGACAGAGAGAACCTTTGTTTCTCCCCCCCTCCAGCTTTGAAAGTATCTTGTCTCCTCACTGGTCATTTTTGTCAGGTGCCAGTGAGGTTATCCTAGGTTCTTAACCCTTTACAGGTGAAAGGGTTTTTCTTCTGGCCAGGAGGGATTTAAAGGTGTTTACCCTTCCCTTTATATTTATGACACTAGATCATGTTTGTATTGGGGGGAAAGAGCCAGAGGAGAATGAGGAGGTAAAGAGAAGAACAAGGAGGGGGATGAAAGCGATTACGAGGGAGATCAGGAGTTGGGATGGGGCTACAAGGGCAAGTGGAGGGGTTAAAGGAGGAAAGCAGATGAGAAATGTCTATGTTCATTCTGTCCTGGGCCTTTATACATAGATTGCTAATAGGAACGTTAATGCCAATTATGTGAGTGATCTTTGTGAACTGGACACTTTCCCACTAGAATTTGGAGTGAGATAGTCTGATCATTTTACAGATGTCACTGAATGGCTATCAGATGGTAACGTTTGTCATTGCTAATATAAGGCAAACTAGAATGGATCTACTGTCTTCATTCCTCAGTCTATCAAATTATCGATCCCTTAAATATCCATTTTTACTCAGCTGTTATTTTTTTTAAATTGTATTGTTCAGAATTGTCACCCGGGGGAGGGTTATGGTTGCTATCTAGTCAGTTGACACAGAAAGCTTTCTTGAAGCAAAGTTAGCACGGAAAACATGTCTTATTTTATACCTTCTGTTCTTGATTGCATTTCCTGCTCAACCCTGCCACCTCCTTCAACATAGGCTACACTCACTTATGCCACCTTTCAGTGATTCAACACCATGTAATTTACATCACAATATGGTGCCTTTGGATTTGGCTCCATCAGACTGAGCATAGTAGTAATCACAGTTTTTCCTTTTGTAATTCTGGCAAGTTAGCGGTCAACACTAAGAGTTGGCACATTTTCATTTGATTCTTGTGTCTCGATGACAATGTTAGCTAATATGTTTACTTTTACACAGTGCTTAATTTCTAAAGAAAGAGTGACTGGGGCTCAAGCAAAACAATATGGCATTTTCTGCAGCATGTGACCTTGCTTGCACTGTATGTGCATGGTCACACTGCATAGAGGATGCCGTTTTGTAGGACAAATTGGCATCCTCCACACAGCATGACCTTGCATGCGTTATACGTGTGAGGGCATGCCTTGTATGCAAAGGTAGAATTGCATGCCTCACTAAACTCCACTAATTGATTTGTGCCAGGGATGAGCCCCAGCAAGTCCCAGCACAAAATAAGCTCTGCCTTTACATGGATATCCTAGATCCCACAGGGACCAAAACATCCATATTTGTGTTATCAAGCTCTTTTGCAAATCTACAGGATGCAATATCTCTACCTCCCACTCAGTGACAACCTAGTTAAGACTTTAAATACAGAAAAACCCTGGCAAATGTATATTTTTTCTCAGTCTGCATTTTGACCCAGCTCCAATTCTCACTGAAGTAAATGACAGCATTTCCATCAACTTTAATAGGAACAGGATCCATGTGTTAGGATAGCTGTCCATTATTTACATATCAAATAGGTAGCGCCAAGTGTAAATCACGATTTCATGGAAGGCATGGAACTGGGAAAATGCGCCCAAACCGTGATCTTTCAAGTATTACTTTAGCTTACAGTGCTGTGCACACGCGAAAGAGGAGACTGCTGTTCACATGGATGAAAGAATGGAGTTCAGTGTCCAAACTTAGTCAACATCGAGGACTGCTGCTGAAATTCATTCTGTGCATACTCATTAAGGTTGCTGGTGAAATTCTTTCAGTGCAAACTCCATGAAATTCAAGACTTTGCCACTTATACAGTGATGAATTTTCTACAAAAATAAACAAATAAACTGTGATTTACACAGGGCCTTAAGTACGGGATCTATTTCAAACTCAGAGCAATATTAATGAATACAGTAAAAAAAAGAAAAAAAATATATCACTCATTTTTCTTTTACACTGTTTGTACTTGTAACCCTGGCAACTCAGCTGTCAAAATAACAATGGGGACTTTTCAAAAAAATTCCATAGTGTCTCAGTTGCAACAGTACCAAGTATGTGCCTTTAATGGGATGTGTGGTTTCCACAGTGACCAAAGCAACATCGTCTGCTGTTTGTCAGACCATGTTGTGTGACACCTGCCTCCGCTTTGTGGTATTAAAGCAATGGATTCAAATTGCAGTATTCTGGCACACACAATTATGTTTTATATGAAAACATAAAAATATGGATTTTATTATATATAACTCATTTGTAATTCATTCTTCTAGGTCACATTTGTTACTCCCCATGATCTCCTGATCCTCCTCCAATTTAGAGAATTATCACTAACAGCCAACTCCCATTTGTCCTATTTATCATACAGGCCTAGTCTGATTGTCTTAAATGAGAATACCTGCATGATTACAGGGAGTATGAACACCAATATACTACTGAAAGTGAAAAAATGTCTTAAGACTTTTCATTGCTTGAGCAGTATTTTCATCATCAACAGTAGTGCCTAAGGGTGCCAATCAGAATGGGGGTTCCATTGTGCTAACATAGTTAGGCACCTTAGGCAGAGATTCACAACACCCGAGTCGGGTGCCTAAGCTCCTGTGCAGTGAATGGGGAGAGATAGGCACCTTAGATAGTGATTCACAAAAACCAGCCCACTAAGCAGGGAGCCACCTAAGCTAGCCAATGGGAGATGCTAACTAGAGGGGTGTGTGCGATAGGATGCAGGGAGGCACCTATCTCTGTTTGGGATTCTCGGCTACTAACCCTGTCTTGGCTACATTGTTAGCAAGATGCTTGGGGGTAGGAGGAGCAGGCCCGGCTTAAAGAGTTTTGGAGCTCTGTGTACTATGGAAGATGGGGGTCCCCACCTTTTGTAAACTAGATAGCAAAGCACTGCTGCCCCATGCAGACTCAGAATTCCTCTCTCCTCACCTCACACAGAGACCCGCTCCCCATCTCACACCACACAGATACCCAAATGCCTCTTCTACCCCGCATATGCTCCAACAACCCTCCACCAGCCCCCACTTATCCTGGCAGCCCCAACCCACATCTTCAAAAGAGCCTTGACATACATCCCATTCACTGCAGCCCCCCAGCACCTCAGCTCCCCACTCCTCACCCACCCCACTCTCCCCTCTGCCCTTCCCCTGCAGCCCCCTCAACATTCCCCAATCACCCCATAGCTCACCAGCAATTGACCCCAAGCTCCTCACCCACTCCCCCTGGGACATTCTTGGCCATGCACCAGCACCCTCCAACTCGATGCTCCACTCCCATCCTGGGCTAGGGTTGCTCTTCTTGATTCTAGCTGCCCAGCTTTAGGGGTGGAGCAATCATACAAGCTATAGAAATACATTGGATAGGTTTATATTCTTGCCTTTAAAGACACATACTGTTTGCTTATCAGATATGTCTGCTTACTTTCGTTATTGGTCTGATTTTTTAATTCAAAAATAACTTTAAAATACTCCTCTGTTCTGTCTTCAGTCATTTCTATTATAAAATCTAATTGTGAGAATTAGTACTCCTCAGTAACTTTTAAACTTGAATAAGTCATAATAGTTGCAATCAATGGTCTTCTCTAATTAAAGCTACAATTATTTTACATTCCCAACTGACACATGGAAATTTCTTATGCCAAATTAACATATTTCTTATGCCAAATTAACATACACTCTGTACAACCCCATCAAAGTCCGTGCAAAATATGGCTCTCTGAATCTATTTAATTGTTGAAGTTGACTATTATGGTATGTTTCATGCCATGGTTGAAATCCAAAGCTCAAGATTTGGGCTAGATTTAGACCCAGAATAAGCAGAGGATACTCCTTGGAGTTCATTGACTCCAAGTCAAAGTTTAGTTTCTGTATCTAATTCACTTGTTGCTATTGATGTATGTTCTATACCCTTGTGGTTTCAAGTTCCTTTTATGGTAAAACAAACACTGAAATAACACAGCAGCTAAAACATTCAGCTACAGTGAAGAAAATATGGATATTAATAACATGTACTGTGTTTTGTTTTTAATAAAGATTATTTTCCTTTAACTTATTAGATGCAGTGGGTTCTGTTCCTTATCTGGTGCCTTTCAAGTAGGCTATGAATATGATTATCATATGTCACAGCAAATGCAGCAAAATTCCATAGAATGCAATTTTTCTGTGATTCCATAACACACCACAAATTTTATTCAGTGCTCTTCATGATAAGAAGTGTTTAATTTCTCTATTTCAGTAATAGTCCTTTTGGTAATTTGTAGTCACTTCTTTCCACAAAACCAAGGTAATCTATGCCTACATTGTTTAATGCCACTCTTAGTGTCCTGGTTTTCCTCACAGCACTATTTTAGTCAGGTATTGCCTTGGAGATCTTCAATGATCTAACCAGGAGATCTTCAATGATCTAAAACTCAAAAAAGAGTCCTACAAAAAGTGGAAACTCAGTCAAATTACAAAGGATGAATATAAACAAATAACACAAGTATGTAGGGACAAAATTAGAAAAGCCAAGGCACAAAATGAAATCAAACTAGCTAGGGACATAAAAGTATTTGTAGAATGTTTTCTTGTTTCCATTAGAAGCAAGAGGAAGACCAAGGACAGAGTAGGACCGTTTTGGGGGGAAGACAATAACAGAAAATGTGGAAATGGCAGAGGTGCTTAATGACTTCTTTGTTTCGGTTTTCACCAAGAAGGTTGGTGATGATTGGACATCTACCATAGTGAATGCCAGTGAAAATAAGGTAGGATCAGGGTCTAAAATAGGGAAAGAACAAGTCAAAAATTACTTAGACAAGTTAGATGTCTTCAGATCACCAGGGCCTGATGAAATGCATCCTACAATACTCAAGGAGCTGACTGAGGAGATATCTGAGCCATTAGCAATTATCTTTGAAAAGTCATGGAAGACGGGAGACATTCCAAAAGACTGGAAAAGGGCAAATATAGTGCCCATCTATAAAAACTGAAATAAGGACAACCCAGGGAATTACAGAGCAGTCAGCTTAACTTTTGTACCCAGAAAGATAATGGAGCAAATAATTAAGCAATCAATTTGCAAACACCTAGAAGATAATAAGGTAGTAAATAACAGTCAGTATGGATTTGTTAAGAACAAATTGTGTTAAACCAACCTGATACTCTGTCAAAGAAAGCTAACTTGTGGGTAGGGGGGAAGTGGTTGATGTGGTAGATGTTGACTTTAGTAAGACTTTTGATACTGTCTTGCATGACCTTCTCATAAACGAACTAGGGAAATACAACCTAGATGGAGCTACTATAATGTGGATGCATAACTGGTTGGAAAAATCATTCTCAGAGAGTAGTTATCAGTGGATCACAGTCATGCTGGTGGGGCATAACAAGTGGTGTCCCACAGGGATCAGTTCTGGGTCTGGTTCTGTTCAATATCTTCATCAATGATTTAGATAATGGCATAGAGAGTACACTTATAAAGTTTGTGGATGATACCAAGCTGGGAGGGGTTGAAATTGCTTTCGAGGATAGGATTAAAATTCAAAATGATCTGGACAAACTGGAGAAATGGTCTAAAATAAACAGGATGAAACTCAATAAGTACAAATGCAAAGTACTCCACTTAGGAAGGAACAATCAGTTGCACAAATACAAAATGGGAAACGACTGCCTAGGAAGGAGTACTGCGGAAAGGAATCTGGGGGTCATAGTGGATCACAAGCTAAATATGAGTCAACAGTGTAACACTGTTGCAAAAAAAGTAAACATCATTCTGACGTGTATTAGCAGGAATATTGTAAGAAAGACACGAGAAGTAATTATTCTGCTATACTCTGCGCTGAGTAGGCCTCAGCTGGAGTACTGTGTCCACTTCTGGGCACCACATTTCAGGAAGAATGTGGACAAATTAGAGAAAGTCCAGAGAAGAACAACAAAAATGATTAAAGGTCTAGAAAACATGACCTGTGAGGGAAGATTGAAAAAATTGGGTTTGTTTAGTCTGGAGAAGAGAAGCCTGAGAGGGGATATGATAACAGTTTTCAAGTACATAAAAGGTTGTTACAAGAAGGAGGGAGAAAAATTGTTCTTCTTAACCCCTGATGATAGGACAAGAAGCAATGGGCTTAAATTGCAGCAAGGGAGGTTTAGGTTGGACATTACGAAAAACTTCCTAACTGTCAGAGTGGTTAAGCACTGAAATAAATTGCCTAGGGAAGTTGTGGAATCTCCATCTTTGGGGATTTTTAAGAACAGGTTGGACAAACACCTGTCAGGGATGGTCTAGATAATACTTAGTCCTGCGTTGAGTGCAGGGGACTGGACTAGATAACTTCTCAAGGTCCCTTCCAGTTCTATGATTCTATGTAGCAGATCAACAGCACAGCTAAGGAGAATCCATTTTGAATGAGGGTGAAATAAGTTAGATGTTTTTTTAAGGGTTTCATTAAATAAATTACTTTCTATTCCTCATCCCTACATTGCAGAAAGAAGAGACCTACTTCATTTGAGCAAGATACTTCAATTATTCAGATTTCAGTAATAGAAAGGTATTTTAGCCTCCACTGGGTAATCCAACAGATTCCTTTAGAATCGTTCAGTTGGTCTCTAGTTTTTTTCCTAGAGATCTGTCTTGGTTTCTCCCAAGAGACATGCAGCTACAGGAACCAGGAGACCAGTGGATTTGTTTGAAAACCTAGTCCAACTGGAACTAAAAACTGATTTTTTTTTATAAAAACGTTGAAAAATTTTGAAAATTCTAACTGGAATTTCCACTAGGGTCCTCAAGATCAAAGGAATGCTGGACTTCTTCATCCATAAATTCAGTGGGCCAGACTGGGCTGCTCTGGTGACGTGACCATCAGTAACTAGCTATCCAGGGAGTCCCCTTTCAAAAAGGCAATCTCTGCATGGTAGAGAGCTAGTGTAGTGGCTCTGTGTCACTCCTCTCAAAGTCCTAAGCATAGGAGGCATGACATAGAGGAAGGGGTGTGTCATAAATATAAAGGGAAGGGTAAGCACCTTTAAATCCCTCCTGGCCAGAGGAAAAAACCCTTTCACCTGTAAAGGGTTAAGAAGCTAAGATAACCTGACTGGCACCTGACCAGAATGACCAATGAGGAGACAAGATACTTTCAAAGCTGGAGGGGGGGGAAACAAAGGGTCTTGTCTATCTGTGTGATGCTTTTGCCAGGACCAGAGCAGGAATGCAGGTCAGAACTCCTGTAAAGAGTAAGCAATCTAGTTAGATATGCGTTAGATTCTGTTTTGTTGAAATGGCTGATAAAATAAGTTGTGCTGAATGGAATGTATATTCCTGTTTTTGTGTCTTTTTGTAACTTAAGGTTGTGCCTAGAGGGATTCTCTATGTTTTGAATCTGATTACCCTGTAAGGTATTTACCATCCTGATTTTACAGAGGTGATTCTTTTACTTTTTCTTCAATTAAAATTCTTCTTTTAAGAACCTGATTGCTTTTTTATTGTTCTTAAGATCCAAGGGTTTGGGTCTGTATTCACCTATGAAAATTGATGAGGATTTTTATCAAGCCATCCCCAGGAAAGGGGGTGTAGTGCTTGGGGGGGATATTTGGGGGGCGGGGTGAGGGTGAGACATTTCCAAGTGGGCACTTCCCCTGTTCTTTGTGTAACACTTTGATGGTGGCAGTGTTTAACCTAAGCTGGTAAGAATAAGCTTAGGGGGTCTTTCATGCAGGTCCCGACATCTGTACCCTAGAGTTCAGAGTGGGGAAGGAACCTTGACAGGGTGTGATTAGCTCAGATAAACCAGAGACTCTGGGTAAAAATATAGCTTAGCCATAAGCTTTCCTTGTCATCTCAGTTATGTTAAATTTGTTGAAAGTCTAGTTTACTCAAAGGCCCACATCACACATGTAAGCCACCATCCTTCATCTAAAACTGAAGGACATAACTACACTTCTAAAATAGGTACACTGCTCTTCCCTCTTCCTTCTCCCCTCCCCCCCCCCGCCCCCGGCCTTTAGCACATTTTTCTTCATTTATTTATTTGGTTTTTACAAGTTTTTATTTTGTTTTATCTTCAGTTGGGTGAGTGTTTGGGTAGGTGAAAGTGTCTTTCGTGAGTGACATTCTTCTGGTGGAAAGGCTTTTTTGAGAGGAAGGTTTTTCAGCATTTCTGAAAGATAGCCAGACTCTGGACTCACCTAATCTCTTCTGGAAATTCATTCTAAAGCCAGATTCCCTGGACCAAGAATTTTTTTGTCCCCAGTTCTCATGTGCGTCATCTTAGGCTTTATGCTCCGCACTGTCTCAAACAAGCACAATTGTCTCAGCAGTTCATAGGCTGAAATAAAGTCTTTCATCTAGTTGAGACTTGATCCATTAATTATAAGTGCCGCTGCCAAAGCGGCAAGCCTAACTGGCTATAGAGGAGCTCCTGGAGGTTTTAATTACTTTTCATAGTTTCTCTCTTTTTTTCTTTATTATTGGTTAAATTGATCAGTGTGTTGCTAACAGAAGAAAATTTCTTTGAGAGAAAAAAAAAAAGAATGTATTATTTACACTGCAATGAACCAGTCCTGTAAAGCACTGAGTGCCTTGTAATCCCATTTATAGCCGTAAGATTTGTAATCCCTGTCATGCTGTCTGGAGTGGCTCATGACTGAGAGTGCCTACCTCAGAGCAGAGTGTAAAAAACAGGGCAGCCACCCCAAATTAGTGGTCTGTTCTATAATTAGATTTCACCAAGTCCACAACAAATGTGAACTCCAGGATCATTATAACAGTTTTACCATGTAGTCACACACAGTCCCCTACTTATGCTAAACCAGTGGTTCTCAAACTTTTTTTTTTTTGCGGACCACTTGAAAATTGCTGAGGGTCTCTGCTGACCACTTAATGATCTTTCCAAATGTTGTTTGTACCATTAGCTAACTATTGTAAAGCGCTTTGGATAAAAGCACTTATATATATATATAAACACACCTTAATAATTAATTTTTTATTCTACAAATAAAAGCACACTACTCACATTTTAATATCAGTAGTCTTTCCTTTCTAATGCGACGGAATTGCCCTCTCTCCCCTGCTGCGGCAGCCCCCGAGCTGAGGCTGGGAAGGAGGGGGGGGGTCTTTCCCTCTCTTCCCCACCGCAGCAGCCCCCGAGCTGGGGCTGGGAAGAAGGGACTCCTCTCCCTGGCAGCCGCAGCCGCCTCTTTCTCTGACCGCTGCAGCCCTGCACGTCCCAAATGCCCCCCACCCCTCTTCCTACCCCACTGCCCCCTTCCACCTACTCCTTTTTTCCCCCAAGGCCACCACCTCACCTTACATGTGCGTCTTCTCCAGGGTCCAGGCACCTAATTAGTGGAGCCATGCCATGCCTGCGCGGCTCCACTAATTACGTGGGTGGCTCTTCTTTCTCTCATGTGCAGCCACCCAGGTGCACACCTTAGAGGGAACTATCCACGGACCACCTGAATGGAGTTTGCGGAACACTGGTGGTCCACGGACTCAGTTGGAGAACCTCTGTGCTAAACTGTCTGTTTGATCTTGTATTTAGCTGTGACACTGATTGCCTCTCTCAGGTCTGAGGAAGAGCTCTGTGTAGTTTGAAAGCTAGTCTCTCTCACCAACAGAAGTTTGTCCAATAAAAGATATTACCTCACCCACCTTGTCTCTCTAATATCTTGGAACCAACGCAACACAGTTACAACAGCACTGCAGAAGCAGAAATCAGTAAGTATACTGGGTTATTTTTTAGGTCTTGCCTTAAAAATATCAAACCATGCACTGATATTAATGGACAAGCATTTTCTTTGGTTTAGTTTTGTAATCTGTATCAGATTTCCCAAATTCACACAGAACTGCAGAATAGAAGAAATATTCACTTCAAGCCATAAAACTGGTGTTATTTTTAGGTATCTGCCAAACAATCAGACTATAAGAATTTTAGCAGTTTGACCCTTTGAAGATTTCCCAAATAAGAAAACTTGTGGATCCAGTTTTTCAGCACAAAGAAAGCAACATTTCTCCCCCACCTCCTCCCACTCTATTTTACTTGGCTTAAATTTCCATAGGAACTTCTCTTTCCCACAGCATACTTTGAAATTACTGTGAGAGAACCATTCCTTTTCCTAATGGCCAATAAAGTTCACTGACCATTTAATAAAGGCCTAAGACTGGCTAATTGTGGACCAATAATTTTTTTTCAGTAATTGATAGACTACGTGATGATGATTATCACCAAATCTGAGAATAAATTTTATTATGCAATATCCTAAGGAAATGTCCCTAGAAACGGCCTGCCATCCATACGGGAAAGAAGAAATGGATAAGTTTGACAATGTAGCTCATTGCTCTTTCGACATTTACTGGAGGACGTCCCACTGATCTGCATGGAATGGCTAGAGAGGCACTCTGCACCTCAGAAAATTAGGAACTAAGTTTGCTATAGGATAGATGGAGGGTTCGCAAAATACAAGGGTAAGCAGAGTCAGGATGAGCTCTACCCTGACATCTGGTGGCGAGTCATGGTGGGTTGTGGAAAAGAACTTCAGGGGCTGATCTCATTTGCATAGGCACACCCATCCTGCCTAGATGGTCACTTTGGCTGCTGTAGGAGCCCCAGTTTCTCTGTTATTGGGGCAGGAATAAACGGTTATTATCCTGATTATATGAATCAAGGACAGTGGAACTGTACTTGGCCTTTTGTTATGATGGAGGGATTCACCATCAACTAAGCAGCACTCACTAGGCAAGGGTCATGGGTTCCAAAACCCAGTGAATGGAGAGAGGCAAGGGATAGGTATTAATACTTGGTGGTATGGGCCCCCTGGTGAGGGCCTTACGTGTTTATTGCACTTCCTCCTCTCTCCACTGTAGAATATCATAGCTAATTTTGATTCTATTAGAAATCTAGTTACAGGCTGCTGAGCTGAATTCACTTTGGGCCAATGGTGCACCAGCACTGAGGCTCCCCTACTTCAAGCTAAAATCACTAAAGAGCTAAACTTACTAAGAGCTGAAATCACTGAGTGTTGTGTTAAGTAGTGGGGGAAGATATATTGCGGAGCAGTTTGCGGGATGGCTGGCAGAGGAGAGAGGCTGGTGGAGCAGAGCCATTTGTGGGACGGCTGGCAGAGCAGTTTGTCCGATGCCTGGAGCAGCTCATGGGGGCGACTGGCAGAGTGGAACCCCGTGGAGAGGTGGAGCAATCCACTTTGGACCACATAAGGTGCCCCTTAAACCCCCCCCATCTCCACCCAGGTTGGGAGGTAAAACTCTGCAGATAAACTTTCAAACTCTGAGGCTGCCCAGAGACCAGGGACAGAGACTTTTGGGTTGTTGGACTTTTGGGACTTTGGGTGATTTTGGGTTGCTGGACTGAAGAACCAAAGGGAAAGGACACGCTCCAATTTGCTTGGGGTGGGTTTTTTCGCATGGGTTGTGCTGTGAATCCTGTTGGTGGTGTTTCCCCAACATAATACCACATTGTTTCTCTCTGTTATTAAAAGGCTTTTTTCTACACTCAGACTCTGTGCTTGTGAGAGGGGAAGTATTGCCTCTTGGAGGCGCCCAGCGGGGATGGTATATATTTGTCCCAGGTCACTGGGTGGGGGCTTGAGCCGGTTTTGCATTGTGTTATTGGAATGGAACCCCTAGATACTGAACCCGGCCCTTGTTGCTGCCAGCTCTGATGGGCAGAAGGGTTACACAAGCAAGTACAGAAATATGAACCTTGAAACCCTTCTGGTGCTGAGCACCTTCTACATATTGTAGAGGGCCCTCAATTCACACTGAAGGCATTTAATACCTCAATTCATCATAAAAGTTTCAGTGCTTCTTCCCCTGTACTTGTCTTTGTTGGGTAAAAGTCAGCCACACAGCCTGCCCCTGGGTTGCAGGTGGATTTCACCCCTCAGCCCTAGTGTGAGACACCTGTATGAAGTGTAACGTTTCTGGCTTTGAGGGGATATCTGAATGTCACCATACATGAGTCCACGATCAGTTTACAAAATTAATCACATTTATGAAAAACAGTAATAGGAATTATGTTAAAAACTTTCAATAAACATAGTCGAGTGTGAAGTTTGAGTTTACTTTTTAATAGTCTATATGTACATTCACAGTATAACTGAACTACACTTTAGGCTGAAAAGCAGAGCCTAAGCCTTATCTGAGCTTCTGTGTTTGGGTCGGCAATTTTACAAATACAAAGGACTGAAGGAGCAATTTGGCATATGCAAATACATGATTTCATTTAGATATGTAATTGGGAATAAAAACAGGCCAGGGTTAAGATCTGCATCATCTGGACCTCCATACTGGAACTACTCATGCTAGTAAGCATGAGGCTTGGAAATTAGTATGTTTAGGATCACTCCCTAAATCCTGCACTGGCAAGTCATTTAGGCCTTTACACTCTCTAATTTCTATGATCTAGAAATTTGACAGTTGCTAAAGATGAGCAGTACTTTGGTTCATCAAGAAAGGTATTCTGTCTCCAGTATGGGCAATATTGGAGGAAAGCAGTCTTCCTTTCCCCTAACCAAACCTGATGGTGTGAAGATTCACACCAATAGTCTGACTGTCTCGTAGATACAGCTTTAATTTTCTAGCAACACTGTAGAGTATGCACTCAGATAACTGTTTATTAAAAACCTATACCCTTACTTTTTTATTTTTCATTGTAAGCTTTCAATAGGCTTGGACCATCAGCCAGTCATTAATTTCTAGGAAATACCCTTCAACTTGATCACTGTTCCATAAAATTATAATGCAACAATTAACTTTGCATATATGTAAGGGGACTGTTGCCCCCTTACTAACATTCAGTGGGGGTGTTTGGTTGGCTAGCTCCCAGTACTAAAAGGGGAAGGGTCTATGGAAAATCAGGACCCTGAGACTGATAGTCCCCAGGAACAATGGGGAGAGGCCAATAGTCCAGGTCAGTCTGAATGACAGGGCTGGCAGGCTAATCAGGGAGTCAGGAGGCCAGGGAGGTCCTGTCCTCCATGTGAGCTGGATTTGCCTGGGTCAGACAGAGTGGGGCCGAGCTAAGCTGGGGAGCAGAGCTGTGCCAGATCCAGAGGGACCAGAAAAGCAGCCCAGAGAGAGCAGATCCTGTCCTGGGAGTAGAGCTGCAGCAACCAGAGTCAGAGGGGCCAGAATAGCAGCCCACGAAGCAGGTCAGTGCTGGGAGCAGAGTCCCAGAAGCAGCCTGCAGAGCAGACCTGTCCTGGGAGCAGAGCTGTAGCAACCAGAGGCAGAGGGGCCAAAGAAGCAGCCCAGGGAGCTGGAGGCAGAGCAGCAGCAGCAGTGCTGAGATAGAGTGGTGGAGCTGGGACTGGAGCAGTCCGGGGCTGGGTGCCGTGAACAGCTGGGGAGAGCAAGGGGGACCCTGGGCAGCGGGCCCAGCACAGGGAGACGCCTCAGCCAAGAGGTTCTGCAGGCCAGGCTTGGATCGTAACCCCGACAGGGCGGGGGCGACACTGGGAAGAAGGGTCCTACCACTTAGAGCCTGAGAGCGTGTGGCCACCACAGGAGCAAGTGTCCAACCCACAGCATCCCTGCAGCACAGCCAGGGCCTGTGAAGAAGGCCTGGGACTTACAAGGAACAGACTGTGAACTGACCGGACATTCCAGAGACATTGTTTGTGATGTTCCCTGCCACAGAGCAGGTTGATGTGTTTCCTTTAACCTTTCCCATTTTCCCTTATTCTTTTTAAAATTAATTGTTGATTAAATAACTTTCATTTGCTTTAACTTGTATGTAATGGTCAGAGAAGTGCCCAGTGCAGAGAGAGTACCCCGGAGTGGGGACACCCTAGCCCCTGTCCTAGGTGACCACAGCAGGGTTGGGGGTCGAGCCCCCCAGGAATACTGGGCCCAGCTTTGTTGGGGTTACGAGGACTCTACCAGACAGGAAAGTGGAAGGGGGGTCCTCAAGGGCAGGGAGGCCACTGGGTAAAGGAAGTGGGAGCAAGGACTCAGATCCTTTCACTAGCCCACCTCACCAGGGTAGTGCAGAAGCCAGGAAAGTTCCCCACAATAGCAGGACTATTCCCCTGCTTACATATACATCAGTATAAATTGTTATGACCTCTTTAAGTTTATTTTACAATTCATATTGTAAAACAGTGACGTCCCACAAATCTATATTTTCCAAACTACTGTAACCATTCTGATACTAGCATCTTTCTGACTAGCAGACAAGTGAATGCTTCAAGGGATGCACATACAGTATGCATTCAATTTGGCAACATCCTAGGCACTCTGGCCCTGATTTAGAGAAGCACTTATGGACATACTTAACTTTAAGCATGTTAGTAGCTCCATAAATTTCACGTGGTTCCTCAAAGTTAATCATTTGTTAAAACAGAATTAAATTTAATAATTAAAGTTCACAAACACTAGTGTGTGCACAAGTCTCCTGATGTCTTCATATATACTGACTTCAATGGTAGCCATATTCATGCATCAGAAGACAGAATTTGGCCCTATAACAACAGCAAAAACACAAAAAAGAGCCCTTTCAATGCAGTTTGTGGATAAATGTTTTGTACCAAGGACTTTTGTATTGCACACAAAACGTACCACTGCTCTGTCTGTTCAGTACAGTATTTGATTTAATTTAATCAAAACCATAACCAGACACCACACATTAAAGAACACCTCCTTCAACTGACACATATATTCAACATACTCAAAATATACAATTATTCCCAGTTAGACAGAAGTTTGTTATATTTCTTGGACATTTAACTATTTCACTTTTATAATGTGTTACCAGAAAGTTTATCTATTGAACTGAAACATTTAACAAATATTTGTATGTTAATCACAGAATTAGTAAACATGATGAATTAACTATAGGCGGTCACTTTCAAGTCTTAGCCATATTGATTATCTTCTTTATCACACCAGGCCCAAAAATACACATAGAACTAGATTCTGCATCTCTTACTCACACTGAGTAGAATCTATTTGTGCAGTAGTCTAGCGAAATCAATAGGAATAGACAGGTGAGTAAATTCAACATGAGTAAAGGCTACCAAATCTGGTTAACATTAAAAAAAGAATGCTTCTCACTTTAACAACGCTTATATTTTGGAACACGATAGTATTACATGGCTATCAATTTTCCCTGCACAGATAGTTTCTCTTGTAGCCCATTTTAAATTAATCTGACATCTTTGATGGTCTTTCTACATGAAGAAAATGGTGTTCTCTTGTCATCCTGACATTTTACTCCCCACTGAGTTTAGAACAAAGGTGATTCAACTGTGCTTCAGTTGCCCAGTTAGGGAAGCTTTACAGTTTCTTTGGCCTATCAGATAACATGAATCAGAATCTAGCCTATTATACCACCTGATTTTCTGTCTTTCACTATTTTGCTGATGTGGTCCTAGAATTCTAGTACATTAAAGAAGTATGATTTTACTTTACTGAAGCCATGCTCATTTGCCTGTATTGTATTGTGTTCATCTAATGTAGGTGTTGTGCAATTCTATGTTAATTATCATTTGAATTAATTTACCTGGTATTCTAGTAAGGTTTATTGTGCAGTAATTCCTAGGATCACACCTATTGCCTCTACTAAAGATAGAAATTTTACTAGTTTATTATGTAATCTGGTATACTTTAAAATAATATTAAAGGGAAAATTTCATTTGGGTCTCTACATTTTTAAAAAAGAATGTACACATGTACAAAACCTGCATTTTCAATGACATATAGACACATGAATTGGAAACTGTAATTATGCATACCTGTCTACTTACTGAATATCAAGCCCTTCATATGATGTTGAATGGTAAGTAATATGAATGAAGGATAATTTTTAAGGCATAAGGACAAGAGGGGGCATTACCAAGGTTTAGATGGCAGCCACAAATAACTCTGTTTCCTGATTTTGAATGCCCTATCTCATAGCATTAATGTTTCATGAACACTGTTTTTTGCTTGGAATGTGGTGTGCAATTTTCCAGGAGATTTCTTCTTTGAATAGGCTGAGATTCTTCCCTTGGTGCCTACCGAAAAGCTGAAAGAGATATGGTGGGCTGCTGTCCAGCATGGGGGCCCAGGAAAAGTTCTGTCTAGAATTCCTTCATCATTCAGCTTCTGAGATGCAAGTGCCAAACTAGTAGCCCTTTTACTCTTGGAGAGAGTGTAGCGTGTCCCTGATATTTCCGTGGCCAGCTACATTGATTGGTAAGGAGGTGTGACAGGATGCTGGCTAGGAAACCCTGAGCCAGACCTCTGTCATGCCAGCTCCAATCAGGAAAAAGGAATTGGAGCTGGCTGAATAAGCCCAGCCCTAAGTGGCAAATAGGGAACAGCTGCCGGCTCCGTTAGCCAAGGGCTGGCAGGAAGGAAGCTGGGGGACGGGAAAGGGAGGAGCCAGGGAGTCAGAGCCTGCTCTCCCCTGCTGGCTGCAGAACTAGCAGTCCCTAAGGCTGTAAGCCTGATGCTGTCTGTAGCTACAAGGTGGTGGGAACTCATACTGTCAATAAAGAGCACGGGTAATTGCACCAAAGCAGAGGTCTCTGGCTGGTTTGTGGGCACAGAAGTGGCAGAAGATAGAAGGTCCCACTGATACCCTGTTACAGGAGAGTGAAGGCATAATCCTTCCCTTACCCTGCCCCTTTCTGGCAACTAATACTCATTGGGGCACCATGAGCAGGGACAGTGCCCAACAATGGGATTTTGGCTCCTACTTCACTCATCCTGGGTTAATTCCTTGTCTGGCCCATACTGCTCATATAATTATTGAACACTAAACATTGACTTGAAAAACAATAAAAAGAAATGTTTAAAATACTGGATGTCTAGTTTGGTTTACAAATTGGGACCAACAGCAGATAATCACCGTGCTAGATTGTGTTGTATAGATCCTGTAATACTGTACACACCACAGGAAAACTCTCTAGGCTTGCATAATTTTTTACTTTACTGCTCACAATTTAGGAGAGAATATACTAGCTGGCTCCAATTTCCTCATGAATTAGCAACCTGGTTGTCATACAGAGGTAAGTGCTGATTTAGGGAGTAAAGACCTCTGCAAATTGCTTGCCAAACTGATTGATGTTCATAAGGTTACTCCCACTGTGGCTGGTCACCACAGAAGCTGAATACTGTCATTGCAACAGATTTGACAAGTGAAATATACTGAATATTGATTTGTGTGCATTGCAGCATGAAACAGAATAGAATGTGGGCCCTGGTACTGCATTTAAAGGAGAAATACAATAACCCAGCTTTAACACTATAATGAGAATGAGAGATGAAGGCACCATTTTCCACTCACATTACAGTAACTGTCATTCATGATCTGTCATTTTCTATTCTTGTTAGACTCTGTCAGAAAGACTTATTTTTTAAGGGTGAGATGTTCAGCACCCTAAATCCCCAGTAAGCTGCAGGATGTGTTCAGTCACATCATAGAATCAAAAATCAACCACCCTATAAAATTCCCAGTATAAAGACAGCCAGAGGAGGTATTAGCTTTTTGCTTTTCTTATAATTTGCTTGGCTAGATATTCCTGTTGTCTCTATTATTGGCTGAGCAAACTGTTAGGAAGATGTGGAATAATTCAGCCATTAAAAATCAGAGGATTTTAAAGGGGATAATGTTACATTGTTATTGTATACATGAAATGCCACAGTTCTGGAAACAGACCCAACTATGCATTTCTAAAAAATGCATGCCTAAGACATTTGCCTTTATTTCTATTTAACAACAACACGAACAAAAAACGCTACACCCAGACAGAAGCAATAACACCGAGAACTGCCCAGCAGTTCACTACCTCACAGGGGTGTTCTGAGGAAAAATTACATGAAAAAATTCTGAGGTGCTCAGCTACTAGGGTAATGAGGGGCCATATAAGTGCTTCAGATGGCAGAAAGGGGCAGGATAAGGGAAGGAGTATGCCTTCACCCTCCTGTAAAAGGGTGTTAGTGGGCCCCTCTATCTTCTGCCACTTCTGTACCCAATATACAAATATATTAAATCTGCCAACCAGCAGCATCAAATAATCAAATGGAGATATCTTACGTCAGCCACTTTCGTTAAGGAACCAGGCAGTGTGACAAAAACAAACTCTACTCACGATACTGCAGGCTGGGAGCTTGCTGCTTTATTCAACTGCATAGCAACACTGAATGGGGGAGAAAACTTCTCCTGCCAAAAGGGGAAGTAATATGGTGGCTGAGCATGCCCCCATTCCATAATACCCTGGTAACCCAATTAACCCCATGATGACCACTTTACTACAGCCAACCAATAAATTAAAACAGAAGAGCCCAAGAAAGCCCCTCACAACTTCATCCAATTCATAACCTTAGTCTCATCTTGCCTCCAAAACTCTATCAAATAAATGTCTCACTGTATTTTGCCCGCTTAATTTTTGATACTTAAATTTTACACACTTAGGTTTTGGTATTCACATTTGAATCAATGGGATTACACTTGTATAAGTGAGAGAAGAATTTGGTCCCCTGTTAATTTTATAGATTTTTTAAATGTGTTTAGAGGCCCTTGGATAAACAATTAACATCTATTAAAAGATTCAAATAAGTAATGAAATAGTCTTTATAATTAAGAAAATATGGGAATGTCCTATTGTGCACCTATTACTTGTGATGGTGAGCCCTTATGCAAACTGCCCCATTGAACACAATGTGATCACCTGTGTAAATGAATGCTCACCAACATGAATAAGAGTTGCACAATCTAGTCCTTAATGCTCATACAGCACTTAAAACACAGTCAATAATAGCTACTAGCTTTTGTTAATACTTTCTTCTCTCATACATTGGTATAACTTAAATAATCATCCCCCTGACTTCAAATGGCCATGACTCTCTGAAAAAAAATTTCTCCTTTTCTGCTGAGATTTTCCATGCTCATTCTCAGCCCAATGGTGATTTTATTTTTAGAAGACCAAATCCATTCACTCATTTTTATAATATGGAAAGGTAAAATACTTACACTTTTCAAATGTTAAGGTTGTTTTCTGGTCATGCACAACTCAAAAATGAGTAAATTTAAATGACACAGGGATTTTTCTAAAATAGATAGTCAACTATTCAGTGGGTCTTAGGGTTCATTTGCCAGTATTTCAGAAACTGTTTTATTTTACTCAGTAAACCTTGATAAAGGTCTGAAGGTCAAACAGATGATGATATGATTCTTTCACAAATTCTTGTTTTTCTGTTTTTTAGCATAACCTTGTAGTCCTGCAGTCTCTGGCCCTACTTCCTATTTATCATGCAGCTGTTATTCTTACCGGGTTTCAGTGGCACATATACTGTTTTGTGTTATGATGCTCTCTCATTTAAACCATGGCAAATGATTTTTACAGTATCTTCTGAATTACTGACTTATGAGGAGAGGCTGAGGGAACTGGGATTGTTTAATCTACGGAAGAGAAGAATGGGGGGGGATTTGATAGCTGCTTTTAACTACCTGAAAGGTGGATCCAAAGAGGATGGATCTAGACTATTCTTAGTGATAGCAGATGACAGGACAAGGTGTAATGGTCTCAAGTTGCAGTGGGGGAGATTTAGTTTGGATATTAGGAAAAACTTTTTCACTAGGAGGGTGGTGAAACACTGGAATGCGTTATCTAGGGAGGTGGTGGAATCCCCTTCCTTAGAAGTTTTTAAGGTCAGTCTTGACAAAGCCCTCTCTGGGATGATTTAGTTGGGATTGGTCCTGCTCTGGGCAGGGGGTTGGACTAGATGACCTCCAAAGGTCCCTTCCAACTCTGATATTCTATAATTCTGTGATTCTATGATACTGATCTACAGATCTTTTGTCTATTAATCCAGTGTTTAGTCTAGTGTTAGTGAAAAGGTACAGTAGATTTTTCAGACTGAAACAAACCTTACCACAATAAACAATGCATTCTGTTGACCATTGATTAGTTGAACTATTGTATTCTTGGCTCTCAGGTTTAGGAGCTGAACAAAGATTTAGCTGAACACAAGGAAGAAATATTTTAATTATAAACATACCTACAGTGGGTCATTATTGTGCCATCAATTTTTTAGCAGACTCCCTATTGCAGTCAATGGGGGATCTGTTAGAATATTGATGGCATAATATTGCCCATTATGAGAACATGCAATCTGTTCTATTTTAAACAGAGGAAAGATTTGCTTGAGTAAGATCTAACTGGGGGAGGGGGGGTGTTGTAAACTAGATTTTGTTTCAATGTACCACAGAAGGATATAAGAAACAAAATTCTTGTTTAGGTTTTGCCTACAAATTGTATATTACATAAAACAAAAATCGTGTTAGAAACCCCCTGTATAATACAATTGACCCAATAAAACCAGTGATATACTCACCCGATCATCTGTTTTTTGCCCTCACCAAGCAACTCTGTACTGGCAAGAAGGTCCTGTATTGAGGACATAAAAGCCTCAATTCCTCTTTTCTTACTCATGGTTCCTGAAGACTTGCAGAATCCATTATAGGAAGACAGGAACATGTACAATATTATATACATTGTTTGTCCTTTTTCATTTCCTCAGAAATAAAAGAGCAGTCTTCTGTATCTGTTATTATCAAAATCATCAAAAGGAGAGAGCTAACATAACACACTGGTTAGGTTGCCTCTGTTTGCCAGAAGCTAGAAATGGGTGTCAGGAGATGCATCACTTGATGATTACCTGTTCTGATCATTCCCTTTGAAGCACCTGTCTTTTGGTCACTGTCAGAAGACAGGATACTGGGCTAGATGGGCCATTGGTCTGACCCAGTATGGCTGTACTTATGTTGGGATTTTAATTTTGAACCATTGGACCCTTATGACCTTGCTGGCTTTAATAGCTTGATACCCAGGCTTTTGTTTTACTTCCCACCCCCCAAAATGCCTCTTACAGAGGGGAAAGGGGGGCACAGAGGAGAGACGAGGGAGAGAGAGGAGTAGCAGGAAGGAAGGGAGGGAGTGACATAGAACCAGCTATTATGCTACTCAAACCAGCATGTTTCTCAGCATCCAGTGGCTCAGTCTTAGTCTTAGACTAATTCCTAGTTCCTGTGTTTCACATGTGCTGGGGGAATGGCTGAACTGCCTTATTAGGCCAGCTTTAAAGTCCCTGTAAAATGTCAGTCATTACCTGAGCACCTCCTCATGGCCAGAGGTCACCCTGCAGCACTCTGCCTCTATTTTCCCTCTGCGGGGCCCCTCAGCCCTATACAGTCTGTCTCATCAATAGCAACCCTCCTTGAGGTCTAATTTTATTATCACATAGTTCCAAAAAACAAACACAAAAACTGTCCCACCCAGCTTTTAGCTGGGCACAGTCTGTCATCCCAGAGGAACTATCCCTTCCCGGTCTCCAAGCACTTTGAAAAAATGCAGGGCCTGACCCTCCTTCCTGCTTCAGGGAAAACAAAACTTGCAGCTCTATTGTCATACCCAGCCCCAGCTCTCTTCCTCAAGGGCCACTGCAGGAGGCTCTTCTCTCCCTACAGCTTCACTCTATAGTTCTGCGCTTCCTGACGCTTCCTAGATCTCCATACACCAATTCTGTTCCCTTTCAGTTTTGCTGTCACTGAAATTTACTCTGACCCTCTATAGTCCAGGTGCAGTCCCACCCTCTTAAGCTAGCTCAACTAAGAGCACCTGCTCTAGCACAGGGGCACTGGACCTGCTTTAATCACAGGGGCCAGCCACCCTGTGACAGTCTGCTTTATGCTACCCACCACACTGACACAAAGGGATCTTGAAGGCTGCTTATCTGGTCTTTTGGGGGATGCCACAGATTAGATAAAATTATGATGTATATAGTTAATATTAACAGTGATATATGAAGAGAGTGAGTGATAGCACTTTGGCTAAAGATAACATTTTGTATTCACTGGTGGCAGGGGTTGGGGTATTGTTCAGTGCAATTATTGCATTTTCAGAACTCATATTTCTCACATGAACTGATAGAATTCTGGAGCATGTTTAGCAGCTGCCAAGTCTGATTAGATATTGGTAGGAGTTTATGCTAAGAATTCACTAACTAAGGACAAATAGAATGGATTGTTTTTGGAAATGCATGTGGCCAAATACATCTATGCCAAATAAGTTCATTAAAATCAATGACATTAGGTGAATAATAATGAAGTTAATTCAGTATTACTGGGCTCTTCAAATAAAGTGTTGGTGTAAATTCTTGAATTCTTTAAAAATCTAAAGTTATTTAGACTTCCCTTTTATTCTCTGTCACGTGAATCTAGATTATCTAACCTTCATTCTAGAGTCTGATACTGTTCCCATTGACAAAGCTCCCACTGACTTCAATGGGGCCAGGTTTCCTGCCTCTGCTATCTATACAAAAATGGAATTTGAATGAGAGCTAAACTCAACCCAGAAAAAAATGAGATAATGTTGATCGGTTAGGAAAAACAGTCCCAAAAGTCAGCAGACTTTATTGGTGCCTGTGACAGAGTGCTGGAAGTTTACAAGCAAGCCAGCACTCTGATCACTTAGTTACCAATCAGTTCTGTAGAGAAGGCTGTTTGGGGATATACAGCTATTTAGCTGATCAGGCTGATAGGGCTGTTGAACCAACTACCCGTCAGTTGAGGTATATAAAAGAAGACACAGGAAAAGAGGGAAGGATCTGGACCAATTGAGCTCAGCATGTGTTGTAACTCAAGGAAAGGAGAACTCTTCCTCTGTAGTGCTTTGGGAAAGGGCACAAAACTGTGTGTATACTTGGCTGCACTGGTGATGAGAATATAAATAAATGCACATGAAGTTGCTATTTACTGGAGAGTCTAAGAGATTGTTGGGGCATCAAAGGCTGGAGCAGGCCTTGTTTCAGTGTTGATGACTGAGGGGATGGGCCCACCTTTTAGAAAATGGATATTAGATTCTGGCTTGCTCCCGGAAGCTCCGCTAGTGGCTGAGGCTGAGGGCACTTTTATATCTGTAACTGGCAAGAGTGTGGCCTTTCCCTTTCAATGCAGGCCTTGCCACAATTATCCAGGCCTTTATACCCAGGGATTAAATTGCTGTGATGCACTCTGTACGGGAGCATTACATCTAGGGAAAACTGAAGTTAATGCAGAATACAGTGGTCTGTTTGTTAGGTATCACTTCTGGCTCCTGACAAAGTTGCGGACTTTTCCTAAGTGGAATCTGATACTGGGAGCACATTATACTATTGGTCCAGGATGTGCATTGGCTGCTAATAAATTACTAGGGGCTTGTCTACATGACAGAGCCTTTGCCATTATTGCTCTTTAGGTATTAAAGAGACCTAAGCTGTTTGAAGTCTGCTTACCTAGGTGATTGCCTGTGTTCCTTTGGCATTCTGTCACTGCTGCAATCAGCAGAACTGCTCGAGTTGGAGCTCCCTTGTTATAAATGAGAAGAACTATGCTGGCAGGGCATTCTTCATGTGGACTCCTTGACTTTGGAATTTGCTACACCTCTACACCCTTTGTGTCCTCTCTACGTAAAAGAATAAATGGACACAAATCAGATGTCAAGAATTATAACATTCATAAACCAGTCGGAGAACACTTCAATCTCTCTGGTCACGCAATCAGAGACGTGAAGGTCGCTATCTTACAACAAAAAAACTTCAAATCCAGAGTCCAGCGAGAAACTGCTGAATTGGAATTCATTTGCAAATTGGATACTATTAATGTAGGCTTAAATAGAGACTGGGAGTGGCTAAGTCATTATGCAAGGTAGCCTATTTCCCCTTGTTTTTTCCTCCCCCCCGCAGACGTTCTGGTTAAACTTGGATTTATGCTGGAAGTGGCCCACCTTGATTGCCATGCACAGTGTGGGGAGAGTGGTCAGTTTGGATGAGCTATTGCCAGCAGGAGAGTGAGTTTGTGTGTGTGTGCGGGGGGGGGTGAGAAAACCTGGATTTGTGCTGGAAATGGCCCACCTTGATTATCATGCACATTGTAGGGGGAGTGGTCACTTCGGATGAGCTATTACCAGCAGGAGAGTGAGTTTGTGTGAGTATGGGGGTGGGGGAGTGAGAAAACCTGGATTTGTGCTGGAAATGGCCCACTTTGATTTTCATGCAGGTTGTAGGGAGAGTGGTCACTTTGGATAGGCTATTACCAGCAGGAGAGTGAGTTTGTGTGTGTGGTTTTTGGAGGGGGGTGAGAGAACCTGGATTTCTGCAGGAAATGGCCCACATTGATTATCATATGCATTGTGAAGACAGTGGTCACTTTGGATGGGCTATTACCAGCAAGAGAGTGAGTTTGTTTGTGGGAGGGCGGAGGGTGAGAAAACCTGGATTTGTGCTGGAAATGGCCCAACTTGATGATCACTTTAGATAAGCTATTACCAGCAGGAGAGTGGGGTGGGAGGAGGCATTGTTTCATGGTGTCTGTGTATAAAATGTCTTGTGTGATTTCCACAGCATGCATCCGATGAAGTGAGCTGTAGCTCACGAAAGCTCATGCTCAAATAAATTGGTTAGTCTCTAAGGTGCCACAAGTACCCCTTTTCTTTTTTTTAAACATCTGGGCCTGGAAAGGATCAGCACATCAAAGAGTAAGAGCTTTGCCTTTTACATATATTTAAAACTGATTCTCTAATATCTTATTTTACACACAAAAATGTGTAGAAACAGGTGAGATTACATTTCGCAATGGTAATTTTATTTCACCACAACAATAGGGAAGTCACAACCTTACATTAGTTTCTTCAAAGCATCATTCCTCTGTGAGGAAGGAAGAAAATAGAACTGAAATATCTCTTTGGTAAAACTAATAATGTGAATATGCTGAATTTGTTGTATTTTTAATGTCAGCTTCAAGCACTATATTGCAAAATATGTGATAATTAAATACAGAGGCATTGACACATTAGCCAGACTCAGTATATACATCAAAAGCTCTGCAGGTTACAATTATAAATTAAGCAGATTTACTTTAAACTGATTTCCAGATTTAGAGTGGGGAGACTCAGACTAATATATGTTTCCTCGCACTTCTAGAAGCTCTGTTTTTGGGCTGTGTACTATGCAGAAATGATGCACTAAGATACTGATACAGTTTGTGAAAAGCGATAACTACTCCCGCTTTTAAAGAAATAAACAAATTTAAAAAGTAGCACGTTGACTATATCTAGGGTGAGATTTAAAACAAACAAACAAAACAAACATAAACTGTAAGTGACTTTAGAGTGCACTCTGGAAAATCCCACTCAAACAAATTCAGGGCCCAATCCTGCATATTCCTATGCACATGAATATGGGTAGCAGTGTATGCAGGATCAGACCTTAGAAGTTATTAATGAAAACATGCATTAATGAAGATAATATTAAAATCAGTAAAGAAGAAAAAGGAGATGGTGAAACTGATGTACAAGAGGAATGAAGGCATAAAGTTTGGTCAAATAGATTAAATGTGTCAACTATTTTTCTGAGCAAATTTCCTTTCCCAGTCATTTGAAACACTTTTCTTCCCAAGAAACTTATAACATGTAAGACTGGAAATTGCTATTAATTCGAGACATCTGCATTATCTCAAAACATATGCAGTTAGAGAGCTCTAGATTTGTTGGACCTAAGGGGAAACAAAACAGGTGGTAATAGGGTCACCATATAGGATTGACAGTTACTTTCCAAGATAGTATATATTAACCAGGAGGTTTCATTAGAATGTTTTAAAAACAATTCTGAAAATTATTGCTCAACTTTTATGAAAAAAATAACCAGTGGGAAACAAGAGGCTGCGGAGAAAAATAACAGGAGAGACTGCATCAAACTTTAGTTTAACAAATGGCCTTTTTAAATAAACCATTCTGTAAAATAGCTGTGGTAATCATAACTGTGTGTTTGTACTAGCAGATGCTGAAAAACAGTTAAGCTTTTGTTTAGTCTTTGGAAAAATCACAAACTTTAGCTTCCACCAGCATATTAGCTCTGGAAAAATCACAAACCAGTAATATTAAGAAATGTAATAAATGGTTGCTGGCTATATGTTCACTGCTTACTATGGGCTAAATTGTGCCTAGATCTAACACAGCTGCAGCTGGGAGTGGAAGGGGAGGTAGCTCTTACCATTAAGGCTTCCCAGGTTGCAGGTTCACAGATATTCTCTTCAGGAACAAGCGGTTAGAGGAGTATGCAGAGCCATGGTTCTGTCCTCTGACATGCTGGCCTGCAGAACTAGGTGGATTCACTCTACTCCATAAAGGGTATTGTAAATTACTTTCTTGTCTAGGGTGACCAGACAGCAAGTGTGAAAAATTGGGATGGGGATGGGGGGTAATAGGAGCCTATATAAGAAAAAGACCCAAAACTCGGGACAGTCCCTATAAAATGAGACACCTGGTCACCCTATTCTTGTCTAGCATAAGAGGAGAGTGATGGAGAACTTGTGCCTCTGAGATCAATGCCTCTGTTTGCCCCACTGAAGTGATGCACTTATACACCATTCCTTTATTCAGGGCTTTGCCTTAAAAGCACAATATGGCCTTATAAAATAGCGTCAGTTTACTGTATTGGTGGTCTTCTCTGAAATTAGATGTCATTTCTCTTTAATTGTTGGATCGTTTGTAATAAATACATTTTCACAATAAATACAGAAAGATTCTTCTTTCATATATAGTAGTGTAAACCAGGAGTAACTCCGCTGAAGTCAATGGAGAAGAATAAGAGTCAATGTGTGTGAAATGGTAACATGAAATTTTGCATTTACAGAATATCCGTGCCTCACCTATTCATACCACAGCTGTGCCTGAACCCAATGCCCCTGAACTGTGAAGAAAGTGAGACCTGTATCTTGATTTGAACTAAATGGCTTGGAATAGTCTCTAGTGATGAATGAATATGATGATGTGTTTGTACGGGCTGTAGATTCAGCCTTTAAACCGATATTCTTTCTAATGTATCACAAGAAACTTTTCCAAAAAGTTTGGTGAGTATAAGAAATGCTAAAAGATGTAGATCCTTAATAGTTAGGAAACCTATGTAGTGTGCCTGCAATGAGTTGAACAGGTCCCTTAGATGAGACAATTACTAATGAATGGTGACAGACAGTCTAAGACATCCCATGATTACATGAGCTGAGGCCTGAAAACTAAATGCAAAGTTTGTAAGTGAAGATCATACAAGTGAATATGTGAAGCTTCAGAAACTCTTAATTTTTTTAAAAACTGAAATTCTAGACAAACACATTGTGAAACAATGGGGAAAAAAAGATGGGTTGGAAACAGTATATCATCAGCCAGAATAAACGAGCAATTCTTTCTCAAGGGTCTCTGGCTTTGAGAGCATGATGTAGTGACTACAGATCAGATCTGATGAGACGATTGTGGGAACACAGTGTACAATGGCTCTTAAGTAGAAAATGCACTACAGTGTTTAGGTTTCCATTCCTGTCATAGGAAGTAGGTTGTTAGAGATGAAAGGATTATGACTAGATGTGGAAAAACACTCTGAACATTTCTAAGACGGAATTTGACTATCTTTAGTCATCTCACATTCACCAAGCTTGATCATCAAAGATGAGAGGGTTATCATGACATGATTCAAACCACCTGTACAATGAGCTGGAAACATACCTGCCATGTCAGAGGATTACATGCATACAGTCCGTATAACATGCTGCCGTACACCAGACTGTTAAAGATTTGAGTACTCCAAATTGAATTCAGATAATTGTAATGATATGTAATACTAGGAATTTTGTCTCCATTATGCCCTTTGGAAATGGAGATATTTCATTAGGTATGACTGGTAAACTCAATGTTCTCAACAAAGTTCAGAGACAGGGAAGCTGAATAATTTTAGGTGATGTCAGTTAAGCAAATACTGCCTATGTAAAGATAAATTCCTTGAAATCTGATAGAATAATCCTTTAAACAGGAAAAAGGTAACTCAATCATTCAGATAACATTCTGGTGCACTTTCATTCTAGGATACAAGAGTGATTATAAATATTTCTCAATAATTATTTCTTTACTTTGACCCTCATATGTATACATATGTATACATACAGAGGAAGCAAATCTTTATTTGGACCAGCTTGGAAACACCCATTTTCCCACAGAAACTAAGATACAGTATGTCTTATCATGGTGCAGGCCTGGAGCCATGCCTTCTACTTCCTGGCATAACAAAGCACTGAGAAATAATGCTCCCTCATTCAAAACAGAGTCACAGGAAGCAATGAAAAACACAGGAGCATTGTCCTGATAGCAGACACAAATGCTCTTCAGCATATCTTTAAAATCTGTGCAGGTTAAACTTGTTCTTCAGCATGGATTAGTTCTACTGTCTCTCTCACTGGCAGTAATGAATAGCTTCTTCCAGATTGGTACAGACTCATTTGTTATATATTGTACGGTATGCACATCTTGACTGAAAATGAAATATCTCCAAAATAGTTGAGTAGACCCTGTAATAGATGGGCAGAAAACAGCCATTCCCAGAGGCTAGAGGTTCCCAGCTGGTGGTCCACAAAGCATTTGCTGGTGGTTTATGGAAATCTGGTAGGACTCATGGTCCTGGCTTCTCCTTCTTTTGAGCGGCATTAAAATATAGCTGAATATACATAGCATCCTTTTTGAATACTGCTTCCTCATATAAGCAACTGCTATAGTTGCCACAGGAATTTTAAGCAATTGCAAATGGGGGGAGAGTTTTTTTTGGGCAGTGGTGGGTGAGAAGGTTGCATAATTTTCCTCTTAAATCTTGTTTTAGGAACCCCTGCCATAGAAAACCCACTGATGCAAAACTGTTTGGTGTCTTTTGTATTGTGAGTGGAATCACTGCACATAAGGGTAGATGTTGTTGCTGCGTGGCCCAGAGAGGATCTGATTAAGACATTGATGAGGCAGGGAAGCACTAGAATCACACATCCAATCTGTTGTATTTTAAAAGTATGGCATTTTCCCCTACGTAGCAACTGGTCAAATTTCCTAGCCTTCCCTGAGAATAAAATGTATATTGCCATGATCCTGTTTAAATAACACCTTCCCCATGTACCTGACTGTGTGGTACATCTACTTCAATGAACAAGAAGTTCAGTGGTCACAAAGGATATGTCTGCACTGCAGTAAAACACCTGTGGCTTGCACAGCTCAGCTAATTTGGACCTGTGGCGTTTGGGTTGTAGGGCTATAAAATTGCAGCGTAGACATTCAAACTCCAGCCTGAGCCTGAATTGCTACACTGCAATTTTGTAGCCCCACAGCCAAACCCCGGGTGCCTAAGGCCAGCTGTGGGTTTTTATTGCAGTGCAGACATACCCAAAGTTCCTTTTGAGCAGACCTTGATCAGAACAAAACATTAAGAATCTGACACATGCCATTAGCAGCATTTGAAAAAAACCACAGACACCACAGTGGGAAAGATTCCCTTTAAATAGTATGTCCTCAGGTTTATTTATATATTCTTTTAAATTTTGTATGCAAGGGTTTGGGGATTTTTGTTTTTTGTTCCCCTGGTGATGTTTCATAAGGATCTTATGAGCAGGTCTCAAAGCAACGCCAACCATGCTCAGGACAATCCCTTTTTCT
This sequence comes from Chelonia mydas, assembly GCF_015237465.2. Taxonomy (NCBI): domain Eukaryota; kingdom Metazoa; phylum Chordata; order Testudines; family Cheloniidae; genus Chelonia; species Chelonia mydas. The sequence goes on from NC_057852.1 coordinate 61,801,377, forward strand.
CCCTCCGTCTGTCTACTGACAGTTCAGTTTCATTTCCACTGCTGCTATTACTTGTAAACTGCTGTCACTGCAAACTCACCCTAGATTATGAAAGTCAAACTGTGTTTTGTCTGGCTCAAGCATTCTGGTGATCAGTAATAAAGATTCTGCAGATCAAATGTTTCTGTTACTTACCTGTTTGTATGGCATTTGGCACAGATCCTCAAAGGTATTTAGGCTCCTAACTTCCACGGAAATCTGGAGACCCAATGTTTCTGTCAGTTACATGTTTATAAGCCCTAACTTCAATGGAGCCTAAATACCTTTGGGACTGGGCCTTTGTCTTCAAATTATGCAGTCAGTTATATCTATGCATCCCTATTGCCTTCAATAGGGTTACACAGGTGTAACATGGTAATTCAAAGATTAGAGGATTGTACAGATAATCAGTGTTGCCAACTTTTGCAATTTTATCACAAGGCTTATGATTTGGTGTTTTTCTTAAAACCCCACCTCTTGGAGTCAAGTGATTATATGGGGATCTCAGCTTTCATTCTGAAATTAGAACATAAATAAAAGGAACTCATTTTTTAAAAAAATAAATCATATGATTTGAAGCCGCACTCATGATTATTAGATACTCATGATTTTTTAATACATGGGGTGGGCAATAGTGCTTAATTCACAATTTGTTTGAAGATATGCAAGGCAGAAAATAATCCAGTTCTCTCCAAGAGCTGCAGGGCAGATCTATAGTTTAAACTTTGTGTTACAGCATCCTGTATGCAACTTCTTCACTGGTGAGGTTTTCAGTATAAAGTCCAAGCTTGCAAAAATCCACATGCTTAACTTCAGGTGTGCAAGCAGTCCCATTGCTTTCAATGTTTGCAGGTTCGAGGTCTAAAATAGTAAATCTGATGCACACAGACATTATTAAAGATAATTTATATAAATACAGTCTCACAAGTGCTCTCCTCTCAATGTAACACTGTTTTCCTTTTGATGCATATCACTCTCATTAGTATTGATGACAGAACTTATCTCATTGTGTTAATTTTAACAATTAGTACCCATAATCCTTTGGTGCAACTTTCTCCTAAATGCAGACAGGTGTGTGATTAGTACAAAAGACCACTGCCATCCTATTTGCTTTAAAAAAAATATTTCATTTCTTGCTGATGACTAGAAGCCTCTATCTCTCTTTCAGCAGTGTCCTTTTACAACTGCATAATACATTTCAAAATAGACCCCATCAGTGCTTCAGTCCAATTAGTATATTAAATTCCCTTTCTCACAAAGCAATATATTTCCTATAAAAGAAGATAATTACAAATAAAAGTACTTCCCTGATGGTTTTATTTTATTTTACCAAGAAATTTTTTTCCAGCCTCAACTCTAAATGAATGCAAGGAACACATTCACTGAACCAAAACCAAAGTTAACAAACTAATTTATTATTCCAAACCTCAAGTGAGAGATCTTCAGATGAGATGCACTGCAGACCATTTGTGAATTAACGGAGTTTCTGAACTTTATGGATGCTGACCTCATTCAATGTCAAGTGTGAACTGCATTTTTGTGTAGAGGCTCCTGCAAAAGTGAATGATTTGTCCCTGTTGTGTTTGAAAAGCTCTTAAAGATATAATATTGGTGTATGGGTGCCATCGTACCTCAGTGGGTCACAGCAGAGAATACCAGATTCAGGACAAGCTGCTAAGAAATGGGACAGGCCCACCCCAAACTGGTGGTTATTTTTCCATTATATGTACCAAGCCAGTAACAAAAGTGAACTTCTGTCTCACCACACTGGTTAACAAGAAGTCAGAAATGCAGACTCTTTAGGTATTCCTGCCCTTGTTTCACCACCCAGACACTAGACTTAATGATGAGCAGTTATTTAAAACCAATTTAATCAAACACAAAGTTCTTCTAATCCCAAGAGATCAGCCACACAGCCAGGTCAATATACAATTCAGATCGTACCCAATAATCACACTGTTGCCAATCCTTTAGTATCTAATATCTAAAGGTTTATTTATAAAAGAAAAGAAAGAGGAACGAGTTAAAATGGTCAAAGGAATCAAATACATACAACCATTGAAGAGTTCTTGTATCAGGTTTGAAGCAGTGATGGAATAAACTGCTGTCTTGTAAGGTCTCTGGTAACTTCCAAAAGATTGGAGGTCCTAAATCCATTGGTATAGTGGAATATGGAGGGAACAGTCCTTCTGTGTGTATGTGTATGGAGAGGTCCAGGCAGCATCTGGTCCAGGTAGCATCTCGTCCTCAGTAAGTTTGCATTTCATTATTCTATAAAATATTGATGCCTGTATTGAATTACTCAAGGGTTTGACAAGAAGTAGCATTGTATCTTAAATGAGCTAGTCTTTTAACAGTGGTGGCTGATAGTTTCATGGGAATAGCTGAACAAAAACACACGACAGACCTGATATCTTTCTTCCAGGGTCAGGTTTTCCTTGAATGATGACATTAAAAAAACAGTTTGTTGTATATTTTGATTTGAAGAAACTATTTTGTCCCAGTTCATTACCAGAAGATGATGGCTACTCCACTGCAATGTCTTCAGGACTTGCTGCCTGCTTTCTTTCATGGGTTGTAGTGTGGTGAAAGACATACTGTAGTTCTTCTGACTAATAGTTACCCATTAATTGCCTCTAAATATTTAAAGTAAAAATCTGCTGTTTGTTTTGCACATATAAGTAGCGCAGAATCAAACTCCCCCACTGAGATCCGAGATCAGAATTCTGCTCGTTTACAGCTGTAAATATACTTTCTGGATTTTTCAGGACACTGCACAGACTACAGCTTGATCTCCAGTCAGTACACTCACATGTGAGTACTAACCAATGTTAGTGAGTATGAAATGGAGCAGAGTCTCACTTGAGACCTGAACCAGCACCCAGTGTAGTAAATGGGGGTCTTGCAAATTCCAGGAGTGCTGCAAATTTTTATGAAAAAAGGTTTCAGTCACTTCAACCACTGTTTTATAGTCCATTATACTTTGTATGATCTGCAGATATAAAATTACACACTATGGTCATCTATTTTAGAAGTTTCCCATGTATTGATTACAATCACAGCATCCATCAGAGTGACAACACTGACTGTGCTCTAGCAACATTCCAGAAATATTAAGAGGAGGAACTGGTCATTTGGCAGCACGAGTTACCTCAGATGACACAATCACATTAAGGGTAACACCTATATTGTTTCACAGCAGTGGTAAATGTAATGGGATTGCAGTTAAAATTAATGCAGATGGATGATACTGAGGGTACACTATATTCTTGACACCAATTTAGGAAGTTTTATACACATAATTATGTGCCACCTTGTCATTACTATGAGCTCAATGATAATATTTAAATCAAGACTTCATGAGGTAGGCCAATAGCATTTCAAGTCTGACTTAAAAAGTTTACTCTAACATTGCAACTACTGGGAAAAAATGATTACAGTAAAATTGGCAAAATTCTTTCAGAAAAAAAGTCTTTTTTTTCCAGCTCACTATTGGAAATGGAAAAATGCTATATTTGTTCTGGTGAATGTTTTAAACAGCTCCTGATTAATTCATTATGGGCTCAGTCATGGGCCTGGCTGCACATTTGTGCAGGCATGGGAGCAAGGGGACCTAAGGAGTCGCCTTACACCTCTGTAAGGGCTACTCACATCATTGGAGCCTGTGCTGGATGGAGGGGAGAGCAGCTACAGTCAGGCTGCTACTCCCTCCCCTATGCAGGTAGGCAGGGAGTGGGTGGGAAAGGACAGGGAGTGGATGGAATCAAGCTCCATCCCCTACAGGGCACCAGCTCGTTGTGACGCTTCGCGGCTCCAACCCAGACCAGTAAGTGGTTCCGTCACTGCCTGCCCTGTAATCATAGGTGCCTCTGTGATGTGCAGCTTTGGCCCGGACACCAGCAGCCTACTCACAGCATACTAGCCTCACACTGGCTTCCACCAGCCTGGCTGCTCCTTGCAGGGTGACACCAACAGCCCTTCCAGTCCCAACTCTCCCCAAAACCATCTTCTTTGTATTGTCCAGCCCCTTTACTGGATCCTCACAAAAGTGATCGAGTTTGCTGCCTTCAAAGAGACAATATACACAGCAGCCAGCTAGTTTAGTGGAAAGCCCACACTTGGTTGAAATACAGAGCACAGAGACAGTTTGTAGTAACACGACGTTTATTAACAAAGAACATTGTGATTTCTAGTTAGTGTGGAAGAGCTAGGAAAAGTTACCAACAAAACAAGCAAAACATTCTTTCTTGTGACTAAATTTAAATTCAGCAAGTTACAGTCTTGGTCTAAGGAGGTTTCTCAGCTATGTTCAGTTTCCAGAGACTTTCAACCCCCTGGGCTGAAAGGTTCTGCTTTTCTCAACTGTACAAGAGCTCTGGCCTCTTGTATCTGCCCAGTAATGCCTGGCTCTCTATCCTTGCTTATGTCTTCCATAGTTCAATGACCTTGCTTCAGGTGGTAGTAAGGTTTCCTGGAGCTGCAGCTTTCATCCCCCATTGAGAGTGTTAAATGGCCATCCCATGCTGGTTTGCCTGATGGTTTTGTCTACCTTGCATATAAATATAATTTCATTGTCTCTCCTCACTCAATTTACATTAGAGACGTATTCAAGGAGGGGGAACCACATTCCTTTGTCTAGGGCAGGGTGAATTAAGTCCTGACTGCCAAACACATTTTAAAAACATGTTTCCAGCACATATTTATAATTCTTCATATATCACCCTCACATACACCACATAATACTATTAATGACCAGCATGATGGCAGTTTACATATGATACCTTACATGAACCTTTTGGATACCGATTATGATAATAGCGAGTTGAGGCAATGAACATGTCAGGCCTAATATGAGTTATATTATGGTGTGCCCTCCGCAAGTGGGAATTGATGGGCTCCCTGGGTCACAATGGTGGAGCTAAGTAGGCACAGAGGGGGAAGTAATTTGCAGCAGCAAAAGGACTAGCATAGATTACTTCCTCTCTGGAGCACAGAAAAGCAGAGCCCAGTCTGTGACCCTGGGTCCAAGGAATTATTACCCAATTAGCTTGTTGGACGTTGTCTTAAAAATTATACTAGATATCTTTTGGGGAGATTAGAGGATTGGACAGAAAATAGAAAATTATTTTGATGAAGGACAAGCTGGTTTTCAAAATGGCTGCTCCACTACAGATAATTGTTTTATTCTTTCTTATTTGATCTACAAATTGATCCCTCTGATGCAGCCTTTGTTGGCCTAATATTGTCTTTTGATTCCATTGATAGAAAGCATCTGTGAGGCAAAGTGGAGACCTCTGGAATAGCTCCCTCCTGGTTTCCTTTTCTTTTAGGAGCTCTTCATAGGCAAACAGAGACCAAGATTAGGATAGGCTTGAAAGGGGAACTAATTAATTCCATCCCAATTACAAAGGACTGGGCTGCCTTTTAGCCCCTTTTTTCTTTTTAACTTTTATATTAATTACATTGTTTTAGTATTAAAAGGGGATCAGTATTTTCCACCTAAAATCATGGATTACCCAGTGTCTGTTTTACTGTATTCAGACAATATGGTTCTATTGTCGCAAACATCGTGGGACTGAGGCATTTATTAAATGCATTTGGTTCACACTGTCAATGGGAGGGCCTTTCGATACATTACTCCAAAATCAAATTGTTTTTAGTCAAAGACAGAGCTTGCATAAATGGAGGATTGATGAGCAATATATTGAATAAGTTAGTTGTCTCCCTTACCCAGGCATCTGATTCCCACAGAATGGGTTGTGAGATAAACACACTCAGATGACAAAAAAAAAAAAGACCTCAGATTCAATGCAAGCTGTGTTACAGTTCACCTGGACTGATGGGGGCAACATCAGGCCTTACACTGATTGAGGCCTATGGATGCCAAATTTTATATGGCACAGAATTATGGGGATGGAATGATCCCTTGGGATTAGAAGTGATTCAAAGCAAGTTTCTTAGGAAGATTCTTGATCTCCCAAATAATATCCCAGTTGCTCTTCTCAGAGCTGAGACAGGCAAGAATTCCATTCGCACTAAAGTTCAATACTGTAATATAAAATTTTGGCTTCACATTCATAGTATGTGTCCACAACATTTCCCAAGGTTATGCTTAAAAGAACTGCTCAGTTGGGCTTTTGTATGTAAATGTCCATAGTTAAAATATATTCAGAATTCTTTGCATTTTCTAGGCCTCTCAGAATAGGAAATGATTAGATTTATGTTTCAAATGTAAAATCCCAAATCTAGTTTAGTTCAGACAATATTAATAAGCAAGTAGACATGGCAGTTGTTTCCATTACAAATCTGTTTCCTTAGTTCCCCCTGGTTATTTAGACAGCTTGTTCAATAACAAGTTAAGGGGGGCCTTTATTGTTCTCCATTTTCAATCTATGTAGTCAGCTCACTTAGAAGGCCGATATAGTGGCATTGAGAAATCTAACTGCCTCTGTCTATGTGGCTCTGAGTAGATGGAAGACCTACCCCATTATTACATTGTAATTTGTATTGCTACTTGAGGTCAAAATGGCTTTCCATGTTTCTGTCTTGGATGCCTTTTTCTATGACTACTCAGAAAATAGAATATTCATTAGGAATTGACAATGTATCTGTGATCCAAGCGCTTGCATTATTTGCATGGTCAGCTGCTAAAATAAAGAAAAGACAAGTGTCATGATGATTATACATGATTTAATTGGCTTTATGTTCTTTTAAATTTGTATCTATATGTATTTTAAAATGCTAAAATTTTAGATTTCGTTTTAACTAAAATGGTAAATAAAATTTAATTTTTGGCGCATTAGCCTATGGCTAAGTCCCTGTTAATAAACTTGCCTTAACTAGGCATAGAAAGATGGGTGTTACACAAGTCTGGCCTGTGGTTTGACACAGATGTCTGCCTCCTCATTTGACAGGCCATCCTACTAACTACATTTTACATGCCGTCACTAGCCCAGGAACAGGCATCAAATTCAAAGAGATGAGTCACCAATTTCAGCGCACAATTTATAGTACAAGAATTATTTCTTAATTTCAGCACTTATTGAACAACACACTTTTCTTAAAAAAGAGGCAGGTAAACATTCTTTTGGAACCATTTCTTCAGGATTCTGAAACATTTTTTCCATATTTGGTTATGTGCTGGAAAAGCCTATTAATAAGCCTGTGGACCAAGAAATCAAATCGAAGGAGACCAGAATAGACTATAATAATACAAATATTATAAGTGATTTTTTCTAATATAGAAGGATAAACTAAACTGTGAAATGGTTAATGAAAAGCATTCCTAATATTAGGAAAGCATTTATAAATAAGGATACCACCTCCAAACAATACAAATTAAGCTAAAAATGTAACTATATAGAACTCCACCCACCTGAAAATTAATAGTGTTCAGAGTTGTTCAAATTGCTGAAAATGCCACCTACGTGATTGTGCAGCAGATGGCTTTCTTCAGTAGCAAGATTAGCCTGCTAAGTGACACCCAACTCCTCCTTACCCACCCAAAAACCTCAGCAGAAGATTAATTCCAATACCCATTATGGATTGAACAGATCTGTATATCATAGCCAGTTCTGAGGCCCCTGTGTCCTCAACACCTACTTCCCTTATAGCCTGAACAAAGGAGTCTTGAAAAGCAATTTCTAGTGAAGATTATTAATTAGAATTTGATGTAGGGGGTCAGTGGTTCTTTTACAAGCTACTCCTGTGTGTCTAGTGGCCATATTTATATATTTTACTGTACTGGAGGGAAATATAAAATAGCATATGCTCCTTTGTTACACTGTGTTTGTGCTTCTAACTTTTTCTCGTTGACAATTTACAGTGTGTTGTGTGCAATCAAAAAAGAAATAGAAAAGAAAATGTAACACAAACTGTCATGTACCTTACACTGCACATACTTGTGATGTGTTTAACCTGGAAATCTGCTTCTCTGGGATGCTTCCTAGGAAACCAAATTAAGCCTAATAGCATGCAATAGCAAGGACTGCTGTTAACAGTAAGTCACTGAGGTGACTCATTTCTGAGGGTTACCGGCAGGTAATTAAGTGCTATTCAGATAGGAATATCTCCTCTTTGTGATATTTAGAGATTGAAGATGCTTTTCTTACCTTTAAAGATGCATGGTCCAGTGATGCAAAATTGCTGAAATAGCTTTATCAGGACCTTTCTTCTCAAAGTTAATGCTAATCAGGTTGACAGTATCAACAAACATTTCAGAAACTTGTTGATGCTGTATTTTGAGTTAGGTCTACGTCAACTTTAACCCTTCAATATGAGCAAAGCAGAGGGATTTAAGACCCACTGACAGCAATTTCAAGTGCAAATAGGGGTTTTCTCTTATCTGTTTCATTGGAATGATAGGCTGTCCACTTTTGCAGCCTTTCTAAGAGCACTTATAACACTTACAGCATTATCAGGACTGAGCTCTCAGATGACTGCTCTGAATTCCACTTCAACCTCTGGTTTTTATTTTCCTTACTTTTCTCCTTTTGATTTAATTTAAGACATTTTATGGTGTAATTCTTCATTAGGCTGCTTTGTTTTCTCCCTCAGGTATTTGTAGAAAGATAATTATTGTGGAGAGTATTGCTTTCATTGGCTGGTACTTTCCTGTGAATCAGTTTCCTAAAGAATCAGATGTGGCCAGCAGTAGTTCCCTATCCCTTCTTAGCAACTCAGGGGTTATTATCATTGTCTAAACTCTGCAAACTTATATTGTTGACACTGCTGAATAAACCACTTTTTTTTTTTAAAAAAAAAACCTTCACATAAAGAAACCTCATTCTTTTTGGACCTTTCCTCCTAAAGAAAAGATAAGCAACAAGAGTTCAAGTTACACAAACTCTCCCACTATTTGAAAAACCAGAGCACTTTTTTCTCTGTGCTCTCTGCCTTGCCTTGCTGTAGAGGAGTAGCTATGACTACATTGCAGTTCTCATCTGGATCCTGAGTATTTAGAGAGAATCATACTGCAAAACTTATTTAGTCTCTACAAATGATGAAATATTCTTCCATCGAAATCCAAGGTCAGTCAAGGAAATTAGAAATAAGGTCTGGGTCTAATGAAAATGAGACACAGATATGTGTGCCATCTGCATACTGATGAGACTACAGCACAAGTCAGCTCACTCCCACAGCAGTCTCACATAAAGGTTGAACAGGTGAGGGAATAAAACAATACAAAACAGTACTGTGGAACTCCTCTGGGCAGATTAGCAATTGACCAATGCCCTTGTGACCTTTCAAGTTGTATGTGCTCTTACCCTTTTTAAGGGAACTCCCCACACTTGCATTTCAACCGGTACAACTCCACTGCTAGCAGCAATTCGAGGAACACTAGTGTAGATAGGCACAGGTACTTTTATCATTGGCCACTCCTGTAGCCAGGGGAGCTGCACTTTTGATAATGCAACAGTGGGAGATTTCATCCAAAAAAAAAAAAAAAAGCCAGTGTGTAGACAAGGCCTCAGTGGTGAAAGAATGAAACCATCCAAGCAATACGATTACTCCCTTCTTACTGTTCACAGACATTTTCTTACCTTGATTCATTCTTCTGTTGCCACTTACTATCACGTTTCCTCTTTTAGCCCCAATTATTCAGACTCTAATCAACCCCATTTCAGAATCTCTCTTTTTGTCTTCTTAATACCACATCTAAAGATTCAAAATTCAGACTGTACTGTATTAATACAATATAATAATAATGATTACTTTGTACTAATTTCATATAAAGAATATGATCATAGGCATACTTGGATAGTAGAATGGAAAGGTCTATAGAACAAAGGGGATATCAGAGTCATTATAGGACAACACATACTGCTAAAATGAGTTCTTTGTGATTAAATGCAATTGTAGAGTAAAGAGAAAATGACAAATGTTCCTGCTTAAAATGGCAAAAACGGAAGTATTCTGGCAGTGGTCTGATGTTTTAAAAACCACTTTGGGTGTTTTTAGAATAGGTGCAATAAGTACAAATAACTATCCGCACACATTAAAGCAAGTCACAGGTTAATGTATTAAATCCACAAAAGCCAAAAAACTTACAGATGATGTTCCCGCAGCCATCGTCAGTCTTAGGCCAATTAAACATGTGGTTGTTTGGGGATCCACCTTACACATACACATTATCAATTACTGCTCAGGTAGGGGTCTGCTCTGATGCATAGGGAGCCAAATAGCAGACCATAGCGGCTAGTCCCTACTGCCACATTGCAGGGGTTGCTCTGTTGCTGCAGAGCACTCAGCTGGTTCATTTGTTTGCGATTTCCTGGCTCCTCCACTTCTATATTGTATGTAATGTGTGTCAGGGGAAGAGAGGTTCTAGGAGGCAGTGCATAAAGAAAAGGATTCAGTTGACATTAATATTGCAAGAAAAGCAAAGAGGGGGAAAAAGAGAGATGAGTGAATCCATGCAAATGAAAAGAGAGATGAGAGAGAAAAAGGCAGAGGGACTAACAGGGAGGAAAGGGAGAGAGAAAGGAAAGAAAAATAGGGTCTCTGGTGAAGAAAAGAAAAGTAGAAATAGATGAGACCTATCTAAAAAAACTATTGAGTGGGGCTGATGCTGCAAACTCTTACTTATGAGAGTAGCCGTCACTCACACGAGGAGTCCCACTGAAGAAAATTGGACTTCTTACATATGTAGGAGCTAGTTATGTGAGGAAAGGTTTTCTGGTTTGAGACTCTTGTATTTTTTTCTCATTACAATAATTTAAAAGAATTTCAGTAACAACTAGTCACTAACTTTTCCACAACTGTAGACACTGAGCTGGGATTTCAGTATTTGATGATCACTTTTTTGACTAAAAATGTGAGATTAATGAGGTTAATATAGCTCAAATGATCGTTACCAAGTGTGACGGGTTCGGTCACAGAGACCCACCCCCTTGGGACTGTCACCTGATGTGCTGAAATTACCTCTGAGCCCGTTTTCCCTGCCAGCTTGGGACTTCCAGAACCCTGTCTTGTTGAGCCAGACACGCTAGCCTGCTGCAACACAGACCCAGGACCCAGGCCATGCCCCCAAAGCTGCAGGCTTTAAGTGAAAACAGCGCTGCAGGTTACCTGACTCCAACACCCAGACACCCAGCTCCCAGTGGGATCCAAACCCCAAATAAATCCATTTTACTCTGTATAAAGCTTATGCAGGGCAAATTCATAAATTGTCCACCCCCATAACACTAATAGAGAGATATGCACAGCTGTTTGCTCCCCCAGGTATAATCACTTACACTGGGTTCATTAATAAACAAAAGTGATTTTATTAAGTATAAAAAGTAGGATTTAAGTGGTTTCAATTAATAACAGACAGACAAAGTAAGGCACCAAGCAAAATAAAGCAAAAACACACAACTCTAACCCTAATACATTAAAAAACTGATTACAGGTAATATCTCACCCTCAGAGATGTACCAATAAGCTTCTTTCACAGACTAGATTCCTTCCTAGTCTGGGCCCAATCCTTTCCCCTGGTACAGTCCTTGTTAGTCCAGCAGCCATCTCAGGTGGTAAGCAGGGGTTTTCTCATGACTGGCAGCCCCCTTCGTCCTGTGCCACCCCCTTTTATAGCTTTCGCACAAGACGGGACTCTTTTGTCTCTCTGGGTCCCCACCCCTCCTTCTAAATGGAAAAGTACCAGATTTAAGATGGATTCCAGTATCATGTGACATGGTCACATATCCTGTGAGACCCCAGGCTCCATTCTTCCTGGGCTGGCCCACAGGTACACAGGAAGATTTGCAAGTAAACAGAGCCATTTAGAGTTCATTGATTCTGAAGCACCTTTAATGGCTTCCACTTAATATGTTTACATCAGTAATACAAGTGTATATCTTATTCTCCTAACTTCAGACATAGAAATAATACATGCAAACAAATAGGATGAACACACTCAGTAGATTATAAGCTTTGTAATGATACCTTACAAGAGACCTTTTGGATAAAGCATATTCTAGTTACATCATATTCACATTCATAAGCACATTTTCATAAAGCATATGGAGTGCAAAGTCACACCAAGTACTTCTTAACATTGATTAAAACTAAACTACGCACTTTGCTTGAGGGCTCCACATGGTTTTTCTGCTCAGTTTCCAAGCCAAAACCCTAATCAATTCCTTGCGGTCCTGCAGTATATATGAGAGTAGCTGCTGTACTCAGCCATTTCCAGTAGTCACTAGTATCTATTAAGGGCCAGATTCTGTTAATGATAATTCCTTTGCTCACATTAAGAAGCATTTTACTCCACAAGCAGTCCCATTGACTTTACCTCAGCATGAAACAGGATATCAGCACCCAGGCCTAAATGAACAGGAGATCTAGTCCAATAGCAAATGTTGAGCAAACTCTTCACAGTGTTGTCAATGGGAATTTGCCATTGATTTTAAGAGGGGTAGGACTGGAGCCTTTATTTGTATAAATCAGAGTGATTGCAAAGCTGAGGTCAATCTAATTTCATTCCAAATAATGCTGTAGTCCTCTGAATGGAAAAGGCTTAGTTCTGTGTTTCATTTTCTTTTGACGAGGAGAGATGTTTGGAATAGAGTCCATTTAACCACTCATAACATTTTCCCACACAATGAAGAGTGGATCCAGATGTTGGTAAAAGTGTCCAAAGGAGAATTTTCTTGACATTGTCCAAGAATGTTTTCATGAGTGGTTTATTAGTAGGAAATTGAGAGATTGTGTATATAGGAAGTTGGATCTTATTATTACTATTTATTTGGCGTGAAAAAAGATTGCCTCCCCATTGTATAAGGCAGGGTACAAGCACTGAGTATCTGCACCAAAGGGAAAATGAAATTGGTTATGTATGAGGTTTTATTTAAATTAGAAGATCAGAGAGCTAAGATATTCAATGAGATATCCAAAATTTGTTGTGCACAATCTTACCAGCGATCTCTAATTTTCAGTTATTCCAGACTGGCAGATGGATTGACCAACTAAGATACAAATGTCATATTGTGTGCAATTTCTTCATCACAGATCAACAGATTTCATAACTGGATTCCATTAAAGTGATGTTGAGGATTTATATAGGAAGTGTATTAGTATAATAGTGTGCTATGATACATCTTTCTCAATACTGAGGCATCTAGGAATAAATTAATTCTTCCTAAAATCAAACCCATTTTACGATATAAGTGAAAGGTCAAAAATGTAGAAATAACCATGGAAGGGTCATGCTGCCTAAATGCCAGCTTTCCCTCAAGTGTTTAATGTTATTTGTGTGTTTCCCTCTGAATATAAGAAATGTGTTAAAGGAATGATCTTGCATGTGTATACCACTTTTCCTCCAAACAGATCCTTTACTATCTGACTGTACATATAGGAATCACTTTGCTCACCAGAGGGTGAAACATGGCAATATTTAGAACAGGGAGACCAGATAGCAAATGTGAAAAATCAGGACATTTTTGGGGGGTGGGTGGTAAGGCAGGAGATGTATAGTAGCATATATAAGATAAAGCCCCCAATATTGGGATGGTCCAGATAATATCATATAAGGTCATCTGGTCACCCTAATTTAGAAACACAACAACACAATGAAGATTTCTTAACAATTGGTCGGGACAGGAAGTAAAGAATGGCATAGCAACTGAAATTACGGGATGAATTTTGATAAATAGCCAAACTTGCTCAGCAATAGAAGCAGAGTGACAAAAAAGGGCTCTAGGATTGGGAGAAACCACCAACTTGCTGGTTGAAAATGCGGGGGAAGAAGGCCAATCAGAATTGCAGGTGGAGGTTCTGCAGGAAGTAAAATAGCAGGAAATGCCTGGTAAAACCAGTGTGCTTCCTCCAATGCAAAAAGAGGGAATAGTCTTGCATATGTACTGTTGCTGTTAGAGCTGCTGGAATATCATCCATGATTCATTAAGGTATATTGCCGTAAGACTTTTTCTTTACAAAAAAAAGAGACTATTCAACAGAGTATGTAGAGATACCTTCAGAGGGAACAAAGTAATTCTAGACAACCATCCATGGACAATATTTTAACGAGGAACTCCTGCAAAAAAAAAAAAATCCTTCAATTCTGATAAACCATGGGACCCAAGAATGTGCATGCTTGTAAATAAACTGTACGGAGGAATGGGGAGTTTATACATTTGTCTCCAATTTAAACAAAAATTCTCTTCAATAACCTTAACCAATGGGGAGGAAACTTCCTTTGCAAAAATCATATTTTAATAAAAAGTTTAGGCTTTGTTCCCGAAAACTATACTAGGACTGATTTACTACTGCGTTACTCTGGTACCAGCATAAAACCAGAGTAACATAGTGGTGAACCAGCCCCACTGACTAAACTGACAGTATAGTCTTGTATAATTTGAAGATATAAACAGGGGAGAAAGCCTTAGAGAGGAATATGGAAAGGTAATATATTTTAAAATATCTACCATTTTGAAATGCAGTGCATCCCCATGGCGATAAATGTGTTCTTCAGAAATGTATTTCTGATCCTTAAGCTCTGGCAAATATGAATTAACAGTACTCAGAAAGGGGCAAATTCAACTGAAGGCATGTCAACCACCTAAACCTCTTTTGAATTAGATATAATTTTTATATGACACATCAGGCACATCAGTGGAAGTCTATTTAACACAGTGCTTGCAGTTACCCATTTCAAAGACAAATGAAACAATAATAATATAGCCAGGAGGCAAAGAAAGTTAATATGTATTTTAAAGTTAAATTACCCTCCACTTTGCAACACATCTTTTGACTCTAAATCTGGGCTGAAAGTGCTCTCCAAAAAATGCAGGGTCTGTCATTACTTTTGTAGCCTCCCATATCCCGTTCTCCCTCCATTTGTTACTGTCATTCTTTGCTTAAAATTGTAAAGCTTAATTTTAATTGTAAACTCCTTAGTGCAGGCACCTGCCTTTTTATTTGTCTATACAGTGCCATGAGCACCTAAATGTATAAATAATAATTAAATATATTAAAAGAATGCTAAGGTTGCAAAGTGAACCACTCCAAAGTAGAAAATGCAAGAATTAAGTTTGTCTGTGCATTGAGAAGAGACACAGTCTTCCTACTCACAGTTCTGGTGTCTGGTGCCATAGCAGCAGGGATCATAGAATCTCTGGGTTGGAAGGGACCTCAGGAGGTCATCTAGTCCAACCCCCTGCTCAAAGTAGGACCAATCTCCAATTTTTGCCCCAGTTCCCTAAATGACCCCCTCAAGGATTGAACTCACAATCCTGGGTTTAGCAGGCCAATGCTCGAACCACTGAGCTATCCCTCCTCCCTACTTGCAGGGAAAGTCCTGTGTAGCCCCTGCAATTCTGGATTGGAGCATGCTGGGTTCAGATGGCATGTTTGGAGAATTTAGCTGCCAAACTCAAATGTCTTTACTGAGCACTGTGAACCAAGATTTTTCAAAGGCTTGTAACTTGTACAAATTTGGGTGGATTTTCAAAGGGACAAGGAAAAGGCACATCCCTGACACCAGCGTGACCCTGCCCGAAATCCAGTAGGATCAGGGTGACCCCTCCAGGCAAATTCCAAGTCCCTGCTCCAAAACATTGGAGGTGCTAGAACTTCTCAACAAAACAGTTGTAAGACTTTTTTCACATGGGCAACACAATGTATTTTTTTTCTAATTTCATTCTTGGGAATGAAACTTTCCAGAAAAGTCCAGCCTGAGGCACACACTTGGTATGGGAAATTTCAGACTTAAAGTTAGATGTTAATAGCAACTGAAAACAGGGGCTTATAATGGAAAGTGCTGGGCAACCTTAACTACAGATGGTCCTGTCAGCTCTGACTATAATAAATGAATGTAAATACTAGTAACAAGACACAGGGGATGGAATGTCAAGAGTGAAATCAGATTTTAGGGCTCAACCAGATTATCTGAATACATTTATAAGGCCTTTGATCAGCACTGACCTAGCCTGGCCCACAGATGCCAAGGCCAGAAGGGACCATTGTGATCACCTTGTATGAGCACTGCACAACACAGGCCATAGAACATCGCCCCCAAATAATTCCTGAAGCATCTCTGTAAGAAAAAACATCCCATCCTGATTTGAAAATTGCCAGAGATGAATAGTCCACGGGGACCCTTGGTAAATTGTTCCTAGACCTTCTTCTTTCTCTCTGAGCCTATTTCCCAGCTCTCTTCCCTCCTTCCCTGTCTCTTTGTCTCTGGTTCCCTCTCCCCCTCCCTGGCAGCCCTGCTCAGCACAGCCCTGATTGGGCCGGGGGGAGGCCCCACCTGCCGCAGAGTGTGTGGCTGGGGAGGGCACCGGGGGAGCGGCTGCCGTCCGCTGGCCAAATACACGTTTCAAACATGAGTTTGCCGGAGCTAGAAGCTCTGGGAGCGGAGAGGCGCCTTCTCCAGAGCCTCTGAGCGGGCCGGGCCGCGGCACAGGGACAAAGCAGGGGACAGCGCAGCGCTCGCGCTATGGTGAGCGAAGGCAATTTCGGGCAGCGAGATGCGCGAGTCTCTCTCCTGTGGGGCCGGACTCAAACTCCGGTGGCGCACCAGAAGCGGGGCGGGGATCAGCAGGGCGGTTTGTGTGTGGGGGGAGGGGGTGGTTGTTCGCCCTCTTGTGCCGCCCGGGGATGGGGTGGGGAGAGTCCCGCCTGCAGAGCTGAGCAGCTCCCGTGCAGCAGCAGGTGAGGAAGGGAAACAGGTGGCTCCGGGGTGTCTGTGTGGTATCCCCCACCCCCGTCGGGAGCGGCGCTGGGAAGGGGCTCAGCCCGGCCCCCCTCCCAGACTGATTCTCCCCAGTGTCCCTCTCCGGGTTTCACCCCTTGCCCCTCCCCCTCGCTGTTCGCACCCCGAGAAGTGACCGTGACCCGCCCCCTCCCCCGCTCCGTGTCCGCAGTACGGATTCGTCAATCACGCCCTGGAGCTGCTGGTGATCCGGAATTACGGCCCGGAGGTTTGGGAGGACATCAAGTAAGTGCCGCTCCCGGCGCGCTGCGAGAGACCCCGGCTCGCTCGCTCTGTCCCGGAGCCGCCTCTCCTCGGGGCAAGATGCGCCCCCCGCCCCCGCTGTTCGCCCCGCTCCGCCCCTGGCCTGCCCCGCATCGGGTACCCCCGGGGGCCCCGCGGCAGCAGGAATCTCTCCCCGTGCGGATCGTGGCTCCCTTCCCCCGTCCGGATCCCCCCGCCCGGGCACTCTCAGCGGCAGCCGCGGCTGGTTCCCACGCTCCTGAGCAGGGCGGGAGGGAGCGGAGGCAGCCGCAGCAGCCCGGGGGACACGGGTCAGGGCCGCGGGGCGAGAGGCAGCTCCCGGCTCGCTGGCGCTTCCTGGGCAGCATCGCTCAGGTTCGTGGGAAGGAAGGAGCGAGGTCGGTTCCACAGACTCAGCAGCCTCCGGAATGGGCCGATCCGAGCTCAGTTGCTCGTGGGAATGTTGCAAACGCGCCAGCAGCCTCCAGCGCTGATCCCAGGCTGAGCTCCCGGGTGAGAGTCCAGGGGCTCCAGCGCATCCCCACTCGCAGCCCGATCCCTCCTTTCACACAGCGCGGCTGCTGAGCTAGGCTACGTGCAGTGAGGGACACGATATTTATTAGTGCATAGGGAGAAATGTGTGTTGCGCGAATGCATTACGGTTGAAGATTCATCACTCTGCAAAGAAATGTGTAAGTACTAACCCTATGGCTTGAAATATGTACGGGACATGGGAAGCTAGGTTAGCTGACAAAATAACGATTTGTAACACTCTCTTTGCTTAACGCAGGCCCATGACTATATACTGAGAAATGTATAGTAAATCCAACAGGAGTCCACATACCATATATGGCTTATGTATATTTCAGATTAATATTTGAAATAATCTCCAAGCAAACTAGAATATTAAAATAGGATGTGCACTTACTGGAGCTTTGTACATTGTGCCTTTGTAAAAGACCTCACCAATTGATAGGAGATGTCAAGTTAGTGAAATCAGACTGGGTAGCTATCTCATTCATTTCCTGGGTGTGTTTTCTGAATTTATATATAAAATAAATGTACAAACATGGATTTAGTCAACATAATTATTTTATACTGTATATAATTTTACACTATTTCTTCAGTTTTATACTTTTTATTGCATATTTTCTGTGAAGAAATTGAACCCAAGGACTGTTTTATAATAATTTTTACTAAAAGTTTGCTTTTTTCTGTTAATTTCCTCAGCCTCACTATTTTTAGTTTTAAAAAGTTGTTTTTGTTTATGACTATATGCTTATGGTTTCTTTGTTGGGTTGATGGAGTTCTTTCTGCTTAAGTGGCACTAATTTAAGACTAACATAGGGCTTAGTAGTTAACTTATAAAAATCAGATGAATGTATAAACACTTGAAAAAGCTTCTCTCCAATATAAAGGAGTAGTTTTATGCATCTTATGTACTCTGTCAAGCTGCTCCTAAAATGGCTGTATTTTCAGAGGTGGCTGTTTGGCCAAGTATGCACTGAGATGGCTTTCTTGTGTTCTGTTGCTGAATTAACAGCGGGAAAAGTCTTATCTAGAGATTTAACATTAATAAAAAATGAATATTAAGGTGCACATAGCTAGTCTCTGTCACAGTATGATGGCTTGTATTATGTGCTTGTTGATCTGTGGGTTACACTGTACTGCATTTGTGTTAGTCTAGGCAAAATTAATAAGACTTCTGACAGATACTGTAATTTTTTGAGGAAAACAGCGTATTTGCTCACAAAGACTTTCCATTTTGCAATTATAGAATAATCTAAATGAAAAATTCTTCATCGGAAAATGTAAATCAATAACAAAACAAAAGACGCTGGTGTTTGCTTATTCATTACATTCGTTAGGCAGTGAACAACTTGGGGTATTAGTAACTCTAAATGGCCTATTTCAGAGTATTTCAGAGTAGCAGCCGTGTTAGTCATATTCGCAAAAAGAAAAGGAGTACTTGTGACACCTTAGAGACTAGCCAATTTATTTGAGCATAAGCTTTCGTGAGTGCATCCGATGAAGTGAGCTGTAGCTCACGAAAGCTTATGCTCAAATAAATTGATTAGTCTCTAAGGTGCCACAAGTACTCCTTTTCTTTTTTCTAAATGGCCTAATCCAACAACCATTGCTCAGGCAAAACTCCCACAGAAGTCATTGGGTGGTTTGCTTGAGTTAGGAATATGGGATCACCCCCCAATTGCAGAAAATAGGGGTGTGGGAACATGTAAATTAAACTAAGTGAAAGGTGATACTTCTAATTTTTCCAGCAATTGTGACAGTACAAGACAAACATGGATTTCCATAATGGAAATCTTCTCTACTTGAAATCAGCTGCAAAACTAGGTGAATATGCTGGGTTATGCCATTCAAATGTGATATAAATACACTTAATGGGAAATTCAGTTTCCTATATAGAAGTACTTGAGACAGCCAGTGGCTCATCAGGGCTGTACATATGGCTGTGGATTCTGTACCGCTGATCAGCGTCTCTTTACCAATCATAAGAGCATAAGATGAACCACTAAATAAATGTGAGGTAGCATGTGGAGTACTGAGCAACTGGACTGGTTATATGGAAGCCATCAGTATCCACTATGTAAGGACAGCAATGAAATTACTGAAATTCCTCTGATCTACAGGCAGCCAGGGAAGATGAGGAGAAAGGAGAGAGGAAATATGTTTTTGATGTTTGTCTCATGGCATTATGTCAGTCTGCAATGATTGGCATGAAGCAAATACCATCACAGGATGTCAGGATGTTGTGCAGTGATTATTGTCTTTTTGACTTTGCTGATAAAGTGGCTCCCCATCTTTTCTACCATTGACTTAGCTATGTCTGCGTATACGTTTAAAATAATGAAAAGTTTTCTGACAAAAAGAATAAAGGACATCACAGGGTAATATTAATGGTTGTGTCCCATTGGTAAAGAGGAAATACAAGAAGGAAAAAGTCCATAGATATTTGTCTTACTGTGAGTAATGTTTGGTTTATTGTCTGTCCACACCCCTGAGAGACGTAGCGAGGCCAACCTAACTCCAGGTGTAGACAGTGCTAGATCGACGGAACACATTGGAAGGCAATTGAAACCTTGTTATGTAATGGAGAAGAATGTAAAATATCACAGACATACATACATATGCTATGCACTTGAAATATTGCGATTAAAAACTGTAAAAACAAACCAACCAGAAACCAATAAAATGTTTCATTGTGTTACAAAAATTATATTTGTTTGTTTTGTTAAAAACTGGCTGTGAAATGTTATAATTTTGGAAATTATTCTATAAGATATCAAGTATCTCAGAAATTTTGGAAACCTTGGGAAACAAATAGAATGCTATTCTAAATTCAGTACAAAGAAAGTAGTTAAAAAAATGCATTTGTCTTCATAAGGCAGATATATTTTGACTGGATTTTGCAGCTTTTGTAGAGATTCAGAAAGTGTATTCAGCATACACACAAACTTTTTATTTTTTTAAAACAGCTTCGGAATGGAAAATACAAGCTTTTAAAATATTTGTAAATGGTTTACTGGAAAGGCTTATTGGAAACTAAAATAAGATATATCTAGAAATCTTTAGGTGCCATGTTGCATATTTTCTTAGCAATTCAAAACTGAGTTATGAAATGCTAACACTTTTTGTTGCTAGTCAGACATTCAGTTCTATCATCACTTTTCAAACCATTTTGTCTACATAGTTATGACAACGTTACATTTATTCAATTGTTTAGCATTATATTGAAGTTTTGCACCAAATAAATTTTAAAGGACAAAAAAATCGAGCCATTTGATGTAACATTTGAAGATTCCTTCTAGCAGGTATTCAATAACCTGACGTGGTTTTAAAATGTAGAGCTCCAGTAGGTTTTAAATGGACTATTTGTACCAATGGTACAGAATCATACTTATTAGATAAATGTGATACTTTAAAATAATATTTAGAGCTACAGCCTCGATTCAGGAAAGAACGCATCCTTTTGAATACAGAGCTTAAACACACACTTAACTTTAAAATTCTATTGGAACTTAAGCACCTTCTTAAAATCAAACAGGTATGATGGATTTAAGCACTTGCATCAGTGCTTTCCTGTACCAGGACCTAAACCCTGAAGTTATTGGTTGTTTTCCTTTAGTAAAGACTCCAGAATTTACTGAAGACAGCAGTTAGTAGTATTAATTTAAATTCTTGTTTATTGCTCTGCTAGTATGAAGCAATTGAAGAGACTGTTCTATCATCTCTAATGAAGCCTTTTATACATGCTGCACAGCTATTGATTACTACTGATTAAGTAATGTGCTGTTATCCAAAGTTGTTGCTCCTGCTAATGTCATTCTGAGATACACAGCTAGTGTTCTTTAGACATTCTTGGCTCCTCATTTATTTCAGATAATGTGTATTGTGTACGTCTTCATTCTTCCATATGTGGAGTTTGCAGGAGCTTTTGTTTTGTTTTGAATTTTCTGGTAATAATTTCTAGATGGTAGATTGATCTGACATCCAGTTGTGTGTGATGCAGTGGGATTTTTTCTCTTAAGGAAAACAAAGTGAAATGCTTTACTGCATGATAGTCTAAGTCAGAGCCGTACTATTCTATAGGGGTAAATTTCAGCTCAGGACAGAGGGCCCACACAAGGTTCTGTGCACCATTTCAGCTCCATAAGATGACTTTTAGGCTTTACAATGATTAGGGTCTTGCACAGGCCCTCTACCTTTAGATGAATTTCACAGTAAAAAAATGTGTGAATTTTGAGGGAGGAGGGGATTTTATTTAACAACTGAGCCTGCTGGCAGTTGCTCTTATCATTTTTTCTTTAATATTATGTTATGACCTTTATTTTATTTAAAGTAGCATCCATGCCACCTCTAAACATTTTTTACTTCTTTTCTTTTTAGCTTTAGGGCCTGTCACAGGGTATGATGCCCCGCACTCTGCCTCTTACTTTGCAAGCAGTCCTCATACACTCCTGAGTAAGTTCACCGCAGTGTGCTTTATTTACAAAGTCTTTGTACAGTTTTGTGTCCCCACAGCATAAGACTGTCCTCAAGCTTCTACCTACTCTCTAGGTATGGGGAGAGGGGTAAAGAGATCTCACTTCTCTGAATCATGGGCTTCTTTGCCTGCTCTCCCTCCCAACCCCCTCTGTTTCCCTTCCAGTCTCTTATTTAACAGCCCCCAGCTGATGAGCTGAATCTCCTTATTAACTGGTTAATTACGCAATCCTCATCAATTATCTCACAATTTGTCCTATGTGGAATGCTTACAAAGTGCACAGAATGATCACCCAGCTCTGGGCTACTCCCATTCTGTCACAAGGCCTTTTTGACTGATCTCATTTTACTAGAAATCTCCCTTTCTAAAATTTAGCAAGACTGTTACTTTTTGGTATCTTACCTGACCATTGGATGTTGAACCTAATTTTATTGTGATCCCTGTTACTTAGTGACTCAGCTACTGTCACTTCTTGAACACTTCTGTGTGTTACTTAAGACTTAGTCAAAATTAGCATCTCCTATTGTGTGTGCTCTAGATATAGTTGTTTCAAGAAGCAATCACTTAAAGTGTCATTAAATTGTTTCTCTGAATCTTGTCTTGTTGTGCCATTAGATCAGTTTATATGTGGGGTTTTTATCATTATTATCATTTTGTTAGATTTTGCTGCCTCTTTGATGGTACTCAGTTGCTTTTACTTGATCTGAAGGCCAGTAGTATAGCCTTACTAGTGTATTTACATTCTTACAGCTTGGGGTTTTGTCCATATAGGTTCAACTGTGTGGTCCTCTCCACTCACAATTTTTATCTCTCTGGATTCTATGAAATTCTTTAAATACAGCTACTCCCCAGTCTCTTTAACCTAGTCTGTCTGTCTTATGTAGTTTATAGCGAGGTATTACAGTATCCCAATGGCTTTTGTCATTTTCCCCAGGTCTCCGTAATGCCTGTTATCTCAATGACTTGCTCCACTGCAGGGCATTCTAGCTCACCTGTTTTTGTTTTTAAACTTCTTGCCTTTGTATAGAGACATTTATAATATTTATTCTTGAGTAGGAGCCAGGTTTTTTTATTTAACGCCTCAGTTTAGTTTGTTACATTTTCCTTTTAGGGCCCTGTTACTACTATTGTTTATTTGTAGTGCAGTAGCACCCATAGGTCCCAATCCGCATTGACACTCCCTACTGCTGGATGCTCTACAAATATATATACCCTATGAAGATTCAATACCTGCCAGGAGGAGTTTACAATCTAACTGAAAACAAGATGCAAGTGCGGGTAGGGAGAATAAGGATAGCACAATTACATTCAACCAGTTATGTAGTCAAGTGATATGAATAACTTGATAGTTGGGGTTCATTTGAAGGATTTTTTAAATTAATAAATAAGATCAGCAGTCTCTGACTGTCCTTCATTCTAGCCAATCTTACTGGGCTGATTTCTTGTAGATGTCACAGTAGAGGTGAGCCTTGAGGATGGATATGAATGAAGAGAAGGTAGTGACTTTATGTATTATTTCACGGAGGCCATGTCCTGTGTAAAGGACTTGGCTCCACTTCTCAGGCATTGTGCCTTGTCTGAGTGCATGTGGTGACTATTCTGTATCTTTTTAGGAGATGCAGCAACTTTCTCCCTCTCCAGCTGCAAAAAGGGATCGACACCCTGAAGAACTGTGCCATAGAAGCCACTTAGTTTTCATTTTAGCCTTATATTTCACTTTGGATTGATGTAGGTGGAAACTGTCAGATTTGTTCAGGGAAAGTTGATTTCTCTCTGCATCAAATGCAGAAACTGTTTACGTGTGGAAGAGCTTTATGATTGCAGAATACCTTAGCAAGATTTTCAGTTTATTACATGGAAAAATGGCTAGTTCTGCATTTTTGTGTAATTATTTCTGTGATTAAAAAACAAAACAATATACAATCATATTCTCCTTTCTTGGTTATGGGTTTTGTTGCATGCTTTCACTAAAAGCTGTGCAGCTCCCTATTCATCACTGCATGGACTCCAAAGCCTAAAATATTTGTTGCAGGGCCAGTTTCTTTAACTTTCACTGCTGAAAATGGCCAGAGTTCCATGTATTTTGAGAAAATATATGTCAACCCAACTTTTGACTGCTCCCATTTTCCCTAAATTGTTTCCCCTATTGTCCATTTAGTTTGCTGAAAGTACAAAATCACTCAACTTGTGTTCTGAAAGTGCTGCACTAATTGAAATGTGGTGGAATGAGACCGTGTTTGCTGTTTGGCACAGACATTCCTGTAAAACCCAATCAGAACCAATCACAAACATCATTGACCTCTACGGTGTGGTTTTCAAGATAGAATTTTGGTTTTCCCAGACAGGAAGAATGCTCTGAAGGGAAGGACAACCATGTGGTAAAGCTACTCAGGAAGTCTGGATTCAATTCCTGGCTCTGCCATAGATTTCTTGTGTACCCTTTTGCAGGTTCCTCTGTGCTTCAGTTTCCCATATGTAAAATGGGGATAGTAATACTTCCTTTCTCTTGATGTTTATCTGTTTTATTTATTTGAGACTGTAAGCTCTTCAGGGCAAGTATTGTCATTTACTATAATATATTTGTACAGGGCTCCGATCTCAGTCGGGGCTTGCTAAGTACTAATACAAAAAAATAATACAATCCATGACAGACTTAGACAGTAAAACTAACATGTGCAAGGTAACTTTAGTGCACTATCTCAGTCAAAGAAGCACAGCTGAGGCTAGACAACAGGGTAATCAATAGCATTTCCGTTTAAGCAAAAGCTAGAAAAGAGTTTGCATTTGTTGACTGAATGCAAAACACATTGATTGCATGTAAGCCTAGCCAAAATTAAGAGAAAAGTAATTAAATCATCTCTTTCTAAGCCACAGGCATTCCACTGACTAGAGCAGATTAACATAGTAGATCTTATTCCGTTAGGAGAGCACAGAACGGCATTAGAAAAATATGTCTGTGTTGCTTTAGCATTGGTCCGTACAGTACAGCAGAACATGATTTTCCACAAACCTTTTCTGAGAACACTTTACAGTGTTAAGTAATACCATTATAATTTTAGATAATAGATAAGGGAGGAATTAAAAGGTAAAGGGAAGCAATAAAAGATGTCTTTTCAGATTGGCTTTAAAGATTCTAGGTGGCAGTAACTAGAGAAGATTCCTCTTGTTCCAGTTGTGGCCAGATTTTGGTTAGGGACGAAGTACCATGGAGCTAGATGAGATGAGGAAGTGAGAAGAACAGTAAGCAGGAACAAGCTCTATGTAGGAGGCTGGAGGAAGTCCATGGAGAGTTTTAATAGCAATGCAGGCAATTTTAATTGATTCTGAAGTGCCACACATGTTTGATTCTGAAGTATGATGTGACTGTTTGTACATGTGAGGAAGCAGGTAGAAGTATTCTGCACATACTGGGAACTGGCTTTTGGGGAAGTGAAAGAAACAGCTGCATTAATAGTCTGGATGAGAGGAGATATAGGCATTGAAGTAGATTTTATCTTTAGTAATTGGAGAAAAATATCTACCAAATGCCAGATTAAAAGATAAAACTGCACAATCTTCCAAAAGATAAAACAAAGGGAAAAAAGCTATGTGTATACTGATATAGGACGCATCTCTTTACCATTTGCTTATTATAGTATACAGGGCTGTAGACTGGTACAGTTTGCATCATATACATGGGAAGTGTAGCTCCCCAGCACTTAAACCTGTCCAACACCAAATCTGAAAACATTGCTCTCTCTGTTTGAAAGATGATGCTTAAAGTCAATACTTTTACCAATGTATAGGATTTACCACTGCTCAGAGCAGTCACTGTGTGGCTCTTCCAGTATAGCAGGGTGAGGCTGAAAATTCTTAACTGAACAAGAACATTGAGATATATGCCTATTTTAATACCCTTGAACATGAGACTTATCTTTAAAAAATCAATGCCATTTTAAAATGGTGTATTCAGAATTTTATTGCTATTGCTGTAATTTATGTACTGTGGATGGCTGGTCTATCTGATGTTAGAAGAAGAATGTGATAGGCGAAGTTCTTATGCAAATGTTTATATAACATATCACTACTATTTTATTTCAACAGTTACTGTACAACTAGTGGAAAACATTCATAATCTTAAGTCAAATATTAACAACTGCTTTCTGAGCCTCAATGCTAAACTTAGGTTTGGCTTTTAGTTACAGAGCTGCATTACTTTGGAATTCACTCCTGTTGTCAGTTTGATGTACTACTAGCAACGGAGGATTTAATCCTCTGTTATAAACAGAGTTGAAAACTCTGTGCAAAGATTTTTAATATTAATGTGTTATAAAGATAGTTGTAATGCTGTGGTTATGCACTGCTGCTTCATTTCTCTGTCGCCCTAAGACACCCTTGGGGATTAGATATTTTGTCTCGATGGAAATTTCATGGTGCAAATATTTTAAATACATTACAAAAATTCCAGCCTGATCTGGGCTCAAAACAAAGAAATAGCAGGGTTCTGATTCTGGCTCCACCTGTATGAGTGAACAAAGCTGTAGAGGATGCTGAAGACTTCTTTCCTCCCTGTATTATGTACCTACATAGAGGACAGTCACAAATCCTAGAGCATAAATACCACAAGATTCAGAATACTGCCAGCAGCATTAGATACTCCAAAAGAGGTAGTGTTGGGCCCTCATCCTGCTCCACTGTGGTACCCATTGGAATTCTAGGGTCAGCGCTGGAATGGAGTGTGTGCCGCCCTTCACAAAAGAGATGTAAGAGCTGCTTCTTAGCATGCTTTCCCCCTGCGCTTCTGTCCTCTGGGAACTAGCACTCATGCAGCATTCCTGCACACCAAGTAGCAGAGCTGCTATGTCTTCTCCAACCATAGGCTGTCTCTAAGAGATTTTATAGAATCCCTGCTAGCACGTATGTGTGTAGTCTGAATTTTGGATTTTTCATTGTGTCATTTCATATGTGTCTATAAACAGATGGCTCCTTACATAACACACACAATAAGGTTTAACCATCCTTTATGGGGTTTCTAATGTAAACTTCCTACCAGAGAAACTGATTCAGTAAAACATTCCTATTTGGGACAATACTCAATTACATGCTTAACTTTAAGCATATGTGTAAGTGCTGTCCTGAATAGGAATGGATTAAGCGGTTGTCTAAATGCTTTCCTGCAGCTGGGTCGGGGTTGTTCCTGGGCTGTTTTTAGGGTTGTTCTCCTCAGGATTCCATCCCTACTCCCTTCTGTCTCTGATAGACACTCACATTGCTTTATATCGTGGCTTGGAGCTAATTGTAGGAGTGCCAGTGTGAACCAGTAGAGGAGCTGTGAACCTACGCATAGATTCTTAGAACCGGTCTTCCTGTTACAAGACCACCAAAGAGCCATCAAATTAAAATCAGCTTTTGATCATTTGGCTGGAATCTAACTGGTAACCTATGATGAGCATGGTAAAAAAAACTAGATAAATAGGTAGAAATTTTACATACCTCATTATGATTCCCAGAGCCATCTAGTCTCTTAATATCAGAGTCTTCAAACAGTCATTATCTTATTACCCAAGTCTCCAGTGTAATGAGACTTCTGGAAATTCATTCTGTCTCTAAATGTAATGAAATAATAAGTGCCTCGGCAACAGATGACTTACCCAATTTATATCTTAAGAAAATAATGAGTAAGCACAGAAATTGCTTTATTTTTAAAACAGTGAGTGGGAAATAGTGTTGAATGGCTATAAGTCCGATAAAGCTTAAAATTATTTTTTTATCTCTGTTCAGTACATCTATTATTTCATTAGCTGTTGGGTCAGACAAAAAAAGGAGCCTGCCAATTCTATGTCATGTCATAATACTCTTGTCAAAGTCCCTAGGTAGGCTATCCCTTCTTAGACCTTCTTCCAGTCCCCCATGCGCTTCACTTCTCTTTGGGATGGGATCCCGTAATCCAGCTGCTCTCCGAGGGGGTCTCTGGATTACACCCCTGTTGTTGCCAACAGTGATACCTAGTGGGCCCAGTGGATTTGGCACCTGAA
Organism: Chelonia mydas; assembly: GCF_015237465.2. NCBI lineage: Eukaryota > Metazoa > Chordata > Testudines > Cheloniidae > Chelonia > Chelonia mydas. The sequence goes on from NC_057852.1 coordinate 61,829,332, forward strand.
AAATTTTCCTTTGGGAGACTGTGGAAAGTAATAATATGCAGAGACACAGAAGCAGTTTCTTAATAGCAAAGTGTGATTTACTTCTAAAATGTACATATTGCTCAGGGAAATTGATTTAAAACAACAAAGAGACCTATATGCATGCTGTTTTACCTACACCTGGCATTCTCCCCAAAACTCTCCTAGGTAGATGGGATTTAGCCTTGGTGCTCCTCCCTGTTCACTTATGGATCAAGTAATAGCCAGCTTACCTCAGTCTGTGTCAGCCTGCAATGGCAGACAACTTCTCCCTCCATTTCTGCAGGCTAGTACCTTGTAAGCTTTTAGTATCCCCTTTGATATTAGGTTTGGCCTGAGAAGAGGAGGCTTTGCCAGATTGGAGGGAGCCAGGCACCCTCCATTGTTTGCTTAAGGAGCCTTGATATTCTCTATGATATTACTTTATTTTTGTCATTGTTTTGCCTTTCCTACTTGATTCCTTTAACAACCTCTTTTTATCTCACCTTATAGCAAATAATCCATTGTACATAAACACACAGAACTATGCACAATATTAATAAAAAGTAATTCAGATACTTCTGAATCAATAGGACAACTCACAGAGTAAGATACTACACAATATGAGTAACAGTGACAGAATCTGGCTCCCCTAGTATCTGGCAGAGTTGGGGTGTGAAATGAAGAATATTACAGAATGTGCATTCTTGACTCTTGACTGCAGTACAGGAGTTTGCAAGTTTCACATGAACTCTCGGCAACGGAGGTTAGAATCTTTAAGGAAATCCCATATACAGTGTTTCCTTCTCAGGATTTCAGATGCAGGAAGAAGTGTCATCCCAGTGCTAGTGAAAAAAGGAAATGTAGAGGAGGAAAAGGAGAGATGAAGAAAGGAATGAGATTCTCTGTGGACATTTCATAAAGGTGGAATGAAATATGTTAAAAATGAAATGCAAAGCTATACAATCTCGAATCAGTAACAGTATATAGCCTTACATTTAAATTGCAAATCAATGCAGTTTAAAACAAAATAGTAGGAATTAATTTCCTTCTTAACTTACCTGCCAAGACCAGAGTTCTGGGTTTGGTGTTTTCCCTGCTGCAGCAAATAACCTCACTAATATCTCTGGAAGGTAGTCTGTGAGACTGCAGCTCCCAGCTCCATGGTGTTGGTTAGTGAAACAACCATCTATTGAAGGAAGAAGAAGAAACTCGAAGGCCTTGATGCAGTTCACTTCACCTTTAAGCTTACTTGTATCCTGAACTAGATTAGTTAACAGAAGCAAACAAACATTTCAGAGGTAGGAGAGCTGTTTGGTGTTTCACAGCTGTTTGGAGCTGTTTAAGCTTTGGTGTTTCACAGAATTCGCAGTAGAGAAAAATGTGAAATAACAAGAGGACCCCCACATTATCTATGCCCTTTTGATTTTATTTTTCTCTGTTCCATATGTTTTCCCCCTCTCCATTCCCATATCTTTTTCTCCCTCTTTTTGCCATTTTGTGATCGTTCTTCTCTGCTTTTTTCTGTCCTTTCCCACCTGTTTCCCATTGTATCCTTTTCTGGCTGTTTTAATTTTCTCCTTGTTCTCCTTTATTTTCCCCCTTGTTTCCCCCCATTTTTTTCTCCCTTGTGAGATAAGCAGCAGGAACTATTGTCAAGCAATAATAATTTGCACTTGGGAAAAAGTTTAACTACAGTAGAGAAATGACTAGGGCTCTGATCTGTATGTGGATTACACAATGTGAATAGTCCCATTGTACTCAGTAGAACTACTCACAGTGTTGCATCAAGGCCTAGGACTGTGCAGGACTATGCAGTTCTAGTAGATTTTCTCTTGCAGCTTGCTCAATGTGCCAAGTGCTCTTGGTCTGGAGTGCTGCTTTGGCTTCAGCTACTGACTGATTGTCTTACACTTAAGGTGAGGTCCACCACAACACACTGATATCAAAATGCCAACTATGTGTGATGGGCCTGCCAAGCAGAAGCATTTCCGGAGTGGAGGCCCAGCAGGCTCTGTACCTTAACCCCATTTATTTGAGCTACAAGACCACACAATTATTTTAATAATTTATAATAAATATTGTTCCTTCCTTTTGAAGGTTCAAAGCACCATGTAAACACTAGTGTGTCAACATCACCCCCCTGAGTTATTGGAAATATCGTCCCCATTTTACACATGTAGAAACATACAGCAAAAATTAGAGGGCCAAGGTTACACAAGAAGTTCGTGATAGTGCTAGAAATAGAACCCGGATGAACTATTTTGATTTCAGTTGCCTTCCTATTTAAGTCCATACTTTGTGTCCAGATTTAGGGGTCCAGTATTTTTGTACATCTAAATCCATGATTCTACAGTTTCTTGTCCTTTGGTCTTCCGTCATATTTCAATCCCACCAAATTCCTTTATCAGTTTTGTTCCACTTGCAGGCAAACTCTAGGGAGTGCTAATATTTGTCCAATTCAGGAAACCATCCCTGCTCAGGACAGTGCTTAATTACATACCTAAATCCTGTCTATGTGCTGTTCTGAACAAAGGCCTTAAGATGCCCAGAACTGAATGTAGTAACTAGATTTTAAAAGGCTGGATGGTCTATTGTTCTGTGGGATACAGTATGCAAATTCAGTAGTTCTTTGAAATGCTGAAGTTTTTACACTTACTTGAAGTGGTGTTAGGTGTAGTTTGTAATATGCTAAATATTTTTAAATGTGTTAGTTGTTATAATTAGGACAGCAGCATAGATCAATCATGTTAATCAGCATTTGACAATATTTGGGGCAATGTTTGCAGCAATATTTGCAATGTTGAAGAGTTCTGTGGAGCTCAAAAGCTTGTCTCTTTCACCAACAGAAGATGGTTCAATAAAATATATTACCTCACCCACTTTGTCTCTTAATTAATCTTTTGGCTATACTTTGGAAAATATGACAGTGAATTCTGAAAGTTCAAAGTAATATATATGTCCTCTTTGACTGACTTTTCGGGGATCTGGTTTTCAGTGAAAGTGTTATTAAAACACGAAGCCAGTTTTAGAAATGATTAGCTATTTCTGATGTAACATCTCAGATTTTTAGACCTAGATAACCTGTGTTTCTACTGCAGGCTGTTGCACATATTTTTTTAAATATAGTTGTCACATAAGAATTACTATTATTATTTTCAGATTCTCACTTCAGTCTTTGCACAAAACTCCTACTGATGTCAGGGAGAGTTGCAAATACAGAACAAGGGCAGAACATGGCAATTAGCATGGAGATCATTTTACATGTCCTCTCTCTGTTGCTGTCATTTGCATATGCTGACTTTTCCTGTGCAGAAGTCTTTCCAGAAGCATACTGTGCCATTTGACGGTAGCTCTTCCTTTCCACAGTGATGAGAAAGCAGAATATTTTGAATGGAAGGATCTCAGAGAAAAGCAACTGAGATAACTGCAGAAGTCCCAGTGAAAACAATGGCCGGCATAGCAGAGATTAAATATCCTAAGAAATACCAAGATTTGCCTTCTGATTTATTTACTTTCCAATTTGTTGCAGAGGTTCAGTAAAGCCTGTTTTGCGTACACCTTAATACAAAGGCTGACAACAAAAGTGTTTGTTCATTTACTGCAGTCAATCCATTGTGCTGCTTTCTCTTAACATTATGTGTGCAAGATAATAAGCTGGTGAGATCTCAAGGACTGGAGAAGGGCAAACATAATACCTATCTGTGAAAAGGGGAACAAAGAAGACCCGAGGAATTATATATTGATACCTGGAAAGACATCAGAACAAATTATTAAACAATCAATTTTTAGCACCTAGATGATAACAGGGGTATAAGTGATTGCCAGTGTGAATTAGTCAAGAACAAATCATGCCAAACCAACCTAATTTCTTTCTTTGGCAGTGCTACTGGCCTTGTGGATGGGGGAAGCAGTAGAAGTGACAAATTTTGGTTTTAGTAAGGTTTTTGACTGTCACACATGATATTCTCGTAAGCAAACTAGGGAGATATGGTCTAGATGAAATTACTATAAGGTTGATGCACAACTGGTGGAAAAACCATAGTCAAAGAGTAGTTATCAATAGTTGGCAGTCAACTATTGATGGGGGGAGGGATAGCTCAGTGATTTGAGCCTTGGCCTGCTAAACCCAGGGTTGTGAGTTCAATCCTTGAGGGGGCCGTTTGGGATCTGGGGCAAAAATTGGGGATTGGTCCTGCTTTGAGCAGGGGGTTGGACTAGATGACCTCCTGAGGTCCCTTCCAACCCTGATATTCTATGATTCTAAACTTGGGGGGATTGGGGGAACATATCAACTGGGGTACCATAGGGTGTCTGTTCTGAGTCTAGTACTATAAAATATTTTCATTAACTTCTTGGATAGTGAAATGGAGAGTATGCTTTTGTGCAGCTGACACCAAGATGCAGGGGGCGTGGGGGGAGGCGGGGTTGCCAGCCCTTTGGAGAATAGGATTAGAATTCAAAGTGTCCTTGACAAATTGGAGAATTGGTCTGGAAACAAGATGAAGTTCCATAAAGACAAGTGCAAAGTACTACACATAGAAAGGGAAAATCAAATGCACAATTACAAAATGGGGAATAACTGGCTGAAAAAGATTTGGGGGTGACAATGGATCACAAATTGAATACAAGTCAACAATGTGATGGAGATGCAAAAAAAGCTAATGTCATTCTGGGAGGTATTAACAGGTGTGCCGTATAAAACACTGGAGGTAATTGTCCTCTACTTGGCACTGGTCAGAACTCAGCTGGAGTACCGTGTCCAGGTCTGGGCACCACACTTTACAAAAGATGTGGACTAACTGAAGAGAGGACAGAGGAGAGCAATAAAAATAAAAGGTATAGAAAACCTGGTGCCTGAGGAAAGATTTAAAACAAACAACAAACAAACAAAACCAGGCATGTTTAGTCTTGAGGTAAGAAGACTGGGGGGGTTGGGGAGGAGGGATCTGATAACAGTTTTCAAATATGTTAAGGGCTGTTACAAAAAGGACTGTAATCAATTGTTCTTTATGTCCACTGAAGGTAGGACAAGAAGTAGTGTACTTAATCTGCAGCAAGGGAGATTTGGGTTAGATAATAGAAAAAAATCTTTCTAAGTATAAGGATAGCTAAGCAATGGAACAGGCTTCCAACAGAGGTTGTGGAATCCCTGTCACTGGACGTTTCTAAAAACATGATTTGACAAATACCTACCAGAGATGGTCTAGATACCGCTCAAGATCCCTTTAAGCCCTATGTTTCTGTGATAAATTTAATCCTGCCTCATCTGCACAAAAATGTTTCACTTTCTGTTTTCCCCATAAATTTGGTGAAAGAATAAAAAACACCCTGGTCTTTTCACATATTGTAGACATACATTTAATTATTAAGCTCTGTGAGAAACATTGTCTGCTTACAATAAGTATCTCCTTGATTTTTCCAGGAGAGCATTAAAAATGCAATAAGATGACAACACTATGAAATGTTATCTTACCGTATTCCTAAATGGTGCCATTTTGGTGGCCTTTGTGTCTTTGGACTACAAATATAGGGCCTGATCCTGCAGTACTTGCATACTCCAAATTCCTATTGGTATGAATGGGAGTTTGAGGTGTGCAAGGACTGTTGGTCCCGGCCCAAATTGTCATATTATCAGTAATGTAAGGTTTGCTTCATGGTGTATTATGTGAATAGTCAGTCTGGTCACTGAAACAAAAGACAAAGGTCACTGGTTTATAGTATAAACTGCTGATTTTAAACAACATACTAAAAAACAATTCAGAACTATGGAATAAAAATGAAAAAGTGCTATTCCAGGGCCTGGCTCCCTCCTCTTCAGAGCTGCTTTCCTGCCTCAGGCTCTTCAAAAACAGCAGCACACCAGCTCTGAGAACACCTCTTAAACCAGCTACAGTAGAACCCAGAGTTACGAATGCCAGAGTTACTGGTCAGCCACACACCTCATCTGGAACTGACTAGTCTGCCACACACCTCATCTGGAACTGACTGGTCTGCCACACACCTCATCTGGAACTGGAAGGACACAATCAGGCAGCAGCAGAGAGAAAAGAAAAAGCAAATACAGTATAGTACTGTATTAAACGTAAACTACTAAAAAAATAGGGGAAAAGTTTTTTAAAAGATTTGACAAGGTAAGGATACTGTTTCTCTGCTTGTTTCATTTAAGATGGTTAAAACAGCATTTTTCTTCTGCATAGTAAAGTTTCAAAGCTGTATTAAGTCAATGTTTGGTTGTAAACTTTTGAAAGAACAATCATAACGTTTTGTTCAGTTACAAACGTTTCAAAGTTTCAAACAACCTCCATTCCTGAGGTGTTTGTAACTCTGAGGTTCTACTGTATATAGCCTCAAATACCCCTTTTCCCCCCAAACCAGAGAAATCATGGACCCATGACCTTCCCGCCCACATGACAAACCATCTTCTCTAATTAGGAAAGTTCCTACTCTTACATAGCCTCCCATGCAGCCTACCTCTTACCAGCTCTCCAGGATCTCAGAAGAGTTGGTTCAGTTGCTACTATCATGTCTAACACATTCACCTGCAAAAGTGCCAGAATGTCAAAAGTCATGGATGTGTTTTCTTTCAAATAGAAGAAAACATGCAAATCTCTGAATCTATTTCCGTGACAACTGTGGGCAAAACTACTAGGATCTGATCCAACTACTGTTGGATTCTGAAAACTGTTGTTGACTTCCATGGGAGTTGGCTTGGGCATTTAACTGCCTTTCGTATTTACTCATAGTTATTAGTGATTACTCTGTGTGAAAAACACAGTAGTGCTACAGGTGGCAAACACTGAGTCAGAAAAATCTGCGGTTAGAATTTGTTTATAAAACACTGTTTGCCTCGAAAGGGCTTAGTTTTCGAACAAATATGTGGGATCTATAGATTTCAGGGAAACTTTTGGTACACATTTGCTTTTTAAACTTTCTGTTCATTACAATTTAAAACAGTGAACACAACAATATGTACCAGGAAATATTTAGCCATTTAGTGTCTTAATACAATCAATGTTTTATACCACCACGTAGTGTCCCAGTGCCTTAGATAAAACAATGGCAATTGTACTTGTGCAAGCTTGTGGCTTAATACGGCAAACATACATGTTTAACTTTACTGATATGAAAAAGAGGGGTTTTTTTTGTTTCAAGGGCTGTAGGATTTTGGAATCTCTTAATGGCTTGTTTTTAAATTCATCCACTGTTATAAAAAAGAAACAACAAATCTGTTAGATCATGAATATCAAACAAAAATAATAGTTATAGCCACTGTCAGATGAAGGCTATTAATGTTCATATTTTATTATAATAAAGTATTCACTGTATCACTGCAAGTCAAGTGATTTTGTAGACATGTACACAACTAACTTTATTCCTGAGAGCAGTCATGGGACTACTCAGGTGAGTAAAGTAACGTGGGTGTGTATAAGTTTGTGGGGCCAGGCTGTAAGTATGCAATTAGAGAAGAGGGAGCCAACCAACAGAACACTTGAATGTCACAGTTTTCATCACAATAACTTCATGTTTTTGGACCTGCAATCTCTTTCTCATTTGTTGATTCCAATTTACATTGTTTGAACTGTGGAAAAAATTCTGTTCTCAGTCATATGCATATAACTCCCATTGATTACCATGGAAGTTGTACCTGAGGACAGGATTTTGCACTATAAGATCAAGAAAAGATTCTGTCACGGGACTATTCGTAGATTTATTTCTTTGACTCCCCATTATTATTCATTACAATTATTCAGTTAAAAGCTTTATTGCATTTTGACAGATTGCAAATCCAGAGAATAAGAGGAAAATATTATATATAAGTCTATGTATTTCACTTAGAAGTATGAAAATACAATTTCCCAAAGTTCAGTCGTGTTTTGAAACTTGGATTTGGGTTGGGTCCATCTCTGAGAAGACTGACTGATAAATCATGATATGCATCTTTGTTCTCTTATATTAATAGTTAATCAACTATTCGTGCAGCAGAAACATAAGTCACATGTTAGGTACAAAGCCCTTCATTTTATCTTTAAAATGTACACATTTGTGATTTTTAAAGTCTACTCATGTATTTTATGGAGCCCTCATTTCACATTGATTGCAATGGAACCACTGAGGACTAAGGTGCTACTCAGCATGAGTTGTGGTGGAAGAATCTGATTTAGAAAACTCCCTATCCCCAAACCCTCCCTCCACCTCCAATGTTTTTTCTTCCCCTTATGGTCTGTCTCTTGGCTGGACAGCTGGCTAATTTTGCAGTAGCAGAATTATTGGTCCTGTTTTCTCTGACGTAACAGATTTTTAAAAAGAATAAAATATTAAAAATTAGGAGGAGGTATCACACTAGGCTGAGAGAAGGTCTTTCTTGTGGCTCAGAGTGAGATATCAAGCAGGGGAGTAACTGGGATGATGTTCAGTATTTAATTTGGATTTCATAATATGGTTTCATTATTGCAGGAAGTCATTAAGACTTTTAAAGTAATGGTAATCCCATGAATGTTAAATTTCACTATTGATGTTTTGAAATATTAGTTTGTAATCACTGAAATATTTCAGTAATTATTATGACTACTTAGTACTGTGGCACACCAACCTCTTAAGGTATTCAGTAGCAACAGATGTACCATGCCTTGGAGGCAAGCCTTGAAAGTGCTTCAGTTGTTAGGTCTTATAGTCACCAGCCCTGGTGGATCTCAGTAAGACATGTGAAATGAAGGGATATTTTATTAGGCAAGAAATGCCAAGGGATATTTTACTAGGACTTGCAAGGTTACAAATACCTTGCAGACCAATAAAAGTTTTGGGAGGCTCAGCCTTAGTGCCTGGGATGCCGTCTCCAGTCCAGGTAGCAAACTTGCAGGTTTCCTGAATAAAATCAGTCCATGGTGTGTCTCATCGGGGGCCCCTTTACATTGTTCACAGCTACTGTGGCAGCATTTTCTGCACAGCTTCTGATAAGGGAATGCTTCAACAACAGTGGCAGCTACGCTATACACCTCCTCTCCCCTCCCCCCACATACTCCCTGGCTGAATGTAATTGTCCTGTACAAGGTCAGTAAGCCCTTCTTATGTATCCAACACCTGGTCACAAAACACTGACCACTTCTCAGACTAATCTCCAGTGTCGAAGGCACTTTGTCTGCAATAGACTTTTTCTGGAGCCTGTCTATTTAAGAGCCTGAGCTAGCCACCAGGCCCCCTCCCTGCTCAGTCATCTGGCTGCAGGTCCCATACCTAGTCTCTGCTGTTTCCCTGCAGGTTCTGCAGAACCCTGAATCTGGTAGCAGAGTCTGCCCATCACAGTCTGCTCTGCACTTGGTTCTCCAGCTTCTGCTGCAGCCTGTTCCCTGCTTGCCATGTGGTTCCTCAGCAACTTCTTCCCTGTAGTCAGCATCTTTATTTTGCTATTGGCTCATCATGCAGCAAGTTCTTGGGTCAGAGTCTTTTATAGAGATTCTGTCCCTCCCCATATTGGTCAAGACAGGGGGCCTGCATCTATGTGTCCATCCTGGAGGATCACAGGACAGCCAGGAGGCAGATAGCATTTTTCTGCTTAGCGGATTCATCACATTTCTTTACATTTAATAAAACAATACAGTCCCAGTCCTTGTGGAGTATGGTGCCAGTGTGGACGCTGGCCAGAATCTAAACCTCTGTGTACTACACATGATATAGAATAGATGTTATGCTTTTTAAAGGCTGTATTCTGCCCTTCATCTAGGAATCATGATTATGTTATATGTACACATAAAATGCCTGTATGCCAAACTCTTCTTGATGCTAATGAGAGTTCTGTGCAAGGAATGAGGACACTCAAGGATAGATTCTCAAGTCTCTCCAAGTTCTGCACAAGCAAACTTGATTGTGGCATTTCCTAACTTTTGAGTGCTAAATTGTGCAATCTTTTAATATTGTTTTCTTTTGTATATTATAGACATATAAAAATAGGGTTATGTAGTGTTGCCAGTGTTAAATTGGATATCCATTCTGTAGTGTGAGTATGAAGAAGTTTCTGGGCCAGATTCTTAGCTGGTGTAAACCGGTGTAGCTCCTTTGGGATCAATGAGCTACCCTGGTTAATACCAGATGAGGATCTGATGTTTATGAAGTGTATTTTATCGGCCTATTTTTAAATTTTTATATTGTTTTTCATGATTTCTAGGTACTAATGCAATTGCCTCAAGGCAGGTTGGCTGATGTGTTTGCTCTACTAAAATTAGGACCAGATTATCGGCAGGAGCAAGGTGTGGTGTCATCGAACACCTCAGTGGGAGAGTTAATCTCATACTGAAAAGAAGCAAAAAGGTTTAACAAACATCTCATTGAGGAGATGGGCACGTTTGGGATCACATGGGTCACACTCTTCTCCAAGATCTGCAGTACCTAACACAGCAACTGGCACTTGTCCACCTGAAACCACTCTTACTGACACTGAGAATACTGTATGCAGATGTGAATATATCCTCCAATTGTTGAGCTGCTGTGCGCTTGAAAGCAGTCACCAACCCAAAACAAATGAATGTTTCCCTGGTATGTGAAGTCTGCATCTGCTTCATAAGGTAACTTAACAACGAAGCAGATGAAGAAATACAATTAATTTTTTTATACATATGAGATTTAATGAGATTAAATGAGACTAAACAAATACTTTAAAGTTCTTAAAAGATGAACATGTTTTTTGTTGTGGGTTTGGGGGATCTTCTCTGTGTGTATTTTAACAGAAACTTGATTAAGATGCTTGGGACTAAACAAAGTACTCTCACTTAATTTCAAATCACTGAGGATAAGAGATGCCATAAATCCCCATATTTCACTATATGTCTGTACTCCATATAATTATAAAATAAATCTTTTGGTTTACAGACTAGTTTGCTTATGATTTTTGTCCTATTTGCATGAAATAAGATTATTAAATAGTGCTTGTTAAATGCTAGTTAACAACTAGTCATGCATCTGCTCTTCATGGAAATTTTAATATTAACCTGTTTTTGAAAGGTATGGTTTTTCCATTGCACTGTACTTAACATTTATTTTTCATGGACATTTATTACTAGAGTAAAGAATTCACAGGTAAATAATACAAGTGAGCACAGAGGAAGGCACGTCACCTGGTATACAGGCAAGTATAGATGGAAGTATACTGAAAAGTATTAAAAACAAAAGATTTTGAGCAGTGCACTAAATATCCTGTTTAATTCATCAGTGTTTTCCTCTGCATAGCATGGTATAATTTTGGACAGAGTCAAATGATCAACACATTTACTGTTTGTTGTTTGATCCTGGGAGCTGTGAGTTTTTTTATTTTAAACTTGCTTCCAAAGGTAAATATGATGACAGTTAATATGAGACAGAGGGAGAACATGAATTAACACTAGACATTGTCCTGGGATGCACTCTGTAAGAGCAAGATTTGGGCAGCGAGGACAGGGCTAGAAACTTTCCAGGTTTCCTCATATCTCTTTAAATTATTATTTGTTGTCAGTAGGTGTGTTCAAGTATTGTGAGCAACCATCATTCTTCAAACAAGTATTGGGACTGTCTGATTCAGGCTGTGATGTACTCCATGTCCCATATTTCTCATACTTTTTTAAGGCCCATTATAACTGATGGTATTTCCCCAGTAAACAGTAGCATGATAATGCATTGTCTTGCTACTGTCAGTATATTAAATACATATATCTCTATATTGTTTGAATTAGGGAAGTGTCTTCCATAACATAACAAACTTCATTTTCTTACTTTTACCAAACTGAGTGCCAAATACATAATGTAACTTTTCATCTTCATATGACTAGAATTTGTCTTCTAACAGTATCAGGAGTGCCTGATATCCCACTTGCCCATATTTTCTCCAGCAGAAGTCAGAATTCAGGGGTTTGTTTTGTTTGTGTTTTGGGAGTGTAAAAGATGCATGTGATGATGTCCTCCTATAATTTCTCTCTGTGATTTTTATAAGGTGGTGGTGTATGGATGCTGGCATGTTACTGTACATGAGTCTGCCAAGACATTGTAGAATTATGTTTCCTACTTTGTTTTCATTAAAGGTTTGATTCTGTGTAAAGCAATGTAGAGGTTCATGGTTTGGCCCTACTTTGTTAGGCTAATTCAGTGCACTGTGGTTTTGAATGGGGATATAGTGTACCAAAAGGCCATCCAGTTTCTTTTTGTAAAAAAGATAATGTACTTAGCGATAGTAATAACAAATCAGTTCTTAGGAATACCTTTGTTAGGAGTAAGCTTCAGCCTTTTCTTAAACTGTTTTGAAATTTAAATATTAGTACAGTAATAATATTTTTATTAATATTATTGGAGTAATTAAGGCTCTAATTCTTCTCACTTGAAAATCTATGAGGGTTTGACATAGACTTCAGTTGAAAGAAGATCAACCTCATGTTTGGAATAGACTTACTGGAGCCATAGGTTCAAATGCTACTTGGATTAACACAACCCTTCATTCTTCAAAAGCTGAGAATTTAAAATTTTCATACAGTTCATTTCTGATCAGAGGCAATGTGTATAAATGCAGAATTTCATTCATCAGGAGCCACTTTCCAAGGGTCACTTTATTTTAATGCTACATTGTTTTCCAAAAGATCTTTTCAAAAAGAAAATTTTCTTAAACCCTAGTGTATTTCATACAGTGTTTATACAAAGTGCTTCAGTATTGATATTAAACTGATTCAACATTATTCTTATCCTACCCCCCTTTAATCCTCATATGAGGGGAGGACTGTGGGGTCCCAGCAAGAGGCTTGGACCAGACTGGAAATGGGGAGAGCTGGTGGCAGCCCTCTCAAATGATTAAGGAAAGAAAGATGACCAGCAACGTACAATGTATTGCTGCATATTCCCAGATGAGTTAAGTGAAAACAGTTGCAGCCTAATTAAACCACATCCACTGCAGCTTGCCTTTCTACCTGCATGGCCAGGACAACAGCCCTGAGCTGAGGGGCTGGATCTTGGCATCCAGGGTCTTACATTCCAGAAGTACATCCAACTCTGTCATACTTGCACCGCATATGAATGTGATGCTGTGAGTAGCAAGAGCACTGAGGCTTAAATTCCCACGTTAGTAAAAACAAATCCCATTGTTCCACTTCAGGTAGTTTTTTTGAACAGGAATGAAACATGTTTTCTGACTGTTGTCAGTGTGTCTTTGTTTGTTTTTCAACAGAGACCTATTCCTTCAACATGATCACAGTTACAGTTCAGATAAAATATGTTTCTGTAATAGCTACCAGGGCCCCAATCCAACATGCACATAAAGTACATGAGTAGTTGAAGTCAATGAAATTATTCATGGGCTTAAAGTTAGGCATGTACTTAAGTTCTTTCTTGGGTGAGAGCCTCCGGGTTATGGTAAGACTGACTTTCCCATAACTTGACATTCCCACAGCCATAAGGCAAACTAAATTAGTGTACACTATCAGTCTTTCATGTTTTGATTCTCTTTTTTTCTTTCCTCTTGTTTTGTAGGGTTATAAAGCTACATCTGTTCCTGCAGTGATTTATAACGACAAATAATCTTCCACAGCAATTGCGTTCATCTACTGTTCTGGCTTCTACTGTTAGTCAGCAGAAGAGAATTAAACACAAAGCAAAGCACTCTTAATCTCAATAGACAGACTTTGTACAGTATGTTCTGTACCAAACTGAAAGACCTGAAGATCACTGGGGAATGTCCTTTCTCCTTACTGACCCAGAGTCATATATCTGATGAACATGAGGAGGAATGTGGAGAAGTGCCAAATAGTTCTAGAGCAGCTTTGCCAATCTGCAAAGAAGTCAGTGAAAAAGACACTCACAGGAACCTTCCACAAAGGAAAACCAGTAGAAGCCGGGTGTATCTGCACACGTTAGCTGAAAGCATCTGCAAACTGCTCTTTCCTGAGGTAAATGATTACAGTGTACTGATAATGATATTTTATTAGAGCATTACGGATAAACGTTCAAAGAATGCATTTTAAATAAGCATTAAAGTATATGTAAGTCTTTGAATCAAGTTCAAGCTCCTTGTTCTTCCTTCAAGGCCTTGCCTAGCTCTGTCCTTGCCTACATCTCTGCTCTCATTTCTTCATTCTCCCACTGCTGCTGGATGTAATTGTGCCAAAATCCATTTTGAATCATTGTGCCTCTTTCGCTTCATCCCTTCTTCCATGCTGCCCTGTACTCCTCAAAGGCCTCCTTTCGCCTTTTACATTAATCATCCTCCATCACTTCATTTAAATCACTCCTTAAAAATATGTTTCTTCTGCAAATCGTTACACATAATCCACGACAGATAGGTAAATAAATCCTTTTAATTAAAATGCAAAATAGCTATTTCCATACTGCTTCTTTCCTGAAGGCCCTTCTGGCATATTGCTTGTTTAAACTGTATTGTCTGTGTTTGATTTAGGGCCCAAACCTGTAATGCTTACTCATATAAGTAGTCCTTCTGAAGTCAACAGGATGCCTGCGTGCAGTATTGAAACCAGTGGGCCTACTCGCCTCATTAAGGGTTACAGCACCTAGCTTCCAAACTACTTGAAGCATTTCTTACTGTATTGCACTGAACACAGAATCATAGAGGGTTAGGGTTGGAAGGGACCTCAGGAGGTCATCTAGTCCAACCCCCTGCTTGAAGCAGGACCAGTCCCCAATTTTTGCCCCAGATCCCTAAATGGCCCACTCAAGTATTGAACTCACAACCCTCGGTTTAGCAGGCCAGTGCTCAAACTACTGAGCTATCCCTCCCCCTGAATGTCTGTGCTAAATTAATGACAGGTTTCAGAATAGCAGCCATGTTAGTCTGTATTCGCAAAAAGAAAGGAGTACTTGTGGCACCTTAGAGACTAAACAATTTATTTGAGCATAAGCTTTCGTGAGCTACACTCACTTCATCGGATGCATAAAGTGGAAAATACAGTAAGGAGATTTATATACACACAGACCATGAAAAAATGGGTGTTTATCATACACATTGTAAGGAGAGTGATCACTTAAGATGAGCTATTACCAGCAGGAGAATGGGGTGGGGGGAGAGAAAACCTTTTGAAGTGATAATCTTGTTTATTCCTCCTCCTCCCTCCCTCCCCCCCCCCCCCCCACCCCACTGTTCCTCAGGCGTTCTTGTTAACTCCTGGAAATGTGCTGGAAATGGCCCACCTTGATTATCACTTCAAAAGGTTTTCTCTACCCCAACCCCCCTCTCCTGCTAGTAATAGCTCAACTTAAGTGATCACTCTACTTACAATGTGTATGATAAACACCAATTTTTTCATGGTCTGTGTGTATATAAATCTCTTCACTGTATTTTCCACTTTATGCATCCGATGAAGTGAGCTGTAGCTCACGAAAGCTTATGCTCAAATAAATTGGTTAGTCTCTAAGGTGCCACAAGTACTCCTTTTCTTTTTGTGCTAAATTAATAATACAAATAATAGTGACATGCAGAAATAGTAAAGACATATTTTCATAGGTGCAACTTAAGGCCTAGTGCAAAAATACATAGAGGATTCACATGCCCTGCTCAAACTAGCTGAGCACTCAGGTGCCACAATATTGGTTTCAAAAAGTATTGATAGCAGTTGTTTTAAATACTAAAAATAAATAATTAAACATTGCCCAAATAGTGAGGTCCATGCACAGGCAAACTCCATTGATTTCAATAGTAGTGAGAACTGGATTAAGTGCTGAGGGTTTGACTCAATGAAAGGAGCTATGTGAATCTGCACCAAACAGATTTTAGAAAGCATCTGCTTGACCTGCAAGGCAATATGTACACTGCGGATGAGAGGGAGACTGCCAGTCCATATAGACAGACTTGTGCTAGCTTGCGTGGGTGTTGCAGCATAGGTGGCAGCTTGGGCTAGTCACCCAAGATTGGACCCAGGGGGTTGGATGGGCGTGGACTCAAGTGGCTATCCTGAGTCACCACCCATGCCACAGCATCCACACTGCTATTTTTAGCATGCTAGCTTGAGGAGAGCTAGCGCATGTCTGTCTTCTCAGGCTGGGAGACACACTCCCAGCTGCAGTGTAAACATAGTCCAATTGTCTGGCTTAGGCTGAGTTCCATGACAGGTATGATGTCATGTGTATAGTGCATGCTGGGACCTTCTAGTGGATGGGGAGTTGGTGATCAGTGGTTAAGTTGGTTGTCATGAAGTCTTAATAGGGGGAAATAAATTTTCAATTGTTAATGTGCTGAGTGTCTATGTTAGCTTGGCTGGTGACATTCAGCACACATTGCAGCAAGCGATGGAATGTTGTTCATTCTATTTGCATGTCTGTTTTCACAGCTCTTCCAGTTCTTATACTCAGCCTATCAATTTTTAATAGACTCTCTTCTTTTACTTTCTGCCTGGTGCAGTAACATGAAAGACATCCATCACTTAAAATAAATTCAGAGGAAATTAAATCCTGCAGGCAAATGTATTGGCCACAGTGCCTTCTCGCAGTGGTCCCACCACAGTCATTTGTTAACACATTGTCTGTGAGCCAAGCATATTTTGCTTGGCTAATTTTATTTTTAATTTGCTGCTGCTAATTCTCTCTCTCTCTCTCTCTTTCTCTCTCTCTCTAACAAAATAGATTTTTTGTTTTTTTGGAGAATGGTGTAAGTGTACACAGCTCTTCCATATAGAAAGACCATAGTCCAGATCCTCGTTGGGTGAAAAGGGCGCAGATCCACTAATGCTGTGACCATGTGCACTAGCAGAGGACCTGGCCCAAGGTTACTACAACAGGAGTCAACAGTGGTTGAAATCAGTGGAGCTCTGTGCAGGCACAGCAGTCTGGTTTCATCCTATCAGCTGCAGGATCAGGGCCTGTTTTCCCAATCATCCTCCTTTCTAGATGGATTTAAGTTTATTTAAAAGCTTATTTCTTACTAGATTACCTTGTGCTTCCCTGCCTAACAGTGACTTATGTCACCCTTTTTTCAATATGAAAACTTCAAAACAAAATGCCAGATTGTGTCCCTGATCAAAGCATGTCGCTTCCATTGACGTCGGTGAGACTTATGCGTAGGAATCAAGAGCACAATATGGCCCAAAATAACTTTTCTTTAGGCTCAAGATAAAAGAGAATGCATGTGGGTTTTTTGTTTCCTTGCTTGTTTGGATTTTTTTGTTTTTTTAATGATAGAGTACAGTACTTGGAGTTGAGTGAAGTGTTGGATGGCCCTCCACAATCTGTTCCTGTTGATATGCTCGTGTGAATTACATCTTGATTAAATGAGGTTTATTTGGGTTTATTTGAAAACCAAACTATTTGCCTTCCTTATGATATTTGTTTTTCCAGCAGAGTATCCTTCCGTCCTGGCCTGTTTTCTGGAAGCATACAAAGTGGAAATTACAGTGGAACTGATACATTTCCACTGGAGGTGGACAGGCCAGACCAAAGAGAGTCTGCACACAGGGACCCTGAAATGAGAGGATAGCATGCTCCCTGGCGGTTTTCTGTGCTGGACCATGGAGGTGTGGGTTTTGAGTGGTGCTGGGGCATGGGCAATAGATCTAGTCACAGGGCAGATTCACTGGTCTGGAGCCATATATTAAGTGTGTGCAGAGAGCTGTGGCCTGTGTTCCAGATTGGAGGCTGGAGTAGGAACTGCAGAGTGGATGTGCAAGTGTGGGCTGGAGGGGGTTTGGATTATATCCTTCAGGCACCCTAGTTGGCCATTCTCACCAAGTCTTTTTACCTGGCTCTTTAAATAACCAGAATTTCACTCTTAGGATGCCTTTTTTAGAATGGGCAGAGTCACGCTGGGGTTATGGGAATTTCTATATTCAAAACTGTTCTCTTTTCTCAGGTATTTTATCATCACAAAAATGGGTGTAGAGGTTATTTGAGGCACTGGTTGGTGGTTATTTTGGAAACTATATTTTATGACTTTTCATCTTGACCCCTTTAACGTGACTTCCTAAAATTGCCAGGAAAAAAATTGCAGCACTTAATGCCCATAGAAACGTTATTGCTTAAGAGAAGCACTATCTGTTGTCCTTCAATGTGGGATGTATAAGAAATATAATTACTTTTTTAGGAAAAAGTTAACTGCAATATGAAAACATGGCATTAGTAGAAACATTGCCAGCAGATCGAGGGAAGTGATTATTCCCCTCTATTCAACACTGGTGAGGCCACATCTGGAGTATGGTGTCCAATTTTGGGGCCCCCACTATAGAAAGGATGTGGACAAATTGGAGAGAGTCCAGCGGAGGGCAATGAAAATGATTAGGAGGCTGGGGCACATGACTTATGAGGAGAGGCTGAGGGAACTGGGCTTATTTAGTCTGCAGAAGAGAAGAGTGAGGGGGGATTTGATAGCAGCCTTCAACTACCTGAAGGGGGGTTCCAAAGACAATGGAGCTAGGCTGTTCTCAATGATGGCAGATGACAGAACAAGGAGCAATGGTCTCAAGTTGCAGTGAGGGGGATCTAGGTTAGAAATTAGGAAAAAGTATTTTACTAGGAGGGTGGTGAAGCACCGGAATGGGTTACCTAGGGAGGTGGTGGAATCTCCATCCTTAGAGATTTTTAAGGCCCAGCTTGACAAAGCCCTGGCTGGGATGATTTAGTTGGGGTTGGTTCTGCTTTGAGCAAGGGGTTGGACTAGGTGATCTCCTGAGGTCTCTTCCAACCCTAATCTTCTATGATTCTATGATTATTTTTCTTATCCTTACAGCCACATTTCGTATGGCAGTTTTGAGCTATGGTGTTTAGTCTTTTTCATTTTTAATTTATGGCAATAGAAAGTAGAGCTGATTATGTCAAAAGCTACATTTTAGAAACAGTGTTTTCGTTATCAGCATCTAGCAACATGGAAGTAAAGCCACATCACAGTATTTAGAATACACCACCATAGTGGCACATTGACACAGATAACTTGATTACAGTGTTACTGGAACTGAAGATACCAAAATAAACTAATCTCTAAAAATTGATATTTTATGCTTTTCTAATGACTTTCACTCTTTGAAAGGGAATATTAATTCTTAAAAAGCAAATAAAGCCTTTTTATAATAATATAATTCTTTTTATTACATTTTTTGTTGGAATTCCTCTGAGACCTTCTCTACTGGGCTTATCCAGAACACTTCATCCAGTTCTCTGGGATTCAGAAAACTCAGTTCAACTCCAGAGTTTGTCACTGAGGTTCCTTTCTTTGGCATACAGCAACACTATGCTGAGTTGATCCAACTCAAACCCGGGGGTGCGGTGGTGGGGTGAATGCAGGGTAAATCACAGCTCCAAAGTTATACAGAAACTCTCTCCCTTTACATACATTTACACATCTCACTCAAATTAATATACCTTACATCACACATTTTTGAATTGGCTTGATTACTCTGCAGGAAAAATTCCCAGTGTAGCATGCTCCGTCCCTGAATTGTACATGCTCTACCTATTCCTTACCTACATTCCTAGTGAATGGTTCTCTGAGTGTTCTCCCTCTTGTCTTAGCTGACTCAGACATTCTATGCTTACTTCCCATTCTGTCTTCCAAGAAATGAAACCTCCTGCTAAGTGTTAATTGCTCATGTCAGGACAGGCCTCAGCTACAATTTTAAGCAACTAACATTTTAATTAACTTATCACTTTTCATTTCCAGTTTGAAAGGTTACATCTTGCACTTCAGAGAACATTAGCAAAGAACAAAATAAAAGAAAGCAGGTACGTTTAATGTGTTTGTGTAAATAACACTTGGTAAAGGAGAGTGGAAAGGAGTAGTTAGTGAAGGTGAATCAGGATTCCTGAGATCTATTTTCAGTTCCACCACTGATTTGATGTGTGGTCTTGTTCATGTCATTTAATTTCTCTGTGCAACAGTTTATTTAAAAATATTTAGAGAGGTGTTGTCTGACTTAAATAACTAATGGGATAATTCAACAACATTGGTGCAGGGACCACCCCTTGGGTAGGGTAGGCAGGAGTGTTTATAGGAGCCCAGCTAGCAGAGGCTGCAGCAGATATGCGCAGTGTAGATGTTTAATTGCAGTGTAGATGTTTGGGTTATGGCTAGAGCAAGAGGGTACCAGAATCTGGGCTCTAGCATGAGCCTAAATGCCTATGCTGCAATTAAACAGCCCCTAGCCCAAGTCAGCTGACACGAGTCATCTGCAGGTGTTTAACTGCAGTGTAGACATACCCTCAGTCAAAGTCAATGGGAGCTAACTGTGCTCAGCATCTCTAAAAGATAAGGCCCCTCAAGGTGTCTCAAGTTGGCTATTCAAAAAGCAAGGCCTCTTGAATTAGTGGATATTTTTGAAAATGTTGGCCTAAGTGTTTATTGTTTATATCTGCAGGAGAAAACAATACTGAATTAGGGGAAAATGTTGCTACTAACAACAACAATATACAATTCCTATGTAGCATATAAATAATATTTTACATTTTAAAAGTACTTTACAAACACTGACTAATCCAAAATTAACCAATTGGATAGTATATGTTAATTGCTGCTTCCTGAATGGTTCATCAATGGGGATTATTTTTTTCTTGATCTTTAATTTTATATTCCTTTTAGAATGTTAGTCTGAAAGAGAAAAAAAATAAGCTATTGAAAATCCGGATGATAATGAAGAATGTAGACACTTCCAGTACTATGGTGATATATATATTTCCAGGTATTTCAGATTCAGAATGTAGGGAACAGTATATGTACAATGTGTTCAAAATGTATTGGTTAAATTAAGGTAAGGATAATCCTTAGTTTAGCTCAAAGTTTGTCAGTGAATCCTGATTACCTCAAGAGAATTCAGTGGGCCTAATTCTTGTCTTGTGCAAATCTGGAGCAACTCCACTGAACTAACTAATTTTGAAATCAATGGCGTTACCCCTGATATTTATCAGTAAAATAGAAATATTTTCTGACATGCATTTTTAATGTAAATTAATTCAGAGAAATGCATAATTTCAATAAATGCCTAATTATATTATAGATTATAGAATACAAGTACAGGTAAGTAGAAAATGTGACCATAGGCCCAAATGCTGAAGTCAATGAGAATTTCAGTCAGTTAAGGTCCATAGCATTTGACCTATATTTCTTACCATTTAATTCAAGATCAGACCACTTAAAACATGAATGTATCACAAATTTACAGGGCAATGTAATATTGTACCAAGGCCCATTTGTGGTTAAATGAAAATTTGCATGTTGATCAACAGAGCCAATCTTTACACAGCATGCATGGGGAAGATATTTTATGTTACTTTCCTAGTATTTTTTTCATTGCACTGTGATCTTCATTAAGTTTTATTGTTGATTTTGCAGATTTTTTTTTAAATTTACATTTTTATGGTCTTTTCAGGAAATACGAGGAGAGAGAAGATTTTGAAAAAATAATCACTGATCATGCAAATGCAGCAGGTAATATGACACCATTAAATAATATTAAGTAATCGCTAATCTTGGTTGTACACACCTGGGATTGAACTGGGGACTAAATGCTAAAAGAACTAAAAGCATGAGTTGTACAACTTGAGATAAAGAGCCAAAGCGCTTTATGTAGGGCTGTAACAGACTCATATCAGAGTGGGACATGTTACACATACTCACCGGTGGATTACAGATATGGCTGGTCAAACATTTTCAATTGAAATTGAAATGCAGATTTGTTTGAACCTGTACTACCCTCTAAATAACTAGCAGCCTACTGCAATCTGGGGAGAACAGATCAAGTTTGATCTAAAACATGAAATTCATAAGAATGGCTATACTGGGTCAGACTAATGGTCCATCTAGCCCAGTATCCTGTCTTTCGACAGAGGCCAGTGCCAGATGCTTCAGAGGGAGTGAACAGAACAGGGTAATTTAATCAAGTGATCTATATCCCCTGTCACCAGTCCCAGCTTCTAGCTGTCACAGGTATAGGGACACTCAGAGAGCATTGGGTTGCTTCTCTGGTCATCTTGACTAATAGCCATTGGTGGACCAATCCACCATGAACTTATCTAATTCTTTTTTTAACTCAGTTATACTTTTGGCCTTCACAACATTCTTTGGCAATGAGTTCCACAGGTTGGCTATGGGTTGTGTGAAGAAGTACTTCTGTATATTTGCCAGCCTATTAATTTCATCGGGTGACCCCTGGTTCTTGTGTTATGTTAAGGGGTAAATAACACTCCCATATTCACTTTCTCCACACCATTCATGATTTTATAGACCTCTATCATATCCCCTTTAGTCATCTCTTTTCTAACCAGAACAGTCCCTGTCTTGTTTTTAGCTGTGCTGTATATAGGACTAGCTTATTGACCTAGAGGTAAGTGCTGTGCCAAAATATGTTTTAATTCCTGAAGCCAAGAGCGGCTCTTTCTGCATCTCTGGAGGGAAGGTGGAGTCTTGTGTCCTTCAATAGCAAGACCTACTAACTGGCAAAGTTTTGAGGAGCCCAATTCAGCACTACTGCGCAGAAGATGTTTAGCTGAGACAAAACTTGTATTTGATAAGGGAGATTATATAAGGAGAAAACAAGAGGTTAAGGTGCAAGCTCTACCCAGACTCTGTGTTTCCCAGTCACTGGATATTATGACTTAACTAAGTTAATTCTAACCCAGAGTCTCTTTTGATGGCTGTGCTGGGATGGGGAAGTGTAGTGCTAGAAGGGTATGAGTTCGTGCTGGGGGGGAGAAAAGGATTGAAACTCAAAGTGATTGACTGAAATGTGGGTCTACATTTGTAGGTGTTCCAGTTGAAACTGTAAAGGAATCTCTTGGTGAAGAGCTATTCAAAATATGTTATGAAGAGGATGAACACATCTTAGGAGCTGTTGGAGGAACCCTTAAGGACTTCTTGAACAGTTTCAATACCTTTCTGAAGCAGAGTGGCCATTGCCAAGAAGCAGACGAAAAGAGCAAACTTGAGGAAGCCTCCATATTATGCCTGGAAAAAGATCAAGACTTCTTAAATGTGTACTGTTTCTTTCCTAAGAAAATAACTAGTCTCATTCTGCCTGGCATTATTAAGGCAGCAGCTCATATTTTGTATGAAACCGAAGTGGAAGTGATGCTTATGCCCCCCTGCTTTCGTAATGACTGCACGGAGTTTATTAACCAGCCATATTTGTTGTACTCTGTACTAGTCAAAAGCACAAGACCTTCCTTATCTCCATGTAAACCACAGTCCTCTCTTGTGATTTCCGCCTCTCTGTTCTGTAAGACTTTCCCATTTCATTTCATGTTTGACAAGGATATGGCTGTTCTGCAAGTTGGCAATGGGATAAGGAGACTTTTGAACAGGAGAGAATTTCTAGCAAATCCTAACTTCGAGGAGTACTTTGAAATTCTTACCCCTAGAATAAACTGCACATTTAGTGGGATCATGACAATGCTCAATATGCAGTTTACTGTACGAGTGAAGAGATGGGACAATGCTGTTAAGAAGTCATCAAGGGTAAGAACTGATGCATAAGCATTATTTCTGTGAAGCATTTATTTGCTTTTCTTTTCTTTATTGGAGGCAGGGTTATAAATCAATAGCCACTATAAAGAAGGCACAGTTTGTAATCCTAGATTTTCTGCCTCCCAATAGCTAATACAACAAAATAATGATTATAATAATATTTTCTAAACTTGAGTATCTCCAGGAAACAGGAGACTATACTGTCATTTCTAGTCAGATGCAGAATGTTGTGTAACAAAATGTAGGCCAAATCCTGAAGCTTTTACTCAATCAAAACTCTTTGACTTCCCTAGGAATTTAATCTGAATAAGGACCGCAAGATTTGGCCCTATATTTGTTTATGTTAAGAAAATGTAACAGGTGGTTGTTGAGATGAAAAGTAAAGCCAAGGAAGCACTGTCCCTCTGGAGACAGTTACATTTGCTAAGGGACAGAGCAGCTGCAGAACAGAAGCAGAGAAAGTGGCATTGAAAGCTTTACACAGTGCCCTGTTAGTCTGCCTTATCCCTGATCTGGAGAGGGTGAGAGGATAGTTCACTCTCCAGGTTCATTCAGCCTTTGATACCTTTGCTGACAGTGTCCTCATGTATACCAATTAGTGATATATTTATTTATTTAGTGCTGTGGACACTGTGTCACTGGCAAACAGGCTGAGACACTGTAGCTCAGACAGGTTTCAGAGTAACAGCCGTGTTAGTCTGTATTCGTAAAAAGAAAAGGAGTACTTGTGGCACCTTAGAGACTAACCAGTTTATCTGAGCATGAGCTTTCGTGAGCTACAGCTCACTTCATCGGATGCTTTTGATCATCATTGGCCTGTGCTCAGGTCGAACTTATGACTTATATGAGATGGGCTCCAAACCCTCATTAATGAGTAACTGAGCCATTCAGCCCCACCATCTGAAGAACCCTATGTATTAAAGGTTTTAATCAACTTTTACCTTAAAGTGGGGGGAAATGACAATGCTACTTTAGTGAGTTTATCTAAGGTTTGTTTCTTTTACTGGTAGCTCAAATACAGTAATAGACAGTATCTTAAAGACTCCAAGAGATGACAGATTCCAGAAATATGTTTATTTGTTTGTGCCTGCAAAAGATACATTTGCCTTTGCAGGTACATACACATGCAAATGTCCATTTGCAAACAACATAGGGTGTCTGCTCTTTAAAAATTTGGCCCATAAAAGCAATGTTAATGAAAGCTATGCAATACCTTCATATACTATATGATTAGGTGTGAAAGAGAACAAAAGAAAATAGTTAATGCAAAACATTTTGCTTTCTTTTGTGAAGAATTAAAACATGATGCTCATGTTACTTATGCCTATTTATTTTTAAATTGTGCTAGTTTGTAAAGTTCTTCTATTGAAATAGAAGCGGATTCCCTCCCCCCCTTCCTTCAGACACACAGACAAACATAAACAAGTTGGTGCATGAAACAGATAATGTAGCTGTTAACTCAGATCTATAGATTTCTGATCAACAGATGCACACCAAAAATGCACAAAATTATGCTCTTGGCTATTGGTTTCTCCCCAGTATACACTGACACTTACTGATGCCATATCAGACATAGGCATTTTATCAGTAAGTACTGCTTTATCCTGGCACCTAGGAGTCCAACAGTAGTTCTGATAATTGCCTGGGTCCACTGGATGGCTTTAAGGGAACTTCAGCATCATATGTTTCCCTTTAATTATTTTTTAAAAATACAAGGCCATAGGACCAAACCGTTCCTTGTGTGATACAGCCTGTCTGCCCTGATTCTTCCCCTTCCTGAATTATTGCCATAGCTGTGTATGACTCTTCTTTCTTTTATTGTCTCAGGTAATGGATCTTAAAGGCCAAATGATCTATATTTTTGAATCCGGTGCCATCTTGTTCTTGGGATCTCCCTGTGTGGACAGATTAGAAGATTTTACAGGACGTGGATTATACCTTTCTGATATTCCAATTCATAATGCTCTGAGGGATGTTGTTTTGATAGGAGAACAAGCCAGAGCTCAAGATGGACTAAAGAAGAGATTAGGAAAGCTTAAAGCTACTCTTGAGAAGGCCCACCAAGCTCTGGAAGAGGAGAAGAAGAAGACAGTAGATCTTTTGTGCTCAATTTTTCCTGGTGAGGTTGCTCAGCAGCTGTGGCAGGGACAAGTTGTGCAAGCCAAGAAATTTAATAATGTCACAATGCTTTTCTCTGACATTGTAGGATTCACTGCCATCTGTGCCCAGTGCTCACCTATGCAGGTTATCACCATGCTTAATGAGCTCTATACTCGCTTTGATTACCAGTGCGGAGAGCTAGATGTCTACAAGGTAGAGAATTTATTGCATTTCTATGGCAATCTTGGGGGTCAGAGGAGGGGGGGAGGGAGGAAGGAAAGGGAGACTAAGCTGGTATAGAGAATAATAGGATTTGAAAAATTATTTTGACACAGACCTTAACTATAATAGTTTGACAGGTCACAAAATGAAACAGAGATTGTCTACAAAGTCAGCTGATTGTGCAAACATGTGGGAAATTTGCTGAAAGTTAGAGGCCTTAGGTTAAAGTTCTGCTCTCAGGTACACTCTCAGGTGAATTGGGGGTAAGCATTTGATCAAAGTAGGTGCCAGAGTCCCACAGCAGGGGATAAGTATTTTAGCATAATAAAGCAATTGCCATCACCAGTGCACGGCAGTCTTTGCAACTGCTCTTTGCAGGACTTGATCCAATTATCTTTTAGGACTCAGTCTTTCCTCAGATAAAACTCCAATTGAATCCAGTGGCAGTTTTGTCTTAGTAAGAACTGCAGGATGTGGCCTATTGAGAGCATTTAAAACTATGCCATATGTCTTCTTCATCTCAGACTGCATAGACAGTAAGAGACAAATGTATATGTTTAGGTGGAGACCATTGGAGATGCTTATTGCGTGGCTGGAGGTTTACACAAAGAAAGCGAGACACACGCTGTTCAAATAGCATTGATGGCACTGAAGATGATGGAGCTGTCAGATGAGGTGATGTCTCCCCATGGAGAGCCTATCAAGGTCAGGCAAATATATTAGAAACATATTCATGTATAGATTTTTTTGCTGGGGTGGAAATGTTTATTATTTTGTCATCAATGAAATGTCACCTACGTAACATTTAATAACTTGGAACAAACAGGGAGAGTGTGGGAATGGTCTGAGGACCAGAGTTTTAATTCTCTTAGGGATTAGGGTTCTATAAGGAAGGAAAGATTAAACCAAAAATGTAAAAATCCATTAGGAGGGCTGAAATTCTCTGAAATCATTCGCAGAACATTAGTGTACTGTTGTTCAATGTTTCAGTAGCAATAAAGTTGCCATGGATGTGCAATATTCTGCTATGGTACTTTTTTTAGGAGACTAAGCCTGTCTCTCTCAAATGAAATCAGTGAGAAAATTACATTTGGAAGGGACTGTTTTGAGGCAGTGGGTGAATATGAATCACCAAAAGGACAACAATAATCCTTATTGTAAGAGTGTCTAAAACATGACAGTTTTTTCCATCCCAGTTTTGTTAAACCATTAACATCAACTGGGGCAAAACTTCAGTCAGCTACGGTGGGGTTACAACAAAGTAAGGCCCCAATTTAACAAAGCATGTGCTTAATTTTAGGCATGGGTTTACATCTCATTAAAAAAAAATGGGACTAGTATGAACAAATTTACTCCTGTGCATGTTTGCATTAAAAGAATGGTCAACTAAACATTTTATCAGTTTCACCAGGAGGTACTAAATATGGCAGTAATCCAAAATACATATGTCAAGGGAAGTCTTTCTATTGAATTCAATGAGATTTGGATTGGATCCTGTTTTTATTAAGTCTATAGGCCTCTGGGACCCCAGTCATTATTATTATTATTTAGTACATTTCCTTGCATCTTTATTCATTTGTTTTTTAATCCAGTTCCTCTTTTATGGGTTAAAATAATTCTTGTGGCTCAGATAGAAGTCCAAGAAAAGTTATTTTGAGATGGCTATGTACTCCACGTTTTATCAGCAAGAACGCCACCCTGCTGTTATAAACATGTCCCATTATTTATTATAAGTCACAACAGATTAAAAAAATAAAATGTAATTAGAAAGATGCTGGAAACATTTTAACAATATTTAATGAAGAACTTCACAATTTCCATCACAAATGCTGATGTCATAGTTTTGAAAGACAGATACTATTAAACTTATAAAAGTCATTTAAGAGTTGCAGAAAATAATGTGTATTGCATAAGAAGTTACAAGCATCAAATGGAAGCTTTTTATAAATGAAAGTGAAGCTTCCTCCATTTCTGATCTCTTAATAGCATTATTGGCTGTTTTGTGCACTGTGTCTCAGCTTTATTATTCTATTTTTTAAATAAATTTTCTAAAAAAGATGCCTGACTGCAAATTTCTTATTTTAAGCTAGCCTGCTATATTAGTGTCCATTAGTGTCAGACATCCGTGGGCTCTGTTGTGTGGTGGATGTTGTTTTTGTTGCAGAGAGCTCTGCTTTTCTATTTAAAACTATACAGAACATCAGTTCAGCTCTTGTTAAAGGTGTAGAATTGAGAGTTGTAGAGATGCAAAAGAATGGTGTAACACAGGTAGTAGTAGTGCAAGCTTCTCCACAGTGTTCCACCACTGTGCCAAAACACTGTTCTGGAGAGACGCTCTCTAAGTGCGAGAGAATAGTTCATATAAGAGGTCCTTTAAAGGGAGAACAAATAAAACAGAAGGAACACAAAAAACAATATCAAATAAGCAAAATATGCGAACCCTAATACTAATTACAGAAGAAGAGACTCCTGCACGCTCCAACTGACCTATGCATTCGATAGCCTGCTTGTTTGATCAATTACTCAATTCCCATGTCTCAGAACCAGGCTTTATTCTAGGTATGCCCACTTCTACCACTGGAACTGTGGTGTACATGTGTCATAATTTTCCTTCTTTAGAGCTCAAACTCTGACCTTAAGACAAAACCCAATGCTTCTTACATTTATTTAATCATGTCACCAGCCCATCTTTCCACTGTATAATTCCCCTTCCCTCTAAATACCCAGGAAGGTAAACTGAGAGTTATTGTGTCTCCTGATGTCATTTCTAGATCAATTTATGGCTGTAGAGACCAACTTGATCACAGTTATATAAGCAAATGAATGTCTGTTTACTATTTATGGCAGTAAAATTAAGCAGTTTAGTCTCTCCCTGAGCAGGTTTACTTCCCTCTAATGAAAACGGAATACGTGCATCTAAAGGAGATGGCCCCCACCTCATGATCATTCTAATTAAGGATGAACCAATAAAATGAACTGATTTCAATAGATTAAACTATTTTAGCTAACAAATATTGTTTTATATATTTTATTTAAAGATGCGTATTGGCCTCCATTCTGGATCCGTCTTTGCTGGAGTTGTTGGGGTTAAAATGCCACGTTATTGTCTCTTTGGAAACAATGTAACCCTTGCCAACAAGTTTGAGTCTTGCAGTATACCTAGGAAAATAAATGTCAGTCCAACAACTTACAGGTACAGTAATTTACAGCGTATAGTTACCAAAAAAATAATCTAAAACTAGTGACTGTTTCTTTAGTACTTTCACAATTGCTTCCCTCATTTTCTTTTCAAAATATTGTTTGCTTTCCTATTTTATCCATTGACCTTACTGCTTATGATTGTACCTTGATTATTTTTACTCAGGAGCTGGACAGCCACAAGCGAAGTGTGGAGTGAGGCTGAGTAGCTAATATGTATTTTCTCCTCGCCCTATTTAGAACAATAAAAAGTCTTGATAACTTAAATACATTTTGCTACTAACCTTGAAGCTTTGTATCTTTTACTTTTTCTTCATCTCCTGGTATCTGGTCTTCACTGAGCTAAGTGATTTTCAATGGGAGCTAGGAAACTAACTCACTTAGGCACCTTTGAAAATAACAGCCTAACTGAACAGTTGGTAGGCTCTTAAGAAAACATCTCTAGACATTGACAAGCATGGCTACTATCACCAGATCTTGAATGTTCCTTGTTTAAGAAAGATAACTGAGAAGATTGTAGCAAAGCAACTCTAGTGACATCTGATTTATAAAAATTTCCTTGATGCCATTGACCCCAAGGCATTGTTGACAGTTCTGTGGACACTACTGGAGAGACACAGAGTTGCAGTTAAGTTGCTCTGCTGTTTTCTCACAGGGAGGACCCAGAATACAGGGTTAGGAGATTATTCAATCAGTCAGATAGAGGGCTTTCCCTTGTGAGATACAGAAGGATCCTGTTCTGTCATGCCTCCTGTTGAATGTATATTTGAGGCCACTAGGGGAAATAATGTGGTTTGTTTGAATTTGCTGATGATACACAGCTCTAAGTCTTTATTTCACATCCCCAGATCGATGTAATCTGTTGGCTTTTCCAGCATCTGGCCAAGATCACGGCTTGAATAATAGTGGGCTGGTTGAAAAATGAATTCAGATAAAGTCTGAGGTGATGACGTTGGGTGGGGGAAGAAACCAGAGACAACAGGGAAGTGATATTTGTTCCTTCTATTAAGGAGGTACCCTGCCTTTTGTTCCTGTTCACAGTGGAGGTCTATTAGATCCCTAGCTTCTTCAGAGTGTCAAGATAACCTTGGTGGCCAAGAATGATTTTTTTTCTATATGCACATGGCAAAGAAGTTGTGAGGATGTAGTCACACATCAGATGTAGTCCTCAACACCATTATTCATGTCTGTGTCACTTCTAGATTGGATTAGTGCAATATACTTTACTTACGGTTACACCTGAAGACCACCTGGAAACTTCAGCTAGTGTAGATTATGTCTTCTTGCTTTCTTAGCAGTGTTTTGCACATAGACCATATTTTTCTTGTGTTTGACAGACTGTGCTGGCTTCCACTTCATTTCTGGGTTCAATTCAAGGTGCCAGTTTTGATCTATAGAGTCCTTATGAGTTGGACCCTAAGTATCCAAGTCCATCTCTTTTGTCCTATTTTACCTGGCAGTTAAGATCAGCTGGAAAGTTTGAGCTGATAGTTCCTTGATTTATACTTCATTGGGAAGTATGCAGTGTTGTTGTATCTGTGTTGGTCCCGGGATATTAGAGAGCCAAAGTGGGTGAGGTAATATCTTTTATTGGACCAACTTCCGAAGTGAAATCCTTGCTAATCTTAAACACAAAAAAGAAGCTTACAAGAAGTGGAAGATTGGACAAATGACCAGGGATGAATATAAAAATATTGCTCGGGCATGCAGGAGTGAAATCAGGAAGGCCAAATCACACCTGGAGTTGCAGCTAACAAGAGATGTTAAGAGTAACAAGAAGGGTTTCTTCAGGTATGTTAGCAACAAGAAGAAAGTCAAGGAAAGTGTGGGCCCCTTACTGAATGAGGGAGGCAACCTAGTGACAGAGGATGTGGAAAAAGCTAATGTACTCAATGCTTTTTTTGCCTCTGTCTTCACAAACAAGGCCAGCTCCCAGACTGCTGCACTAGGCAGCACAGCATGGGGAGGAGGTGACCAGCCCTCTGTGGAGAAAGAAGTGGTTCAGGACTATTTAGAAAAGCTGGACGTGCACAAGTCCATGGGGCCAGATGCGTTGCATCCGAGAGTGCTAAAGGAGTTGGCGAATGTGATTGCAGAGCCATTAGCCATTATCTTTGAAAACTCATGGCGATCGGGTGAGGTCCCGGACGACTGGAAAAAGGCTAATGTAGTGCCCATCTTTAAAAAAGGGAAGAAGGAGGATCCTGGGAACTACAGGCCAGTCAGCCTCACCTCAGTCCCCGGAAAAATCATGGAGCAGGTCCTCAAGGAATCAATTCTGAAGCACTTAGAGGAGAGGAAAGTGATCAGGAACAATCAGCATGGATTCACCAAGGGCAAGTCATGCTTGACTAATCTAATTGCCTTCTATGATGAGATAACTGGCTCTGTGGATAAAGGGAAAGCAGTGGACGTATTGTTCCTTGACTTTAGCAAAGCTTTTGACACGGTCTCCCACAGTATTCTTGCCAGCAAGTTAAAGAAGTATGGGCTGGATGAATGGACTATAAGGTGGATAGAAAGCTGGCTAGATTGTCGGGCTCAAGGGGTAGTGATCAACGGCTCCATGTCTAGTTGGCAGCCGGTATCAAGTGGAGTGCCCCAAGGGTCGGTCCTGGGGCCGGTTTTGTTCAATATCTTCATAAATGATCTGGAGGATGGTGTGGATTGCACCCTCAGCAAGTTTGCTGATGACACTAAACTGGGAGGAGAGGTAGATATGCTGGAGGGTAGGGATAGGATACAGAGGGACCTAGACAAATTGGAGGATTGGGCCAAAAGAATCCTGATGAGGTTCAACAAGGACAAGTGCAGAGTCCTGCACTTAGGACCGAAGAATCCAATGCACCGCTACAGACTAGGGACCGAATGGCTCGGCAACAGTTCTGCAGAAAAGGACCTAGGGGTTACAGTGGACGAGAAGCTGGATATGAGCCAACAGTGTGCCCTTGTTGCCAAGAAGGCCAATGGCATTTTGGGAGGTATAAGTAGGGGCATTGCCAGCAGATGGAGGGACGTGATTGTTCCCGTCTATTCGACACTGGTGAGGCCTCATCTGGAGTACTGTGTCCAGTTTTGGGCCCCACACTACAAGAAGGATGTGGAAAAATTGGAAAGAGTCCAGCGAAGGGCAACAAAAATGATTAGGGGACTGGAACACATGACTTATGAGGGGAGGCTGAGGGAACTGGGGATGTTTAGTCTGCGGAAGAGAAGAATGAGGGGGGATTTGATAGCTGCTTTCAACTACCTGAAAGGGGGTTCCAAAGAGGATGGCTCTAGACTGTTCTCAGTGGTAGCAGATGACAGAACAAGGAGTAATGGTCTCAAGTTGCAGTGGGGGAGATTTAGGTTGGATATTAAAAAAAACTTTTTCACTAGGAGGGTGGTGAAACACTGGAATGCGTTACCTAGGGAGGTGGTGGAATCTCCTTCCTTAGAAGTTTTTAAGGTCAGGCTTGACAAAGCCCTGGCTGGGATGATTTAGTTGGTGTTGATCCTGCTTTGAGCAGGGGGTTGGACTAGATGACCTCCTGAGGTCCCTTCCAACCCTGATATTCTATGATTCTATGATTCACCCACCTGGTCTCTCCAACTTCATTGGGAAGGACATTCTCAATGCGGGGCACTTAATTATGGAATTTGCTACCTCCCTTGGTGCAAAGGAGCCCAAATCTGTTGACCTTCAGTAAGACCTTCAGTCAGGCTTGTTGTGATGGCAGGGATTTGGCTGAGATGGAGAATTCCTTTCCCTATCATTTCAGCACTATCGTAAGTTGTTGATTACATGTATTCTTGCAGCCTTTTAATAGTTTACACACAAAGGTGTCTTAAAACTTCACATATGTTGTGTCAATAACTATCTCTAAAATGTAGAAGTAAACTTTTTGTTTGTAATTCAGATGCCAGAGGAGATGACTGGCTTTAGTGGAAGTTTGTGTAAAATAGCATAAAGGTTATATTTAATATTAGGTCTAAATATTTTACTTGACAAATCCTTCAGCATCTCATTGGTTGAAAGATGACTTCTGGTGCCAGGTTTATATAATAATTTGATTTATTATTTAATGCTAAATAGTCTCTTGAAATGTTAACAACAAATCTATCATGTACATTCAGAACAAGGAGAAATACAAACATGCCTTGTATGGACAAAAAAGGAGAGACTATGTTCCTGTTTGAGTATCTCATGTACCAGCATGTCAATCAATGAGCAAAGGTTATGCTAAATAAGCAAGACAATATATCCTCTTTTAAATTAACATATAGATACTGGAACAAATTCTGCTCCAATTTACAAGACGTAAAAAGAAGAATGTTGTCACTAGCAGTAGCAGTTAGTGTTTGATTTCATATTTAATCAAGTCATTTTAATTGTCTCATAGGCTGCTAAAAGAATATCCAGATTTTGTGTTCACACCTCGCTCAAGAGAAGAACTTCCTCCAAACTTTCCCAGTGATATTCCTGGTATTTGTTACTTTCTGGACGCTTATCTTCAAGGAACAAATTCAAAGCCTTGGTTTCAAAAGAGAGAGTTTGAAGATGGTAATGCAAATTTCTTGGGCAAGGCAACGGGGGTAGACTAAATTGTACATTCATACATTTACAAAAGAATTTTATAAATATTTTAATTTTGTATAAATTGAGAGTTTAAAAAAGTATGAAACATGAAAGCACTTTAGATTGTTAATACCTGAAAGCCAGTATTAAAATTTCAGGAAGTATGTCAGATACTACTTTTTATTTTTACTTTCCAGAAGATATATAGTCATTAAAACAATATTTCAACTTCACTATTTAAAACACTGTTTAAGAGTACTTTTTTTCCCCCGTGGTAATCTGTGCTACATAACGACCATTTCAACTCTACCTATCCTGAAAATTCCAAACATGTTGTACGTACAGTGTATCAAAAAATGTTGTGTACAAATGATGCAGTCAGATGCAGTTTGGTTCGCTGGTGCATACCAATGACTATTAAAATGCAGTTTTCTTAGTTGCTCCATATGAAAAAGGAAACAACCATTACTGTAATAACTCCTTCCATTGCATCTTTGCATCTTCCATTGCATCTTTACAGTCCTATGAGGTACTGCCCATCTCCTAGAGGGAGCTGAAGTCAACAGTAATTGAAGGCATTCAGCGCCTTGATGGATCAGGTTGCTACTTGTAACTAATGCCAGTATATACAGTGGAGTATGGATGCTTACTGTTCCCTGAACTTTGATTTCTTTGTGCATAAAATAAATATTTATAGAATATTCAAATATTGTATAATCACACACTAAAGCCTCTGTAATCAAATAAGATTTTAGTTTTTGGAGTTTTTAAACCCTATTTTAAAAATTATTTCCCTCTGATACTATGTATCATAGCAATAAATGTTTTCTTTTTGTTGTCAATTAATTTTTAATTCTTTTGAGGGAAGTAATAGTACATAATGTAGAGTGTTTACATAGAAAGGAAATTGCAAGCGGACTGTATCGTGTGTAGGACACAAACATATTGCTGTGAACATATGATCTTATACTTCAGCTAGAAATAATGTAGAGGGGAAATGGACTCTGAAATATGTACAGTTCACTGAGAGCTAAAGGTGAAGACAAATGCTTTGAAATATATGAGTACACATCTGCAGCCTTCATATTACTAATACATACGTTTTAAAAGTAAACAGAGGTTTCTTTAGCTATTGAGACTTGACCTCAGGATTCTGTTTCTACTGCAAGTTAATAACCTTGCACAGTCACTCTCCTGAGACACACAACTTGGCCCCTATAGCAGACTGGGACCAGCATACCTTGCACTGACTTAGGGTATTTGTGATAACATCAGTTCCTTGCAAGAGAGACACTGATATCTGAACTCATAAACATTCTTTTGTATTTACTTACTGATTTAAAAAGCATTTCAGTTTTCCTCTAGGGCTGATCCAACAGAAAATATCAGTGGGCTTTGAGTCTGCCCAGGTACTCGAAATCCTGCCCCAGAAAACAACATGGTTAATCACTGCTGAGCTATCCAGGATGTTGGCAGATATCATAAAGTGACTTCTTTACTTTCCAACTCCCCTTCTGATTTTTGGAAAAGAGTTGTGTGTGGGTATTTCTGGGATCATATGTGTATGCTAAGTGACACCATTAAGATTCTGCAGCTGTATAGTCCTGCTGGTTTTAAAAGTGACACCAAGGACGTGTCCACATGTCGGGGGGAGGGGAAGGTTAATCCACAGTTTTTCGAGTTAATCTGCTTTGAAAACACTTGCATACACATGATGCAATTCATTTTTAGCGCACTGACTCTACATTTATTGCAAACTCTGGAGTGCTCATTCAAAGTGAACTAATTTTGCTGCGAAGCAAGTTAGTCCAGCCTATTGTTCATGCTGTGGCAAAATACTTTCACAGTCTGTAATGGCTATCCCACGCTCCTTTGTGGGTGACCATTACTGACCTGTCTGTTTACCTTTGTGCCCTCCCCTGCTCTGGGGTCAAGTTGACCAGATGTCCCCTCCCTCATTTATAAACTGGCACACAGTCAGATTTGGCCATTCTCCCCTGGATTCCAGTTTACTACCGAAGACCTACAACATGCCTTGAGCAGCTTCACCAATATCCTGTCTCATCGCCATCTGGGGAGGTGTCAGTGCAGGGAGCTCTTGTGGCAGCCACTGGAATAAAGACCATTTTGTAGCCATTGCTAGGCAGATGTCCATGAGGGACCATGACCAGAATGCGGAACAGTGCTGGATAAAGAGCAGACCGCTCTGGAGCACCTCCACTGAAATGACGGAGAACTGAGAAACTCCAGTGGGGGACATGTAACTTGTCCATTTTTGAGGAGCTGGACAGGATTTTATATAACTACAAGCCCACCCAACCTAGGCAGCTTGTGGAGTCTGCTGGCTGCCTTTCTCCCCTCCCCCTACCACCACTAGGATGACCAGCAGGACTCATTGAGGGATGAATCTGAGGAGGCCAGTGAAGAGATCTCCCCAGAAAGCCAGGATCTGTGCAGGACTCAGGACCCTGATGATGGCCAGGTAGAATCGAGCTCAGTTCCTGCTCTGTAGCAACCAACCCTGATTGCCAGGTTGTAACCCAGATTGGGGCTGAGGGGGCTGATCCCATGGAGGGAGCTTCAGCATGTAAATTTTGTATTATTGTTTTAAAATAAATTTACTATTTACATTTCTATTTATTATTATGCTATCCTGCCATGCTATCTTCTGTTCTGGGTGCGCCATGGCCACAGCCATTGTAGGCAGATGTGAGCTAGAAGCTTTTCCGAATCCAAGGTCCCACTTCCCTCCCTCTGCCCACACTGTCCATTCACTGCCTGCCACCCCCACCTCATACATCTTTCCAAAATGGCAGCTGCTCTGGGGGCAGTCAGCCTGTGTCTCATGTTAATGCCCTAGCTACTGGCTGTTTTCAGAAGGGACATATACTATGTCCCCTATTTTCCTTTCTCTTTCCCTCAGCTGTCCTGCCTGGAGAATGCTGCCCTCACTCCCCAACCCTGTTAGCCACTTCCAGAAGCAGGGCAGGCAGCATGATGCAGCCACCATGCCCGTCTGCACCAGATTCGAGTAAGGAAAACATTATTTCATGTGAAATGTAAAAGTTTATTCAGACAGTGATTACAGGAAGAGAAATTTGGTTCATGGTCTCACTTTTCATGAGGTAGACATGGGCATTTCATGCCCATAAAGCCACAAAGAATGGCTACCCAGTAAATGCCCTGTAACACTCATTTTTACTGATGGGTAACAGTTCCTGAAGCATTCAGTCATTGCAGAAACCTATCTATTTTTCTTTATACTTTCAACTTGTCTGCAGGGGAGATAAAGCAAAAATCTCAAGCTGAGAAGTTGCTCAGGTTTTGTTCAGAGATTGAGAAATATCTACACAACCATTCCCACCGGCATAGCTTGGGACTCCCTTCCACTCCGGTAATACTTCTGGGGGGAGCATCTTGGTGAATAACTTCACTGTGTATCTCCCTGATCTTTTGCCTTTTGAATAGGGCCATTCTCTGCCTCTTAGTCACCTAGTATTAAAAAAAAAAATGCTATCACAGCCTCCCTAGAACATGAACAATAATCATCTGGCATTTTTATTACTCCCACATCACTGGCCAGACCCTCAAAAGACAGGGCCCCATGAAGGGGGCCTGCTCCCCACAGATGCTGCCTAGTGGCTAGGCAAGGGCGTGACAGGACCTCTTCTGTCTTTGTGCCTCCTGTTGACAGCTGCTCTGGCCATGCTGCAGTCTCTCCCTTTCTGTGACTCGGCACTCTGTCTGTGCCATAAGTTGTGTCCAACCCTTCTGGGGTATGTGAAAAGTCCAACAAATGCTAGTTCTGCTGCCCAGCAAGGGGCTTCAGGCTTCACCCAGCGAAAGTCCCAGAGTCGGGACTCTTGAGATATGGGCTCTTCCTAGTCCCAAGTTTCTAGTATTAGAGATAGTCTTTTTGCCTCCAGCCCCATGATGGGTTCGGTAGGTGAACCCAGATGCACCCTCTCCCGCAGCTTCCAATACAGGGCCCAAAGGTAGGCAATTGAGTCCCTCAGCAGGTCAGGTAGGCCATCCATAGTCTATAGGCCATCCATAGTCAGTGGGTCTGGCAGCTGAGCCTCCCACAGTGCAAGTCTGCTAACCTCTGCTGGCTGCCTGCAAGTGAGCTACTCTGCTCCCTTTTAAAGCTCATCCTCCAGCCTGTGCATGCATTGCAGGTGTGGCAGGGCAGAGTTGCCTGGGCCCAGAGTGGTTCTTAACCCTTCCTCTCCAGTGTGGAGTTTGTGCACCCCATCCCAGGCCCTTATCAATGGCTGTACAGCCAGCAAACCTGAGGGGGAGAAAATGGAAAACTTTGATGAAACGTTTGCAGCCATCACTACAGAAAGAACAAATAGAAAAATGTAGAGAGGTGGAGTCAGTATCTGAGGATTGAAAAAGGGAATCTGATAAGGAGCTTTCCATGGAGATCGTTGCAATGGCAAAGGACAGCATAGCAGTTGCTAGGGAAAATATTGCCATGGCCAGAGACAGCACGGAAAAAAGGAGGTGCAGAGGCGACTCCTGGAGGCCATATAAAGCCGAAGTGCCCTGTTGTAGCGCATGTTGCTGTTAGGGGAGGCAGGCAATGCAGTACTGCAAACCAGCACGCAGCCATGTTATGCAGCCCTTGGACAATACAGGTTGCTGGAAATAACAGCATCTCCTCCTCCCTGTATCCCCGCAGCACGGCTCCTAGAGGCCGTTCCCCATGCAAATCAGGGCAGCAAGAACAGTGGCACCTAGGATCCCAGCTCTTTTGAACCCTCTGTCACCCTTGGTAAATTCAAGTCTCTGCACTCCATGCCAGAAGGCCAGGAACCAGAAGAGGTATACTTGCCTGTAATTTTAAGCCCTCCTGCATCTTGTGTTGTGCCTTGTACTGTACTGTTACACTTTACTGTTTTGTTTCACTGCTGATGTAATAAATAGGATCTTCGCAGTTAGATAATAAGATTGTTTTGTTTCTTAATTAAAAGCTGTTTTTTCATTTTCGTGTCAGTTGATGGTTTATTTCTGTTTGTTACATAATATTTAATAATAAAAACCTTTAAAATTGCATTCATAAGGAGGTGACAGTTCATTTTACACAGAAAAAAATTAAATTTGCATGAATTCATAAGGTTTTACAAACATAGGTAGGCAAAGAGACAAGGTACAATAGGGATCGCTGCAATGTTGCACTTTGTTGCCAACAGACACTGAACTACACAAACAACTTCTACCCCCCTCCAGGGTTAAGAGCTGGATGTACAGCCACCAGTTTCAGGCCTGAGACTCAAAATAAGAGCAATAGGAATACCTGACAATACTGCCCTGGCTGTTTGCATTTTATATTAAACACATCGCTGGCAGCTCAAACCACTGAGTGAGTTTCTGTACCTCAGCCTGCCACCTGTCATTAAGGTTTTCTCTCTTAGTCTCACAAATGTTGTGCAAAATACAACATGCTGCTATAATCTTTGGGATTTTTTTTTCTGCTTCCAACCTATTCCACAAACAACATCATCTCCCTTTCAAAAGGCAAAATACACACTCTACCGTCATTCTGCAACTAGTGAGGAGGTAGTTAAATGGTTCTTTCCTTCTGTCCAAGCGGACGTGAATGGCTTCATTGTCAAGGAAGTAGAGGGTAAGCTGGATCTCCCAGGATAACCAGTCCTTTCTCCATTAATTTAAATAGAGCTGAATTTCAAAAGATCCTAGTATGAACACCACACAGTCTTTAATATATTTATTCTCAAAACACTCTGTGAGGTACACAAATATTATTATCCCCATTTTACAGATGGGGAAATGAGGTACAGAGACTAGCCCAAGCTCACAGAGGAAATCTGTGGCCGATGAGGGACTCAAGCCCAGATCATCCAAGGCCTAGGCTAGTACACAAACCACTGGAACATCCTTTCCTTCTGAGTACATACAGGAAGCAGATATGTTTGTGTAAAGTGCCATTTTTACATAGTCACTCTTCTGACCATAACTGTGTGTATGAACTTTTAAAGCATATTCCTTTCCATCCTTTAGTTTTGTGATGAGAACCAATGGTTGAGGACAGCTGGACAGAGCTAGCACCTACAGAGCCTTGAAAAAAGTACTTGCAAAATGCAGAAATTAAGAACAAAGTTTGAAAAAAGTATATATTAATACAGATTTTCCATAAACATCATCTTGAACAGGATTGCTCATGGTCAAGGTGAGACAATTCCATTTCAAGAGCTGTAGAAATCGCTCTGTTACAAAACAAGAAAGATAAGAGAGGAAAAATAGCAGTGCTGCAGGAAACCAAGAACTTTGAACAATGAAGGTCACAACAGTATTGTTTTTATATACAGATTTTATCCTCTTGATCAAAAGTAATATCCAGCAAAGACTTAGGAGTCCTGTGAGGGTATCTCTAAGTCTTGAGGAACAATAGTTCTGATTCTTTGGGAGGCCCACAATAGGCAGTGATCCAATGAATATTGAAGTCAGTCGGAATCTGTCCATTCCTAGGATGGTGTGAATGGTAAAACATAAAGTTGCTTGTTTCTTAAGAAACTATTTTTTCCAAATCTGAGTTCTTTTCCACAGTGTGGAAAGAATAGGAGTCAGTAGCAACTACAAATACCTTTACAGGGAGTGAGTTCCTTTTTGGTCATGGAAGAAAGGAAATGCTGTGTTTGGAGCATGGCCATTCTCAAGGTCAGATTTAGTACAAGTCTGTAACTCCATAGGATGTACAGCATGGGGTTTCCTGACTGCTCTCACCCCTTCCCAAGGGTATTATGGCAAGTGGGTATAATTTTGCCTTAAACCAAAGATAGTATATTAAATTAAATGAAAATAACTTTTTTTTTTTTTTACTTCTGACTATTTCATCATTAATTTTAAACATGTTGAACCAGTTCGTCAGCAGTGGTGTAAACCACTGACTTCAATGACCTTTCATCTCAAAATGCCAAAACTTTCCTGTACCCACTAATGCCCCAGTTCAGAGGAGTGTCCCTATTCAGGAAAAATGCTTAAGCTTATGCTTCACTTTAAGCAGTATGTGTGAATCTCACTGAAGTCAACTGGATTGCAACACATGCATAAAGTTATGTGCTTAAATACTTTCCTGATTCAAGGACTTAAGCATGTGCTGAAGTCCCACTCAAATTAAGTACTTAAATTCTTTGTTGAATTAGCACCTAAGTACAAATGCAAAATTGTATATTTTAAAACTAATCTTTCTAGTTAAATTAGATCTGACAGGAAAAAAATGAGAATGCCAATAAGCACCTTCTTTGCATTTACAAAAGCAAATACAGCTTAACTACCATAACATTTTTTGCAAGCAAACAAATGAAATGCAATTGTTTCCAGGCTGATGACTTCTGTGCCATTGTGTATGCTCAGATATAATGGCATGCTCAGATACCATGTGATGACAGCAACAAAAATACATAATAGATTACATTGTTGTCAAGAACCTTTTGCATTAGATAGATGAATTAACTTTTTATTAGATCCAGAAGATTTTATGGGATTGATTCCCATTTAAACTAAGACCCCTTTATACTGATCAGGTGTAATTCACATTTATGCTCACTGAAAGGCCCTTTTGCTCTGCCAGAGCAGTATAAAGGGAACTTAGTGTAAATGAGAATCAGACCCTAGGAATCTAACAATGTCATTTGAAATATGTCATGGAAAAGGTGAGTCAAAATAATTCCATTAATAACTATGTTTCCATCAAGACCTGACATGATCTCAGTGAGATACTTGGAGGAATTTTTCTCACCACTGGTGCCAAAGAAAGTACAATTAGTCTTTCTTTCTTTCTTTTATTTTCTTTCCTTCCCAAACTATCGTGTAAAAACAAAGTGAACAAAAAACATGCAGAAACTGAGAAAACAATGAAATACAGAGATAGTTCAACCCCTGAGCCAGATCTGCTTCCTCCTTCATAAATCACACAGAAGGGGCATTCATACCTCTGTAGAACTGCAGTCATTTTTCACATCCCTTTCCAGTGCATTCTCTTAAATGGCAGCAGCAGCACTGAGGCTCTGATTCAGGACCAAGACACAGCTTGCAAGGGCAGCATTTCCCACAGAAAGCAGAGATCCATAAGAAGGAAAGGGCACATTACTCTTGAATCTTGACCTGCGTGTACTTCTACTACCCTCCCTCCACCCCATTGAATGGCTATTTACCATGTTGTGCTGTCTTTTTTCACGCCCACTCATTGTTGTGTAAAAGCTGTGGAAGGGGAGTGCTGGGAGTAGCAGTAACTCCTGTGGTGATTTGCCAGTCATAGTATGCAAGCATGCTACTCTCAAGCCCTGTTTTGTCAGGACGCACCCTCTCAGCCATGTAGTCAAGCTGCTTGAAATTATGTAGAGTTGGCCTTAGTTTTAATAAGGCGTAATTGTGCAAATGACTGGCTAACCCTAGACCCCAGCTACTTGGGCATTAGGTGTGCACTCTAGTGAATCTTCACACATTTAGCTCTTTTACAGACATTAACTGTCACAGCTCCCTTCTGAATAAGGTAAGTATTATTTTTATAGCTAGGAATAATGAAGGCAGAAAGTTTAAGTGACTTGATGAGGCCATGAAGAGTGTTGGTGTCATAGCCAAGTTCAGAGTCCTTGTTCGCAGCCCTACCTTGTCTGCTCATCCCTGCCTCATATTATTGTGCTGCCTCTGCCTGAGGATAAATGACTTGCTGATAGGGCAGCAAAGAAATTTGCTCAGCTGCTCTAGACACCTAGTTGGGATGGAGCTCATGCTATCACTGGCACCTTGGGCAGCACTGCCTATCTCAGTCTGAGGTCCTTCCAAAAGATGGACATGTGATAGTAGAGTTCATTGGTAAGAATAAATGGTCAGTTTTCGCAGTGGAGAGAGGGAAATAGTGAGATACCCCCAAGGATCTGCACTGGGACCAGTACTGTTCAATGTATTCATAAATGATCTGGGAAAAGGGGTGAACAGTGAGGTGACTAAATTTGCAGACAATACAAAAATACTCAAGATAGGTAAATGCAAAGCTAACTGCAGATGAAATTCAATGTTGATAAGTGGAAAGTAATGCACAACCGGGGAGAAAATCCCAACTATACATACACAGTGATGGGGTCTCAATGAGTTGTTACTGCTCAAGAAAGAGATCTTGGAGTCATTGTGGACAGTTCTCTGAAAACATCCACTCAATGGGCAGTGGCAATCAAAAAACAAAACAAAAACAAACAAAAAACCCTGCAAACTAACGGAATGTTACAAACCAGAGCAGAGGGGAGAATATAACACACTATTTTTAGTTACTCAGCAGTGCAGGAATGTTGAAGCTGAATATATGGGCGATAAAATATCAGTTGTTCTGAAACTCCTGCAATTTGCAGACACAACAGTTTAAAATGTGTATTCTTCTGAGCACAAATTCCTGATCTGAATGTTACATATGCAGTTATGGGGGAACATGAGGCTAGACATCCAGTCAAAGAAATAATAAACTAAGAAGGAATCTAAACCAACGTAAACAGCCTTTTAAATCTGTGAGTCCCATGTGCCTTAGAAGTTTTTGATGCTGACAGTAAAGCAGCTCTTCTAATTAAGCCAGCAATTACCTATTCTAAGTGGAAATGACTTCATCGTTTCGATAATATCTTCATTGTGCTGCTGTCTTTAGAACTTCTACTGGAATTGTTTAGTTGTTTTCTGATTGTTGTGAGGTTCCCAGTCAGTGTTACTACACAAGCAAACAAACATTTGTTCAGTAGCTTTATTCAAACTTAAGTATTCCAACTTTATTCAAACTTAAGTTATTTTACAAACACTTAGGTCAAAATGCTCCCTCTCCACATGAAGCATGGGATAGAAAATGCCCCTTAGCCCTGGGGAATATCCTCAATAAAATTCAGCCTCTGCAGGGGAGGCGGTGGCAGGTTAAATACAGGGGACTAGCCACTTGCTACCAGATTTTCTCTGCCCAACCAAAGCTGCAAGGGAATGCAGTGCAAGGTCATGGAGGATAGGTCCATCAGTGGCTATTAGCCAAGATTGCTAAGCCTCCAGTTGCCAGACACTGGAACTGGACAACAGGGGATGGATCACTCAATAATTGCCCTAGTCTGTCCATTCCTTCTGAAGTATCTGGCAGTGGCCATTGTCAGAAGACAGGATTCTGGGCTAGATAGACCATTGGTCTGACCCAGTATGGCCATTCTTGTGTTCCTAAGTTAGTGCCCACTGAGAGCCTGATCCAAAGCCCAGAGAAGTCAATAGGAGTCTTTCCATTGACTTCAGTGGGCTGTGGATTGGGCTCTGAGTTATCACTGCTCTTCTTTGGCCTGTCAAAATAACACTAGACA
Organism: Chelonia mydas; assembly: GCF_015237465.2. Taxonomy (NCBI): domain Eukaryota; kingdom Metazoa; phylum Chordata; order Testudines; family Cheloniidae; genus Chelonia; species Chelonia mydas. Next base: position 61,873,142 of record NC_057852.1, read on the forward strand.
GATCCTCAAAGGTATTTAAGTACACAACTCCCATGGATTTCAATGGGAGCTAGGCACCTAAATACATTTGAGGATCTGCGACACTCCACATGAGGGAAGATTTAAAACAAAGCTCAGAGTTTTCCATCTTTTGCATAACTGGGTTATTCCAGTACAAGGAAGCATGGGATCTGGAACTTTTCTTTATCATCAAATTCATCTTTCACTGCAGCTTGTCAATAACAGTATAAAAACCAGAATTTAAATGACATCTTGCCGCAGTACAAATGCTGAACCTTTCTGAGCCAATCTTAACAAAATTAATGTATATTTGCAGGCCCTTAGAAATATGTTAGGACAATCCAAATGTCAAGGCTCAGCCCACTGTGATTTGGAAACAGCCAAAGCAGGTTTGCTGTTGGTAAAGTAACACAACCCTCAACAAACTAACTCCAGCAGTACCATATAAGGCTGAATTTTTATTGAAGTTTTTAAGAGCAAGAGCAAAGTCCAGAATAAACATGTAGCTTATTAAAACTTGCTGCATTTTATAATGCTTTTGTAGCAACAAAAACACATTGAAATACATGTAAATGTTATGGGCCAGCTAGTGTCTTCCATTCACATCCCCTCACACCACTGCACAGAGGCCATCCATTATTTCTTGCACTCCATAAGTTCAAGGACTACTCCCAAAGGGGTATGCAATGTGTGGGAAAGAGCACACGCTGTACCGTTTCTGAGGTGTAGTGGCAGCTGCTATGCTCCCTCTGCATTCCCATGCTGTATGGCTGGTCCTTAAAAACTCAACTGAGTTTTTAGCCTGGAAATCTGGTAATACCAAAGGTCTGGGGGAATGGGATGACAATAATTCGGAGGCACTTCCCACTTCCAGTAACTCTTAGCCAGGAGTTTGAGCTCCTCCAGCTGGGATGTGAAGGGAATAGTCCTACCCCATGTTTGTTGCTTTTCCAGTATATAAACATTTTGTGCCTCCTTTACATTGCCCACAGGTATATTTTATTTCTTTATTAGCCATGTGCATTATCCATTGCCTGACTGGCATGAAAAAGTGATATAAAGAAGATGATTTATTTGACCATGGATTTTTGTCTGTTTCTAGTCATGTGCATTTTACAAGTTATATACAGTATGTCTGGAAATTAGACATTTGTATGGTTAATGTGAACATCTAAAGAAGAACAAACATTTATTTTAGAAAACAGATAAACCCTCATGTTTTTGTCCATAAACCAACTTCAAATTCCCTGGGTTTCAGAAGATGCTTCCCCTCAGGGCAGATCATTCCATAACTATGTACTACAGGGTATCTTGCACTTTTGCTGAGGCACCCGCTCCTGGGGACTGACAGAGACAAGATACTGGGCTAGACAGGACCACTGTTCTGATCCTATATGCCCATCCTTATATTTCAGTGGGCCAAATTTTCAAAGAGGCCTCAACCTAGCCTGCAATAATTTTCTTGGTTTTAGCTTTTTTTATATACACTTTGCCTATATATTACAACAGCTCTCTGTGGGTCTAATCCTGCAAACACCTGCATACATAATAAACATAGGTGACTTCAGAAGGCATCCTCTCATGAATAAAGTTACTAATATATATGTCTGCAGAACTGAGTCCTTTATATACTCACCTAAATCTAGTATGTAAGGACCAACACCCTGATTTGGGTGTAGAAATGTGATTTGCTCTCCCATGTCTCTTTCTGTGTATGCAGCAATTTAGAGGTAAAAAAAAAATCGTGCAAAATGTGTTTGATCCAGAAAATTAAGATTTCAGTTTTAAAGATTGCTTTTGAAAAACTGACTCTGTGAGCTAAGTTCACTACTAGGAGTGGCAAAACTTCATTGACATAAGTGGAGCTGTTGCCACTTAAGGAAGCAATGCCCCTTTGTGTTTAAGACAATATTATTTTCAAATAAAAATAGCATATTATAAACTACTTAAACTTTTTAAAAATCACTAAAAATATTTCAGTCGTATGATAACACACAGTGTTCCAGTGACAGCAAAGATAACAACCTATAATTTGTCACAACAGAGCTACTTCACCAGTCACAATAATGGAATAGAGTAGTCTAGTATCAGATCTGTTTTTCTAATGTCCAAAGAAAAATGGCAACTAAAAAGTAATGCTTTACAGTTTGTGAATTTCTCTCAGAAATGTAAACCTGTCTTGAGCAATAACATTTTGTTAGCATCTTATTTTGCTTTTGATGTACTGTATCCAGCAAATAGAATGTAACATTGCCTTGATAATTTAAATATTTTGTATTTCAAGCACAAATTTTGAGTTCTGCACCAAGTTTGGTGTTCTAACAAGCAAAGATCCCATGCTGTTTTGCTCTTTCTTTAATCTTCAGACCAATAAACCAGTCATTTGTATTATTCATTATACTATACATTTGATTCCAAAACTTAAAGCACACATATGTCTCTGGGTAAAAATGTCATTGTGTTTTACTCTTATTTAATTTTACTGACTTCTGAACTTTGACCATATTACTTACATAGAAGAAGAAAAGGGGTGAAATCTTCGCTCCACTGAAGTTAATGGCAAAACTCCTATAGACTTCAATGGGCCAGGATTTCACCCAAGAAGTTCAACCTGAGGGCTGTTGGAGTGGGTCAGCATGTATACAGTATAATACTGGTATGGTATAACACCTACAATAAGCCTGCTATATCTTAGATGTATTTATAATGCATTATTTAAAAAAAAAACAGAAGTAAACTCCCCAGATTCTCTGTTTCGAGCAGAAAGGGCCAGATCTTTAGCTGATGTAGGGCACTTGAAGTTAACAGAACTACAAAGAATTACGTTACCTTATGATTTGTCCCCAGAGTTCTTTTATTAGCCTAGTGATGGCTGAAATGAGGAAGGAATAGGTTTGTAAATTTCATCCTTGATTTTTTTTCCCTTCTCTTCCATATCAAGCATCAGAGATTTTACTCGGTTAGCAATTTTGCTCCCATGATTGGTCGTTTGGATCCTCTCCCAACTGGTATCCTTCTGCCAAGAGGAGAGTCTATTTAACCTTAATTTGACTGTAATCATAAAAGCCTCCAGGGCTTGTGGGTAAGTAGTATAACAAAACAGCAACTATTCCTTTTGCTGAAAAAGCATTCCTTGATTAAGGAGCATCCTGTTTTTCACTGTCCCATTTCTATTTTTTTAACTTCCTTTAGACAGATGGTTTAAAAAGTCTTTTCAAAGCATACATTATTTGTATTTGTATAAATTACATTTATAAGAAGTCTCATTTTGGAATCTGGTCTGGCTATTGTCCCAAAACTTCACAGGTCTTTAAATTATCTTCTTTGTCAGATAGACTCTGGCATTGCATTAATGTCTCTTCTAGTTTGAATAGACCTTTCTGTACTTTTTTGTTTCATGCTGCTGTTTAATTTTGTACATTACAATAAAGGTTAAAGATATAAGAGGTGTTTAAATCTAAGTGAGCCTTTTAACCTAGTTTGAAATATTCTGACTTTTCCAAGTGCTGCATTATTCTGCATTTCCAAGTGCTTTTTTGTTCTTTATTTGTACAGTGCCAACCACAATGGGGTTCTAGTCCATGTCTGGGCTTCTAGGCTCTACAATCAGTCATCACCATCAACTCTGCCTGCATGTTGTCCTCCATCAGGTATCCAAAACTCCAACGTTACTGCTATTCCTTAACTTTTTCTTTCCATGTGCCAATTAAAGGGAAACTGTCAACTTATTAAATCATGTATTGTTGAATCATGTGACTATTAAAAGAGAAAGAATTTTAAAAATGCAACCTGCTTTTCACTGATGCTATTTATCTTTTGCATTTCACTTGGCTTGAAATAGGAAAATCAGTGGAAGCTTATTACTTTGTATTTATGATCAATTTCTCCTTCAGGTTCTTAGTGCTGCAATATTTGGTTTTCAAACACTGAAGAGTTTTTTAAGGGTTTTTACTGGAATTTAAAACAATTGCAGAAACATTTCTATTGGTCTGTCATTTTTGAAGACATCAGTTTTACAAAATTTACATTTTTGGCTAAATTTAAGTCAACTTTGCCAAAATTACCTCTTGATCATTATAAAAGGCATTCAAACTAACGTGCACATTTGTCTCACTTGGTATCTTTTCTTATTATAATGTGTCAGCTGTTAGGACACTAAACACAAATGCAGTGCTATTCTTCTGACTCAGCCAGAAGTCAGGCCAGGTCAGTCCAACTGTCTCCTATCTAGAAATATAAGCGGTTAAAAGATCTTTCTGATACAATCAGAACTATGTGACAGATGATGCCCTGCAAAGAAGAACATTAGGAAACATTTAGGATGAGAGTTCTGTTTCTTGGTGTTTATGTTAACAATATACTTTTTTTCTATAACGTGGCACACACAGAATACATCACTGTGTGAGCTGGCATAAAAGATGTATGGGCATTAACTCATACATGGCATTATCACTCCTGCCATGGAAATTTTTAGTAAATTTCACTGCAGAAGTGTGGGGAGAAAAACAGCTCCCTGCTCAGGGTGTCTGCCACTTGGTGCAGCTGTGCCCCATATGCCAGGCTGCAACACCACCTGCTTTGGGGGCCTAATCAAATGTGTTTTTACAGCCCTTTCCAAGACTTCACTGACCTTATTCAAATTCACGATTTCTGTTCCCCCACCTCTGTGGCAAAACTGTAGCCCTACTCCTGAGTAATGCAGCCATCCCAAACACATGTCCTTAAGCTCTTTAAATCCGGTCAGGCCCTTATGCATTCTGTTTCTCATCTCTCTCTATTTCTCTCATGCACACGCATGCTGGCATTAATAATGTATTCTGTGGGGAGGACCGAAGCAAGAGAAACTACTCTTGTTAAATATTTACCATTCATGAGCTCAAGAAGCCAATCAGTAGAAGGGCCTATTATTAAGACAAGTCAAGCAATCAGGTAACCCCAGCTACCCAGAACAGTAACCAAAAATACCAGCAGGTTGCAGCCATTGCTGCCTACCTTTAGCTGTTTACATCGCAGCAGCATTTGAAACCCATTGCAAAAGGTTTCGCTGCGGCTGCTGCCCCCCTCCCCCACTCCGCACAGCACAGCTCTCCCCCCCCCCGCCACCGCCGCGCTTCGCTTCGCTTCCCACTGTCTCCCCCTCGGGGGCTCGAGCCGAGCAGCATCCTCGAGGCATCCGAATTCCCTCCTCTGCCTGTGACTGGAAGCCAGCCCTGGGCCGCGCTGCGGATTGGCTGTCGGGAGGTGGCAGTCAGCGCGCAGCGGGGGTGGCGGTGGCTAGCGCTCCGGCTCTCCTCGAGCTCTGCGGCAGCGGCGGCCACGGTCCCCGAGCGCAGCCGGGGAGGGGGCGTCAGCGAGCGGAGGGGAGCGAGTGGCGGCGCAATGGTGAGCGCGGCGGCGGAGGGTGCGGATGCGGCAGGGGGCACTTTCCTCAGGGTGGCCCTGTCCCGCGGCGCCTGCTCAGACTACGGCCCTTGTTATAGCCCGGGGTGGGGAGGGAGGCTGAACCAAGAGATGGGCTGGGCGCGGGGCAGCGGCGGTGGAGGGGAGGGCAGGGGGCTGACGGGGAGGGCAGGCCAGGGTGATGGCGTCTGGGGTGGGGGGAGGAGATGCCCGTGGGGTGCTGCGCTGGGGGAGGCGGCTGGGGCTGGCGCCCCGCTGTGGGGGCGATGCTCGGTAGGGGATTTTCTCCCCCGCGGGATGATCGGCCCCAGGACGCACCAGGGGATGCGGGGCGGGGGAGGGGGGGCTGGTCTCTTTCCCCCGGCCCGCCCGCAGCAAATGACTGCGCCCTCGCACTGCTCCTATGAGCAACCCCCCCCCCCCCCCCCAGGTCTCTACTGTCCCCTGCTCTCCCCCCCGCCTTCGCTGCTGGCATCCCAGTGACTGACCCTCCCTCTCCCCCCCCCCCCCCTCCCCCGCTCCGTGTCCGCAGTACGGATTCGTCAATCACGCCCTGGAGCTGCTGGTGATCCGGAATTACGGCCCGGAGGTTTGGGAGGACATCAAGTAAGTGCCGCTCCCGGCGCGCTGCGAGAGACCCCGGCTCGCTCGCTCTGTCCCGGAGCCGCCTCTCCTCGGGGCAAGATGCGCCCCCCGCCCCCGCTGTTCGCCCCGCTCCGCCCCTGGCCTGCCCCTCATCGGGTCCCCCCGGGGGCCCCGCGGCAGCAGGAATCTCTCCCCGTGCGGATCGTGGCTCCCTTCCCCCGTCCGGATCCCCCCGCCCGGGCACTCTCAGCGGCAGCCGCGGCTGGTTCCCACGCTCCTGAGCAGGGCGGGAGGGAGCGGAGGCAGCCGCAGCAGCCCGGGGGACACGGGTCAGGGCCGCGGGGCGAGAGGCAGCTCCCGGCTCGCTGGCGCTTCCTGGGCAGCATCGCTCAGGTTCGTGGGAAGGAAGGAGCGAGGTCGGTTCCACAGACCCAGCAGCCTCCGGAATGGGCCGATCCGAGCTCAGTTGCTCGTGGGAATGTTGCAAACGCGCCAGCAGCCTCCAGCGCTGATCCCAGGCTGAGCTCCCGGGTGAGAGTCCAGGGGCTCCAGCGCATCCCCGCTCGCAGCCCGATCCCTCCTTTCACACAGCGCGGCTGCTGAGCTAGGCTACGTGCAGTGAAGGACACGATATATGTACAGTACAAGGAGAAAGTGTTTGTTTTTGTTCTTTTCAAAATTTAGCAATTTGTTTGTAAACAAAGTGTTAAGTGTTTTCAGCCACCACCGTGTACTGTACAGTTAACATGGTCCTTAAGGCAGCATTACATTTTTCAATGTCAGTCCACAAAAGTGTGCAGCAGGAATTGCATAAACCAAGCACCTGATATGTATGTTCAAGTCAGGGTGTACATGCAAACTTCTCTGATCATGCTCACCCAATAGTACACAAGTTTTGCACACACCCTTCTTGCCTGCACACTTTTGCATCTGGACTTATGGATATTGCAGACACAACCTGTTAATTATACAGAGTTGTATACTTCTGCCTGTAGCTATGAGCAGTCTTCAGAAAGTAACCACTTGCTCTGACATGGTTAGCACAGCATTTTCAAATTCATTCAGGGTAAGCTTCATTTTAGCTCAGCTGGGGCTTGACTCATTCTCCCTCCATTGGTTTCAATGGAATTGCCCCAGGGATGAAATTGACCTCTGCTGCTCATGGATCCTGCATGTGGTCCCATTTTGACTCTTGGATAAGGTAATAGACATTGTGTATGTAGAGGGTTCGGACACCACATGGGAAGACTCCACTAACATTCTGGTGTCTGATCACTATTTGGTAGACACAACAATTAAATCTCTTGCAAATTCCTGAAGGAATCCAAGTGGAATTTGTAGTTTATACCTTCTTAATTAAACACAAAATACTATATAAAACTGACATTAACAGATTATTTTCACACTGAACTTGAAATAAGAAAAACATTTATACAATAAGAAATAGTGTATAAAATGGCTAGCATTTTCCTGTATATTAATATTATCAAAGATAATATTATAGCTTTCTTGAGCCCAACTCATTCTGTTTGATCCTCCAGGGAAGCCTAAATTTAGTTTGAGTGACATTCGTTTGTTTCCAAGGAAATAATTATTATGTCAAAATACTGAATGATGATTTCACTGCTGGATTGGACAGAAGTATGGCTTGGGTTGTGAGGAACCCAAGTCTGTTTAACTCGAATGTTAACTGTTAAACTCTGTTTAACACAAATACAGTTACTTTGATACTTAACCAAAATCATAGGAAAAACAGGTAAAATGCATGACATTCTGCATTCATAAATGCATGATATAGTTTTAAGTTTGCCCTGTAAGACATTTCTTCTTTAACTCTGGGCTTAGTGATAATGCTGGATCTTAGAAAAGCAGATGAAAACCAGAATTTAATACATGGGCACAATGTGTTATTTTGCATGAGGAGTAGGATTTTTTAGGTTTACCTCAGTTACTTGGGGGAATGGTTCTTTCAACTGGCACTCTAATTTCCTTAGTGTTATTTTAATTTTTGTATGTGAAGAGTCATTAAGTAGTAAATGGAAAGGATTTGTGTTCATCTCAGAGCATGCAGAACATTGTTTTCGTTAGAATCATCAAGATCAAATGTGCCATTGAATGGAGCTTTGCCTGTAGAAATGGAAGAGAAAATGATTCATGAGTTTTTGATGCTGTTGTAAGAGTGACATTTTGCTGACACCATTATCATCAAAACATTGACACAATTACAATTACACTCCTGGCCTTCAAATAGCTCTTCAACATTTCTTTGCAACCACCATCAGCCTCATAATTTGGGTTACTGAAAAAGGAGACGTGCAAATGACGCACAGTAGAACTCTCAGGAAGATTAGCTCTGTAGTTTTGTATCCACCTATAAAACAGAAGACACTCAAAACATAGCATACTTTTTTACAGAACAAGGGATTCTACAAAGAGAAACTAAACTAAACTTATAAAGCAACTGAAGTAGGTTTTGGTGAGATCTGACAGATTACAAATTGATATTACTGTGGAAATCTGGCTTGATTTTTAATAAAGAACTGGAATTACAAAATAATAATATTAATAATAATAAAAAACAATTTCAGAGAAACACTGGAACCTTGCTTTACTGAACTAACATGACAGGTCCCAAATAAAAAGATCAGAGGTTGAATGCAGAAAAAAGATGAAAAGTCTGAAATCTGTCTGATAGAATGTAATCCCAAATTATAGAGCTTCCATCGGCTTCCCCACCTTAGTATTTATGGGAGCTAATTCTACTTCTGTTTTATAAATGTTCTCTTCCTGGTATTCATAAAATTCAGAATCTGGGTTTTTTCAGTATTTTCCTGGAACGGGTCATGCCACTTTCCCTGTACGGACTCAGCTGAGTATGTTGAGATAGGAGAGTAATGTCCACATGGGGGAAAGTCTTCATGAAGTCGATGACAATTGGTGCAGCAGATTGTCCTTAAAATAAAGTAAGCATGTTCCTAGATAATATTTTCCTTTGCTCACTAAAAGTTACATGGTCTCTGTCATGTTTGCCATTTTAGTCCACTTTTTCAATTAATTTCTTCTGAAGAAGTTGACTCTGTATATGGAACAAATGATTCACTGTATGCAGACCAACGTTGTATTATTCTGCATACAGGGGTTTTCATGCTAAATAAACTGATATTTAGGGCTCTAGTTCTAGTTCTTTTTTATATTTAGAGGCTTTTGGTGTTTTTCTCCCCTTCTCAGAAGAAGAATAGATTTCAGACTCCTTATTTTTGTCATTGTTACATGCAGAAGACCATTTCAGATCTGGTGTGGCCATTTATACCTTTCTCTAGTTACCCGCTGCTAGAAACAAATGAGCTCATCGGGATTTACCCCTTTGCTGTCATGGGGTAATCTTCACATTCGGGTATGTGTTTTCAGCTTGGTATACAGGAATTTGTACTATGACTTCCATCATGTTGATGAGAATTGCTACTTATTGCACTGAATATTTAACCCATGATGTCTATAGACGGTGCCATCCTGTTGTTTTTGACAGTCTTTCATATGTTTCTTGTGTGCACTGCAACTCTAACTGCCAAACAGACAACCACCAATGCTTATGAGCTCTTTATTGTCCTTTATTTTACATTAAAGAGAGTTTAACGTCAACACATTAAACATATTAAAAAGATAGGCACATGCACATATTAAAAAGACAATTCCAGTAGGGAATATGTAAATTATTGTCCATCCTGAGCTTCCACCACTGTGGTTAGGCTTTGAGCTGGATTATCTTTAAACAAATCAAAGGTGCCTCTGTGGCCTCCTGTATCTGGGTTTTGCTCAGGCTTGACCCAATCTGTGATATTTTCAGTGAGTGAGATTTCCAAAAAAATATGAGTGAGATTTTAAATGTCTTATTAAAACACACAGCAAAACTTTTCATCACAACAACAAGATCCGTTAGAGTCTCCTTTAAAATTAATGCAGAATAAGTGTTCCTCTTCCCAAATAGCAGGTCTTGAAATACCTGGCTCTGTGAAATTAAGCGAAGTGTATTGCCTGGAGGTGAAGGAAGTTATTCAAATGAAATCTCTGTCTTCTTTCTGTTTCTGTGCTAAAGACTATTGTAAAACAAGGTTACACGACCTGGTGAGTATAGAAAAAGTAGACCAGAGGTAGAAGCCTGGCCTGATTGCAAAAGGCTGCTGCTAAACATCTGGTGATACTGTACTAGACCCCCTAGAAAAGAAAATCTAAGAACAAGCGTGTGTCACAATATGTACATAGTATGTGGTGGTGTGTTACTGTGATCCCAGGAACCACAGTTCCCTCCCAGCTCCCCACCTTGATCCGGGGAGTAGGGGTAGTAATTTGCTTCCCCAGTGCTCAGCATTTGCAATGGAGCCAAGGCTCCAGCCATTCCCTGCCCCTCTTTGCCCACCTGTTGTGTGGTGGGGAAATAAATGGATGCAAGGGCTCTGCTTGCCCAGACTCAGGGTTTGCGTTGCCTGCTAATTAGTGGTTCTTCCTCATTTAATAGTCCTTTGTATGGTAGTCCCAAATTACAACTAGCCCCAAATTAAGACTTAAACCAATCAGCTCCTCTCCAGAAATGTTTAAAAACTTCCCAGTGTGAAATGATGTCATCTTACCTGAGGTGTTTTGTGGTGATGTTACCATTCTGCCATTGTCCCATGAGAAAGCCACTGTCTCACATTTTCAGTGCTGTCTCTCAGCCAACTTCTAAAGCCACCATACCACCCAATAGCTAATATTTTTGCCTGAAATTCCATCATAAAAACTGCTATATTATTATTTAACTGGAGTTTGAATTGAAAATTAGATGGACGGTTGCACCAAATTGCAGATTCCACCAAAAGGGGTCTAATCTGATGGCAGTCAGAATCGAGAATTCTTAGTAACATTGATAGGAGTCCTATGCACACAGCAGCAAAGAAGAAAAGAAAAACGTTTGAAGTGAATTTTTTATTAATATTAGCAGTAATAGTAGCACCTAGGATCCCTAGTTATGGCCCAGGACTCCATTGTGCTAGGTGCTGTACAAACCCAGAACAAAAATCAGTCCCACCCCAAATCGCTTAGTGAGCATTTGAACTATAGATTGATCTTGCAAGTTTTCTCTCTGTTCACTGGAGGGGCTTCAGAGGATCTGTGCTGTCACTGGAGCCCTCAAGAAATTTCATTCCTCCTAGGGTGTGAATACTAGTGAAAAGTGCACTGTACCTGGCTACCACTGATGGATTGTGTGGAGATAGGAGTAGGTTGGCGATAGGGCACCCTCATGTCACAACAGTCAGTGCTCACAATTGATATGATGATTATCTCAACAACAAACAGTTGTGAACACTTCAGAGAAATGACTTCAGGTAAGGAATAAGCTGCAAAACTCAACAATTTTTTTATATATACCAATGCATAAGCAGTAAAGAGTAAGGCAAAATGCAGTATTTATTACACACACAAAGCTATGCTACACGGACATTATTAAGGTTGCAAAGTCAAGAAGTCAAAAGTTAGGAAATGCCAGTGTTAAGGTTAATTTTTGTCCTAAATTGTCCTAGATGGACACAAATCAGACGTCAAAACTTATAACATTAAAAAACTAGTTAGAGAACACTTCAATCTCTTTGGTCACTCGATTACAAACCTAAAAGTGGCAATTCTTCAACAAAAAATTTCAAAAACAGACTCCAATGAGAGACTGCTGAATTGGAATTAATTTACAAACTGGATACAATTAACTTAGGCTTGAATAAAGACTGGGAGTGGATGGGTCTTTACACAAAGTAAAACTATTTCCCCATGTTTATTTGCCGACTCCCCCCCCCCCCACTGTTCCTCACACGTTCTTGTCAACTGCTGGAAATGGCCCACCTTGATTATCAGTACAAAAGGTTCCCCTCCCCACCCCACTGCTCTCCTGTTGGTAATAGCTCACTTTACCTGATCACTCTTGTTACAGTGTGTATGGTAACACCCATTGTTTCATGTTCTCTGTGTATATAAATCTCCCCACTGTATTTTCCACTGCATGCATCCGATGAAGTGAGCTGCAGCTCACAAAAGCTTATGCTCAAATACATTTGTTAGTCTCTAAGGTGCCACAAGTACTCCTTTTCTTTTTTTGTGGATACAGATTAACATGGCTGCTACTCTGAAACCTATATTAACTGAGTGCCTCACAAACGTTAATTAATTTATTTTCACAAAACCCTTGGGAAGTGAGGGAGTTTTATTACCTCCATTTTACAGATAGGGAGTTGAGACAGAGATTGAAGTCTGAAGTTTCCGCTAATTTTGGGTGCCAAATTTGAGACCCCGTAGGATCAGATTTTTCAGTGTACTTAACATTATATGTTTCAGAGTAGCAGCCGTGTTAGTCTGTATTCGCAAAAAGAAAAGGAGTACTTGTGGCAGCATCCGATGAAGTGAGCTGTAGCTCACGAAAGCTTATGCTCAAATAAATTGGTTAGTCTCTAAGGTGCCACAAGTACTCCTTAACATTATATGGATTTTTATATGCTCAAACTCAGCTCCCATTGACTTCCATTACAGCTATGAGTGTTCAGCACTTATGCAAATCATATCCCAGTGTCTCAAATTGGGCATCCGGAGCCCGCCTGTGGTTGAAGCCTCGAGTCCCGCCAGTCCCCTGCTAGGCCATGGCATTTTTATAGCATGTTGGGGGCTTTTGAAAGAAAAAGGTTAAGAACCCCTGCTCCAGTGGATTCATACTCTTCTACCCATTCTCCCTCAGGTTGGACCTCTTTTGCCTCATCCCTTCCAACTTGTTCCTGTTCCAGGCCTGTGTCTACCCCACTCTGGCTCCTTGTCACATCCGATTTTTACCTAGATTGCGCTACTTAGGCTTCTGATCCTATTCCCTGTCTCCTTGCACAGCAAGTCCTAGTCTCACGCCCTGTGGGCCACACCCCTTGCATTCCCATCACCCACCAACTGCTTTTCCCCAATTTCCTTGCCAACACAATCCCCGTTTCCCCCCACTTCCAGATCCTCATCCAGTCTACCCCGTCCTTTCCTCTGGTTCCTAGATTCTTATAAAGAGAAGTGTCAGAGTGCCATAACTATTGAGGAACATTTTCAAAGGCACAACTGGCAGTTAGGTACCTGTCATAAATATAAAGCGAAGGGTAAATGCCTTTAAAATCCGTCCTGGCCAGAGGAAAAACCCTTTCACCTGTAAAGGGTTAAGAAGCTAGGATAACCTCGCTGGCACCTGACCACAATGACCAATGAGGAGACAAGATACTTTCAAAGCTGGAGGGGGGAGAAACAAAGGGTCTGGGTCTGTCTTGTGATGCTTTTGCCAGGGACAGAACAGGAATGGAGTCTTAGAACTTAGTAAGTAATCTAGCTAGGTATGCGTTAGATTCTGTTTGTTTAAATGGCTGAGAAAATAAGCTGTGCTGAATGGAATGGATATTCCTGTCTTTGTGTCTTTTTGTAACTTAAGGTTTTGCCTAGAGGGATTCTCTATGTTTTGAATCTAATTACACTGTAAGGTATTTACCATCCTGATTTTACAGAGGTGATTCTTTTTTACGTTTTCTTCTATTAAAATTCTTCTTTTAAGAAACTGAATGCTTTTTTCATTGTTCTTAAGATGCAAGGGTTTGAGTCTGTGGTCACCTATGCAAATTGGTGAGGATTTTTATCAAACCTTCCCCAGAAAAAAAGGGGTAAGATGTGGGAGGATTTTGGGGGGAAAGATGTTTCCAAAAGAACTCTTTCCTAATAATAATAATACCGGTGTTAGATGTTTGGTGGTGGCAGCGAAAGTCCAAGGGCAAAGGGTAAAATAGTTTGTACCTTGGGGAAGTTTTAACCTAAGCTGGTAAAAGTAAGCTTAGGAGGTTTTCATGCAGGTCCCCACATCTGTACCCTAGAGTTCAGAGTGGGAAGGAACCTTGACAGTACCTAAGTCCCATTAAAAGTTAGGCATTGAAACTCAATGGGAGTTAGGTGCCTAACTTCCACTTCTGCTTTTGAAAATGTCCTCCATTGCCTTAGGCACTTTTCAAAACCAGAGAATCTGATCTGTTTTCTGTTTGAAGTTGGTGTAGCACAGAGTTGTACAAAATAATTGTTGCAACTTCTAACAAACTTTCTACTTAACAATATTTTATTGTAATTTTTGTTATTAAATGAGGCACCTATTGGATTTCTGAAAGTCACATCATTTCATGAGAATTTCTAGTGTGGTAAAAAGTGCTTTGTTTTTATGCTCCAATAAGCAGAACAAATCATAAAAGAATTCTGCAGTGTTTGAGATGTGACAACCTACAAAATGAATATACTGATCTGGCTTTTTATCGGTGTGGGTGTTCATTTCAGACTATCAATTTATTGACCACAGGTGTATCTGCTAAGCTTTGTGAAAAAAAAACCCCAAACTTTTCTGTGTTGGTAAATCCTGTGAGAATCAAACCCCAGCCCAACGTTGGGTGGGGGGAGGGGAAGCTGTTTAGTTTAAAGACTTAGGGTATGAGCCTGCACTTTGCTTTCAGTTTGTTTTTTTAACAACCTCGGAAATTGCACACAAAAAGGGTGTTAAAATAAACAACATTTTTAAGGTTTCAAAGTCAAGGATTCAAAAGTCAGGAAATGTCAGAATTAAGGTTGCCTGTCGGTCTGATTGGCGGAAGTGCTGAGCATTCAGAGCTGCAACTGAAGTCAACAGGAGCTGGGCTTTGAACATATAAAGTGCTACATAATGCCAAGTACTCTGAAAAATCAGGTCCTAGACATCTCAAATCGGACATGCAAAATTAGTGGAAACTTTTGACCTTAATCTCTTTATGCTTGAGTTCACTATTTGTAAAATGAGGATAGTACTACCTACTGCCTTTCTTAAGTGCGGTGTTGTGATGATAAATTCGTTAATGTTTGTGAAGCACTTCTATATTATAGTGGTGACCTCATAGAAAGGCCCATGAGGAAATTACTAAGTCTTTATTCAGAGCAGTGTTTGAATACTGTGAAAAAAGTAAGGCCTGAACCACACATTGAACAATGTGGGAAAACAAAATATCGAATAGCTACTCAGTAATTGAGCACCATCAGTCCTGTGCACTGAATGAACCAGGGGCCCTTTGGAAAAAATAGTATGTGATCATGTAATTAAAGACAGTGTCATAATGCATATGCCGAATTGCACAGGTAACCTTAATTCTAGTATTTCCTAACTTTTTAGTTTTTGCCTTTGCAACCTTATTAATAATCTTATAACATAGGCTTTTATATATATATATTGTTTCAACAAGGTAGAAGGGTGTGTGTGTGTCTCTCTCTCTATATATATATACACACACACACCCCCCTTCTGCCTTGTTGAAACCACACTGCGTATAGGTCTGAGTGCAGTATGAGCATCAAGATGGCTCAGGGAGACTTGAAGGAATGTGCTTTGGAGGAGACCTTACTGATGCTCCAGAGAACAGAATGTGTTCTCCTTTAGTGCATGCTTGCAGCCAAAGCTCATCATGCTTGTCAGTGTTTGAAATTAGCCATTTTGTGGCAGTATGGCAAACTGGTAAATGTTCCCTTGTAGATGCCTCTTGTCCCCTAGAATCTAAGACTTAATTTAAAAAACTTGTCTTCAAGAGTGAAGAAAACCTTTAAAAATGAACCAGATGTAGAACAATGCAATGATGTTTGCCTGAGGCTGCAAGAAGTAATCTGGAAAGAAAGCTGTAACAAAGTCATGAACAGCCCCAGTTCATTTACAGAGGGTCATCCACTCTGAAGCCTAATGACAACAGTTTATATCATTACATTGTTAACAGTTTCACTGCTGATTAAAGCCCATAAGAAGAGATGAACAGTCATATTAACTAGACTATAAACCCTTTGGGGCAGGGACCATCCTTTTACAATATGTTTTTATAATGCTTAGCACTATGTAATAATAAATAATAATAAATAAATCAATAAATATGAAGCTCTGCACAATCTGCTGTGAGTGGCATCTCATTTAGGAGTTATGAGTGGGTGGAGCTTGGCAGAGTCCCACCACTAATTTTTTGAGTCCGGGCTAATGTCTTATCTTGTCTTCTACTTGGTGTTCTGTTACACTCTACGGAAGAGGTTCTCTACTTCCAGTCTCGTATGTTCATACACCCATGTAGCTAAAGGAAGAATATTTGCTTCTAGAACATAAGTACAGTCATACTGGGTCAGACCAATGGTCCATCTAACTCAGTATCCTGTCTCTGCCAGTCCCAGCTTCTGGCATTTGGAGGCTTTGGGACACCCAGAGCATGGGGTTGCGTTCCTGACCATCTTGGCTAATAACCATTGATCGACCTATCCTTCATGAACTTATCTAATTCTTTCTGGAACCCATTTATACTTTTGGCCTTCACAACATCTCCTAGTAATGAGTTCCACAGGTTGACTGTGGGTTGTATGAAGAGGTACTTTCTTGTGTTTGTTTTCAAACCTGCTGTCTATAAATTTGATTTGGTGACCCCTGGTTCTTGTGTTATGAGAAGGGGTAAATAACACGCCCTTATTCACTTTCTCCACACCAGTCCTGACTATATAGGTCTCCACCATCATATCCCCCCTTAGTTGTCTTTTTTTAAGCTGAACAGTCCCAGTATTTTTTAATTTCTCTTCTTATGGAAGGTGTTCCACACCCCTCATCATTCTGGCTCTCATGCGCTGTACCTTTTCCAATTCCAATACATCTTTTTTGAGTTGGGGCCACCAGAACTGCACACAGTAGTCAAGATTTGTAAATAGCTTTGTAAAGATCAAAGGCACTGCATACGTACAGTGTTAATTATTCTTAATTGTCTGCTATCAGTGCACATTGATGAAAGAATAAACTCTTTCTCTATAGATTAGGCTTAAAGTCCATATTTATTTTGGAATAATATAGGACCTAATTAAAAAAACAAAATATGTCCAGGCTTAATATAATTAATATAGTTAACTGCAGTGGTCTGCAAAAAGTTGTGGAAAATTGATTTTTCATGGCACCCTTACAATTGTATGGGTTTCCATAGTGCAGAAGGCAGACATAGTAATTATTCAGTCAGGCATGATCATAATGGTTTTGGAAAAGCCATAAGTGTGTAAAAAAGATGATACTGAATTGACTTCATTTGTGTTTGAAAGGATGAAATCTTCATTACTGAAAGGCCAATAGAGGAATCCATTTTTTCCCATTATCCCTTTTAACATTTAATGAGTTATCTTTCAAATAGTGGTTTAAGTGGCACTAATGGATAGCCAGTTAAATTCATAAATGAAACTCTTTCATTCATATTATTCCAAAGATTAATTAACAACAACCTGAATGTTAAGAGTAAACTGATTCTTTTCATATAACAAACCCGTAACATTAAGGAGTTGACTCTCCATCGAAGGAAACTCCATTAGGGGAATCTTGTGGAGGGCAGATCTGATTTTTAACTGGCACTTCCTGTTCATTTCTGCTAAAAAAAAGAAATGATGGCATAATATGAGCCAGAGATTTTTGCATCATCTCGCTCCATCTCCTGGGTTTCATTGTGTAGGGGGATATTTTAGCCTACAGTTTGTGCAGTGCTTTGAGATCTATTGGGATAAAAAGTGCTAGAAATACATCATTATTACAAATGAAATGCTTACGAAAGCCTTTCCTTTCAGTCAACTTGTGTAAAGGAAGTAAAATTATATGGGCTTTGTATTCTTTATCATATGTTTAGTATTTGGCGTAGTAATATGCAGCTTGTAAATTTGTTACAGTTGACTGTATCTCCTAGGATTATCTTGTTTTGAAAGTCTACATTAAACATTCTCATCTCCAGTCCATAGACCTGGGAAGCAACTCTGAGTTCTGAAATCTATAAATACACCTATTTACTTTACGCAGAAAGTCAGCTTTCTGGACAGATTCCCATTTTATTTCATCTTGTGGCTCATGGTAATTTATGTTTTTTTCCCAACTGAATATTTAAAATCTCTTCAGACCATCTAGAATACACACAGGTCTTTTGGTTTTTTCGGTAGATCAATACTTTTGATATGTCTTAACAATGTGCCCCAGTGAACCATCTGAAAGGAAGATGATTAGTGTAAAAAAGATACAGATAATCTGTGAGGTAATACATCAGTCAGTAATTGTATCATTTAAATGTTAAAGAATGCATTTGGTATGAAGCAAAGGTCCTGATGCCACTTATGCTAGTTTTAGTTTTACACTTGTGTAATTCCATTGACTTTACTGCAGTTACTTGTTACTCACTCTTGATTTACTCCATTGTCAGTGAAATCAGAATTATGCCCAATGTCTAAGGGCATTATTACATCATTAAGGTTATTTTGTCTAGTGTAGTCAGTCCGATGAGCATTTTTTCCATTCTTGGAAATTACTTCACAGCATCCATGGAAAACCAGGAATAGTGAAGCACAATGGTGGCAAAAATCCCAATAGAAACAATACCTACTGTGCAAAAACTTCTAGGAGTGATTTTGGAAATGTTGTTCTATGTGAGGTGTTTAAGGTGATATACACAGTGTATGCTCTCAGGACCACAGTCTAGATAGGAAGAGATACAGTTGTGTTTTCAGTTTACGAGATGATCTGTAAAGGGGAGATCAGAGGCTTCCAAACAATAAAATTGTTCAAGGTTGTATAGTACATGTCATGTCGCAGAAAAGCCTGCACAGCTTCAGAAAATAAAATATTTATTTCTAGCAGATTTGTACCACCATTTTTCCTAAATATATTGATAACATTTTATAATTATTTAGCTGAAAGCAAAATATAAGTAACTATTCTCTAAATAATTTTTTGATCAAAGAAAGGTTTTATTTTTATTTTCAGCTTCATGATAGGACACAATTGGATGGCAAGTACAGAAATCAAATGATAAAAGGGTATCCGACAGAAGCAACTGTTTACTTAACTATAATTTATTCTAATTACCTTTGAATTCAGCAGACCCACAGCAAAAAATACATTAAAAGTCCACCTTGTATATGAAATACCAAATATGTAAGAGACACATATATAAGAAACAATATAGGTTGAGATCTTGGCAGACTAAGCTACTTCTAAGGTCTTTCATGGATGGCAAACTGTTCCTTTCCTCCAGCCAAAAGAAAGCAAATAATACCTTTATGTTTTCAGGATCCTAAAGCTTCATGCTAATAGCAAGTCTCTTGCCATGCGTGCTAATTAAGATCTCTGTACTAAGCAAAAATGAATTTGTTCTAGGTCATGTCTCATTGTGCTTTGCAGTGTAAACCTATTATGCTCTACAAGTGAAATAAAAATACATGAAATCAGTAATTTAATTTTTTTTAAAAATTCAAAGTGGAAATTCTCATTTTTTAAAGACAGTTTTTGTCCAAATGTTAAGTCTTCATCCATCTTTGTAAATTATTAACATTGACAGTGAATCTAATAATGGGAATATGTTTTCAAACAGAAAACTGCCCTCACAATGGGACACATTTTCAAAGGACCCATGTTGCAGGTTCAGGGGCACCTGGAGACATTAGTTTTTCTGTGCTGCTAGAAAGGCATGAAAGACCCTTAATATCCTTCTCTCTTTCCCTCTAGATCAATTTGAGGCAGGGCTCATTTAGGGCTTGATACTGCATCATTCTAATCACTGGAATCTTTTCCATTGACTTGAATGGGATCACAGTCAAGCCTTATATGAGTCCTCTGCCAGCTCTGTTATCTTCTACAGCATAGTAGGCAAGTTATTTTTTCTCCCTATTGCATACGGGGCTGACCTTTCCCTGTTCAGATTGTCCTGGATGATTTATGGGGAAGGGGGCAAGGGGTTGGTGGGAAAGGCACTAATGAACCTCAGAAGACCATAAGTCTGAGTCTCTGTTTCACCACAATTTGTCTAGCCTTTTACCCGAGTGAAAAATTAGTGTAAAGTAGGTATAAACTGCTGGGTATCTGATCTGGTAACATTTTGTAATGGTGTAAATTGTTATCCAAGTTCAGAGCAATAATAAATGAGGCCTATCTTGGGGGTCAGTTTGGGCAAGAAGTGAGAGCGTCTGTCTACTGTAGTTTTTGAAGTTTAGTACGTTCCCCTAGTTAGGAATGAAGTACACCCTTCTTTTGTTTTTAGAAATGTAAAGGTGACATAAATCGTAAATCATGTTGCTGTTCTTTTTCTGTTTGGCTTGGAAGCTGTTTTCAAAGAAAAGCACAATATAAAAGTTAAAAGTTTGCTACTATAATGCCGCTAACTTGCTAAGAAATCAACCACAGCTGCACTTGTGAGTTCGCCAGATATTGTTGCTACTGGCTGGTTTCCAGCCAGTCTCTTAAGAAATCACCACGTTTACCACTGCTAATACCTCTGTGGTCAGATCCTACAATTTGCGTAAAATTTCCAAGTTATCACTGTTATACTAACTATTGTTCACAATTAGAGCTGGTCAAAAATGGGGATAAATATTTCAGCAAAATTATTGAAGGAAAGTGCTGCCCATTTTTAATTAAATGTTGAATATTCCGAATTTTCTATCCAGCTCTTCCCATGATCTTTGCACAGAACTTCTGTAGAGGTCAATTGAAAGCTCATGGGTGGAACTAGGGTACCAAATAGAACCTTAAACGGTTTTGAATTTCCTAGCTGACTATACAACATTCTATGAAGGTGGTCTGACGTGAACATGTCCTTTAACAGAATCATTTTAAGATTATGCTATTTGACTGCTTAGTTTGAAATCAAATTATTATTGATTATTCCATAGCACCTAGTGGCTTCAGCTGGGATCAGGGCCCCATTGTACTAGGCACTGGACAAACATAGTGAAAGACAGTCCCTGGCCTGAATAGCATGCAATCTGAATAGACAAGATAGACAAAGAGTAAGGTAGTGGTTCCCAACCTATTTACAATCATGGGCCGCATATGCAGAGCTCTCTATGTGTTATGTGGGTCACATCCACACAATGTATATATACCACCTGTATGGCCCTGAGGATGTCACATGGGATGCAGCTGTGTGCCGATTGGGCCACAAGCGGGCTGCAGATTGAGAACCACTGGGATAAGAGGAGAACCAGAGACACAGAAAGAGGTAAAGTGACTTGCATAAGGTCAGACAGCAGGTCAGTGGCAAAGGTGGAAATAGAATCCAGGCCTCCAGGCTCCTCATCCAGAGGTTTGTACAGTACATCATATTGCCCTAGATCATATTGCCTGACTTCAAGTATTATGTACACTGGTTTCCAAACAATATAGTAAATTTTCTCAATGTTACACTTAAATAAGGTATGACTTTTCAATTGGTAATATTAAAAATGTGGGTGATCTGGTAGCTCAGGGGACTGGTAATTGGATGAGGAGGGTGTGGACTTTCGGTAATGGTTTGTGCTGTTCAATTTTGTTACCATCTTGTTGCTGTTCACTGGTCCATGTGCATATGCTAGTGGTTTCATCCCAATCCTAGTGGACTGAGGTTCATGTGAAAATTGGCATTGCTTGTACTGTACTTGTTATGGTGGTAGATCCATTAATCTACCCACTTTTACAATAATTCAATTAGTATTGTTTAAAAACAGGTTGACGTACTTAGAGGTGAAGGAAAGCTGTAATACTGAGGTCATGCTGTAAAGTGTATTGCATAGTTTTGATTAGTAAAGGGTAAGCTTAAAGTATGCAGTATGTAAATATTGAAATAGTAGCCAAATATGTTGCAGCATCATTGAAACTAGTACCCTCAAGCAAATTTATTATTAGATAGCCTACATTGCTATGAATTTGCCAGGCAAAAAGGCCTCCACAAATATACAAGCAGCACCATTACACTGAGTTTGCCATTTGAAAATAGTTAGTAATTCTAGCAGCATTTTCTCGTGACATGTACAGGGAATATCCCTTATACTAATAAAACATTTCAAAACAGGAATAACTATTAAGCGTTCACACTGTATAATCACTACAAAGAGTAGCTGTAGAATCACCAAAGGAGTCTGGCTATATTATGAAGGGTTTCCAGGGCTTGATCCAATGCCCATTGAAGCCAGTGGAAAGATTCTCACTGACTTCAATGGACTCTGAATTAGGCTCACAGCGATCAAGAGTTCAATCCTCCTCAAGTGAATAAGGGCTTTTAAGAATGGCCTTAAGAAAAGTTGCCAATGTTTTACCACAGGTCAGGTGTTATAATGATTCATCATGTGAGTTGCTCCAGGCAAAGAGCCCAGCCCTGCAAGGTGCTCTGCCTCTTGCAGGGGCAGGTCTTATATTTGGCAGACAAGAATTCTCAGGGAGAAATGGTGGTGTGAAAAATTTCCAGCAAACTAGTTTGCCCAATTTGGAGTTACCAGAGCCATATATTAAATACTGTCACAGGGTGGCTGGTGCCTTTAAAGGGAGGTGGGCCCACCCTGCCTGTGACATAGCCAACTCCTCTCCCCAAGTGGGGATAATGAGGAAGGCCAGGTGACCCAGTCAAGCCTGTGGTAGATAAGGAAGAGGCCTGGAGAGAAAGAGAAGGTGCTGCAGGTGGGTGTTGACAGATGGTTGCAGACATTGCAGAGTAAGATGGCTCCTGTGGGGCCCTGAGTCAGTGGGGAAGAAAACACCAGTGGGGAAACAGGTCTGTGGAGAAGGCCAAACTTCAAGCAAGAAGTGGTAGGACAGCAGAAAGATAGACCCCTAGAAAGGAGGGGCTTTGCCCAACTTGGGACTGCAGTGAAAGAAAGGGACTTTAAAGAAAGGGATAGTCCCTTAGAGAGGAGAGACTGGGTCCCGTTGAAACTAGGGTGAAGACTGTAGGCAGGCCCTCTCAGAGGTCCAGCTTTTGAGGCCCCTAGACAAAATAAAAATAATAAATGATGACACATGAAAACAAAATAAGGCACCAAAAAAAGAGTGAGATATAATTTGAATATTTTTTTATTTAACAAATGCTTTTCTTGCCTTTTTCTGTGTAAATACACTAATTATTGTGGAAAAATCTAGCTTTTGTGCAAAGTCAGAGTTGATATTAAGCATGGTGAGCCCATTCAAATGCTCTTCTCCATTGTTGAATGGTGGTAGTTCTTTACCTGCTTCAACACGCTGAAGGTGCATTCACCTGAAGCCACTGATGCAGGCAAACCGACAGAAAATACACAATGCAATTGTGACATTAGGAAACACCCCAGAGAGTCCAAGTTTGAGTATTTCTTGAAGCAATTCCTTTGGCTTGCAATCCAATTTAAAGTTTGTGGAATATATTCATTTGAGGAAGATGACGTTGTCACTGAGATCTTTTGAGATTTCTTTGTTGTACTGTTGCTGAAATTGTTCAGCTGCAGAAAGTAGATCTTCATTACTCAGTCTGTTGAACTGCCAAAGAAACCCCAAAAGGGTACAAATTAGTTGCAGTGACTCAAATTGATGTGTAAGACCTGGTTGAGTAGCGTCAATGACGACAAGGAAGACACTGACACTATAATGCTGCTCGGCATCACATTCAGTAGGTAAATTGCGATTGGTGGAGAACTCAGATGAATGCCGGTATTCTGTGCTACTAATTTGGACTCAATCAGGATCGCATCCCACTGTTCACGAATCTGTTGAATGTCATTGATAAGACTTTCAGTGTTATCCCTCTCAACATCAAGTGTAGCATTGCGTGCTTCAATCACCAGATTACTTTGGTGGATCATTGTAAGTAGCTTCATCCACAAAGATGACATCAGAATGCATTCAAATTTGGACATGTGTTTCTGAATAGACTGAAGTTCAGTTCAAGCCTGTGCAGTGAGATTGAAAGATTCAAGCTCATTTAAAGCCTTTCTCACTGAATTCAAATGCTGTGCAACTGGTTAAACACCATCAATCCATGCAGATCATCTAGTTTTGGACATCCCATGCAGTGAAACAGTAAGATATTGCTTCAGAATTTCCCACCTTTGTCCACTGCTACTGAAGGGATTGTATATTTGCTGAACAGTTCCAAAGTAAGTAATTGCCTCTTTGTATGATTCAGCACAGTCAACACCTACAAGGTTTACTGTGTGGTTTCCACATCTGGAGAAGATACAGTTTGAATTATGCTCAAGCAGAACTGCTTGTACACCTTTGTACTTCCCAGCCATATTAGATCCATTGTCATAGACTTGACCAATGCAGACTTGAAAATCTAATTTAAAACCTTCTAGAATTGCTAGTACTCGAGCATCAATTTCTTTTCCAGTTTTTCTCATGAAATTATCAAACAAAATAAACCTTTCTTCAACTGAAAATTTTCAGCTGTCTACAATCTTAACATCTCAAATAACCATAGTAGTTTGTTCCTTGTGAGAATAATCTGGAGTGGCATCAACAATGATTGAAAAATACTTGGCATTTTGAATCTCATCAAGAATTGTTGTTTGTACGAATGATCCACATAGCTCAATAAACTCGTTTTGTATGTGTGTAGAGAGATGATGGACTTGCATGCTGTCATAAATATAAAGGGAAGGGTAAACACCTTTAAAATCCCTCCTGGCCAGAGGAAAAAACCCTTTCACCTGTAAAGGGTTAAGAAGCTAGGATAACCTCGCTGGCACCTGACCAAAATGACCAATGAGGAGACAAGATACTTTCAAAAGCTGGAGGGAGGGAGAAACAAAGAATCTGTCTGTGTGATGCTTTTGCCAGGGACAGAACAGGAATGGAGTCTTAGAACTTAGTAAGTAATCTAGCTAGATATGCGTTAGATTATGATTTCTTTAAATGGCTGAGAAATTAAGCTGTGCTGAATAGAATGGATATTCCTGTCTGTGTGTCTTTTTGTAACTTAAGGTTTAGCCTAGAGGGATTCTCTATGTTTTGAATCTAATTACCCTGATTGCTCTTTCTGCGTAAAATCTACATCTTCCTCTTGCTGTTGATTTCTTGTTTCTTGATTGTACACAGGATCTTCTGCTGCATCTGTTACTGTTGGCACATCTCCTTCTTGACTACTGTCCTCGTGTTCAGATACTGGCATTAAAATATCATCTGTTGCAGTTGCGGAGTTTTCATTATCTGTAGCATTGTTTGTTGGGTAAGGCGTGTTTTCCAGTGGTTTAAGAAATGGAGTTACTGGTTTTGAACTCTTAGCTGCTGCTTCACTCAGTTGTTTTTGCTGTCTCTTGTTTTCACCACTTTCAAATCCCCTCTTCGTAGTGATCTATCTGGTCAATATGTAGCCTATCCACACTTGAAATATTCTGCTGTAAATAAGTAGCTTATCTACACTTGAAATCTTCTACTCTAAACGTGTACACGAGTGCAGTATGGTACACAAATGCTGAAAAGACTTAAAACGAAGGAATACTAATTAAGAACACAAAATGAAACAGTCAGATAAGTTATTATCCTTATCACTGAATCAAAACTCAAGCACGCAAGGTATAATATAACAGGCTGAGCTGAAGACAAAGGGATGACATTTATATAGTAAATACAGACACGGATACAGACAGAGGGATAATGTCCAAAAATTTCAAATGTGTGTCCTCATGAAACTCTCAGTACAAGATTGTCCTCACAAATTTTCACCTTGAATCTGGGCCTATGGACTACAAAAGCCTATGATGATGGCCAAGCTACCAAGCTAGGGCTCAACCAACCAACCAGTCACCTCTTTTAGCTACCATATGAAGATAATAATGAGGAATTCTGACACATAAATAATTCCTTAGTCAAATAGATGTAAAACTATAAAGACACTAAAATGTAACTATTCTCTACCTTTCAACACGCACTCGATCCAGTATCAGCCACTAATAGTGGTTTGTTTATATAATCAGCTGATCTGAGAGGACAAGTTCATCACGGTCTAATCTTGTGCCATCAGAACCGATATATTTTTAGTAATATTTATGAACATTTTTAACTCTTTGATATGACAAAATCTATATCCGTTAACAAAAAAATTGTCTTTTACCAAATCACATCTCTTATTTGCTTAAATGCGCAGCTCTAAGCTTAGAGAGTGTGTCACATTTTGGTCTGGTAGGGATGTGCATAAAAACAAGTTGCAAAACTTATCAAATGCCAAAAAATTAACAAGTGTCTAAATTTGAGGCCCCCTTTGAGCTTGAGGCCCAGGCCAAATGGCCCTCCTGGCTCCCTCCTGATTGGCCCTGGCTGTAGGTTTGAGTTCTATTTTGAAACACAGTGCAGGATTGAATAACTCTGAGCCCAGAAAGCTCTTCTAGCCAATATTGAATAGTGGTGGTGCCATCGCCTTGTCTAATTTCTCTTCACTCCTTTGCAACACCTATCCACAGGGAGAAGTCCCTGTGCTCAGAAGTACGCAGGAATGTGACAGTGTCTGGACCTATATATTCCTCCCTTCATGGTCCAGTAAGGGCACCCACTCTAGGCTCCTGTCTCCTCAGCCATCAACTCGCTTGGGTGGAGACCCGTGTCGCTCTTCTTCCTGAATGGGGCTTTTCCACACTGCACAGTTCTCTACCGACACTGTTAGTTTCCTGGCAAGTCAGACTGCCTAAGCAGGCTAGCGGCTGCATTTTGTATTCTAGGAAACCCACCTCACTTTGTTTGTCCCAGAAGTTCCTTCTTGTCTGGCACATCGTTTGAAATAGTCCTTTGAAGCTCATATTATTTCCCAGGGTTTACACTGTCCACATTATCTCCCTAGAGAAGTTACAGACTATCCCATAATAATACATAAACTTTGTATTTATAATACAGTGGACTCCAAAGCTATTTAATTTAATTCAGTGAGATCTCCCAAAGGTTGCAGGAAATTGCCATATCTGTCACAGGCTCCTTCTACCTCTCCATTTGCTTGAATACACCAGCAACTGTCTGTCTGTAAATGTCTGAGTCCAACTTTCGAAGCCAGGAATTTCAAATATGTAGGAACTACAGGGCAGCCATTTAACATCCCAGAGTGCCTCATTTAGCCTAGTTACTACAGACTTTTGTGGGGAAAGCTTTGGGAATATATTTATGAAGCAAGGAAATATACAATATCCTAAAATATGTGGAGTGTGGTGGTATCAATCCTTATCAGACACAGATACGAAAATTGTTTATAGATGGCTTTTACCACTTTTCCACAGCACAGTGTTCTCCCAGATAACAGTGACATTTGCAATGCATGGAAGAATTCAGTTTTTACCAGCTTGTGTGAGAGTGTAATATTTTTAAGGATGTCTGTTTCGTTTCCAGATGCCTGTGTGTTCTACTTTATGCTTTGACACACAAAGGACTAGAGGGCCTGAGGGAAAGCTTCAGAGTGTGTTGGAGATTTCATTTTCTGCTTCTCAGCTCGGATTAGGAGTCATTGAGACTTGCTATCCTGTGGACTGGCTGATCTGGCCTCACCTAGGGAATGAATGAGGGAACTAGGCAGCTGGCACTATTTTGCAGTGCAAGAGGAAGGTGTTAAATGGACACTGCCAATTTAAACGTGATACTTCTGTCTGCTTTTTAAAAAAGCCTCCTATTTGTTCAAATAACAAATACAACCGACAGATGACAGAGAGAATATATTTTTCATTTTATCACTTTGTTTTGTTTTTTGCATTTGGCAGTCAGTATTCCCTGTTTATGTATGGCTCTTTTTCAGCCCTTATGGGAAAGTCCTGTAGAGCTCAATAGAAAATGATAACATTTCAGCAGTTTAACTGAACCATCTTATGGTATCCCTTCCATATAGAATATCATATAGGATGGTTTTAACCTCAGGTCTTCCACTGACTTATTGCATTGCTCTGAGCAAACCACTCAACCTGTTGTTTGTGTCGTCCACAAAATGGGCATAATAATGTCTATTTATCGCCCATAACAGTTGTGACAAATCAAACATTAATTAAAGTTTGTACATATCCTTGGAAATGTAAAAGCACTGTATACTGTAGCTGTTGCCCTGGGATAGGAAAATAAAGTCGAAGAAGAGCAGAGAAAGGCGAGGATGAAAAAGAGGAAGATGGCTCAAAGACTTCCAGTGAATACTAACTTCAGATTGCCAGAGATTCTTGATGACTAAACAGAGTATAAATTCAGAGTAACTTCTTTGAAGTCAATAGAAATACACAATTTGAGATTAGAATCAGGCTCCACACACTTAAGCACAATATATGTCGTCTAAGATTTTGTCCCCAAGGTTTTCACAGGAGTTGCAGCTGCTTGTTCCTTAATAGATGAATATTTTAAAAATATTATAGTTTGGTTTCTGAACAAGAATACATACTTCTCAGAGTTTTTTCCCCTTTGATAGAAATATTTCTGTTCTCTTATGGCTGTCTAATGCAACTGTAATTTGTGATTGCTTGTTTAATTCCTGTCTCTCATGTAAAGAATTAGCATTTTACATAATTTCATTTTTAAATAGATGAATGCCATTTCAAGGAATTTAGAGTCTAAGATGCAATCAGACATATTTTGTTTTGATGAGAGGACCATCACTTTATGATGTTTGTTAGAGAGATGCATTATTCTATTGCTTGGAAGGTAATTGGAGGATTTTATACAGTAGATCTATACCATGCTTCATTCTTTTTTTCACCTAATGGCCAATGGAAACTAAGAGCACATAAAATAATTGGCTGATAAACAGTAAACTTGTCTCAGCCTTACCAATGGTGGTGCTATTACCCCGCTATAACAAAAACCTTTCATTCTTACTAGGAATACTAGTAATTCATTCTTACTAGTGGCTTCTTTTTGTTTGTGATGGCTCCAAACCTGAGATGATAAATGTCTCTCTCCTTACCTTAATCCATGGACTCACATGACCTGTGCTGAGTCACTATTAGGATCTACCTCAGCATTTACTTCCTTATGCTTTCTTCTAATTCTGTGGTTTTTCCTGAACAATTCTTTCCCTGGATTTTTTTTTTCATCACTTGAAAAAGTGTAATTCACCAGTGCTCCTCTACACTTGCCTGCCCCTTTTGCTTTCCTTTGTTTTTCTGAAGTGCTATATAACACTTAGATGTGCATAGATAGAAGGATATTTTTTCTTTTTAATAAAGTATATGTGACCCTCCACACTTTAAGATATTATTTTGATGCCTTGTGAGATCATATTAGTTTCCTGAATTGAAATATAATCTAGTGTACAAATTAAAGCACACAAAGACTTATAAATACCCCTTCTTTTATCACCATTCCTACAAGCGACACTGTGTCTCTCTCAATAATCACCACAGGCAAGCCCACACAAGAATTAATCACTGTAAAAATAACTGTATTCAAAAAAGAAGGAGGGAGGGAATGCAAAACATGAGAAATACAAACCAAAGCCATCTGATGAAACACACTAGAACTTCAATAGCTGAGGACAGTACATGCCCAATTACATGTCTACCTCATAAGAAAGCAGTGCCCAGTAATGATGAGCTAATATGGGGCCAAATTATGTCAGGTCCTTTTCACAGGTTCATAGGGGGGAATGTGCAAGAAGTCCTTTCCATCGCTCCACACCCCATGTCAGAGCCAGAGACTGTAATTGTTCCTGCACTTAGGGAGCACAAGGACTGCTCCTTCTTTGTTCTTATGAAGATGCTTGTTGCCCAAAGGTGGTGGGACCATGACCATTTCATCCCTCTGCACCAACGTGAGGATAGTGCAGCCAGGCATACTGCTCAGGCATACTGGGGAGCCCAGAACACTGAGAAGCATGGGAGTCCAACATAGCTCTACTGCCCTGAAGACAGGGTTGTGCCTTAAAGGCACAATTGACCCCACAGGGAGAACAACATTTATTGCAGTGAAAAATCGTATTATCTTTCAGCCCAGAGAAAAGAAGCAGTCAGGTTAGACAGCTGACATCTTATCAGTCAAGCTGCTGACTCAGTGCTCAAACGGAAAGAAATAATTGATGTTATATTTGTGGAGATAAAGTGAGGGCCTATTGTTTTCTCTCCTACTTTCCTTTTCATTTTATTTTCACCTTTTTTAACCTGGCAGCAGTGTGAAATGTGCATCTGGTCTGTGCATCAACAATAGCCCTGCTTGAAAGGTTGGCAATTGCCTAGGGCCTTGTCTTCACTAGGAAAAAAAAAGGTGTGTTTTTACCAAGCTTTAGGTAACACACTTGGTAAAACCCCAGTGAGGACAAGCAGTTTGTAGTTCTTACACCTGTTAACAGGTTGAAGTAAACCTTAGATTCCCTCCAGTGTTTAGCTTGACCTGCACATATGAAAAGAATAAACTGCCTTGTCTTCAATAGATTTGACCATGTGTTAGCTCACATGTGGCAAGCACACATCTTTTTTTCTAGTCGTGGATACACTGTTAGAGAGGGCAGGGCTTAATGGGGGCTGAGATTTTTGTATAATAGCAGGATGTCTTGATTTATTTATTAGTTAAGAGTGTGTTGCTGGAGATTGTGTGTCTTATTTATTGAAGGTTGTTAGGGATATGCAGACGTGCTGGGTTTAATTGCTGGTTTGCTTTGTTTTGGTTGCCTAAAGTTTTCAGATAAATGTTTTTTCCCTTATAAATAGCAATAAATAAATACAGCAAATGTTACCTCAGTTTTTGTGGTACTTTCCCAGGAGCACTCTCAGAAGGAAACAGCAGCACAGATTTGTTTTTGTTATTTCTTTATTATTTGTATTGTGGTAATGCCTAGAAGCCAGTTGTGCTAGGCACTATGCAAACATAGAGCTGGTCCATGCCCTGAAGAGATGTGATGCAAAAGCCCTAGACATCTTCTTTTTTTTAATCAATACAATCTGGCGAGTGCTCAGCACTTTTGAAAATCAGGTTACCTCATTAAGTATCTAAATATGGATTCTAAATGCTTATCTTTGAAAATTTAGACGGATGTCCATTTAAAAAAATAATCTCCTCTACCTCCTGTAAATAAACCGTAATCATGACTGGGAACTATAAAATAATGTGTCTATTAAAAAAAATCTTCAGAACAACGTATATCTATATCTAAGTATATTCTCTTTATCTTATTTCTTGCAGTTTTCCAGTCTATTGGAAATTAAGAATAACGCATTCTAAAATGTTAGACTCTGCCTTTATTATCTGAATAACTCCTTTTGTGGGATTGTTTATTGTTAAAGGAGATTTTTTTCTCCCAATGATTTATGGGTTTTCAGGATAAGACTGGGAGTAGAAGTTTTGTACTAAGCCTTAATTACAGTGAAATATGGAACAGATCTCTTCTTGGTGTAATTTAAATGTTGAACATTAACTAACTTCTCAGAGGTGGAGCCAACACATTTATTTCATTTAAAAGACATATTCCAGATTATAAGTAATTGATTTATATATTCAGTGCGAAAGTCTTAATTCTTGATGACTGTATTTTTGTTCTGTTTTCCTTTAGGAAAGAGGCACAATTGGATGAAGAAGGACAATTTCTAGTCAGAATAATTTATGATGATTCCAAAACATATGATCTGGTTGCAGCAGCAAGCAAAGTCCTTAGTGAGTAATATGGCTATCTTTTAGAAATTATACTTGCTTTTAATGGGTCAGGCCTCATGTAGTAAGGTCACTACTTTCTCTGTAACTTTAATGCATTAGTTTGCTAGTAAATTGTATATGTAAGATTAATAAAGACACAAATATGTGCAACAGGGGGATTTAACACAGAGGAAGTGAAAGTGTGGTTATGATTAGAAAAAAAGGCTGCCTCAGAAAAAAGGGTTATTGCTCTTCCATGTTTATTTAAAATCATCTTCTTCCTTTTATTTTTTTAGAATGAATTTAATGCTTGTGATATATGTCAGATTGCTAGCTCATGAAAGTGAAAACCTTCTTTTATGCACAAGACATATATAATATTACATGCAATGGCAGTGCACTACAGTATGCCACCACGTCCCCCCTCCAATGTACAGTACCTCAACCACCTGACGACCTCTAGATAGTATAGTTCAGTCTCCATGCCCATTTAATCATTGGCTTCTCTGCTGAGATTACTAACAAGGGTGACCAATGTGGCAATGTTTTTGTGAAGGGCACACCTCATTCCACATAGGTCATCAGTCTGGATAGCATTAACTTTCAGCTACTGCTGCTCTGAGTTGAAATTAGAAAGGTAGCATTATCCCTATCCCTACTATCTTATTTGCACTCTATCTCTGCAGTGAGAGTGAATCAGCAACCAGGCACTGAACCCATAAGACCTTGGCTTCTGGGGAAGAATGCACTGTTTTTGCATAGATAGATCTGGCTCGCATTGATCTTTGGGGTTCTGTGGGGTTAGAGGTGAAACCACTGCTTATTACTGAGTAGAGGAATAGTTGGTGGGAAGGAGGAAAAGGGGAGGAGAATCTATCCCCCGATGGAAAAATGACCTAGATTTTTTTTTTTCTGTGGTGGGGTTGATCTGGCCTACTGCTTTTGGAGCATGTTTTCTTGACTGAAGATAGAAATACAATATGCAAAACAACTCATTTTACATTATAATTATAGTATCATAAAATGGAGTCTAAAATTGCTAGCAAAGTACAAACAATGCAGTGCCTTAAATTAATCAAGTTTTCTGTATTTTAAATAGATCTTAATGCTGGGGAAATCCTTCAAATGTTTGGGAAGATGTTTTTTGTGTTCTGTCAAGAATCTGGTTATGACACAATCCTACGTGTCTTGGGCTCAAATGTCAGAGAATTTTTGCAGGTAAGAATTTTGTGCCAAGCAACTTAAAGTAGGTAGCACTGGACAGGCAGAATAGGGTCTTGTGGGTAGGGCACTGGACTGGGAGTCAGGAAGCTTGGGTTCTGTTCGATCTCTATCACTGGCCTGGTGGGTGACCTTAGTAAACTGCTTCCTTTCTCTTTCCCTGATGTAGAGTTTCATTCCTCAGGACAATTTTGGCAGTACACTCCCTATTACATATTCCTTTTGATGCAGTCTTTAATTACATGGTCACATTTTATATTTTCACTGGACCCCTTGGCTCTGCAGTACACAGAATGGAGATAGCAGGGGGCAGAACTAAGGTTGCACATGCAACAATAAATCTGGCATTTCCTAATTTTCAACGGCTTGACTTTGCAACCTAAGTAACAGTCTTTTAACACAGTTTTCCTTTATGTGATGTGATACACTGTTCCTTTCCCCATAGATATGTAATGACATGTTGGACCAAATTTACTTCTGTTGTCAATGGGTGCAGCTTACCAACTGACACTAGCAGAAAATTTGGTCTATTTAGCTTTTTCTCCTCCAGAGGCCTGTCTGACTAAATACTGTAGATACTGATCATTTCTATATGGGCAATATTCGGCTCCTTTGAGAAGTACAAGCCATTACTTCTGTCTCATAGCTCATCTGCAAATCAAGGGAGTCAGTCCTTGTCCACGTGTTGAGGAATGGGGTAGAGCAAAGGTGATTTTGTACTACTTTTGTGCTGCCCCAATCTTTAAGGACATTGTGAATTTATGTTACTGTTTCTGTTGAAAAATGAAAATCCATTTTGCATCATTAGTGTGGAGGAAATCTAGTCAGTCCTATTTGAGCTGATATAAGTGTGGGGTAAAATAGTGATTTTTTTGGTTCCAGGGAAATTGTTCACATGTGAAAACAGTTTGGATTTAGAATTTCAAATTCAGAATGTACAGAGCTCTCAGTGAGGAACAAATGCTCTAATAAGTTTAAAGCACATGGACTGATTCAGACATTGGGAAGATTTTCAAATGCATAAATGATTATTACAGTTGACTTTCAATGGCAGTTGGGCACCTAACTGCCATCTGTGCCTTTGGAAATCTCATCCATAATAAAGAAAAGAGAGTAATGCATAGTTTGTTTAAGGGCTCTCTGAATACAGTTATTCAGTTGCTTGTGCATACATCTGGATACCTTCACTGAGACCTAGATCAGGCCAGGACCTCCCCAGACCCTGGCATACCAACCATTACTTGCAATACCTCTTTAACCTGACCACCTGGGAGCCTGACTGGATCTCTGTACATTCCCAGCATAGGGCTCCACATACAATTTACACCAAGGAGAGATGCTGTCAAAACCTTTTTTTCAAACAGTTCATTATTCTGACTTGCAGAACAACTTCCATCCATAATTTTGTACTCCAGTAGAGTACACAAACTGCACCCAGCACAAGCCTATAGGAATATGCAGCCTTCAGCAGAACATCATATACTGCCAGTCTGCATTCCCTGGGTGAGCAAGATTTGACAGGGTAGAAACAGACCAAATTAAAATCCGTAGCTGACTTGTTCCTTCCTCACCTTGGGAACAAACTAATGGACAAGCTCTCCTTCCCCTTTTCATTCTTCACCAGATGAGAAAATTGAAGGTAAGATTGTAATGCAGGAAAACCTCTGTAGTAACATTACATCTGTATTCTTGTAACTTTAACATTTGAGACTGCCATTTGTTGGAATTCCAGTTTGAATAGATGACATTGGCCATTTGCACTTTTGTAAATATAAACAGGAAGAATATATTAAGTATTTGCACTGACAACGTGAGGTTGGTTTTTGTAGCTGCAATTATGAAGCTCAGTTCCATTTAGCCATGATTTATTGTTACTGCTCTTAGAAGTCATGCTGGTAGATGATGCTGATTATTATTTACCAAAACAAAAGTGCTCATAAGCCACAATACAGATGGGGGGGGGGT
The DNA here is from genome assembly GCF_015237465.2 of Chelonia mydas. Taxonomy (NCBI): domain Eukaryota; kingdom Metazoa; phylum Chordata; order Testudines; family Cheloniidae; genus Chelonia; species Chelonia mydas. The sequence goes on from NC_057852.1 coordinate 61,907,670, forward strand.
CCATTGTGCTGAGCTCTGTATAAACACATAATAAAAAGATAGTCCCATATTTAGATCTAAATTACAATCTATACTGAGCCCACAATATAACAAACAATTAAAAGTTTTTGTTTTGTAAACCCTGTGAAAATAATCTTGACTATTATATTTCATGTTCCTTGGAATCAGTCTTAAAGGAGCTTGTTTATAGGAAAGCCACAGGTAATCTAGACATATAAAGAGAGGCGCATTAAAAGAAACTACAAAAGGGCAATACTTAGAGATAAAGTATTTTTCCCTCACTGTACAACATGGTCCTGAAAAAATTGCTAGTCAGATTAAATTAAAAGAGAATATGTCACAGAGAGGCAGCATGAAGAGAGATGCAACCTAAGAACTCCCAAATGTGCTTTTATGTTAAAAACTACCTAAAGAAAATCAATCAGACTCATAAGTAGAGGTTGATACCAGATCCTTCAGGGAATCGTTTAGTTGTCTATTGAATTAATTGTGAAAGCAGTGCAGTACAGTAAATCCATATTTTATTTCTCTTCACTAAAAGTATCCACATACATAATATAGCACAAAAATACTTGTGCAGCATTACTGTGAGTTTGGAAGCCAATCAAACTCAAATAGTTTCTATTAGTTTCCAATTTGGTTTATGATTATTGGTCCAGATTCTCTCCTGCACTGAGATCCATTTGTCAGAGAAGAAAGGCATCATCAGAGATCTGATTTCAGTTCTCTGATCTGAAAGCTGTAGCCCCCCCTAGCCCTGACATAAATTACAGCAGCCTGGTAGCCAAAAACTGGCCTATTACTGTAAGTGTTTTGGTAGCTTTTAGAGACCCCAGTAGGGATCAAGGCCCTTGTCAAGGTTCCTTCCCCACTCTGAACTCTAGGGTACAAATGTGGGGACCTGCATGAAAACCTCCTAAGCTTACTTTTACCAGCTTAGGTTAAAACTTCCCCAAGGTACAAACTATTTTACCTTTTGCCCTTGGACTTCCACTGCCACCACTAAACGTTTATCTAGGTTTATTTATTAGGAAAACGTTGTTTGGAAACGTCTTTCCCCCCAAAATCCTCCCAACCCTTGCACCCCACTTCCTGGAGAAGGTTTGGTAAAAATCCTCACCAATTTACATAGGTGACCACAGACCCAAACCCTTGGATCTTAAGAACAATGAAAAAGCATTCAGTTTCTGAAAAGAAGGATTTTAATAGATGTAAAAAGTATAAAAGAATCACCTCTGTAAAATCGGGATGGTAACTACCTTACAGGGTAATTAGATTCAAAACATAGAAAATCCCTCTAGGCAAAACCTTAAGTTACAAAAAGACACACAGACGGGAATATCCACTCTATTCAGCACAGCTTAATTTCTCAGCCATTTAAAGAAATCATAATCTAACGCATATCTAGCTAGATTACTTACTAAGTTCTAAGACTCCATTCCTGTTCTGTCCCTGGCAAAAGCATCACACAGACAGATTCTTTGTTTCTCCCTCCCTCCAGCTTTTGAAAGTATCTTGTCTCCTCATTGGTCATTTTGGTCAGGTGCCAGCGAGGTTATCCTAGCTTCTTAACCCTTTACAGGTGAAAGGGTTTTTTCCTCTGGCCAGGAGGGATTTTAAAGGTGTTTACCCTTCCCTTTATATTTATGACAGCCCTATTGTGCCAAGCACAGTACACACACACACACACAGATGTCCCATCTCCCATAGAATTTACAATCTTAACATATGCTGAGAGACACCACATACATACAGCAAACAAAGCTATGGTGTTGGAAGAGAGAATGACAAGATAATAGTGAAAGTATTGTTTAACATAATAAGCAATAGTCACAGAATACCCACTGCCTAGCCCATAGGAATTGATCTCCGTGCAAACAGTATATTGATATGTGCAAGGCTGACCAAATGTAACATAACTTTACAAAATATATGTGAAATATTCACAAGAAGAACTGCAAAATTTAAATTAAAAATGCAAGACTATCTGCTAAAGATCTCTAAGGGCCAGATTCTGATGCTCTTACTCATGTTGTGCAAGAGCATCAGGAAAAGGAATTACATTGATTTCAACAGGACTAGTGGCTGAGTGAAGTGTGAGTAAGGGTATTGGAATTTGGTGCTAATATTTTATAGAAAAGCAGTATTTGGCATACATTTTATGCCCTTTTCCATAATATTGGACTCAAACTCCCTTTGAGACTGTTCAAGTGTGGATGACTCTGTGTATAGGAAGATGACTCTTCTTTTCTAAGTCTCTTCTTAAAAGACATCTTCCAAAAGGTCTACATATCTAAGCTGCTCCTGGGGAGCACATCCTGGAACAGCAGCTCAGCACCCTTTCAGGCAGTCCACAGTGTACTTCCCCTCTGTGCACCCGGCTAGCTCTCTAGCTCTGCTCTCACCCACACTCTTTCAAGCCACTACAGACCTAGTCTCCACCTCCCAAGAGGAATGTTCCTGGTCTCTGCAAAGATCTGTAAGGGGTTGGCTTCATGTATCTTCTTCTCCCTTGTATTTGTGTAAGCAGGGGAATAGTCCCGCTATTGTGGGGAACTTTCCTGGCTTCTGCACTACCCCAGTGAAGTGGGCTAGCGAAAGGATCTGAGTCCTCGCTCCCACTTTCTTTACCCAGTGGCCTCCCTGCCCTTGAGGGCTCCCCTTCCACCCTCCTGTCTGGCAAAGTCCTCATAACCCCAACAAGGCTGGGCCCAGGATTCCTGGGTGGCTCGACCCCCAACCCTGCTGTGGTCACCTAGGACAGGGGCTACGGTGTCCCCACTCCAGGGTACTCTCTCTGCACTGGGCACTTCTCTGACCATTACATACAAGTTAAAGCAAATGCAAGTTATTTAATCAACAATTAATTTTAAAAAGAATAAGGGAAAATGGGAAAGGTTAAAGGAAACACATCAACCTGCTCTGTGGCAGGGAACATCACAAACAGTGTCTTTGGAATGTCCGGGCAGTTCACAGTCTGTTCCTTGTAAGTCCCAGGCCTTCTTCTCAGGCCCTGGCTGTGCTGCAGGGATGCTTTGGGTTGGACACTTGCTCTGGTGGTGGCCACACGCTCTCAGGCTCTAAGTGGTAGGACCCTTCTTCCCAGTGTTGCCCCCGCCCTGTGGGGTTACGATCCAAGCCTGGCCTGCAGAGCCTCTTGGCTGAGGCGTCTCCCTGTGCTGGGCCCGCTGCCCAGGGTCCCCCTCGCTCTCCCCAGCTGCTCACCGCACCCAGCTCCGGACTGCTCCAGTCCCAGCTCCACCACTCTATCTCAGCACTGCTGCTGCTGTTCTGCCTCCAGCTCCCAGGGCTGCTTCTTTGGCCCCTCTGCCTCTGGTTGCTACAGCTCTGCTCCCAGGACAGGTCTGCTCTGCAGGCTGCTTCTGTGACTCTGCTCCCAGCACTGACCAGCTTCGTGGACTGCTTTTCTGGCCCCTCTGGCTCTGGTTGCTGCAGCTTTCTTCCCAGAGCAAGTCTGCTCTCTCTGGGCTGTGACTCTGGCTTTGGGGCTGCAGCTCTGCTCCCAGGACAGGGTCTGCTCTCTCTGGGCTGCTGTCCCTCTGGATCTGGCACAGCTCTGCTCCCCAGCTCAGCTCACACCCCTGCTTTCTCCTTAGCTCAGCCCCACTCTGTCTGACCCAGGCAATTCCAGCTCACACGGAGGATGGGATCTCCCTGGCCTCCTGACTCCCTGATTAGCCTGCCCACCCTGTCATTCAGGCTGATCTGGAGTATTGGCCTCTCCCCATTGTTCCTGGGGGCTGTCAGTCTCAGGGTCCTGATTTCCCATCCACTCTTCCCTTTAGGTACTGGGAACTAGCCAACCAAAACACCCCCACTGAATGTTAGTAAGGGGGCAACAGTCCCCTTACATTCGCACTAAAGGCTGGGCTCAGTTGAGCTCACAGATTTTTTGCCTCTTAAGTTTTAATTTGATGTAGTGATATATCAATGGAATAAAAATACAAATGTATAACAAACTAAAAAAGTGAAGGAGGATGTTCCAGGATGCATGCATCCCAAGGAATTCATTTATAAGAGACTCATTTCCTTTGGAGGCCTCCCAAGAAAAGTAGCAGCTGTTCACGCCACCTTCACAACTTTGAAGATCTACAGATGTTAAGAAAAGGGAGATGATCCAACCTGCACATTTGAAACATCTTCATTGTACCTCTCCCTGACCTGGCAAAAATCACAAAACAATCCCCAGTGCTAGAAAAGGTTCAAGGGGGGAACAATGCTAAGGACCCGGTAAATGAAGAGGGTGCATAATCTTGACAAATGTATTGGTAGATGATTACGTGGGTTGTGACGCTATTCAGCCAGTCTGATTGTCCTTTCTATCTAAGCCATTACACCGTGAATAGTAAAATGGAGTCATGGTAATGACTCCATAGTTAAGGTTGTAGTTAGCATAGTATTCTAAATCTGATTCTGATCCCACTCTCCCCTCTAACCTCCTCATAAAATCTGCTTTCCAATTTCTCAAGAATGTTTCCTATCCAGAGAAGAATTTACTTTTGCCAAAGTTTGAGATTAATCAGACAAAATGTCTGGGACATATGGAGAGTTTGAAAAGGTGGAATTGTTTTGTTTTTTTAAAAATCTCACTTTTTAAAAATGCTTTGTTTCAGCTATGACCTGATCTAGAAACTCCATTTTGGGTTCATTCACTTGGTCTCAGTGAGATCATGTGACTAAGCATTTTTAGGAAATGTGGTAGGTTAATTTTAAAGATGTTAGCTATAAAATTGGAAACTTTGAAAACTCTTGTCAGGTCCTGGCAGAGCTGATAAACTTTTGTCAATGCTTGAAACAGCATTACTAGCTTACTGATTCATTTAAAACAGTAAGAAAGTCTGTGGTTGTTGTTTTTTTACATGCAAGTGCCTAAAGTTAGACTCCTAAATCCATATAGAAACACCTGGCTTACCAGCTGTAGGCTATTTGGATATAGCTGCTCTTTAAAAGATAGACTACAAACAGTGGCGTTCTTGGAGGGAGGGAAGAGATAAAGATGGGTGGGTAAGAGAGGGAAAGGGGTATTCTAGCTATTCCCACATCCAATTGGAAAATTAACCCTGCAATGAAAATAAAAATGTTTCCATCTATTGTGGAAACATAGTACAGTCAAGGAATTCTCTCTTTCTCTCTCAAATGACTGTTACTGGTGTTATTTTCATTACCAGTCATAGGCCAGTCTCATTGTCAGGTGTGAGGGCCCCCAGTAGTGGTGCCCGGAATGGCAAGACAGGAGAGCAACCTGCCTAGAAGCCCTGCAATGGAGGTCTGGAACTGGCTGACACAAACCCACAAGTGATTGTGGCTACTGTGGACAGGGTGGGGCCAGACTACCCAGGAAATGTACTGAATCAATAACTTATATATCCAATATGTAGCTTAGGTCTTTAAAACTGCTACTTAAATTACTTGTATTCTCAAATAGACAATTTGCCACATGCATGAACTCTATTCTTATGTGTTTGTGTGTTTTTAATTATCCCTGTAGAACTTGGATGCTCTGCATGACCATCTTGCTACTATTTATCCGGGTATGCGTGCCCCTTCCTTTAGGTGCACTGATGCAGAAAAAGGGAAAGGACTCATTCTGCATTATTATTCAGAGAGAGAAGGACTCCAGGATATTGTCATTGGAATCATCAAAACAGTAGCTCAGCAGATCCATGGTACAGAAATAGACATGAAGGTAATGTTTCCTGGTATGTTCTGATTGAAAGTTGATGTCATTCATAAAATTGAAAGATCTGTACGACATAATGGAAAACGGTATTTTTTTATCCATTCATACTTTCCACAGAGGTTTTGCATACTGAAAAATCTCTCCATTACCCCCCATGTTAACCCAATACTTTCAAGGTCATATACTGCCCTCACCTGCCTTTGCCCTGGCCACACCCCTGTACTAGCCACAGAGAAGGAGAATGGCATAGGAGCCCCTGTACCAACTCATGTCTCCTTACACTGGTAGGGTCCTCCAATGGCTGTATCTGACAATTTTAGGGCTGCTTTGCACCACCAGAACACCACGAACTGATCACAGCACAACCCAGGATCTGGGCCAAGAAATGAAGAAGATTAACATGTCCAGTTTAAACTGCAGAGATAATTTTGCATTGGTAGAATGTAAATCCAGCTTGCCATTTGGCCAGGATACAAGAGGAAACACACCTATTCTTGCACAAAGTGCCATGGAATCTTTAATGGCAATAAGTGTTCAAGACCTTTCTCTCTCTTTCTTTTTTTTAATCTTCCTTGTGTGAAAGATTGCAACTATAACAGCAGGCGCTCCCTTTACTACCACATTGGAACACTGATTCAGTACTGAAACAGGAGTGCCACCTACTGACTCACTAGCAGCATTCACGTTTTCCCTGGAAATATGCTGATCAGCCCAGTGCTAATTTGCATATAGTCCAGATGGCTAATGGCTAAGGACAACATCCAATAATCTAAAGAAAGAGAAAGGGGTACAAAGATTATGTTCCGTATTATTTTTCCATTTTCATGTATTTTCTTTTTGCCTAGTTCATGTTCTCTGAGCACTTATGCACTTTACCTGCAACATTTTCATATATGTTCTAGATTATGTCACTTCACCAAATTTGGTGTCATACTCTAAGCAGCCTGTGAGAAAGGGGGCAAGTTCTTTTACTTCCTGTCTTTGAGTGGACAGGGATAAAATTTTCAGAAGTGCCTAAGTGACTTAGGAACCTGTCTCAATTTTAGAAATGACTTAGACACTTAGAAGTCTAAGTCCTATTGACTTTGATGAGACTTAAGCCAGGTGTACATGAAAAAGTTAGGTAAACTCAGCCATGTCACTCAGGGATGTGGAAAATCCACACCCCTAAGCGATGTAATTTAACTGACCTACCCCCTGGTGGAAACATCGCTAAGAATCCTTCCGTCAACCTAGCTGTCATCTCTCAGAGAGGTGGGTTACAATGACAGGAGAACCCCTCCCATCTCTGTAGTAAGTAAGTAAGTACAAATAAGAAGCCAATGCAAATAACGTTGCACAGGTGTAATGTGTTCACTGCAAGATGCATTGCTAAGCAAATAAACATTTACATTCTTTACCAGCTGAGGTTTCTGGGTGTAGCCCGCACTGTTACAGTATGTACACATGTTACAGTAATTCAATCTTGAGGTGACAAATGCATAGTCAATATATTGTAATCTACATACAAAAGGAAAATTCAGTGTTGTCCAAAATGAGTCACAGACAGCCAACTAAGAAAAACCCCAGTCTTCATTGTCCTGCTTCGATGAAATGGAGGCACAGAGTTGAGCTCCATCTGCATACTCATGGCACCAGAGCCTGACCACTAAAAGTCTCAGTTACACCTGGAACAGGAAAGGTGATGGAAGAGAGAGCCCAATACAACCCTCTGACTTCTCAGACTAAAAGGACTGGAACTACTATAAGTAACTCCTGTTCACTGGGTTGTCTACAAAACATGGTAGTCAGTGGTATTTAAGGAAACTAATAGATCAAAACCATCAACATGGGTGTCTGATCATCTTCCATCATCGGAAGATCATGAACCAATGTCTCCAGTCCCAGTAACTGTTACAGTACTGTAGTGCATGTTTCATTACATACCCTTTAGCAACAGCAGGATTTTAGGGACAGAGTCTGCAGTTCATTTCACAACCAGATAGTCACAGCAGAGAACTAAGGAGCATTTTCAGAAGTGTCCTTTATAATAAGTACATATACACCTGAGAATGGTTTAAACTGCCTCACCTAAAATTTTGAGTGAGAGCTGCCACTGTAGGATGACCTCCATGCAGGAGTAATATCCCGCTCCAAAAGTGATGCCCCAAATCCTTCAAACAGCAGAAAACAACGCAGCCCACAACTCTTATTGTATTCCTTGACTGAGACTACTCCCCAAGGAAGAGCTGCATTGGCCACAATGTTCACAAATCTCTGCAGAATAAGATGGGTCTCTTATGTGATTGGGTGGGTGGGGAGGGGAGGTCTTAGATTTTCTTTGCAACCAGAAGGGTTAGAATCTTGAATCTTTTTTTGAATAAGTGACAGTTTAGATTCTCAATCACTATTTGTGGTGAAGGATGGATTCTCCTGCAAATTCCATAGCTGTGGACCCTCAGAAAACACAGAACTCTGGCCAAAGTAAACCACCAGACAGAATCTAATCACTTAACCAAACAAAAACATTTATATTGAAGATCACCGAAACTTTGCTATGGATTTCATAGAAACTGTTAATGTGTGTGTGAACTGGATGAGCAATATCCTTCTGATATAAGCAGAACTCTCCACATGGAAAATCTCATGGAAAAACAAACTGAATACTATGTATTATCTTTTATTCTTTAAACCAACAGATTTGTTTAAGCATTTACTCTAAAACTCATACGAAGCATGAATGATAAAGTAATTAAATATGAAAAGTGCAGACATCCATTTGGCACTAGGATGGAAACCACCACCACTACTTGCAAAAAGAAAAGGAGTACTTGTGGCACCTTAGAGACTAACCAATTTATTTGAGCATGAGCTTTCGTGAGCTGTAGCTGTAGCTCATGAAAGCTCATGCTCAAATAAATTGGTTAGTCTCTAAGGTGCCACAAGTACTCCTTTTCTTTTTGCGAATACAGACTAACACGGCTGTTACTCTGAAACCACCACTACTGGATTTGAATGTAATACTATTAAAATATAAGGCAAACACTTCATCTACAGGCTAAACAGACTTTGGGTTTCAGTCTTGTCCTTGCAAATGAAAGGTAAATAGCCGAGAACGCCAGAAACATCAGGCCCAATAATGAAGCTCCTATTGAATTCATATACAGTCCTTACTCAAGCAAAAATCTAACTGAAGTCTATAGAGGAAAGCCGATATGGCATAAGGGATGACAGAATGGGGAAATGACAGCAACACCCTCACTGATCCATTGAAAAGAGAATTTATACAGTAACTCCTCACTTAAAGTCATCCTGGTTAACCTTGCTTCGTTGTTACATTGCTGATCAATTAGAGAGCATGCTTGTTTAAAGTTGCTCAATGCTCCCTTATAACGTCATTTGGCAGCCTCCTGCTTTGTCCACTGCTTGCAGGGAGAGCAGCCCATTGGAGCTCTAGTGGTGGGGGCTTGGAACCAGGGTGGATTGGCAGCCCCCCCATCAGCTCCTTGTTCCCCTAAGTTCCCTGAGCAGCAGCTGCCCAACAGGCTATCAATTGACTGCAGTTCAGCTGTCCCTCCCCCCACTGCCCTGTGCTGCTCCTGCCGTCTGCCTTGGAGCTGCTCCCATGAGCCTCCTGCTTGCTGTGCAGGGGGAAAGAGGAGAGCTAATGTCAGGGTGCCCCCCTTCCCCCTGCTCCTGCACCCCGCTTACCCCATTTCCATAGAGCGGGGGGGGGGGGGCACGACAGGGCTTAGGACGGAGGGAGCTTCCTGGCAGTAGCTTCTGTCTCAACTTGCTGATCTACTTAGAAAGGCAGTGTACTTAGAGTGGGGTCAGTGTACTTAAAGGGGCAATGCGCATCTCTCTCTCACACACGGCGTGTGTTCCTGTCTGCCATGCTGTCTCCCCTCCCTCCATTCGTGCTGCCTTGTAGAGTATGAAACTACATTAACAACAATGGGTTAACCCTTGAGGGCTCAGCTGATTGCTAGTTCATGATGTAGCAGTAAGGCATTCCCTGGGAAATATCCCACCCTCTGACTTCACCACCTCAACCAAGCTTCACAATCATCATCACTGTGTAACAGTATTAAATTGTTTGTTTAAAACTAAAACTGTGTGTGTGTATATATATCTCTATATTATAAAGACTATAATATAGTCTTTTGTCTGTTGAAAAAAATTTCCCTGGAACCTATTTACATTAATTCTTATGGGGAAATTGGATTCGCTTAACATTGTTTCGCTTAAAGTCGCATTTTTCAGGAACATAACTACAACGTTAAGCGAAGAGCTACTGTAGTTATCAAGTAATGCTCAATGTTTTGTCTCTGATCGGTGAAAATCTGCCCAGTATAAGTGGAAACTTGAATGTGACTTTTCATTTAGCTAAGCAGGGGCATATTCTGAAGATACATTTTGTTGCAAAGCTCAGGAGGGAGAGCCAGCTAGATATTCTCTTTGAAACCTGAAGAGTGATTTGTCTTGATTTTAACTGCAGTTACCATAGTGATTGAGCTCTTATACATGTCAGGTTGATGTCACTCACCAACTAAGACCACACAGGGAAACAAGAAGAATTAAACTTGACTCCTGGCTTTGTCACTGCTGATGCTGCTCTTTCATTTACCAAGTTTTGACAGCATCTTCTTTGGAAAGAAGATTTGGCCCAGTTTGTTTTGCCTAAATTTACCTGGGTGAAACTGAATGCAGAATTTACATCAATGTTTAAATATCCAGAAATTTAATTTTAAAAAGGCACACATGTAAGAGGTCATGGTACTCACAGAAAAGGTTAATAGAATTAACTGGTATGAAATCAATAGGGTTGTGTAGAAATTACTGTAAATACTTGTACAATTTAACAGAGAATATGATCCCTTCTATGTGCTTTGAATCATCCTATAGAATTCTGTTGTGGTAATATAATATTTTATTAAATTCTTTAGGATGGTTTAAAATCAAGAGAAAGGATATAATTTTCTATTAAATTCTATAGGGGGATTCCATAACAATACCTAACCTGGTTACCAGTTTTAACAGGCAGCTGAATACACTCTCATCTAGGATGTGGCCAGACTGCATTGAAATTAGTGGAACGACTCCCAGTGACTTCACTAGGCTTTGGCTCTGGCATTTAATTATCTGGTTTGTTTCTCACATTTCTTATGTATTCAGTGATGGAGTTGTTCCCTCTTTCCATACATGTTTTCTGTATTGGAATTATTAAAGAGTTGCAGTTGCCTTTCATAGTGCTGCCTGTTAAGTGGTCACATCGAAGTCCATATTCTGCATTGTGTTTCTGACTGCATCTTTGTGCTGCTGTTGACATATTGGCATTCTGTAAAGATTTGGAGAGTAGCACAGCACTCACATACAATAGCAGGTTGCCTTTATCAAACTGTGAAAGCTTGCTGTGTCTGTGTAGAGTCACATCCCACCCTGGCTAGATAGTTTGTGATATAGGAAATGTATAGAAAGAAGAGGAGTACTTGTGGCACCTTAGAGACTAACAAATTTATTTGAGCATAAGCTTTCATGGGCTAAAACCCACTTCATCAGATGTACATAGTGGAAAATACAGTAGGAAGATATATATATAAACAGAGAACATGAAAAAATGGGGGTTGCCATACCAGCTCTAACGAGACCAATCGATTAAGGTGGGCTATTATCAGCAGAAGAAAAAAAACTTTTGTAGTGATAATCAGGATGGCCCATTTCAAACAGTTGACAAGAAGGTGTGAGTAACAGTAGGGGGAAAATTAGCATGGGGAAATAGGTTTTAGTTAGTGTAATGACTCATCCACTTGCAGTCTTTATTCAAGCCTAATTTAATGGTGTCCAATTTACAGATTAATTCCAGTTCTGCTGTTTCTTGTTGGAGTCTGTTTTTGAAGGTTTTTTGTTGAATAATTGCGACTTTTAGGTTTATAATTAAGTGTCCAGGGAGGTTGAAGTGTTCTCCAACTGGTTTTTGAATGTTATAATTCTTGACGTATGATTTGTGTCCATTTATTCTTTTGCGTAGAGACTGTCCGGTTTGGCCAATGTACATGGCAGAGGGGCATTGCTAGCACATAATAGCATTCCTCTTTCTTTCTGCTGATATAGACTAACATGGCTACCACTCTGAAACATGAGATATATAGTAGTTCTGGCACCTCCTGCTGTATGATAGGACTTTGGAAATTAGCATTTGCTGTCACCCACACTCTTTAATTTCTATGCTGATGCAGAGACTGGGGTGGATCGTGAAATTGCCTCATTGAGATGTTTAGTGTGAAAAGCTAAAAATAGATTGCCAATTGCTCGTATTTTATAGTTTTTTTATGCTGAACCCTAACCTTTATTGGTTGATTGGTTTTCTGTGGATCTCTTGTTATTAATAAGAAAAGATAAGAACCTGTAAAGAGGTTCATCATTACAGCAGAGAACTAGGGAGACTATCATGCGGTGATATTATTAATGGAGTTGGAAGATGTAATGTTTGACATGGAAATTTCCTTAAAAAGCTTTTTTTTTTTTTCAAATGGAAAAGCTTTTAATCCAAGCTATACAATTTTTTCCAGTTGTGGTAAATGAGATTTCTTAGAAGTGGGATCCAAACTCTAGTCTTTAATCCCACAAAAGTCACTGATGGAAATGATAATCTGGAAGGCCTAGTTTAATAATGGTGATACATCCATGGATTTTGGAAAAGGTTAATCTGTTAAATTCTAGAGGCCCAGTTATCCCTACCAACAAAAAACAAAACAAAGCATTTTGTTGGCGAGAGAGAGAGATCCTCCCTTCCCTTCAGAACCACCAGTACTATCTAACTACAGTGTGACTATAGCCTCATTCCTTCTCTCAAATATAGGGAGATGGTCTCTTGGAAGATGAAGGGATGGGGGTCACTTAAGCTTTGTATTCACAAGAAACACAAGTCTAAGCCACACTGGTGCTTGGACAAACCCACAGATTTTTTTTCCCTTTAAGTGGCCACAAGTAATTTCTGACCCCACATGTATACTCTTGGCTCTCCAGCTGCAACTACTCGCTGCAACACCTTCCACTGTGGAGTTGGAGTTCCGCTTTGATAATGCACCTAGAGAACAGCATCAGGCTTTAGGAAACTAAGGAGATGGAGAAAGGGAGTTAATAACATATTTTACAAGACTACAAAGAGGAAGGATGGGCCTGTGTTTAATGCACAAGACTGGGAGTCCAAAGGACTCTGCCACACTCTGTCACTGTGACACTCAGCTTTCCTCTGTGTAAAATGGAGACTGTAATTATATCAGTGCTTTCAAAGATATTTTGGGGCTTAATTATGTGATGTCTGTAAAGCATTTTGAGATCCTGACCTCCCAATGCCATAGAAGCACAAAGTATTGTTATATTGTTTCCCCTGGCAAAAATGGGAACCAAATTTTGGTAACATCCCTTCCTGTGTGTATATTACTGCCAACACATGAGTTATGAGCATTCACAGAGGGAAAAAGACCTCTTAATATGCCAAATATTTTAGTGATTGCATTTCTTTGTGCATAATAATTTGTACTAATATATATTTTTGGAAACATCCAGAAATGTTTTAGAATAACTCTAGGATATATCTCCCCACCTCAGAACTCCTAAAGGCTTGTTTTTCTGTGTTTTGATCTTGTCTGTTGTGGGACTTTTGGTCTGGAATTTAAAAAAAAAAAGGATATTCAAGACATTCTTGAATCCATGTTTTTGGATGATTAACTGTATTTTCTGAACGCTTGAATAGGAGTGCCTTCTCTGCCCTGATTTACACCCCACTGAAATCTATAGGATTAGTCAGGGTATAAGGGCCTGAAACAAAGTTCACTGAAGTCTACGGAAAGTCTCACTGATGTCAGTAAACCTTGGATTAGGCCTGAAGTGAGGATAGAACTGAGCCTAATATGTTCCAATATGTTGCTGCTAAACAATACTGCCTAAATAGAATTATTCTGTTCTACCCATTAAATCTGATTAGGTTTGGCAAGAGATAAATTTGTTGACACTCGATAAATTATGATATTTCATTAGGCATCAACTTTAATTATACCACGATATATGGCTCTCCTGGTAAACAAAATTAGCCCTATTAATTTCATTATTTCAAGGAACTTTGAGTAGGATTGTTAGAGTGAAGTGAGATGATATGTTCAAGATATTAATATGAGATTAAACCAATAGAACATATGAATTTATGCTGGTTTTTAAATATCACACATTAACAGCTATGGTTTGGAGAAGATGCTTTTAGTTTTAACTATAGGGCCTGATCCTGTAACCATTATTGTTTTCATGAGTAATGATTGCAAATTCAGCATCCTTAGTTTGCACACATCATGAAACAGCTAGAAGATTGCGTTATTTTTTTCCTTTGTTGTGATCAGTAACACACCAGATATTTATTGTGATCAGTAACACACCAGATACTTGCCCAGCTCTGAGCAGACATGCAAAAGTTAAAGACTAGTCCTAATAATCAATGGAGCAACCTGGATGTGTGAAAAATGCCACTCCCCTGCCTCAACAGGTGGGGAACTTGATGTGCTTGGCGGTAAAGGGGCACGCTCCCAGCAGCAAAGGAGGGAGACACTCACTAAGGGACAGTATATAGCTTCTCACCCCAGGAGTCTCTGGGCCAGCCGATTGGGCGGAGAGAGGTGTGGGAGAGAGGTGCTGATTGGACAGTGTAGCGGGGTGAGCCCTGAAGGGGTTGGAAAAGCCCTGAAGAGGGCTGGGGCTGGGGAAGGGAGTAAAACCTCTGCTGATTGGGAGAAGTGGCAACAGCTGGGGGGCCATATCCCAGTCAGGGCCCAGCTGGCTCTATAAAGGCTGTGAGCCAGAAGCTGGGGAGCACTCTCCCTCTGCCTGTAGAGGGAACAGGGCCTGGCTGCAAGGTGCTGAGCAGGACACCTAGTTTGGAGCAGGGCTGGGGGAAGGACAAGGCAGCTGCAGGCCTGGGAAGGCCTATTAGGTACGGGGGTTGCAGGGGCAGCCATGAGTAGGCAGAGGTAGCAGGTCCAAATCCCCTCGCCTGTGGTGAGTGGCTTATACTGCGGTCTGTTCCAGGCAGCGGGGCCTAGTTGGTGACTGGCAGTAGCCTAAGTCTGAGGTGAGGTGGGGATAGTGGGTGCCGGGGGCAGCACCCAAGACAAGGGCACCGGGAGGGACACAGGGCAGGGGTGGCGAGACACACTGACCTGAAAGAGATGCTCTGGCAGCTGGATGCTAATTCCCTGACGACGACCAGCAGGAGGCGCTGCCGGGTGAGTCTGTGCTCCGTGACAGACAGCATTCTCCATCTCCCAGGATTTAACCCAGTATGGAAGGCATGTGGAACCTCTTTTGACTCCATTCCAGCAGTCCCAACCAATTCAGTAGAACTAGGAATGGGAATCCAGCCTGACCAATGCTGTGGGTATAGCCAATCACTGTTTGGGGGTCATGAAGGAATTTTTCTCCCATGGGACAATTGGTAGAAGACCAGGGAGTTTTTTTGTTTGTTTGTTTTTTGCTTTCCTTGCCGCACCTTCAAACCACAGTGGGTTAAGTAGGAATGCACTTAGTACCTAGCTGAGGTACTGGGGAGGAGCTGTTTATTCGTTGCAACTTGTGGCCACATTTCCAGTGCAGTTAGGAGAACGTACAGTTCCCAGAGGTAAAAGACTTGGCAATGGGCCTAGGGATCATGGGATAGGGTAAGACCTTGTAGCTTTCCCAAGCTGAAGTCCCCACCCTGCTGCACCTTCTGTTGCCCTCACTGAGGGGAGAGTACTAGGACTCGGAGAGAGCTGAGTTCCAAGGGTAAGCTAGGGAGAGCCACCCCCTGTTATGGGTTGTATGGTAAGGAGCCCTGTAACCACTGCACTGGAACCAATTAAATGTCTAGTATAAAGAGTATGGATAATGGGCAGGAAACGCCCCTTCCCTATGTTAAAGTGTAATAAAAGTTGTGGCCAGCCACTTAATTCCATCCATGTGTCTGTCCTCATTTCACTTCTGTGGCTGCATCACTAAACACATTCTAACACGTCATAACAATTTGTTAAAAAAGAAAACTGTGTATAGTTTGTTAAAGGCTCACACTTTGTAGACTTTGTTTTGCTAAAGTCTCACTCTGTAATAATAGAGGTTGAGTTACAAATGGGAATAGCCTCGTGCTTTTCTTTAGTTTATTTCTACAAAGTAAGGAGTAATGGGGAATTATTTCTTTGTTATAAGCCAGCTATTTACTATTGTATTTATGTTCTGCAGACATCATAGACTTGATCCACCTTCACTGGTGCAAGAAGGTGCTAATTGCCCCTCCTTGAGCTAGCAGGAGCTGCTCCAACAAGACGGAATTATTTCACCCTTGGGGAGGGTAGGTGACTGGTTGCACTGCAGCTTTTTCTTGGAAGTTCACCAGGGTAGGGCAGTTTCATACTGTGTAAGAGCCCCAGCAGTGCAGTCTCCTGAAGCCAAGTGCTGCATGAGCCCATCCTTAGACTAGCCATGCCCTGGTCTCTCCCCAGCCAGCACTGCCTATTTTGGGGGATCCATTGATCAGGTGCAGGCTCCCCATAGAAATAAAGTTGCAGGTGCCTTGGACAATGCAAAACCATCCAGGGGCACTTTCCCTCACAAGAGGTCCTGTGTTCTGGGCTATACCAGCAGAACCAAGCATAATCCAAGGCTGAGTGTAGCTCCTTATTTCCAGGATCAGGAGTTGGTGTAGACATATCCATTTAATTTAGAACAGAGTAGGGAACCTATGGCATGTGTGCCAAAGGCAGCACGCCAGCTGATTTTCAGTGGCAATAACACTGCCCAGGTCCTGGCCACTGGGTCCTGGCCACCAGTCTCGGGGGCTTCGCTGCTGGCCTGGGGTACCGGCCACTGGCCCCCCGCCAGCTGGGTTTCCATTCGCTGGCCCCGCTCAGCCCGCTGCTGGTCCCGGCCACCGGTCTGGGGGGCTTCGTTGCTGGCCTGGGGTACCGTCCGCTGGCCCCGCTCAAACTGCTGAGTCCCAGCCACCAGTCCAGGGCCAGCCAGACTGGGGTCCCAGACGCTGGCCCAGGGCTCTGCAGCCACCCCCAGCTGTGGCCCAATGGCCCCAGCCTGGGGCAGTGAGGGGGGCAAGAGGGGGCATAGCTCAGCACCTCCACCTTAAAAATTGTTCCAGCACCACTGTATTGGGATATTTTTAAGTCCTGATTTGCTGCTTACGTCACTATCATGCCATGTGGAACAGCACGCTGCGTTTGACGTTGAGATAAGAATGTACATGGAAGAACTGGAATCAGAATTTTCTGACAGATTTCAAGATTTCCAGCGATTTGGCCCAATGCTTTCTTTTCGAATAAAACCTGAAAAAGTCAAAAAAAGCGACTTGGATGTGTCTGTATTTCAGTTGATGGGTGTTGAAGATTTAAAAATGCAGCTCATTCAGTTAAAAAGCTCAGAATTATGGGCATCTAAGTTTGGAGATCTGTGGAATGCATTTGAAGCTACCGAGAGAGATCAGGGGGCCTCTATTCTGACCTACTGGATGTCCCAAAATTTAACTGTTTGAAGAAAAGTTGTGTTTGCAATGCTTACAGCATTTGGATCCACATACCTGCGTGAACAGGTATTTTCACA
Source organism: Chelonia mydas (assembly GCF_015237465.2). Classification (NCBI taxonomy): domain Eukaryota; kingdom Metazoa; phylum Chordata; order Testudines; family Cheloniidae; genus Chelonia; species Chelonia mydas. Next base: position 61,924,981 of record NC_057852.1, read on the forward strand.
CATGAAATCTGTCCTCTGTCCCTCTCGGAGCCAGTTAACAACTGATCACTCAGAAGTCTGTGTGCAGCTTAAAGTATCCAAATAGATGCCAGACATTGGAAAACTCAGCAAGGAAAAGCAAGGGCAAGGATCACAGTAAACTGATAAGATCTGCATTTTAATTTAATTTTAAATGAAGCTTCTTAAACATTTTAAAAACCTTGTTTACTTTACATACAACAATAGTTTAGTTGTATATTATAGACTTATAGAAAGAGACCTTCTAAAAACGTTAAAATGTATTACTGACACGCGAAACCTTAAATTAGAGTGAATAAATGAAGACTCGGCACACCACTTCCGAAAGGTTGCCGACCCCTGATTTAGAATTTACAGTTCATATTTGAATGGGCTTCAATTAGTGCCAAGAGCAACTGTGCTTGAATAAAGAAATGCTTTTCCTCCCTTGATTTGTAGAGACTTTTTTTAAAACTGGAGATTTCTATAGGAATACTGTATTTTTGGAAGACCTGGAACTCATTATTTTGATATTTATGTATCTATATTCTCTAAATGTGTTCTGGTCTTTGCAATAGAATTCTAATTATTAACACATGATAGAGGTTATTGCTACCTGCAATCTTTCTCTTCTTTTCTCCAGGTTATTCAACAGAGAAATGAAGAGTGTGACCACACTCAATTTTTAATTGAAGAGAAAGAGTCTAAGGAAGAGGACTTTTATGAAGACCTTGACAGATTTGAAGAGAATGGGACCCAAGAGTCCCGCATCAGTCCTTACACTTTCTGCAAGGCTTTTCCTTTCCACATAATATTTGACAGAGATCTGGTGGTAACACAGTGTGGCAATGCTATATACAGAGTCCTTCCACAGGTCAGACTATTGTCTTTTGTGAACAGCTGTAACAAGTGTTTTAGATATTATTTTAATAACAACACTTAAGTGCTATTATAATTTCTTTATTTAAGGTATATTGTGATACGTTATATTCTGCAAGGGTTCATTGTGAAGACATTAAATAGATTTGCGATTGTCTTTCTACATTACAGTGCAGTGTTTAATTCTCACCTTAAAATGCAGTTGCACTTTGAAAATGGACTATGTAAAAATAGCACCTTCTTCTGGAACAGGTCTGCCTTCTATGTATTCAGGGAGTCTTACTTTTGACAACAGAAAAATTTTATTATTTTTCAGGCTTATTAGCATTGTGTAGCTAACATAGCTGCAGTATGATGGGATGCTCAATGCTCTTTTACATCAGGAACATCAGTTTTAACTAAGTTCTAATTACCAATTTCTAAGGTCCAATTTCTGACCTCAGTATATGCCTATGAAACCCCGCTGAACACAGTTGATGTTGTTTTCTGTTATTTATATTACAGTAGTGCTCAAAGTTCTCACTTAGGATTGGGGGCCCTGTTATACTATGTACTGTGTAAACTCATAGGATAATGTGGTCCCTGCCCTGAAAAACGGACAATCTAATTTAAGACAAGATGGAGCTAGGAAGTGTAGTAAACAATATAAGGGAAATGGGAGAGGTATGATGAGGATTATGTCAATTGATCATGCAGTTACATAGGCACTGTGCATATCTTGATGGTTCTGAATCATTTAAATAATTTTACAATATAGTTAATTTTACTGACCTTTCACTTCACCATTGTGATTTGGTGATTTCCTGGACATGGCTCTTGAGGGGGAATTGGAAAGAAGAGAGGTCAGTGGCTTTTCAGATGAATTCAAGGTGGTTCATTGAACACATGTAACTAGTGACCTACTGAATATGGCCAGCAGAATCTTTATTACAGGAGATAATAGGTGAGAGAACACAACTTGACTTTTTGACCCTAACGTGAGTTTGTAGGGAGGACAGTTAGAAAAAACAGCTTTTTATTTGTAAAGTGAAGGAACGCTGAAAGACCTCAAACATGATATGGTGCAGTGCTATTTTTGCAAAGTCACTTTCCAGAATAGAATTGCACTTTAAAATACACAGGCACCACAGCCACAAGTTGAAAGCCATATTTTATATAAAGAATGTACACCTGCATTCTCTGTCTCTGTTCTCTTCCACCTTGCATTGTATATGAAGTGAAAGAAATACAATCACGATGTGAATATTTTCTGGTTGTAGAAAAATCCTTTATTTCCTTAGAAAATGAGCTTCTGTTTGTCTTGTTTATGTTTTAGCTTCATCCAGGAAACTGCAATCTATTGTCAGTTTTTTCCTTGGTTCGGCCTCATATTGATATTAGTTTCCATGGGATCCTCTCACATATCAACACTGTCTTTGTATTGAGGAGCAAGGTAACCAAATAACGTTCATCTGGCTTTTGAATAAGTAAGTATATTTTACAGAGATAAGAGGAAACTCAGAGGCCCTCAATAAAAATCTTTTGCACAGTAGTAAGCCCTGAGCCCATTCTGTGTTTTGGGCCAAGAAAAAGCCAGATGCATGAATTCATATGTGGTTGTTAGGGTGGGCTATAGGCGCAGATACAGGGAGGTGCATATTTTTTGCACCTATGATGCCTTCTTTACAAATGACGATCCTGTACAATAAATGACATTACAGAACTGCAGCCTTCTACTAGGAGTAACTGTATAACAGCAGTTGCTCCTGGTTTTGGGGGAGAAGCAACTGCGTAATAGTTTGAAAGGCCAGCATGTAGCATATCACTGCTTGGGCCCTTACACACACACACACACTCTTCCAACCCCAACATGTTCCCGCGTCCTCTTCTGTAGACGTGGCAAAAGAGCCAGGCAAACTCATGTAAATGAGTGCAGCACGTGAAGTAGCAACTGCTACACCAGGTAACCTGCTTATTTACTGGAAGTAATATCCCAGAAGGCTGAAGGAGAAGTGTTGCATATGCACTCACAGGATTAAACCCTCAGTTTGAGAAATGACATCTAACAGAGGAAAAGGAGGACAAAACCAGCAAAGTGCAAATCCCTCATTCCGCACCACTTCCCGCAGCCCCCATTGGCCGGGAGCGGTGAACTGCGGCCAGTGGGAGCTGCGATTGGTGAAACCTGTGGATGCGACAGGTAAACAAACTGGCCTGGCCTGCCAGGGGCTTTCCCTGAACAAGCGGTGGCCCTAGTTTGAGAACCACTGCACTAAAGTAATCGAGATAGGAAACCTTAGAAAACTTAAATAGTATAGTTTGGCATGTTCAAGAAACAAGTTCATTTGGTCTTCAGTGTAGTCTATGCTTCATGGATCGATTCCAGACATCCTGAGCTTTCCTCTAGTGAAGGTTATGTGTGTCTGTTTGCATGCACACATGCACATGTGCCTGGTGAAGTAGCACAGGAATCATTATTGTTGTTTAATTATTATTACTTTTTCATTACAAGGAAGGACTGTTGGATGTAGAGAAGTTGGAGTGTGAAGATGAACTAACTGGCACGGAAATCAGCTGCTTACGCCTCAAAGGTCAAATGATCTACTTACCTGAAGCAGACAGTATTCTCTTTCTTTGTTCTCCAAGGTAGTTTAAGCAATAAGAGTACTCTACTGACAATGCTGAATAGCCACCAAATTGCAGGAGTGTCTCTAAATGTGTATGACTACAGAAACACGCTGGACCAGATTCTGTTCTAAGTTATAGTGGTGCAAGCCCACTGATATAAGGGAGTTGCACGTAGAGAACAGAATGTGGTGCATGCATAAAATCGTTCATTACAAACATTGGTACATATTATCCCATCTGTTTTTAAGCAGAACACCTCATTAACCGAGTGCTTTTTAATAAGTCATGACATTTGGTTTATGAATTTCATAACCCTAAGAAGAAGTAGGAATCAGTTTCTCATCTGGCGATATGCTTGCATAGCAGTTTCAATGCAATTTTCACAGTGAGATGCAATGATGTTTAAGAATCAGCTGGAAAATTAGTTTGGAAAATAAATTATGTAATGGACTCATGTCATAGCGTGACAACTGTCATCTTGGTTGTGACGAGGGATTAAACTGAGGACCTTCAGAGCTAAACGCATAAAACTCTCTAGTTTTGCTAAAGGATCAGTTTTGTAGCAGTGAGATAACACATTCATATCCTTTGTGGAGTGAGCACAGGTGGGAGACTGGTAACACATACTGAACAGTAGGTTACAATAGCACTGCTATTATTGAGCGGGGGTGTTATTTTAGACATTTATAAAATGCATTAGTCAGGGCTCTGTATGCACATGTACAATAAAAAGACATGCATTAGTGCATACAATTACAAGATAGTTGATGGAAGCTACTTGTTTTACTGTACTCCCAATCTTTTAATTAAATGTATTACCTCACTATTTACCCCTTTATCCCCAACCCCTGCTACTAATCAATATTTTAAAGGATTCCTTAGGCAAGTTTAGTTTAATGTGCATTTCATTTCCAGTGAAATACATTTCTCTATATAACAGTGTGATGAACTTGGATGATTTAACCAGAAGAGGGTTATATCTGAGTGACATTCCATTGCATGATGCTACCCGTGACCTAGTCCTTTTGGGAGAGCAGTTCAGAGAGGAATACAAGTTGACTCAAGAACTGGAGATCCTCACAGACAGACTTCAGCACACACTAAGAGCACTGGAAGACGAGAAGAAAAAGACAGACACGTAAGAATTAATTCCCAGTTTTAAACTGGAACAAAACAGCTGGTAATTATGGAGCCAAGAGAGCACAAACTTTTTTTGTCTTTATAATGTTGTATATTCTGAAGGTTCTCAAACATTAGCTGCAATATAGAATACCACATGCGTGGAAAACTGAAGGACTCCTTCCCTTCTTTGCTGTAGAGAGCTAAAAACTAAAGCGAAGCAACAGTCTCCAGAGCTTTAGAAATGACCTAAGAGAGCAGTGTTCCAGGAAAGCATCTTACTGAGGCTGCAGAGCTAGTGACAAAGTGCCAGTGATGCAGAAATCACTATAATTTACTATGTGCCCTGTAAATAAAGGAGATAATTCATAGGGATCAGACTAGTTGAAATAACATTGAAAGTTATAATAAAGTATTAAATCATTCTTGATCTACCATATGTAACATTTAATTATGAAAATTTAAATTTGAAAATGACAGAAAACACAACCAGGCTACAAGGAATTTGATTTTCTTATTTGAAAACTGTATTACAGTCTAGAGGCAGACAAAAATAAAAGACTATTTAAAGTCCTGCTATGGTATGATGCTATGAATTTAGCTTTTCTATGCCTCGTGAGAGGTGAACTAGTGCACAATACATTGAACATGCAAATTATTACTATTACATAATGTTCTCTAGACAGGACTCAGAGAGAAGACTAGTTACTGGTAAATTAAGTAACTGGCTCTGAGACGAGCAGGATTTGACGAGCAGTCAAATGTCCTATTTGAAAAATACTCATCAGTGTTATAGTAGCAAAGTTTCTCCAGGTCTGTCAGTACCTAATAGGGATGTTGACAATGTCCTGCCATCAAGTCTGTTGTCCTATTGCTTATCCTGTAGAGTAGTGTCTGTCGCTGTAAATGAGTGGCAAGGAAATGATGAGTTGAGGAACTCGAAAACAAAGGAAGCTTTAAAAAAGCCCACTTTTTTTTGTTTTGTTTTGTTTGACTCGTAGAAACACTTTTTTACCATCAGTGAACAGTAATCTGTTTGGCACCCAATAGGAAAGGCACCATGAATTATTGCTATAACACACGCCAGAAAATAGTCCAGAACTATATTTAATGCAACGGAAAGGTTGCACAAAAAATCAGAAAATCTAAAAGTTAGGATTCCGGTGACAGTGTTAATTGAGCCATGTTGCAAATCCTATATGTTTTTTGGCATCTGTATACAATATTGGATTAAAGACTTACCTTGCGGTAATAGTTTCAAGGTGCACATTAAAATAGGAAACTAGGAAGTGAAAATGCTGTACCTGTGTAATGCACAACTTCCACTGTTAGAAGTGTAGCTTTTGCATTTCTAATTTTTAACTTTGCCCAAACCATTTTTGCGTTCAATTTGAGTCTTTTGTTAAAAAACAAATAAAACATATCTATTTTAAAATATTAGCTTTTAAATTGTCCCAGTTAGGCTTTAAATTTCACACCTCACTGAGGTGAATAGAGTGTGAGAGTGGAATGTTCCTACCTTTGCTGCTTCTCTTGTTTAGCTGGAGACATTTTTCTACAAGACTTGGTTAGCAGGGCCTGCAGCACATCAGTATAAGCTCACCTTTTTTAAAATGAAAGTTTAAAATTTCGAGTATATTGTGAAATCCGTTAAAAACTTCAAAATTTTCTTCATGCCAAGGATTGTCTCCTCTATAGTATCGATACAGTTCTTTGTTTTGATGTGGTTTGTTTTTTGGAGGCATATGCTATTTGAGTTTGAGTGAGGCATTTAAAATCTCCCTGACCCAAATTTGGGTAGGATCTTGTGATCAGATCTATATGGGCAACCCCCCGTCCTCACACAGTGTCCCATTGTGGTTAATGGAACTTCATGCAGGAAGAGGATGCCACCTGCACAGGGCTGATTGCAGGAGTGGTATCCCTCTGAGCAGCAGTCTGAGAGCATCAGCCCCAATACTCAAAAATGTAATGAGAAAAAACATGGAGCGATGTCAAAAAAGGCTTCAATAATATTTAAATGGATGCATTTTGGACATGCTCAGAGGTGATTTTTCTTTTGCTGTTAACTTGTATTTATAAATTATTCCCTTCCTCACCAAAATCTAGAAAAGCATATACTCTTCAGTCAGGACTTTGGGTCCAATCCTGCCACGTTTACTTACTTGTAAACTCACTTAAGTCTGATAGATGTTAGTACCATCAGATTGCAAAACCATTCTGCCCAGGGTTTTCGGAACAGACTTACAGCAAAAATGACAGAAGTTTGAAACTTAGCATAGAAATAGGACTCAGCCATCCAACCTTTACTTATGAAAGTAGCCCTTGCTCATGTAAGTAGTTCCAGAGAAATCTCTCTTTTGGATTTGCTGTCCCTGACACCAGAACTCTACCTCATTCCTTGTACTTGCTGATGGCAAGGACCAAGACACATGATTTCTTGTGTGCCATTGCATAAAGGGAGGAAAAACTCCTTGCACCCTCTTTCCCTCCCTTTTTCCACACATGCAGAAGGCACCACAATCATACCCATAAGCTGCAAGAGAGTTTAGAATTGCATAGGGAGATCAAGGATGTGTTAAACCAGTTTAAATAATTCCAGTAATTGAGACTGAACACTTTGATGTGTTTAAAATAATTTTAGAAAATTCTATCTATTATTCTTTAGGGAAATGCATCTATCCATTATTCTTATCTCTCTTCCTCATCTTTCTCATCCTGTTTATTCCTTTCTTCTTAGCTTTCATGTCTGTCTTAGCCTGTAATGTTTATTGCAGGCTGAACAACCGATGAGATCTGCCAGAACTTTAAAATGGGTAATTTTAGATTGAAAATTAGTATAATTTTATCTGAGTTACCATCAGATTTTTTTTGCTAAGCCCTGAATTGTTCCTGCTTTGCCAAATTGCTGAGTTTGAGTTCTGTACAGTGGCAGATGAAAAGCTGAAAAGGGGTGAACATGAGGGTAGAATATGGGTCTATGTGTATGATTTAGTTTTTAATTTGCATTGTGATTTACAATATACACTGTTTTTCTTTTTGTCATATGAACTGTTCGATTTGTTGAAAAAATGTAATAAACCCTAAGGATGAGATACGACACTTGTGTAAATTGGTATAGATCCATTGAAATCAGTGGAGCAAAACCAAGTTACACCAGCTGAGGATCTGGCCCACATACTTTAGGAGTAAGAAAAAGTAGTACGAGGTATCTTAACAGATTATTTCAAAGGAATTTTGAATATATTTTTTCATAGTTAAGTGGTGGCTTTGACCTATTAGAACGTGTGTTTGGAATGTAATTGCTTTAACCATATGAACCACACAGATGTATATCAGAGCCTGGTGTTCAAGGAATAGACTCCTTTATAAGCCTCGTACATCACTTAACTATTGGAAATCATTAATGTATAATAACGCCTTATGGAAATATCAGGGTCAGACTTAAATAATACATTTATTCATTTTCTTTCTTTCTTTCTCTCTCTCTCTCTCTCATACCCCTTACTTATTTTACCTGTCTAGATTGCTGTATTCTGTCCTTCCACCATCTGTTGCAAATGAACTGAGACACAAGCGTCCTGTGCCAGCTAAGCGGTATGATAATGTGACCATTCTCTTCAGTGGCATAGTTGGATTCAATGCATTCTGCAGTAAACATGCCTCTGGAGAGGGAGCCATGAAAATAGTTAATCTTTTAAATGACCTTTACACAAGATTTGATATTCTGACTGATTCACGAAGGAATCCATTCGTTTATAAGGTAAACATGAGATTTTAGGGCATTGCTATTGTGTTGCTATAAAGTAGTGTCATAAAATAAATATAATCTCAGTTCATTCCATTGACTTTAGATGTTTTTACAACTTTGGTGTGGATTTAGTCCACAGCGAAGAAAAGAACACGTCCACTGCTAGTTTTAACAACATATACAGTGAAGAACTCTTATCTGGAACGCTGCACATTGAAATAAATGCATGGAATCATTAAAATAAGTACTTTTAGGTAAATAAAGGTAGAATAAGCTGCTAATCAATGGGTAGTGAGCTCTCCAACTAATTTTAAGAAGTTGTATACATGAATCTCCAAGAATGTGTTAGGAATATAGAAAAAGGTGAAGGGGAAAGTATTTGAAGTGTCTAGCAATCTTAAAAGAAACACCACAGTAGCTCTAGCTTTCTGAAGCATAATTCCCAAACATGTTTTGATAGGTGGAGACAGTTGGAGACAAGTATATGACTGTGAGTGGTCTACCAGAGCCATGCATTCATCATGCACGATCTATCTGCCACCTGGCATTGGATATGATGGAAATAGCAGGACAGGTTCAAGTAGATGGAGAGCCTGTAGAGGTTAGTATTTGTCCAGGATTCAGTAAAGACTTGTTGAATTTTTAAAAAACCCACCACTGAAATACAATAAAACTCAAGGTCCAGCCTTCACAAATTTTATTATTGCTAGAAGATGAGTGATCTTTTCAGTGATATGAAGAAACAGATATATGTGTGATATAAGTCATCTCCCACAAAACCCCAAAACATAGTTATTGTGTTTACCAATCTTAAGGACCAAATTCTGCCCATGGCCATGTATGTTTGGCTGCCATTGATTTCAGTGCGAGCTGCGACTGCCCATCTGAGTGCAGTATATATTTGCTTGAAGCACAGAGTATAGAACGATAGTGTTCTCTCAACAACCCATTTTGATTCTGGTTCAGAGCCACCAGCCGACATGGGAAAATCTTTCATTCTAGAGCAATGTATGTTTCCATAGGGATTCGTTGAAGTGGAGAATGGCAGTACTGTGATTACTAGAAGTTACATTTTGAATTAACACCAAATTAGAGGTCTTGCAATAATCTCTCATTTTCAGAAAAATAATCACAGGATAAACAGGCACACTCCTATGTACATGAATGGAATTGCCCCTGCATCTGACAGTAGTGTATTAGCTCCTGGATGTTTCACTGTATTTGTGAGCATAGAAGTGGAGAAGGCCTGATCTGATGCTCTGCAATAACTGAAGTCTGTTAAAGGACTTAGCCCATTCTTCATAGTGAGAAGCATCTTTGCCAATAAGCATCATGTCTGTATGAAACTGAGCCACAAAACCCCGCTGAACAAATACTATCTTTGTAGGGTTCTTTGAGTGTATGTAACACATGATTCACTTGTCACCTTTTTATCACTGAATAAAATCATTATATATTAAATGGTTGGGATCCTCCATAAGTAAGAAATCCTGCTGGCTCATGTTCTTGTATAATTATAAATTTGGAGCCAATTGTTACAGGAGATGAATTGGGCTTTGTTAAAAATGTAGTGAAATAATTGCAAGATTTTTCCCAATTAGTTTGTATATGTACAGGGTTTAATGGAAAGGGACAAGTTCTTAATTCTGAGTCACAATGTACCTCATAATCTTTATGGAAAAAATGTAGGATGGTGCCTTGTACTTCATTCAATAACTGCTTAATGTAATCGAAACAGGAACCAAACTATTTGTTTTTAAAATAATATTACTCCCACCCATTCTTTTGATTACTTTAGGCATGATTATGAATAATTCAATCATCATTTATAGAAAGAGGCCATTTGTCAAGGCTCCATTGGAGGTACTCATGATTTACACCAGTTTTCCTCAGAGTGGAATCATGCCCCTCGTTAGCAAAAATAGAGACTATTCTGAATGCAGGAGAAATAAAACAATCTCACAGAAGAACTATTTTAACAAGAGGTGGGCTCTCACTCTGGAGAAGCTCCAATGGATATATGCTGCTGTAACAGAGACTTTGGCCTGATGATTTTACCAAAAAGCTGTGTAATTCAGACATTATTACTAACATAAGTACTGTCCTGTGCTATCCAAGATGTGCTGTGTACCTTGGTGATCATATATATATCATATAACCTTGGAGTTAGTCATTAATTTCAGGCAATGGACTTGGTGAAAGGAAAAGGAAGACACACTATCACCCTTGCAGATGTGTTCACACTGTGAGATTTTTGAGTTATGTATCTGTGTGCTCAGTTCAGATTAGAAGTTAGCATTTATAAAGACAGTATGCAATATGTTAGACGTAAAAGTTGCTCATTACTCTTAAGTTTTAACTTCAAAATCCTTATGTTCCTTTTTTAAAACAAGAACATAGGTAGGTAGGTAGACAGATAGTTATAAAAGTCACCTTGTGTCGTGTGCACCTAATATGTAAACCTCTGTGTTTGAAGTCTCCAGCTGGCTTAGGTAGCATGCACAGTAGCCAAATTCTGCTCTGAGTTACACTCACAATTCATTAAAATCAGTGAGTGTATTCTTATGCTCTTCCTTTGGGGGGTGCAACACAACTCACAGCCTGGGCAAGGGACTATGGTGATGTGAAGCCACCTTTGTGTCCTTTCAGTTGTGGACTGCTACAGAGGTTGAAATGGCACCTGATGTAACTTAGATAGCCCTGGAGGCCACATAGAATCTTAGATAGTACCACACAGAATCATCCTAACAGCTTCCACTGTGGCCCTTAGTCTCCATTCCCCACCACCAGCACACTTCTGCACCAGGATTTGTGGAGAGAGCCTCATAAGAGAGCCTGCAGTGATCAGTATCCTGTGCCAAGATAATTCTCCAGCCGAATCTGTCCTTATGCTTTGAAAAAGTGGGCCTGATTTTTCCACTGCCTTGCACCTTGTATAGTCATGTACAGCTGTGCAAAATGGGTGTAGAATTCTACCATTCTGAATGAATAACATTTTACACTCAGTCTGCACAGCAGTAAATGACTACACATGGTGTAAGGCGAAAAAGAATCAAGACTGGTGTCTTATAAAAGATAAACTCCAGCATTTAGAAAATGCATATTATATGTATTTAGTTGGAAACATCAAGTTAGTAAAAATGATCATGAACTATAAAATATTCAAACTTGCTTTTTCTTGTTAAAGATAACAATAGGTATCCACACTGGCGAGGTGGTTACAGGTGTCATAGGCCAAAGGATGCCCCGCTACTGTCTCTTTGGAAACACTGTTAATCTAACAAGCAGAACAGAAACCACTGGAGAAAAAGGAAAAATCAATGTTTCTGAGTACACCTACAGGTGAGAAATGCAGAACCCCTTCTTGATAAGAATTTCAAAAGAAACAATTTTATCAATGTACCTTTAAAGTAACTTTAGAGGTGATAGTGACAATCCCACTCAGTACATTACAGCACATGTATTTTCATGAAATGTTGTGTCATTACATTACCATGAATCACTATTTCCATAGGAAACAATTATATTCAGCCACAGGAATTTGTAGTGAGACATGATAATCGCCTTAAGATATTTGTTAGGGTTCCCCTGAGACATCTTCCACTCAGGTTACCCAAGAATTCAATCGGACTCCAGGCTTGTCACTCAGGTTCCTTTATTTGGCATAAAGCAAAGCTACACTGAGTTGACCAGACTCAAGTGTAGGGCGTTGGTACAGGGGGTAACACACATCCAAAGTTACCCAGCAAACTTCTTCCTTTATATACATTACACATTTCATTGCATTCACTATACATTTCATTACATGTTTTGGGATTGGCTTGGTTACTTTGTAGGAACCAACCCCTATAAAGAATGCTCTGTATACTCACTGTCCATGAATGACTTACTCTTTGCCTCATCTTATGTTCCAGGCTTATTTTATCCATTGTTACCTTGTCCATTGTAAATGGTTCCCTGGGTGTTCCCCCTCCCCCCCCCCTTATCTAAGCTAATACAAATATTCTTTTTCCAAACTACTGATCAATTTATCTCCCTAATCCGGTGTCCCAGGATATGAGTCCTCACCCATGTCCAATTATTCATGTTAAGCCCAGCCTACAGTATTGCCTGACAATGTAATTAATGTGCCCTCAGATGTAGCATGTTTAATGTTTTCTCTGTATGTTTGTGTGTGTGGAGGGGTAATCTAATGTTTGTTTTTAATTTCAGGTGTCTTATGTCACCAGAAAATTCAGATCCTCAATTTCACCTGGAACACAGAGGCCCTGTTTCCATGAAGGGTAAAAAAGAACCAATGCAAGTTTGGTTTTTGTCCAGAAAGAGTACAGAGACAGAGGTATGACTAACCAAAAAGTAATTCTTTTTTAAAACAAGGCATAAATACAACAAGTTTAATCTAAATCACTGAGAACCATTTTCACTTGCAAAACTAAATGTTCCCTACAAGAAATGAACCATTCTGTAAAATGTTGTTCCATTAATGTGTTTACTGTCTTGACAGCAGATGAAAGGTCTTGATTATTTATCTTTGCTGTTTATGCATTCTCTAAAAAAATACTTTTGTATTTTAAAAAGTCCTTGAGGGAATGCCAAGTGTTTAAATATTTATCTGTCCTTACAGATTTTTCTGTTATATTAGACTTTGTAATATGCAGTACATCTCTGTTTAGCTGACATGTATAGTTAGTGCCATTTGAAAACTCTCCATTTGCCTGCCTGTAGTGAGTGAAATACTGCAGTCTCTTCTATTTTTAGATGCCAGTCCAGCAACTACCTCTGTATGGGCTCCCTATTGCAGTCAGTGGGCTCTGTGCAGGTACAGGGTTCTGCCTGGACAGAGGCTGTTGCACGTTTAGTTTAGGAAGATACAGAGCAGAACTTTGGAAAGGCACTGAAGTAACTTCAGAGCCTGAATCCCATTTTCAGAAGTGACTTAAGGAGCAACATCTCAATACCTTTAAAAATCTGGGCCTTAGCAGCCTAAGTTTCATTCAGAGTCCCAAGTGCCTAAATCTCTTTTGAAAATGGGATTTAGGCTGCTAAGCCACTTAGTCACTTTTGCAAATTTTACCCACAGTTCTTACTGCAAGTATTTGAGCAAGCAAATGGTGACTTTTTAATGGTACCTACTAAATGTTGATATTTCTTATGTACTTCAGAGAACAGTCTGTATTTTCTCTAGAAAACTTACCTGTAGTCTTTAGCACAGACTCGTAACTTTCATGAATATTCTCTGTGTCGCCTTTTGATGATACTTTGCTAGTTGTGTTTTATACCCATTGCAGAATATACCATAGTTTCATATGACTGACATTTCCCTTTGAGATCCATAGTCAGAGATAAAAGAGGTTTTATCAAAACACTTTTCACTTTTCCCTAAATTATTAGCAATAGAGATCCTATTTAACCAAGCATGTGTTATTTTTAAATGTAACGTTAGAGAGAAATGCACAGCCAGGTGGGTACTACCCACTTTAGCCTAGACATGTATTTAAAATAGATTTTGAAAGGGTACATATATCAAGGCTGCTTCTGGAATTAATAATATTTAGTATTTTCATTATGTAGCAATTATCTAAAAAGCTTTTTATTAACACTAACTTATTCATTCTCTCAACCCCCTTAGGAGGTAGGTAGGTAAAGATAATATTTTTAATCCTCTTTTACAGAGGAGGAAACTGAGGCAAAGGAACCCAGCTAGAGACACCTTGGGCTTGATTTCCAGAAGCACTAAGTACCTGCAGCTCCCATTGATTTCATATGGAGTTACAGGTGCTCAGAACTTCCGAAAATCAAGTCTAAGGTGTTTCAAATTGAACTCCTAAAAATTGAGGAACCCATGATTAATGGCAACTTTTGACAATTTGGCTGTAAGTAACTTGCTTATAGCCACAGTCAGAGATGTCATTAGAACTCAGGAGTTGATGATTCTCAGGTTTTTGCTCAGAAGGCTAGATGCTACTGTAAGATAAATGATTAACAATAGACAACTGACTAAAATGTCCATATAAATGAGCTGCTCTGCTGACTCATTTTCATTTACCCTTTCACAAATCATTAGCTATTTCTAAAACACTAATAGAAAGTAGAGCACAGTACCTTTAGAATACCATTAGGTATATTTTAACTAAAAGATGTGTGTAATTTTGTGATGAGGAAAAGAAACGGAGTACTTGTGGCACCTTAGAGACGAACAAATTTATTTGAGCATCCGATGAAGTGAGCTGTAGCTCACGAAAGCTTATGCTCAAACAAATGTTAGTCTCTAAGGTGCCACAAGTACTCCTTGTCTTTTTGCAGATACAGACTAACACAGCTGCTGCTCTGAAATTTGTGATGGGGCTGTCCATTGTATGAGTTACACACAGGATTATTTCACTCTAGTGTTAAGAGTTATAACGAAATTATTTGTTTTACAAAGCATTATAGCCCTCCTTATCACAGGACAACAGCTCAAGCTTTTGGTTCTGCTCAATCTCTTTCTGGATAGCTGACCTAACAGTTTCTATAGATGTGGCCTAAGCAGAGACCTTCCCCAAAGGAATAAGTCCCTGATGTGCGCTGGAGAATAGACCTTTACTCCTTTCTCCCAGAAGTAGGGAAGCTCGGTTTTGTTCTCGATAAAGCAATGCCTCTAGCTCTACCTCAGACCAGGTGCTACATAAAGGCCTTCTGCCTCTTAGGGTAGATTTCCCTAGAATTCCCAGACATGCCTCACTCCAATCACAGGGCAGTTTCCTTCAGACTGTGATGGACTAATAGAATTATTTCCTTGTCTGATAAAAGCCAGGGATCTCTTTTGTTTTAGCTTCTTCCTAAATTCAGATGCACACACAAATACGATGTTCCTGTACAGTAGGACTCCTCCCATCACAGAAGAAGAGCTCAGTGTAAGCTCAAAAGCGTGCCTCTCTCACCAACAGAAATTGGTCCAGTAAAGGATATTACCTCACCCACTTTGTCTCTCCAGTAGGGGCATTCCTGCATATTGCAAGGAGTGAATCATAGAATCAGTTAGAGATTAAAAAGATTTCTTAAATTAACCAGATCATCTTCCTGCTAATTGTTCTCTCCAGTACACCAGTGAACTTCTTTCTTATCTCCATTACCAACATGAATCAATCAATCAGAATCAGAGATAATGTGCCACTTCCATCCCCTTCATCCCAGAGGGCAGTCATGAAATCACCTTCTGCTAATTAGATCACAATAATTAATATAGATAAATGTTTTCAGCAAGTGGACAGAGATGTTATGACAAACCTTAAAAAGCCCTGAGCCTCTGCAGTGTCAATAGATAGCAATGGAAGTTATAGTGGCTCAGCACCTCTTAGCTGTTTCATCCAGTCACATAGTGCAACATAATTACCTCCTAGGAGGCTCTGCTTTCTAAGCAGCCATGTTTGCTTGCATTTTGTGTTCTTTTTCTGTTCTCCACTTAAGCACTCAACAACTTTAGGACTGGGTCTGAACTGAGCATTGGCCACAGTAGCTCTGGCTCTATCTCTTGTTTTGCAGTTCCTGATGCCCTTGTTTACATGTTTTTAGAACACAGTGCAGCTGCAGCTTCACTCCTGACAGGCAGGTTTGTTTTAAAAACACAGAACTAGGACGGCCCAGTTAGTAGAAAAGCTCAGGTGTTGTTTTGTTTTACCTTTTTATGGTTTACAACATTCCAAAAGGTGAAAATTGCAGCCAAAATAAAGGGAACAGGGAATAAAAATATTGGCTACTTAATATAGCATCCATGATATTGGAGGCAGCTGATGTAAGTATTGCTAAGATCCCTACGGGTGCCTCATACCCCATGTTTCCTATTTTCAGAGACTCTTCACTTACTCCTCACACTGCTGGTTCCCCAGTCTTATCCCAAACCTATCCCCTCCTGCAACAGCAATCTCTCTGACTTCACATGCTGCAGCATAAATGGCTGGAGGGGCTCTGTGACTGGGGTAGTCCTGTGTCTTCACTGTTACAAGGCTCACAGGAGCCTTGGACAGTCGGGGATAAATTAGGGTAACTTGTCACCTAACTGGTGGAATTGTCATAATCCGACTAATAAGGCACCCAAAGCCTGTGATCCTGGCACAACAATATTCCTGCTTCACTATGCACTGTCTTCTTTATTTATAATAAAGCCACAATGAAAAGTATCAAACTTATTTTGTCACTGCATGTCACATTGCTGTTTCAAAGAAACTCTCTTATTTCTCAAACTTCCCTTACATGCACACAAGGAAATAAAGCAAGATGTTTACTGAGCTGGGGGAAGAGGAAGAGGACGCTGGATAGGGTGCGATGCTGTGTCCCAAACAACTTACTGGTCTGGCAGTAACGATGATTTGTGCATATTACTTCATTTTGCATGTCTCATTTGCCTATCTGCCCCACCCTGAAAGTATCATATTCACTGCTGGATCTCTTGCTGTTATTTGGCTCAGCTTTTGATATTGTTTTATTTTTGCTATGGGTGTGTATTCCAAGCCCATTCTGTGGCTCATGTAACCTTTCTTATGTCCTGATAGTACTTACTGAATAACATCATGCAATGCGTGTGCCATAACTAACCCTTTTAATCTGGTGCTTCTCGTATGTGCTCTTTGTCTTCATCATCGTTATAAAAACTATTCTATTAATGCTCTCCATTTTCCTTCAATATGTCATCATGTGGTATTCCAGTTCCTTCAGGGAATAATGCTTGACATACTGTGCTAATTAGTGATGAGGAAACAACAGCTCTTTTGATGTTATTGTACAATTTCCACCTGTATATACTATATGTACATTTTTTATATTGAAAAGAGGGGGTTGGTTGTCTAATACTGCAATTTGAATCATGTGTAAATGTAATTCTGTCCAAATGCTGGTCTCTTGCCATGTAGTTTTCATTGATTTATATTAACTGACTGCAACTGACTTGTGCATAATAGATTGCTGGACAATTCTGTGTCACTCACAGTGCTTTTGTTCCTTTCCAATGGACCATAAACACTGAAAGGCACACTGGTGGGACAAGGTTGTCAGGCAAAGCCTTTTGTTTTAGTCTCTTTAGTTTTCAGAAGTGATTTTGTTTCAGCCCTTGGAAGAATATGATAATATTCTGGACAACAAGTCAGGAATAATTAAATTAGTTTCAATGTATAGGGCATTCCTCTTGGAATAATACATTCATTCTTAGCTCAATGATATTTTCTGAATATCTGCTTTATACAATTATATGTTAGTACAGTGCAATTACTTTTGTGCACAAAATAAAAGTTTGTCTATAGTATATCTATCTTATCAGCACAAAAATATATGTATAAATGTTTCATGCTAATGTGTAAAAGGAACTGCAATAAATTATTTTTTCCATTGGTCTTTGGAAAGTTTATTTCTTCAATAAAAATATCTGAATAATACACTTGCTATAACATATGTATCTTCTTCTTAATTCTATTATATGAAGTCTGAATCTGAATCTTTCCCATCCTGTCAAATGTCAGTTAGGGCATTAACAAGGCTCTGCCATCCTTGTCTATCATGCTGTTTGCTGGAATGGCTCCCCATTGTGTTTCTAAAGCTTAACTTTTTTTATGAGAATAGGTTATTGGTCTATCATTCAACCCCCAATTTTGAGGATCAGAGGACTGCTTTTCATCTGGTCCCTTTCTGTCTCTTGACATGTCCAGCTGAAAGTGCCCTTAGCAGGAGTTAAAACTCCTGCCAGCATAGCTCACAGGGTCACTGGAGCACACAAGCCTCCCCACCAGGTCAAGGGAAGGATTATGCAGAGTGCATTCTTCAGCTATTTGCCAAACTATGGCTCCAATCCTGTAGTCAGTGCTCATATGGGCGCAGGAGCCTGCCCCTGTGGAACTGGTTACAGGATCAGGGTTTTAGATTAAAGTAGTGCTCAAAATGTGCAGGTTCTCTCCTCACAAAAGTAAATGAGGACATCAAATTGCATGCACAATCATTACTTTTGATACATTTAAACAATAATTAGCAACATAACATTACATCTAATGATAGTGAAGGTTGTGGGAGGACTCAGCTCATTCACCCAAAAGTTTAAAAGCAAGGAAATTAGAAGTTAAGTGGCAATACTTGTACATTCTTTTCCACCTTCAGATTGTCTGCAATTGTTGATAACTTACTCCATAAGGCTGTCACTTCCATCCCCCACAGATACTCAAAAGCAATGTGCACCCTGACTTCATCAAACCTGCACTCTAACACAAAGCCTTAACATTGACCACTCTCCTTACAATCACTTTGGATAGGCTATTACCAGCAGGAGAGTGAGTTTGTGTGTGTATAGGGGTGAGGGGGTGAGAAAACCTGTATTTGTGCTGGAAATGGCCCACCTTGATTTTCATGCACGTTGTAAGGAGAGTGGTCACTTTGAATAGGCTATTACCAGCAGGAGAGTGAGTTTGTGTGTGTGGTTTTTGGAGCGGGGTGAGGGGGTAAGAGAACCTGGATTTCTGCAGGAAATGGCCCACCTTGATTATCATACACATTGTGAAGAGAGTGGTCACTTTGGATGGGCTATTACCAGCAAGAGAGTGAGTTTGTCTGTGGGGGGGCGGAGGGTGAGAAAACCTGGACTTGTGCTGGAAATGGCCCATCTTGATGATCACTTTAGATAAGCTATTACCAGCAGGAGAGTGGGGTGGGAGGAGGTATTGTTTCATGGTCTCTGTGTATATAATAATGTCTTCTGCAATTTCCACAGTATGCATCCGATGAAGTGAGCTGTAGCTCACGAAAGCTCATGCTCAAATAAATTGGTTAGTCTCTAAGGTGCCACAAGTACTCCTTTTCTTTTTGTGGAATTGATGATGACAGTCTCCTTCACTCAGTCTTAGATGGTCTAGTATGGTGGTTTTGGGTGTCCCTTAATGCTTTGCTGCATCTACCTCCAAGGCAAGATATGCTGCCTGGGCTTTTCCTATCAGGCAAGGTGCAGTCTTAGTGGCCCATTACTCCTAGCCACCCAAGTAAAAGTCAGTGGGAATGCCTCAGAGTCAGTGTCTAGCCTCATTTTAATGAGGGCTCTTCCCTCCCACATAGGGAACTGCAGCCCTGCACACAGATGTGGGGGTCCAATTTTCTGGGGTTAATAGGCCAATCATTAGCTGCTACTTAGCTGGATCAGCTGGTTCCCAGTGCTTGCCTGCTGGGCTTCTCCTTAAGCCAGGGCCCTTAAAGTGGAAGACCACCTTGGATAATGGAGTGGAGAGTATACTTACAATATTTGTGGATGACATCAAGCTGGGGCTGGGAGCAGCTAGCACTCTCAGGAGGACAGGATTAGAATTGAAAATGACCTTGACAAATTGGTGAGTGGTCTGAAATCAACCAGTAGACATTCAGTAAAGACAAGTGCAAAATACTGCTCTTAGGTAGGAAAAATTAAATGCACAACTACAAAATGGGAACTAACTGGCTTGGCAGTAGTACTGCTGAAAAAGATCTGTGGGATATACTGAAATCACAGATTGAATATGAGTCAACAAAGTGATGCAGTTGTGAAAAAGGCTAATATTTTGGAGTGTATTAACAGGAATATTGTACATAAAACACAGGAGGTAATTGCCTCGTTCTACTTGGCACTGGTGAGGCCTCAGCTGGAGTATTGTGTTCAGTTCCAGGAGCCACACTTTAGGAAAGACATGGACAAATCAGAGAGAGTCCAGAGGAGAGCAATATAAAATGATAAAAGGTTTAGAAAACCTGCCCTATGAGGAAAGTTTAAAAAATGGGTATATTTAGTTTTGAGAAAAGAAGACTGAAGGGGACCTGAACACAGTCTTCAAATGTAAGGGCTGATTTAAGGAGGATATGGATCAATCGTTCTGCATGTCTACTGAAGTTAGGACAAGAAGTAATGGGCTTAATCTGCAGTAAGGAAGATTTAGGTTAGATATTAGAAAAAATCTTTCTAACTGTAAGGATAGTTAAGCACTGGAATAGGCTTCCAAGGGAGGTTGTGGAATCTCCATCACTGGAGGTTTTTAAGAACAAGTTGGACAAACACTTGTCGAGGATGATCTAGGTCAAGTTGGTCCTGCCTCAGTGCAGGGGCATAGACTAGATGATCTCTCAAAGTCCCTTCTAGCCCTACATTACTATTATTAACAGCTCTGAAGTGGCGATTTCATGATTGGGGTATATCCAGAAAGCGATAGAGAGGCATCATTTAAAGCAGGGAACAAGAAGTCAGGCAGCCAGGTTAACTCTCCCTCTGTACCAAAAACTAATGCCCAGTTCATTGTTAATCCTAAGTGATTTGGAGCGGGAGGAAGAAGAGAGTAAAACCATAGGAGAGGTCTGGATTAGAGCTCGTTAAAAATATACACATTTGACATTTTCTGATGAAAATAGGGACATATTTTTCATGCACTTTTTTTTGCCATTTGGGCCCTGATCCCACACGTTTGGTTCCATTGAAATCACAGTAGTAAAGCTAATCACAGCAGTAATGTTAAGCATGTGCTTCAGTGTCTGGAGGATCAGGGCCTTCCTGTGTAGCTCTCATGCAGACGTGTTAGTGGGGCTGCCTTAGAACTGTGTGTAATAATGTAAGTAAATATAGGGTTCACGAGAAACTTTTTTGAATCCACCTGTTATTGGGTGCATTCTAAATGGTGGGAAATCCTCAGCTCATGAAGGCATCCTTGGCAGGGGGGACTTAGTAGTGTCCAGAGGACACTGAGTTCTATAAAAACAGGAAATCTTTTAATTTGAAGGATGGGCCAGCTAGAAGAGCAAGAGTGTAAAACTAATTAGGTCATATGATGTTGTTTCAGACAGTTGGATTGTGTTTTGTAACCCAGCATGTAATACACAGACATTTTCCCTACAATTTGATTGGTTAGAAACTCACACTTAAAGGGCAATAATATATATACATAAGGGAAAAGTCCATATTAGATACGATGGCATCTTGTAGGGAGAACTTCTGGGCAAGAGAAACTAGTTCTCGTGCCCTGGAACTCTGAGCCTCATAGTTACGACCCTACCAAATTCACAGCAATTAAAAACACGTCACGAATTGTGAAATCTGGTCTCCTCCCATGAAATCTGGTCTTTTCTGTTCTTTTACCCTATACTATACTGATTTCATGGGGGAGACCAGCCTTTCTCAACTGGGAGTCCTGATCCCAAAGGCAGTTGCACAGGGGTCATAAGGTTATTTTAGGGGACTTCTGGTATTGCCACCCCTACTTCTGTGCTGCCTTTAGAGCTGGGCGGCTGGAGAGCAGTAGCTGTTGGCTGAGTGCCCAGTTCTGAAGGCTGCACCCCACAGGTCCCAAGAGGAGATTTGACCAATCCGGGGGGAGTTACAAGGTGGGGTGATCCATCCAGAAGTGGGTCATGTGACCCCTCTAATAACATCTACCACTGCCCTCTAATAATCAGAATAGATTTCAGCCTCACAGGACCTTCCTGAGAGCGTATTTGACTAATGAGGGGGAGTTCTGGGGCAAGGTGACCCACCTAGAAGAGGGTTGTGTGACCCCTCTAAGAACTTCCCCTACCAACCTCTACCAATCAGAGTGTAGCACCACCCCCGGATGTCCCAGCCCCACATGGAGGAGGCCATTTCATTCCAAGAACGCGTGTTTTAGAAATTGTTGAAATGCTGAGAGGAAACATGGACTCCTTCACCACCCCCGTGAGAACTTTGGACTTTGTTTTAGCTGCGAGGGCCTTCAACCACCCACGGAGGAGGTGCTACATCAGCGACAGTGCCGAGGAGGAGGAGGAGGGAGTGGCCACGGGGAGCCCTTTGGCTCCCTTCATTCAAAAAATACTCCAGTGGATTGTCTTAAATGGCACTGCATGCTGAAGAAGGGATGCCACACTGAGATCAGGCATAGAGAATCAATAAACTTGACTGACAAGCTTCTCTCTTGCACAGCTGCCATTCCTCAGATCCTAGTGTCCCTACTGCAGTGGATGTAGACTCCCAATTCAATGGGTGCACTTTACTAAACTGATGATGGAGCACCGACCACCTGCAGCAGCACCCTCTTCCCAAGCACTACAATCCTGATCCTGGCCTGCTGCAGATAGAAGGCCCAATGGTATATGTGGGATGGGGAGTGTTAGAGAGTGAACCCACCCACATTCACCCCACACAAGTGGCTCCTGTCCCACGGGCTGGGTCGGCCTCTCTGCTCTGGGCATTGCAACCTGGTGCATGGGGTCGAAGTGCCACTCAGGATTGGCCTGCATAGCTCTTCATGGCACAGCATGTCAGTCTAGAAGAAAAATAAACACAATTTCATATTAGATTATCGTGCTCAATTCTGTTAGCTCTAATGTCTGCTCATAACCAAGAGCTAGAGGTAGTGCTCCACTTATGATTTTGTCTGTGCCTTTCAGTGCATGGTCAGATTCTGATCTCACATAGCCCTGTGAAAATCAAGAGTAACACCACTGAAATTAGTGAAACTGCACTGATTTATAACCAGTGTGAGCTCAGACTTGGATAAGATATGTCCATTGATATCCTTTACTGTAAAACAGAGGAATTCTTTCTTAAAATCCTGTGGTTGATGGCAATGTGTTTTGTCCATACCATTTGAAATAGAAAGAAAAGACATCTCCCAGAGCCCTTATGTAATACTGCATGTTTAAAACATCCTCCATTTGGAAAGAATCTCAATTTGCTTTGCAAAGTTTTATGTATAAACTACATAGAGGGGTAAGTTCATTCACCAGGGAAATGCAGCCGCTTTTGACATGAAACATGGCTTAATACTATACACCTAGTGGGGCAAGAAATGAGGCATAACTTTTCCAGTCGAAACCTCAGGGAGGAAATTAGGTTGCACAGGAATTTGGACAGCTCACTGAGTTTGCTGGGGTGAAGAATGCCATGGTTTTATTGCCTCCTTCAATAAAGCCTGCTCCCCAACAACATGATGTTCCTAATGCTATGGTGGCAGTTGGCTCAACGTTGAGGCAGAGCAAAGAGTGCCATCTCCTAGATCCCCACAGTATTGTTATGTAGCTGTTAATAAGAAAGGAATTTGAATAGTTCAGCCTTGTGTGTATAAAACTGTAAAATCGGGCTGGTAAGAGTGATTTAAGAACAGTTAAAAGAGCAGGCCTATAGGTCTGTAGTGTGTGAGAGAGCCCTCTTGAGTGAGGGAACCTATCCTAGTGGACCGAGTCCTAGACTGGTATTTGGGCAACATGGGTTCCAGTGCTAGGTGACGTTGCACAAGTGACATCACAGCTCTGTGCCTCAGTTTTGCTGTCTATAAAATGGGGTTATTAATACTGACCTCTCTTGTAAAGTGCTTTGAGATCTGTTGGTGAAAAGCACTATATAAGAGCTAGGTATTATTATTTAAGAGCTATTTATCACAAAAGAGAATGTTTATGCTCTAATGTAAAAGGAGTTCAGAGGGTCTATTAGTGCTACTCAGCAGGTTTTTGCCTCAGCTGCTGTGTTGCTTTTATTGGTGTCATGGCATGAGTGGGACTGAATGATTATTGTAGGGGTGGAAGGTTCAGTAGGTGGGGGGAGATGAAGAAGACAAGTGCTGGGAGTGGATATTATTGGTGAAAAAGGATGAGCAGGAGGATATAATATTGGCACCTTAAAATGTCCCAAAATTGTGAATCAGGTTCCAAAAAATATGATTGATTGCCTTAAAAATATGAGATTTTTAAAAATAATAAATGTTGGGTTCTTTTATTTGCCTTCTTGGTTTTGAGTCTTAAGGATGCACTCACTTCACCTGTTCAAGCTTTTCTCCACAACCAGAAGGGCTAGAGACTTACCTTTTTTTAACTTGAAAGCTCAGCTCCTCATACAATCACCTGACTCCAAGGCTTTAAGAAAACACTAGATATCATGAAATTCCTGATAAAATTGCAAGACTTGGCAATACTGTGCCTGGCAAGTTTGTCATAGGTGTAGGATGGCCAAAAGATTTTACCAAGCCACTTCATATATGCCAGTCTGTGGTGGTGCATGAGTCCCCAGAGCAGTATCAGCAAGGAATGGGTAGAACAACATTTTGGTTAGAATTAGTAAATGTTTGGGGTAGTGGTCCCCAAACTTTTTACCTCTTGCTCCCCTTACCCCTTTCCATACCCTCCCCCCGAGCCAGGGCCAGGAGAGGGGCTGTGGCTCCCGGAGGGGGGGACATGGAGAGGGGTAAGGGGGCTGAGGCTGGGGCCACAGCTGGGGGCAGGGGCTGGGAGCGGAGATGAGGCCAGCAGCTGAGGCCAGGGCCAGCAGTGGAGCTGGGTAGCCCTCCCTCCCCTGTGTGGGCTGGCTTGGGCTCTAGATGTGCCCCCCTGAATGTTCCTCTGTGCCCCCCAGGGGGGCCCACCCCACAGTTTGGGGACCTCTGGTTTGGGGGAATACAGCAGAGTCATGGGCTAAAGAAATTTGTGAGCTATTAGAATAAGCCCTGATTGTGATGTTTGCTAAATTTTATCAGTTTTGTTTACACTTAACTGCCCAGCCCCCTTGGAAACAAAGAGTTAAATAGCAATTAAGGCTCATGCAGGTGCTCTAGGGAGGGGTTCCGGGGTCAGCTGCTTCAGGAAAGGAAGGGGAGATATGGGACAAAGCTGTTCTCTGAGCGCTCATCTGTGGGTAAGAAATGCTGATCTAAAGGCAATTTTTATGTTTTCAACCTGTCTGTGTATATTAGGAGATAAAGCTCTCCCTGGAAAGGGGGTTAACTGATAGGGCTTGTGGGGTTTTTGTGCTGAACTACTTCACCATTTTAACAGTATTACACCCAAATGTTACTCTATGCTCCTCTTATGAGCAAGGAAGAAAAGAGGCAGAATTTGGTGTATGCATATCTGGCTTGCTCACTCTTCATACAAAGTGTATAAAATATGTGTGGCTTTACATGTAAGCAATGTGATATGAGTCAACTTCTACATTCAATATACTCCTTTCCAAAAGTAAAGGAGAAGTGAGCAAACAGATTCAAATCACACCAGTTTCTCATAACATGTGAGAATATAGGTATTATTGGTGCCAACATGAAGTCACTGCTGCAGTCTGGACTTGCAGGATGGGCCACTGACAAACTAAAAATAAGTCACTGGTGTCCTGCATCTTATACTGATGTTGTACGAACAGTGTGCCTTTATTGGAACCTGTGTGTAGTATGTATTGGCTTATGTTACTCGCCCTCGTCCCTTACAGACTAATTACTGAAGGAGTGAAACATCTGTTGTTCTCTTTTCCAGTCAATGTGTTTCTGACAGCATTGATGAGATACATCCATTCACTGCATGTCCAACAGTATGTATACCAATGAGAGCACTAATTTTGAGTTGACAGACATGTGTGAGTCCAACAGAGTTGACATAGGAAGAGCTATTGGCAATAGTAAATTGTGGCAATTTCTTATATCCAGGTTAGGTATGTCTATCTCTCTGTACCCTTCTGAGTGACCTCGCTTGTGTTAGATTATTGTCTCTACTGCGTTGCCATTAGCCATTCACATGTATTCTTTCTGTGTGCGTGACCTCACTGATAATATTTCCTGTCTTCAGTAAGAGTTTTGCCTCAGAAAACCCTGGAACTAAATGTTCAGTTGACCCCTCCACAGAAGAACATATGGGGTGTGCATGTGTAGGGGGGCAAAATGAAAGAAATCTCTCTGAGAGGTCCAGCTCATAAACCTACAGATTTCCTCCTCCCCACCCTAGGAAGCAAGGTTCCAAGATTCTGGGCTTCTGCCCCAGTCTGAGTCCTGGCACCTCACTACATAGCAATACAGCTGTAATGGGGTCCTGGTGTGAAGAACTACTGTTTGATTCCCCCTGTCTAAAGGGAGATCCCCACAAAGAAGGGGTTTTTGTAGGAAAAACAACATACCCAAAGTTTATGTTACTTCTAGTTGCTGATCTCTGTGAGGCTGGTGATGGAAAGATATTCATGGTCTGGGAGAAGGATGGCATCAGTAGTGGGCACCTTGCCTCCATTTCTCCATGAGGATAGGGACTCTTTGCTTGTGGACTGGGGGCTCAGTTGGGCCCTGAGTAAGGCCCTGGAGAGGTAAACCGATATCCCTGAAAAGAGAAAGCTAACTGAGACCATTTCTGTTCTTCTAAAGATAGATATTTATTCAGGGTCTGCAGAGATGTGAAACTCTAGTTTGCAACCCAGGGGCAAAATCCTGAAGTCCTCAGTCAGGCAAAATTCTTGGTAAATTCAGTGTGAGTTTTGACTAAGAAAGGCTCAGGGATTTTATCCAAAAACATAAACCCATTGATCATACATGGGAGACTGTTAAGCACTAGGACCCAATCTAGGGCCCAATAAAATCAACGGCTAGACTTTAATTGACTCGGCTGGGAGATGGCTAGACCTTTAATGAGGATTTAGTTTGTTTGTTTTCAGGATCCAGCATAGCACTTAACTAGTATATAAGTCTATTACTAGTATCAAATTCTGCATTTGGATGTGCTAGTATAAATGAGAGCACAGCTTGGCCCTTGGAGTTTAAATGGAGTGTTGTTCATCTTAATTGTAGTAGTCTCTGTGGGGTTGCCTTCTGTGAGAACAGTGTTAAGAAACAGGGTAAAAACACCTGCAGCCAAACACCGGAGGCCATGTCTATGCGTACGCACCTTACAATGGCGTGGCTATGCCGCTGCAGCCGCGCTGCTGTAAGGTGCACTGTGTAGCTGCTGTTTATCGCTGGGAGAGAGCTCTCCTGGGGACAGAATAAAACCACCTCCAATGCGGTGCGATAGCTTCATCACCAGGAGAGCAGCTCCTGCCGACAAAGGGCTGTCCACACTGGTGCTTTTTGTTGTTTAAAACTGTTGTTGTTCGGGGGGGGGGGGCGGGTGTTTTTCACACCCCGAGTGACAAAAGTGTTAACAATGAAAGTGCCAGTGTAGACATAGCCTAATACCAAGATACCATCCCAGCTAGGCTTTAAAGGTAATGGGGCTGCACAACTGATGGGATGATTGTGTCTGATCTGTTCTGTTCTCACCATAATCAGCCTCCCTTCAGTAGCAATACTTTGTGTTTTAACAAATTTCTTTTTAATGTGTAGATTTTCCTTACTTGTTCCTCTCCTTTTTTCAAAGGAAAACTATTTAAAAACCCCCAAAAATAATACCCTCCCCCAATCAACTATACCGTGATGTAACATTGCACCACGTTAGTCTGATTGCCTCTTTTTAGAATCATATCCCGGTCGTGTTAAACAGCCCTCTCCTGAATTCTCTCCTTGTGCAAAATTACTACTTAAATCCATGGGATATGCCGTTTCTCAACACTTCTCAGAATTTGGCTCCCGAGAGTGAAATTAACAGAGTGTGGAAGGCTCCTAGGAGCAGACTGGCTGAGTCCAAGTTAAAACTATTCAATAAAATAAACTATGTGAACAAATTAACTTACATCAGAAATCACTGCCACCCCTGAGGGGCAGTGTGCATCACAATGGGCTGCCAATCCCAGGCTCCCACCGGTGTAGAGCGAGAGGTAAAGGAGCAGCCTCTTACTTCTGTCATTAATCCCACTTATTATAGCATGAAAATGTAGCTCCTTGGGACACATGCAGTCTCAGTCACATCAAACCCCATTATTGGAACACACTACCAGGAATCAAGCATGCTAAAAAATGTTAAGACTTCTTCCCCAACTCATATCATCTTCTATCTGCCACGGATATGGTGTTTTTATTTATAATAAAAGAAATTACTTATTTTAGTAAGACTATACTGCCAAATATGCACCTGCTGCTACACCATACATTATAAAATATGTTCTGGAGAACTGTGTTGGGAATCTCTCTGTGCATTGCTGTTCCAGTGGGTGGGGAGAACAGTTCCTACAGTTTGTACGTGGAACACAAGTGTCTTTCAAATGCCTGGTGGTAGCCTAGACGGGCACTGGAACAATTTTTATCGTGGGGTTGCTGAGAGCTGTTGAACCAAACCGTAAACCCTGGATATGATGGAAACCACTTCAAGCCAGGGAGTGCTGCAGCACCCCTAGCTCCAGCACCTGTGAGCAAAGATGTGTTACGCTAGTGCAGGAGGCTTAGTTGCAGTGTTTGTCCCAGCAATAGTGCCCATGCTTAATGTAAATGAGGAAATTTTAGATGTGCCATTATTTGGACAGAAAGCTAAACTGAATGCCAGTAAGAACTCTAGGACCTCTCCACCCAAGGATTGTGTGAGCTGGATGTGTGAGCTGGACTGCTCTTGGTATAAAAGAGAGGGAGCATCTTCAGTGAGGGCACCTTTCCTTTGGAATCCCCTCTCCCGTGTAGTCTGAAATTAGCCAAAATCTGCTGACCTTGTATATGAAAATCTGTAATCAAAATTATGGTGGGCAGGGTTTGAAGGTGGTAGCAGCAGCTACACAAGAGCCAGCAGATGAAGTGCGAGTATTTTGTCATTATTTTTGTCATTATGAATGAATAGGTAAATGGTTGAGATGCCACTCATGTGTGGAAAGAGAAAAGGAGTATTAGCGGCACCTTAGCTGTAGCTCACGACAGCTCATGCTCAAATAAATTGGTTACTCTCTAAGGTGCCACGAGTACTCCTTTTTGTTTTTGCGAATACAGACTAACACGGCTGCTACTCTGAAACCACTCATGTGTGGGAAAATCTAAATTGAGTAGCTGTTTGGATGGTATGCTTTCAAGAAACTTGGAACACTCTTCCTAACCCCGCTTTGGTATGTGCAATCCCCACTGTCCAGCCATGTGACTGTTTCAGTTGATATTTGGAAAAGTTCATCTTACTGCATGGCACTAATGTTCATGCTCTTTGAGAAATGTATCATATGGTTCATCTAGGAGTACCTGAAACCGCCGCCATCTTTTTGGTAGAAGTATTGGTGGTTTGTGTCATAACAACTGTCTCATGGCAAAGGATGTAATTTAAAATGAACATAAAGTATTTCAGGATCTGAATCAAAACAGTTAAAATATCTTCATTTATTAAAGGACTTTTTGTATGGATTATATAACACCCTTATGATTTCCAATTCAATTTAAATCATGAAGCTTTTTTCCAGAACTAGACAGAGTATTCCCATAAATACCATTAAAGGAAACTTGAACGTACAGTTCCTAAAATAGAAGGTTACTTATGTACATATATCACTTGTTAGAAGTCAGCTCCTATTTTAATTTTAAAATGAGAGGGTGGGGGGAAGAGGAGGCTTATAAACCAAAGATTATATGCTACCTCAGAGATTTCTAAACATTTAATAGCATAGATCACATCTTAATAGACTGTTGTAAAGAGCTGCAGAAAGGACGTGATTTGCACTTGTACAACAAGTTTTATTCCTCCTACAAAACCCAAGACTATTCTTGAGTGCTATTTACTGTCACTTTATCTTAGGGACTTCTACGCTGCAAAGAAAATCCTGTGGAGCCAAGTCTCAGTGGCTGGGTCAGTTGGGCTTGGCCTGTGGCACTCAAAATAGCAGAATAGACATTCCTGCGTGGGCCGGAGTCCTTCCCCTCCATGGGTTTCAGAGCCTGGGCTCCAGCCTGAGCAGGGATGTCTACACTGCTGTTTTCTAGTGCCACACGCCGAGCCCTGCAAACTCGAGTCAATTGACCTGAGCTCTGAGACTTGGTGCTATGGGTCTCTCTTTGCAGTGTAGACATATTATACTACAGTGGTTTTCAAATTTTTTTTGGCTCAGGGCTAGGGCAAGGGATTGGGGCATGAGGTTGGGACGTGGACTTACCTCATGCAGCTCCCGGTCAGTGGCAGTGCTAAGGCAAGCTTCCTGCCTGTCCTGGCACTGCGGACCACACTGCGCCCCGGAAGCGGCCAGCAGCAGGTCCAGCTCCTAAGTGCAGGTGCATAAGCTGTTCTGTGTGGCTCTTGCCCACAGGCACTGCCCTACCCCTCCCCACAGCTCCCATTGCCTGAGTGCGGAGCTGGTGCTCGGGTGGGTGGGCAGCACTCGGAGCCCCGTAACCCCCCGCCTAGGAGCTGGACCTGCTGCTGGCCGTTTCCAGGGCGCAGCCCGGTGTCCGAACAGGTAGGGACTTTTAATGGCCAGGTCAACGGTGCTAACCAGAGCTGCCGCGACCCATTGACTTACATTCCGTGAGCCAGTACTGGGTTGTGACCCGCAGTTTGAAAACCGCTACCATACTATATATAGGTGTGTGTGTATGTGTGTGGCATGGTTTATCTCCATGCCCAGTCACAATCATGCAGACTACTTCCCCTCCCATTGGTGATCAAATAATGTCACTCAGGTAGCCACAGCAATTGTTGCAAGCCAAAGTAATACTAGGAAAGTAATGTATTTTTAGCCAACTGTTAAAGCAATAAGAAGGCTGAACCAGGAAGAGCCAGCACCATAGCCAATGCTTTCAGAAGTGGCCTCTGATTTTTGAGAGCTTCAGTTTCCGTGTTCCTGCACGGAAACATCAAAGACCTGATGAGCAGTTCTATTCCCCATTGACTTTAAATGGGGTTGTGGGTTTGGGAGATCATGCCCAATGTGTTTCAAGTTGAGCACCCAAAAACTGAGGCACGTAAAATTAGAGGCTGCTCTTGAAAACTGGCCCAATGCGTGAAGGCAATTCTCCTCGGATCACCAGCAAGCGCTCTGACCACTGGCAGTCCATGACTGCATTTTGGGAGCCTCTGTATTTTTTTCATTTAGAAACCTGATCAGTTTTTCTCTGTAACAGCTTATCTTGCCACAATCCATTTTTCTAGGGCTAGATTGTGACTTTTCAAGCTGGGGAGGGACCCAAGCAGAATTCCTCCTGGGGATTCCTGTGGAGCACATAGGTGAGAGTAAGTTCTGCCATCCTTGGAGAGGGCGCAGAGTGCACTCCACATTAGACCCAGTTAGCGCTGCTCTGTCTGTCCCTCCTCTTTCAGGCAGATAGCACCTTCAGGGGCACAGGCAAAGTCTGTGCTGCCTAGTCATGCCAATGTTCTGGCTACAGGGCATGTTATGTTATGCAGTACCAGTTGCAGCTTGCAATTTAGAAGCTGAAACAGTCATTCCAAGCAATGAATTTTGAACGGTGAAGACAGGTTGAAGATGTCTCTGAAATAAGGGTGGAGGCAGAAATTCTTACAAACAATAAGAAACACATCAACTTTATTACTGTTAGTTCCAGGTTATTGTAATCCTGGGGAATATGCCAAAGGCCTCTGATTCTAATGTGCTATAATTTTCAAAGAACTGTCCAAACTTAATTACGAAACTTTAGATGAAACAGATGGGCTTGGATTCATGTTAGAAAGAGTGTTTACTGCAATTCCTTGTCTATTTCTATTGCAATTCCCTGCCCCCTCCCTTTATATGTCCTGAATAAATGAGCTTCAGTGTTTTGGCAGCATGCGTAAGAATTGTTTTGCTTGCTCATAGCATTTGGAAACATAAATAAGTCATCTGTGTTACTAACCACAGTAGCAGGGCCAGAGTTTGGAACATCTTTTGTTCCTAAATTAAGAGTCTGTGTTGATGCAAAGTTTGCTTCAGAAAAACAGAAAGCTTGACTTTGGCCAAACAGCTTAGGGTTTGTTAAAATGCTGCAGCTCTATCAGTGTGCAACTTGGTATAATGTAACAGCAGTCAGGGTGATAAAGAATTGAGCAAGGGAATAGGTGATGAAAGGAATAACCCCTCCGGCACACAGATGAATAAAAAAGATTTAAAGGATGTTTTGGGAAACTCAACACCCGCAGTCCAGTCCAAAGAAGAAAGGCAAACAAATAACAGTATTTGGTTGTGGTAGCAAAAGAGTAAAATGCAAAGCAAACAATTAGATATGTTACTTTATGAGCATTAAATCTCATCAGCAATAGCCAGTGTAATACTGGGACCTGGTCATCAAGAAAGATGTTGCCATAGGCCCAGATTGTCCCCTGTGCTTCTGCAAGCTGCAAGGGCCATGCAAGGAGGAAGTACTGACTCTGTAGAATTATTCCCTCCTCCTTGGAACCTGGCTACTCCTCAGAGATTTCATTATGCAGAGATAAGGATGGGATAGGTGAATTTATGAGGCAGCATGCAGGAGGAGCTGCTCCCTGCTGTACTCTTCCATCTTTACATAATGGTTATGCAAAGCTCAATATCTAAGTGAATGCAGCCTGAAGCACATTGACTCGGGATTTGTGCCTGCAACATGAGTCCCCAGGCAGGCATTTTGTGCAGAAACAGGTTGCCTAACCAATGCTATAAAAGGAGCCAGAGGGACCAACCTATAGTGGGTTTGGAAGAGCCCAGAAAGCCATACAGTTAAAATCTTGCAACCACAACCTCTTCTCATGCCCCTTACAATTTAAGGTTCTGTTCTAGTGGTTGGAGTGGGTGAGGAGTGAGCTTTGGAGTGGCAAGCCTGGAAAAGACAGATCTGATGACCTGAACCCAGCTAGCTGAGAAGGGGAAGTTGTTCAAATGGTCAACTATTCTTTCTGTTGCTGAAAGTAAAATGGTATTTTGGAAAAAACTGCATACAGAAACAAGTACAATGTCTCATTGCTACTTATGTAAATTAATAATTAGTGGAATAATAATGCAAATCCTAACTGAACCAATGCATCTGTGTTGTAGAATGTGTGTTTCAAAGTTCCTCAACCTTACATTTCTGATCACAGCATGGTTTTCATTCAAACTTTTAGTCATATGGTTCATTGCTGAAAAGTTAGATAATGTAACCCTTGATTTTTTTCTTAGCTGGCTCTTTGAAGGTTAAAACTCTTTAAATAAATGATTTCTCCTGTTTGTCCCTCTGGCAGGGTTTTATATCAGTGGGATAAATTTATCTCTGGTGTAATTCCATTTCATTTGGCCCATTGTGTCCCTGAAAAAATTGAGGAATGAATAATTCAGATCAAACTAGTAGAAGTAACAGACACAGAAGTTTGAGGGTTTGCTTTTTTTGCCTTCCTCTGCAGGAGGTGGGTGGAGGTCACTTGCCAGGATTGTCTGGGTATTGCGGTGATCTGTTGTATTAATTTAGGTGAATATGTGGGCCAAAGGTGTTAATATAACTCAGGCACTGCTGAATATTAAACAGTGTTTTAGATAAGGTTTGGGCTTGATATATAGGGACTTTACCCTATTTAATACCATGACACTCACACTAATAATTTATTAAAGATAAAGAAAAGAAGGAAAGCAGTTAAAGCATTTGAAATGTAAAGTATTAAATAGGGCTTTCATTTTAACAACATCCCTTTTCCCTCTCTCCTTTTAGCTTGACAGAGTTTTTAGAAAGAAAATCCTACTCACATGAGAGTCTTTTAGATGATATCAAAGATGCTAATAACTGTCTTTTTTGCGGGGTGGGAAAGAAGTAGGTAGCTGAGATGGGCTGGAGCTGTCATGATTGAAGTCTGATCTTGTTTCATCCATATGGTGTCTGGGATTCAGTTGGACTTGGTAGAGGTGGCAGTGTCATCTGGGACCCTCTCTCTGGCCTG
This sequence comes from Chelonia mydas, assembly GCF_015237465.2. Classification (NCBI taxonomy): domain Eukaryota; kingdom Metazoa; phylum Chordata; order Testudines; family Cheloniidae; genus Chelonia; species Chelonia mydas. The sequence continues at coordinate 61,958,771 of NC_057852.1, forward strand.
GTCTAGTCAGGATAGCTGTAAGGATCAGAAGGACTAGGGCCTGGGGTCCCAGGAGATGGTGGTGATGGCAGCCATAATGGTGAAATTCTCCAGCAGCCAATTTTTCTCCTAAGTTTCTTCCTTTAAGGACCCAAAAAGGGGAATGATGGCATGGAATCGCCTATGCCCTCATCATTTTGTCCACCAGTTACGCCTAGTTTCTGACATACGAATTTTGGATCACTGATTTCTAGTGCCACACTTTTCTTGTTTACCAAGCACGGTCTTAACACAGTCCTTGTGTTATATCAGTAGGTCTTTTTGTTTGGACTAATTCCATCTTTCAGTCTCCCTTTCATATCTTTTTTTTCCATTTGTTATTATAGGTTATTGTGACAACTTATGTACTTTCACATAGTACGTACCCTAAATGTGAGCTCAGCTGTAAGTTTGTAGGCCCAATTATTACAACAGTTCTCGGGTAATGGTGCACCTCAGTCCTCTCCCATTCTCTGCCCATGGCACATAATACTTTAGTCTTCTCTGTAATACTTTGGTCTAATTTGGGTTGTTGGGTTTGGTGATGTTGATGATCTGTGGTGTGCAGGAGGTTAGACTTGGATGATCTGGTGGTTCCTTCTGGCCCTAAACTCTATGACTCCCTCCTACATCCTATACCCCTTTTGGGGTCCAATTCTGAAAATGATTGATTTCACACTTTTTTGTGCACGATTTAACTGTAACCACTCTGTGTGAAAAATAATGGCAGAAAACTCCCCAAGTTTAAACAATGTTAACAGATCTCTTGTAACCCACAACTGAACTCTCAACTATATTGACTGTTAAAACTGTGGAGACCGGTGAAGAAAACTCTCCTGAGGCATGAATCAGGATGTGTTTATTGCTGGATACAAATTCACTAAGAGCTTCAGCCCTCAGAAGGTGCATTTCAAATTGTTTATCCTGGAGGAAGGAGAGGTGAAATAAGAGGGCAAAGATTTGAGGCAGTCCCCCAGATGAGGTCTCCTATCTGTTAAACATCAAGGGTCTGATCCAGTCAGGTGTGGAGTGCACTCTGGTTCCATTGACTTCCACCTCATTGTTGGAAAGAGGCTCCAGTCTCTTAAGATATTAATGTGACTAGATACTAAACATAAATGTCAAACAGCTGATGAAAACGTTGGTCTGTGTTTGCTGTAAACATGTGGTAAAAGACACCTATAAGAGTCGACGAAAATGCCTTTGTATCTGAGTTGCTCTGGCTTGTGAAATCCCTCTGAGCTAAGAAGATTTGGCATTGAGAAAGGCCTTCACATTCTCAGGGAATCTATAAATCTGTCCAAGAAACTGAACGTTGGCTTAGCAAGGTAGATTAAATGTTATGTTAGTGATTTCTTAACTTCCCCGGAACGTTTACATCTTTTCACAAAAGTGGGTGTATAGTTAGGGGTGGAGAGGAATACAGGAAATTGAGTTGATCCATTTTCTGAGCTCTTCTGACTTATTTGTGCACAGTATTTCCTATCAAAGAGTTTCAAAAGTTACAAGGATCATTCTGGTGGCTAAGTTGTTTTGGTGCTGGAAGCCTTTTTTTGTTCCAACAGATTGAGTCTTCCCTTGCTCACCTTTGGAGGTGCATTAATTAGGCAGTTTGTAAAGTCTGATGTCCCCAGTTTGCCTATTTTTGGAACCTCAACTGAATGAATGAATGAATCTCAGCCTTGAAACTGCCCTTCTTCCCCAGCTCACCTTCTCTGAAAATCTCAGGCTGGACGTCCAGAAACTGGGGCACTCACAGTCAGTGAACATGCCAGAAAATATGGTCCTATGTTGGAAACAGAGACCTCCAAATCTTGAACCTTAATAGAATAGAATATTCTCATAGATTATTCTCAAAGCCCAATCATGCAATCCTTAACTCATGAGAGCTGTCTCATTTACTTCAATGGGGCAACTTGAAGGATTGGGTCATTGGGCTTTGACTATACTCTAAGAAGTGGTCGGAATAGTGGAGCCAGCACATTGAGGTGTACGCTCATTACCTTGGTAGAACAAGTGCTATCATTAGCTGTTGACTATGGCCACTTAGAATCATAGAATATCAGGGTTGGAAGGGACCTCAGGAGGTCATCTAGTCCAACCCCCTGCTCAAAGCAGGACCAATCCCCAATTAAATCATCCCAGCCAGGGCTTTGTCAAGCCTGACCTTAAAAACTTCTAACTCTTGGTGAAAATTTTTTTCCTAATATCCAACCTAAACTTCCCCCACTGCAACTTGAGACCATTACTCCTTGTCCTGTCCTCTTCTACCACTGAGAATAGTCTAGAACCATCCTCTCTGGAACCACCTCTCAGGTAGTTGAAAGCAGCTATCAAATCCCCCCTCATTCTTCTCTTCTGCAGACTAAACAATCCCAGTTCCCTCAGCCTCTCCTCATAAGTCATGTGTTCCAGACCCCTAATCATTTTTGTTGCCCTTCGCTGGACTCTCTCCAATTTATCCACATCCTTCTTGTAGTGAGGGGCCCAAAACTGGACACAGTACTCCAGAGGAGGCCTCACCAATGTCGAATAGAAGGGAACGATCACGTCCCTTGATCTGCTCGCTATGCCCCTACTTATACATCCCAAAATGCCATTGGCCTTCTTGGCAACAAGGGCACACTGCTGACTCATATCCAGCTTCTCGTCCACTGTCACCCCTAGGTCCTTTTCCGCAGAACTGCTGCCTAGCCATTCGGTCCCTAGTCTGTAGCGGTGCATTGGGTTCTTCCGTCCTAAGTGCAGGACCCTGCACTTATCCTTATTGAACCTCATCAGATTTCTTTTGGCCCAATCCTCCAATTTGTCTAGGTCCCTCTGTATCCTATCCCTGCCCTCCAGCGTATCTACCACTCCTCCTAGTTTAGTATCATCTGCAAATTTGCTGAGGGTGCAATCCACACCATCCTCCAGATCATTTATGAAGATATTGAACAAAACTGGCCCCAGGACCGACCCCTGGGGCACTCCACTTGACACCGGCTGCCAACTAGACATGGAGCCATTGATCACTACCCGTTGAGCCCGACAATCTAGCCAACTTTCTACCCACCTTATAGTGCATTCATCCAGCCCATACTTCTTTAACTTGCTGACAAGAATACTGTGGGAGACTGTGTCAAAAGCTTTGCTAAAGTCAAGAAACAATACATCCACTGCTTTCCCTTCATCCACAGAACCAGTAATCTCATCATAGAAGGCGATTAGATTAGTCAGGCATGACCTTCCCTTGGTGAATCCATGCTGACTGTTCCTGATCACTTTCCTCTCCTCTAAGTGCTTCAGGATTGATTCTTTGAGGACCTGCTCCATGATTTTTCCGGGGACTGAGGTGAGGCTGACTGGCCTGTAGTTCCCAGGATCCTCCTTCTTCCCTTTTTTAAAGATTGGCACTACATTAGCCTTTTTCCAGTCATCTGGGACTTCCCCCGTTCGCCACGAGTTTTCAAAGATAATGGCCAATGGCTCTGCAATCACAGCCGCCAATTCCTTTAGCACTCTCGGATGCAACTCATCCGGCCCCATGGACTTGTGCACGTCCAGCTTTTCTAAATAGTCCCTAACCACCTCCTTCTCCACTGAGGGCTGGCCATCTACTCCCCATGCTGTGATGCCCAGCGCAGCAGTCTGGGAGCTGACCTTGTTCGTGAAGACAGAGGCAAAAAAAAGCATGGAGTACATTAGCTTTTTCCACATCCTCTGTCACTAGGTTGCCTCCCTCATTCAGTAAGGGGCCCACACTTTCCTTGGCTTTCTTCTTGTTGCCAACATACCTGAAGAAACCTTTCTTGTTACTCTTGACATCTCTTGCTAGCTGCAGCTCCAGGTGCGATTTGGCCCTCCTGATTTCATTCCTACATGCCCGAGCAATATTTTTATACTCATCCCTGGTCATATGTCCAACCTTCCACTTCTTGTAAGCTTCTTTTTTATATTTAAGATCCGCTAGGATTTCACCGTTAAGCCAAGCTGGTCCCCTGCCATATTTACTATTCTTTCGACTCATCGGGATGGTTTGTCCCTGTAACCTCAACAGGGATTCCTTGAAATACAGCCAGCTCTCCTGGACTCCTTTCCCCTTTTGCGTTGAAGGCAAGTTGACTGTGAAGTAGTGGTAGTAACTGGGCCTGCTGTGGAGGATGGACAAGGGAAGTGGAGTAACTAGAAATGGTTTAAATTATCATAATAAAATTGAATCAACTAAGGGTGCTGAATACCTCTCAAGATCAGTGTGCAAGTAATTAATGAAAACAGATGTATTTTACATTTTTCTCAGGTCTTTGGAGCAGGGACCATATCTTTGTATGTGCTTATACAGAATGTAGCACAATGGATCCCCGGTCCTGATTGGGGTCTTTGGCGCTACTACAAAATAAATAAATAACAATTTGTAATCTAGCCCTCATTTAAAATGAGGGTAAAGCTCTGAAATACAATGATGTAGTGCAAGGTGACCTGCTCTCTAATACTCCTTAGTTATCTTATATTGATTCAGAGGTAGAACTGGGTGAATAATTGACTTTTCAGTTTGCTGACGGTTCCAAAATATTGAAGGGGGGTGGGGGGGGGGAACAGTTTAGGCCAAACTGAATCTGAAAAATACTAAAAAATTTTCCAAATTGAGAAAATCAATTTTTGGTGAAACAAAACATGTTGTTCAGCTCAAAATGTTTTGTTTCTGGGTATTTTTAAAAGGCTAAGCTCATGGAAGAGGAGATGTAGTGGTTTCCTTATAGCTTTTAATTCAATGATTAGGGTACTCACCTGGGGTATAGGAGACCCAGGTTTAATTCTCCCACTTTGCAGGAAAGTGTCCTAGCCGCTGTACCTATGGGATATTGTGGTGTGGGTCTTTCTCAATCTCCTCTGTTGAAGCTGTTCTACTTTGCATAAATAATTAGTCTTTGGAACAAGGACTTGAACTTGGATCTTCCCCAACCTAGGTGAATGCCCTGACCATCAGACTATAAAGTCTCTTCATGCTTTCCCTGGCCCAGTGACTATTCATCGTCATTGTAAATAACCTATGAATGACGATTTCAACCACAAGGCTCTTTAGCTATTTTTATTGTTAGCTGAATTTTCTTATTTCAACAGTAAACAAAATCTCTTAAGAGTTAGTCTTCAGACATTTTATAAAGTTACACTAGTTAAACAAAGTCTCCTTATATGTCTGGTTTGTATCATGCTGGGCATTATTTGCCATTTGTATTCATATAGTTCCTTCTAACAGGCTGCTTGGGTTGTTACAGTTCAAATCCCATTTATTAAAACTACAATAAGGGTCAAGATATGGTGTAATATTTACAGACTAATTATAAGAACTTTCAAGCTACATAAGAGGGATAATCTTGGTTTATGAAGAGCTTGATCCAAAGCTTGTTAAAGGAAATGGAACGACTCCCTTTTAGTTTGAGGTTTGAATCAGCCCCTAATGAATATATTTGACCCTGTAAATTGGGACTAGAGATGTCAAAGGTATTTCCAATTCAGGGGTGGGGGAGCTATACCCCGTGTAACAACCTGTCTGGTCAGGTCAACTAGACTCTCTGGATCTAAAATGAACCAGTACTGCCTGAGAAAGGGCCAGCTTCGTTAAGTTAAAGGTAGTACAGGCTTATAAACTTCTTTCCATGCTGTAGTTGCTAATGACCCACTGTGTTAGAGAGGATTACCCCAGGAATGAGGCAAGTACCAGCAAGGACACATCTATGCACTTAACAGAAATGACTGCAGGTACCAGCTATGAAAACTGCTACTGGAATGAAGTCATTTTGCAATGGCTATATGGCTTAAGACGTAGGGATGCTCAAAAATGATGAAAACTTTTTACTAAAAAAACCAACAATTTTTACTTTGCATATACTATGAGACCTCATTACTTTGTGTCCTACATAATTTTGAGGACCCCAAAACTCTTTCATCACTTGACATGTAAAATTCATATTCAGTTTGAAATTTTGTGGCTTTTCACATGCAATAAATGGTGCAGAGTTATCACGGCAGCTATATCTGTCATTTTTTGGCTTAGGGAGAGAACATGGGGTGGATATAGCAACACAGAGGATGTCATATATTCATTTGTAATACATCCACACCTGGAAATGGACAAGGATGTATGTACTCTGGCTGCACTAACATAGGGTTCTATACTGGGTACATCATGTTAGTTAAGGAGACAGTGACTTTAAACCAGAATATTGATTAGTTAAAATGAGAGATGCTGAAGTTATAATTGTTGGTATTCCTGTTTGTGTTGTGACAGCACATATTATAAGCCCCCTTTTCCATTAGAATCCTGTGATGTCCTGAAAGCATTACTGAATCTTATGGCAAGGCTAATTAGTTAAAAAGGAGAAAGCAAGCCCTAGTACTAACACAGCTAAACTACCCAACCTCAGCATAGCCAAATGACGTATTTCTCTAGTGGTAGGAAAGCCTCCAAGGACTCAGCATTTGGATGCTTATCTGAGCTCTCACTTTCAAACAGTTGTGCCAGTATCACAGTTCTACCGTGCACTGTTGCGCAACCGCTCCTGATCTCTGGTAACACCAAGATTAGAAAACCCCACCCCAGTCCCTTCCTTACTGCCTTCCTTCGCGTTCCCAAGCTTGAGCAGTTATCAAGAGTGTCTGACCCCAAATTCTTTTAAAACAAAACAATCCCCCCTCCAAACATTAATTTAACTCTTAAAAACTGAATTAAAAAAAATCTTCTTCCCACAGTCTTGCCAGCCCGCAGGTTTTTTGGAAGGAATGGCTTGTGAGGGTGGGGGCTGTGCCTGTACTCTTACCAATTTGGGTGGGGGAATTTCTTCCCCATAGATGGAGTAAATTTTTTTGGGGGGGGAAGTAATGGGAAATGGCAATCAGTTTTGAGGGGATATCTCCCCTCGGAAGAAGCTGTCATTAGTGTTTTAGAGACTCTTGGTAACTCTCCTGTTAGAGCAGTGTGGAGAGCTTATCATGGACATACTCTCTAATTGCCAGGTTAACAATGTTCAGGGCCAGGATAGTCATGTAAGGTGCATATACAGCAGGACTCAAAGACTTTAAAGTCAGAAGTGACCATCATGATCATCTAGGGGAGGGCTCTGAGTTACTACAGAGAATTCTTTCCCAGCTGTCTGGCTGGTGGGTCTAACTGATTGCCATATACGGGGTCAGGAAGGAATTTCTCCCTGTGTCAGATTGGCAGAGACCCTGGGGTTTTTTCGCCTTCCTCTGCAGCAAAGAGCAAGGATCACTTGCAGGTTTAAATTAGTGTAAATGGTGAATTCTCTGTAACTTGAAGTCTTTATAAACCATGATTTGAGGACTTCAGTAACTTAGCTAGAGGTTAGGGGTCTATTACAGGAGTGGGTGGATGAGGTTCTCTGGCATGCAATGGGACTGTGGTTCTGGTACTGAAATCTACAGTAACATCACGCTCCTATTACATACACAAACCATTTATAATTACATTTGACAGAATTTGGGGGTTTTATAGTTCTGATAATATCGATATTTATTTTAAAGCAGTTTTTCTTTTAAATTTTCACTGTTGTGGGAAATTATGGGGAAGGCAGACAATAATTAAATGACAATAGACATTGAGATTCAAAAAGTTCAAGGTTTATAATGGTTAAAATACATTGTCAACATCACATATACGAAGTAAATATCCTTAAATCAAACTCTAATAAGTTCTCAAGTAGGCAAAGGTAAGAAAAATGCTATCTGTAAATTTTAATTATCAGAAATATTTTTTCATTTTGTATCTGTACTGCGAAATTGATGTTGACAGACATTTACTGTTAAAAATCTAATCCTTCCAAGCCTATTTATAACCCTGTCATGTCTCAACAATGAAAAAATCGAATCATGATAATACTAACTTTAAGATACTTCCTGTATCCTGAGTTTAATAGCTGTATCTGCTGGTCAGCCTGAGCATGTATTTAACTTGGGCTACAGTTATATTAACTTGGTACATTATAAACATTAGTGCATCATCTACATAATTTTAAAACTGTATACTTTTGCTCTAACAGCTGGATTGAATGCACTGCTGTAACCTAACATGCTCTGGGATTTCAAATGCACACACACTTTCTGGGCAGGCCCCTGAGACTTACTGAGCTGCAAAAGAACCATAGCAGAGACCAAAGGAGTCTGCTGGGTCCTGCCACTGAACTACTGGTGCCAGTGAAGTGGAACAAGTCACCTTGCTGTCCCTAAAGTTTACCTGCACAAAAGCTAAGTGTGGTAGCATATGTTGCAGGAGAGCAAGAGGGCAAGTGTATGAAACTTTCCCCAAAACTTGAGAGCCTATATATGCAAACTGCTCTGATCATTGACAAAATTCAATGGGCTGGTTCTTGTTTTATCTTAATCAATTTACTGATCCCAGTGATTCAGTTTGGAGTAGTTTTGCATTCCCCCCACCTCCCTACCGTCGGAGTTTAGCTAGGACTAGTATAATTTTGGAAGTAGTATATGGTGTTGTAAACACACTTCTTGTTCCATAATAGTAAGTGAAAATGTAAAAGAAAGGAATAAAGAAATCTGACTGGGCTTGAAGTTAAAAAATATGAACAGTGCAAGCCATACTGGGTTTACAAGCAATTCTTTAGAGGCATTTCCAAAGCTCATGAGGGATCGAAGTATTTTTAAATATCACAAGAGTTTGATAGTACAATGCTGAGAACATTGGCTCTGAATATGAAATCTGCACTTACAGACTGGGCAACAGAACAAGTCAAGAGTAAGTAGGACATCTGCTGGCGATTAACAGCAATTAGTGATGAGTGAAACTTAAGTAGAAATCTGCTGGTACATCTGTGTAAATTTGGAGGAACTTCAGTGGAATTTAATTGGATTTAAGTGAGAGCCAAATTTCACTCATAATCTGGTAGAACATTATCCCAAGCCCTTCATTTTTGGAATATATTTCATTTCTCCTTGTCCCCAGCTGGGTAAGCTACTTCCTGACCCACATTCAGATTCCTCTTTGGCCAACATTATCTCCTTTTAACCTATCCATGCATGAAAAGCCCTCAGCCACTGATACTCAACCTTCACAGATGCCTAGCTATTCACCTTATAGAATTTGTCTTGCTTTATAGTGGACCTCGTTAGAAAAAGAGAGGTGGGGGGAAAGCTAGCAAAACTTTTCAAAGGATGCAACCTGTGTTTTTGTCAATCTCGTTTTCATCTAAACTTTCTGATTCTGAAATGGAGTTGGAGACTCCACTGATTGGATCATAATGTTTTTGTCTTTGTTTTTTAGGAGCTATTCTACTCTGATCTTTGCTTGATCTATCTGTTACTCAGTAGTGTGAAGGGAGCTGTAAGAAAACTATCTCCCCATCAGCTGAATATTCTTTGTAATGGAACATAATGTTCTAGAACAACAGAACCTGTGTAGAAAAAGACACACAAACCCTCACTGTTGATCAATGTTATATTAAAACAAAACACATTCTTAATGGCTTTTAAATCTTAGAGTTTGCATCTTCTTTTCAGTGTGTGTTACATCAGGTAGTTAACTGTGGAACAACCACAACTTCTAGGCAGCTGGAAATGAAACCTCCTGGCTGACAAATCTCCATCTACTGCCATCTGCCTTAAAATTCAGATGAGTCATGCTGCCCAATACATGGCAGATTTTTAAGAATTGTGGGCAGCCCAAAGAAACCCCACTTTTCTCATTACAATAATTTTATTGTTAGGATTAAAACAAGTTGTTTTTTTTTTATAGTAAAACCCATAGATTGGAGAAAGCTTGTTGAAAGGAACCTTTGAACCTGGAGCTTTGGAGAAGCACTGGAAAATGGTGAGATACGTAAGTAGCAAAGTTCTGTTTGCTGAAGACTGATTAGATTATCCTTTAGTAAAAAATCTTTCTGTTTCTCATTATTTGGACTTCCTGTTCCTACCCATCCAACAAATCCATTTTATTTTTTCATTTCAATATCTTCTCCTTTAAACTTCACAAGTCATTCCTGTGCATTTATCAGACATATGTCACAAAGCAGAAAAAAGCATTTTAATCTTCCACTGTGTTGCACAGCACATCTGCTATATCTAGTTGTACTGAAGAATCGATTGCATTACATAACCTCATCATGAGCCATTGCTGCAAATAAACAAAAACTGATTCTGTTATTTGACTTTGGACAAAACTCTGATCCCGTACTTTCTTTAAAGCTCTTTCTGGCTTTCATTTTAAAATAATTGATAGCCAGTTAATTGAGAGGTTCTGGCCCAAATTCAATGCAATTGCATTAAGGTAAATTTGGTCCAGTGCTTCCGGTTGTTTTCATTTTAACCTCCATGTCAGACTTGTTTCCTTTTTAATCTTTACATATCATTTGTCCTGTCTTTCACTCACTCGAAAAGGAGCTACCTGATAACTTTCCACACAGCAAAACTATACTAATTGTTTAGTCCGGTGCTTATTAGGAGCATCAAAGCAAAATCATTGCACCACTTACAAAACACCTTGTTCTATTTAGTATTATATTGTGCTGGATTATTATGTTCAATCACTCTTTCCTTTCTGTTTGGATTTGTGGCGTTAAGTCCCATTATAAGTATCAGAAGCAAGATTGAGTGCTATAGTACGAGATTTTTTTTTTAAAGAGAAGATGGGCACATAACTGGAGTTGGGGTTAAGTTCTCTAATATCATGATTTCACAAAGTAAAGGTCTAGTCTTACAGCAATTATACTTCTTCCCTTAGAAAATAATGTGGGATCTTGCTGGCTTTTTTGCTCCACTGTATGACAGGACAGGCTCTTTTTCCCCCTCCTCCTCCTCAGGACAGCAATTTCTTCTTCTTACTGTTTCTCTGGTATTAACAGATTTGATATTACCAGGAAAAAAATTTTCCCAGCAAGCAATGGCCTTAGCTGTTTTATGCACCAATCTATATGCTGACCTTAAGTTCACTCAAACTCCTACTTACTGAGAAGTAAAATTGAGGCCTTTTCTCTTTTTTTGAGTGCAGAAATGGTCATTATCTCAGGGCTTAAAGTAGAGTCACAGAAAGAAATGCTAGCTCTGTCATTGCCCACTGATGGAATTTTATTAATTCAAAACTTAATTTTATCTGACAGCTTGCATAAATACATTTATTACTCCCTTGGGGAAAGATCGTATCCGCTTTGCTTGTGCAATGTAGAAATTATCTGAATTTGCCAGTCATGCAGTACTGTGTGGCTGCTCAGAGAGGCACAGTGTAAATGGGACTATATACACCATATTGACATGCCACGTGAATAGAGGAGTACGCTTTGTGGACTATTCATATGGGCTTATAATTTTTGTAGTGATCAGAAATCATGCAGATCAGTGCCTTAAAGTTTATAATTTCTCCATGTTACTACTAGGTTTAATTATAAGCCCAATTTAACTATTGGAACTATGGAACTATTGGCTAGCAAAGCTGGTTAGGCCTGAAAAGTGCCAGAATTCACTCTGAAAGCTAAGGAGAATTGTCTGTAAGGTTTCAAGAAAATAGGTCAAACTAATTTTGAATAACAAGATGCTTAAAAAGAAATGACTCTGATTTTGAAATGTTGACTACAAATTTCAGTTTGTCTCTACTTTAAAAATGGCTCATTACTATCCTGTCCAAATTCCACATTTTCATTTGTACTAGGAGACCAAATTCACTGACTTCAGTGGGGTTATTGAGAGTTTAAATCAGGGCAAAATATGGTCCTCTGCCTTCAAAAATGTCTGAAGCTCTGGTTATTATAAATACAGGCCTTCCCTATTCATTTCCATAATTTTTAAATAGTTATGTTTTTTTTAAACTGTAACACACCTTAGTAAACACAACTTTAAGATTTCTGCTATCATAGTTTTTATTTTGTCCATTTACATTTTCCTTCCATCATAAATTTCTCCGGTAGCTTATTCCATCTTGACTACTTTATGCATGAAGTAGTTCTGGCTGAGAACTCTTATTTGCACTTAATTCTTTAACTGTGGTAACAAGATTTTGAACGTTTCACAAGTATGTACAGTTAGGGTCTGATCCAAATCCAAAACAATTGGGCTCTTTCTGTTAACTTCCACAGGACTTGGACCTTAATCCTCATCAATCTGTTTAATAATTTTGGAAACTTTGTTAAGTTGCCCTGAAGTCTCTTCATTTACTGTATTTATTGAGTCTGTTATTAGTGGAAATAAGTATGTGAGATAACGTAATTAAGTAACTGTGAGTAACCTTTACAGTAGTTTAATTATAACCTTTTAATACTTTTTTCAATACAAAAAGTCACATGCTTACCACAAGCTGTGTTTAAGGAGACCAAGAATGTCAAGTTTTGGTTATCCTTTCCAAGCTCTCACTCTCATTAAGGGCAAATGCCAAGGGTATTCTTGCCTTTCTAAGCACTGTGGTAGGCTGACCCATAGGTTTTTATTTATTTATCTAATCTGGGACTGACACACCCTAATTTAAATCTTGTTATCTATTAGGGGCCAACTCCTAATTCCATTGAGTTAGTTTCATGGCAAAACTTCCATAGACTTTTTAATGGGACATTTAACCATAATTGCAGGTGGACTGCGGCAAAAAATCCTGTGGTCAGTGGGGATACCCTCTTCTTCAGCCGTGCATCATCACTTCTGTAATAATAATTATTAGGAAGATTTGTTTGAGAGTGGTGGAGAGTGACCCTGAAGAGCTGAAATTATCTCTGTGAGACCATTAATTTAGCTTACCCAAACTGCAAGAGTCTTCAACTCCGTCATACATGCAGTAGTGTTATGTGCCAGCATAAACCATTTGCTCAGCAACTAAAAATTATATTGGGTTAGATAAAGATTACATCTCTCATCGTAAGAGAAAGAAACAGAGTCTTTCCAATGATTATTGTTTAGAATTCCATTGTTGCGTTATTTATAGCTGTTAAGTGGGGAAAACCAGTTGAGGTTAAATATCAATTTTCTCTTAATATATTAAAAATGAGGGAAAGTTACAGGAGACAGTGAGGCTTTGTGCCTTGACAAGCCATTAGCATTCTTGTATTCCCTTCTTGTCTGTCTGCTCGTTCTGGGCTGGAATATTCCACTGGGGCATTTCTGGAGCTTTCAGTAGAAGAAAGATGCACAGCCAACAGAAGTTGGTGAAAACATACTCAACAATTTCTATGACTGTAATCATACTGGCTCCACAAAACAAACCAAGTTGGCCACCAATGTCAGCTGTAATAGAAGAAAATAAATGCATGTGAGCCTAAGCTTTTGGTTTAGTCTAGCAAGCAAAGAAAACCCTGCCAGGTTCAAGTACTAAAGACGCTAATTATATATAATTCATCATTTAAAAAAATTAACTGTTTTTGAATGTTTATGGGAGAAATATTCAAATATTCAAAATAAAACCTACAACCCAACATAACTCATTGTACAGTATTTACAAGTTTTTAAAGAAAACTTTAGTAAAAGTGATCACTGTCCCCAGAACTCCCCTAGGTACAATGAAGCAGAATATGGCTCTTAATCTCCATTAGAGCTACTGTCTATGCTACTGACCCTTTTAATGGGACAGCAGCACATTCTAAGAAGAACCTAAGTTCTGGAACAGTGATTGACAGTTGCTGATAGAATAAGGTGGACATTACTCTTGCTCAGAAACTTGACCAGAGTGTCTGGAAAAAGAATAGATTTGAAAGAAAAATAAATATTAACTAATGAATATTTACCAAGCAATTCGGATACACTCCGGGCCTTCTGCTGCCGAGTCATTTTGTAGTTCAGGTTATGATATTTAATGTCAATATACACAAGATTCTCCCTGATGACAAACACAAATATAGTCTAATTTGACAGTCAGTACTGCTACTTAGATTCATAGATTCATAGATATTTAGGTCAGAAGGGACCATTATGATCATCTAGTCTGACCTCCTGCACAACGCAGGAGGATACTTATTTCTATCATTAGCTGTATAGTTAGAAATTAAATTCCTACTGGAAAAATGTTACAGGAATGATCGTTACTGTCAAAGTGCAATGAAATGAAACTGACAAAAGTGAATTTAAGATGATAGGGAAATTTTCCTAGCAGTTGTCCTCTAGAGTGTGGAACAATCTCTCTTGTGAAGTGCTGGAAGCCTGTCTGTTCATTACTGTGGAGGTACAGCCAGAATTTCCCTCTTAAAACCCCTTTCATATAGTGAACTCTGCACAGGCATAGGGATCCAACCATGCAGGGATCAGGGCTGAAGACTGTATTATAGGGAGTAAGCCTGAGTGGACAAAGATATGAAGTAGGGCCCCGATCCACAAGGGTACTTAGGCACCTAAACCCCAAATATAGGCACCTAAATCCGAGTTTTAGGCTACAATGTGATCCGCAAGACCAATGCTCATCTGCTGCCAAATGATGTAGGCGCTAAATTTTTCCACTGTAAAAGCCTGTAAAAATTTTTCCACTGTAAAATTTTTCCACTGGTAGCCTAAGTTTTTGCCTCTGGGAATGTGCGCTGGTGTATTGCTCTAGGCATCTGGATGCCTGGTTCCCACCAATACATGAACCAGGGGGAAATAGATGGAGGAGCACCTATCTCACCTGGGAGGCCCCATCTAGTCGGCACACTCAGAGGCTGCATACCACATAGGGTCCAAAAGCTGGCTGGAGAAGCAGGAGGAGTCACCACTTACCTCATAACTTTTACCCCAATGGTAAGAGCACTCACCTGGGATGTAGGAGACTTGGTTTTAATTCTCTTCTCCCCCACCCCGCATTCTACCCCCCACTGCCTGAGAGAGAGGGGATTTGAAAAGGGCCTTGCACCTTCCAGGTGGGTGCCCTAACCATCAGGCTATAGAGTTTCTGGCCTAATGACTCTTAACTATTTATCCAAAATAGAACACCTTCAAAAAGCGAGGTTGAAATAGCCCCACATCAAAATAGCCCATAGCTCAGGCGGGAGAGTACCGCGGCCAAACGTTTGTTTTCTGTCACTGTAGGAACTCCATCTCCCCAAGAGATGGGAGCTATGTTGATCGTATTCTTCTGTTGACTTAGCTGCATATACATGGGGGGCTAAATTGGAATAGCATGGCACTCAGCCCTGAGCACCATAGCTATGCCAGCCTAGGAAGTGTAGACCAGGCTACTTAGAGCCCCAATCCTGCAATGACTTCTGTACATATATAACTTTTGTCCTCTGCCATTAGCCCCATTACTTCATTGGGGCTACTCAGTGTGTAAAATTAAGCACATGACTAAGTCTTTTCTGGATTGGGCCTATGGCATTACTCAGGGAGAATAAGGATATCAGGATCTGGCCCTATGATACCATAGTTAACAGGAAAGAGATTCCACATAGCTGCTAAATAGACACCTTAATCACAGAGATCGTAAGAGTTCTTTCCATAATCACTGTAGATTAGAACACAAAAATAAGTGTTTCACTTTATTGAAAGGAAATATTGTTAAACACAGATGTGATCATGGTTTTTAATAATGTGAATTCTCTATGGAAACTCATGACTACAGTTTTTAGGTGTAACGATGTAAGGTAGCTCATTTACCCACTTTCACTGAAAATGAAGTATTTGCTGCCCAAGATTTTCTTCTGCAATCTCATCAGGTGACTATTCAAAACTGTACATGACATCTGATAATAACAATAAATCCATCTGTTAATGGATCCTATTAATTATGCTTCCTAGCATTACTGAGGAGTTGCTATTGTGTATATTTGTAATAAGGCTGTAAATAGTTAGCTCTACCCTTTTTACGTCCTCAAAAATCAATAGATCCCTACATTTGGTAATTTATGGTATGTACTAATTAATATATTGGCTTGATTCATATTGGCTACAGACTTGGTAACAGAATAATTTTTGGTATTTTGACTTGGTTAATTGAGTAATTGCTGGTTTGTCTAATGTTTAAAAACAATAAAATAATTGACAAAGTGAAATACATAATGTTGTTGTGGACTTTTCAATGGCTTAATATAGATTTCTTTTAATAATATGCTTAATTCGCATGCCTTTTGTATGCCCTTTGTTCACGTGCAAAATATACGTTTAACCATGGTTTCAAGAACAAGAAATTCAACACTCTCACAAACAATTAAGCAACTTGGATATTCTATGGGCCAAAACTTCCAAACAATTCTTTAAAACATCTACAGTCTTTTGTGTATATAGTATCTGTCCATGCACCTATTCACATCTACTGCATTTTACAGTAGAACCTCAATTACAACATGACTGTTATGAACTGACCAGTCAAGCACAGACCTCATTTGGAACTGGAAGTATGCAATCAGGCAGCAGAGACAAAAAGAAAAAGCAAATACTGTACAGTACCATGTTAAATATAAAAAATAAAGGGAAAGCTTTTAAAAAAAAAAAAGATTTGACAAGATAAGGAAACTTTCTGTGCTTGTTTAAATTAAAGATGGTTAAAAGAAGCATTTTTCTTCTGCATAGTAAAGTTTCGAAGCTGTATTAAGTCAATGTTCAGTTCTAAACTTTTGAAAGAACAGCCATAACATTTTGTTCAGCGTCACGAACAACCTCCATTCCCGAAGTGTTCGTAATGCTGAGGTTCTACTGTACTTGTGCTTCTAATTGTGCTTACAGATATACAAACAGTTTTTATGGACTGAGTTAAAGACCCTTTGACAATTGGGTTCTGTGTTTCCTAATGTCATGTTCTACAAATTGTTCTCCTCTTCCAGAGTTGAATACTACTTTTAGTAAGTAAATCCCGTAAGAATTTATCAAAACAGACTATATCAAGTGCTTGCTCATGTTTTTCCTGTTACAAATTTAAGGAGAAATGAGTAAGATTACATTAGTTCATACATTTGCTAAACAGAGATCTTTATTATCGCAGGAGTGGGTGGGTGAGATTCTGTGGCCTGCATTGTGCAGGAGGTCAGACTAGATGATCGTTATGGTCCCTTCTGACCTTAATATCTATGAATCTATGAATTATTGAGCTAATGTAATCTGTGAGGTTATGTAGGTATGTGATATATATTATTGGACCAACTGATAAAGTAGATTACACAAGCATCTGAAAGATCTCTTTCCCAAGTGAAGGTCTCCCTTTTGGAAAATTTGTATGTTATGCAATATTTGGTAATCTAATAAATAGTATTGTATTATCTACCTTATCTACTTTTTCTTGGGAATTGATACAGCGTCAAATATTATCTGAGTACTCTGTGTGAGGGGTGAATTATATTAAGCCTAATATCGATAAAACTCAACATTCGACCTGTAACCTTCAACCCACAGCAGTGAACAGCTCATTTTCCTCAGGTTTTACAAGTACTTCTACTTTACCTTAAGGGAAGGAAAAATCCTGCTTCCATTGATGTAGGGTGGCGTTGTGCCATTGACTTCAGTTGTATCAGGATCAAGATCTCAGTATTGCCTATTGTACAAACTCTCTTCCTGGGGGTGATGAACAGGTTTCAGGAGGATCACAGCCGCGACCTCTTTCTTTATGGCTAGGTGCGGGAGGGGTTCTAAACCTTGATGGCTATAATATTTCCAATATGGGGGTCACTGCAGGGGAAAATACCTGGGACCACTAGTCTCATAGGTTATCTAATTTGATACCCACATAGCAACAGGTATAAAACAATAAAATACTGTGTCTTGGTCAATTTCCTGTGAGCATACTTCACATCTATTGCAGGCATTGTTCTTAATATTGTATACAAAGCAAGAGCTCATGTAACTGAACGGAGTTCACATTTTAGTCAGGCCCTGGAAATAAATCAATAAAGATGGCATCTGTTAAGTGATCCAGCATATTCCTTGTAAAGACAAAGTTTTAAATAAGATTACCTGACATACTCTGGACTTCTCTTCAGCTTCGTGGAAAGGAATTTTAAGGCTTTTTCATTCACAAAACTTGAATAGGTGACAGTGGTGGGATAATCTGTTTCTTCACAAGGCACAGGACAAGTGGAATTGTGGGTTCCCACCGTACATAGTCCCATTAGTTCTACGTTATCTGAAATTTCAGGAAAATGAATCAATACAATGTATGTTCGAAGGAATGTGAAGTTTGTAATATTTCGTTTTATACAAAGGAAGTTTGGGAAACTAACTCATAGAATTGACTCCAATAAGTAACATAGTCATTATAGATGGCTCTTTATATGTGAATTCCAAAATATTTTACAAAAGTGAATGAATATTATTATTCCCATTTTATAGTGGTAGAAACTGAGGCACAGGACTCTTAACTGCCTGATTTTCTTTTTTCCCAAAGGTGCTCAGAACCTGCTATTCTCACTCACTCCAGTGAGAGGCTGGATGCTCAGGTCCTTATAAACAACTTGTGCAAGACCACACAGAAAGTTCATGGTAGAGTTGGAAATGGGAATGTAGGACTTCTGCCACTAAGGCTCAAGGCTAATCCATTGGACCATGTCTTGCTGACCTTTTATCATGGAGTTTCTCTGTGTGCAGAAGTGATTGCAGGATTGGTGTTGATGTTCTGTGGGCTAATGTTTGTTAGTTCTTGATGACTACCTTGCAGATCTCAGTAAGAACATTTTGTCCATTTAATATATTTCCATTTTGATAATCCCATTGTTTTACACTATCTGAGAAGAATCCCCGTTAAAGCACGGTATGTGCAACATTTTTTGTGTAGACAGAATCCATTCTGTCTGTCTTAAGCTTCTTTTGTGTGTTTCTACATTCTGGAATTGTTACTTGAAGTCACAGATATTCAGATCTGTGCGGCCATTGTGACAATGAGTAATTCCACATGTAGGGTTGTCATTTTGTCATGGCAATTCTTAGGAAAAGTCACTGTGCTAGAAAACAGTTAAAACTGTCAAAATTCTATAGACAGGATTTTTAAGTCTTTTATACAAATTCAGCCTGGCACTGTGTTCCCTTTTATGCTGCTGGAATAGCATAAAGAAGTACAAGTTTATAGGATCTCCCTTGGCTCTCATAGCAAATGCTCCCCTACTCCAAGCGTAAGGTGAATTTTTCTGTAGGATGTGGGAGATGCCAGGGAGCATGGCCACAGCAAACTCTATTTTAGATAGTCTCATCAGTGGAGTGGCCAGCCTTTGCACCTCCACCCCCTTTCCTGTGCTAAGCACACTAAAAAGATGTAGAACGGTATCTGGCCCTCTGACAGTAGTTTTCCTAAATAAACTTTAACGTTTCAATTTGGTGTAACTAACATAAACTTCGTTAGTAATTTTGGCACTTCCTTGCCTTTTCTGCCAAGGTTAGGTATGTATCAGCTATATTGTCTATATGGAGACAACTTCATGCATTCAGGGGAAATGGACTTGAAGATCTGGTCAGACTTTATTACCTCCACTGTGACCATAATATAAAAGTTGTTTCCCTGGAGTAAACCTTGGTAAACTCAACATGGATCTCATATGTGGTTTTTGTAGGGTTTTTTTAAAATAATAAATATTTGGCACTTATTAAATAGCTATATTTATTTATTTTATTTTAGCACCTGAGCATCTTGTATCCCAATGTGCCATTAAAGCTCTCGGTGAAAGCCTACTGTTCTAGTTCTTTGTGTCACTGCTATATTGTTTCTGAGCTCTTGTCCTATTCACCTTCATGAAACTCAGAGTTTACATTTATTCTATCTTTCAAGGTTCTCTTTGAAGCTTTCAGCTACTTCTCAGAATATCTACTGACTGAAATACCTCCTCCCTAAAATCCCTAAATGTCGAAGATCATTGATATTTAAGAACATGAACATTATGGAATCAATGCCTCCCTTAAGAGTGGTGACAAAAATCCAGCCTCAGTCATAACAGATTTAATTTGAGCACCACATGTGTCTGACACTTAGAAGCCTTCCAATAGAAGCAAAAAGTTGACCTTATTGGCTTTTTCTTTCACTTTCATGCCATTGAGAATGAAAATTCAATTCAGGTAATGATATACAAAACAGTATTGAGAAGGTGTTTTCCAACACTGATGAGAAATAATACATCAGCTCATCACTTGCAACAGGAGAATGCACTTTGTAAAAGTGACTAACAATTTTCAAATCTAGTGTGCACTAATCATTTGCACATAGAAGTGAATTACTGTGATATTTAACAAATGTAGAACTAATTTTTGTTTTAGAAACAAAAAATATGATTCCAATTTAAAGTTTTTAAGTGATTTGTTAGTGCAATAAGAGTGTCTAACTTCCTGAAAAGGTATTTGTTTCCTCCTGCGAAGATATCTATTCATTCTAGTACTAGAAAGAAATGATAGCTGTATAATAGTAATAACATGTAACCGCTAATTTTTGGGCCCAATATTTAAAGTACTAAGCACTTCTAATAACCAGAGAAGCAGAATTTAAGTGCAGGACCCAGAGTAGCCAGACTGGGTTCTGAATAAAAGTGCAGGGTATGGGCTAGTGATAAATCCTTCCTTCAAGGCCAAAAAACCCCTCTGAGGAAGTTTCTGCAGCACAATTGCTGCAATAGGGTTTTCGGTGAAAGGGTTACATTTACAAAACCTAACATGAATAAAAGTGCGGCCATTTACAAATACTCATGAAAACAGATTAAAAATTTCACTAACCCTCTGCAGCACTGGAAATGCAAGAGCCTTGCACTAGGGCAGAAGACCCAAGAAGTAAAGCTGTCTCTAAGCAGAAAATTGAAGCAGACTCATCTGCAGTTTCCAAACTCAGAAAATGCAGAAATGCAAACAAATGGTGCAAATGAATAGATAAGCAGTCTTTGTTTTTAAAATGTGAGGTGTCATTCATAACATGGGTAACGAGGTTTTTTAAAAAAAAGACATTTATTCAGTGTCCTATTGCCATTCTTCATTTTGAGACTGTCTAATGACCTAACCATATATGTTCTAGTTCAGTTGCAATGTTGTATTCGTTTTCTTACCTATTTCTAGCTATTTTCCAGTGCACACTTGGAGCCGTCTAATGTACATTTAATGAAGCTCAAGAATAGAAAAATATTAATATGTTAATTAAACTGTTACTTACAGAGTGCAGGAGAAACACAATTGTAGAATTTTTGTAGGTCACATTCTGTTCCGTTTCCTTCAAAACAGTAATAATAATAATAATAATAATAATAATTAAAGCTTGGAGTATACAAATTCAAATTAACTACTTCACTAAAGCTGGTGGGTCAGTTTCTGCTCTCAGTTGCAGTAGTGTAAATACAAAGTAACACCTTTGAAATCTACAGCTTTATTCCACTTCTTCAGTGACTGAAAGATCAGTTTGGTGCAACACTGTTCATTGTTATCAATGCAATATGGCACATAACAGAATAACTTGGTAAAATTTAAAAATAAGAATAAATTTCATTATAGCTGTGAGTCTATCAATCCTGCCTATGGACTTCAGGGCATCCACCCAATATATTATGTAAAACAAATATTCTAGGGAGGTAAGGTCAGAAACTTCAGTTCTTAATTACATAAGTAAAATGGGGGAAGGAAGTGAGGTGTGTATTATTTCTTACTATTTTGACTGACAGTTTTTAAACTATGTGCAAGGCCAGCCTAAAGACCTGGCCCCATTGAAGTAAATTTCAAAGCTCCTATTGACTTCAGGAGAGCTAGGATTCTACCCCAGTCTTATCCTTACTGGCACATCCTGCTTGGCCAATGTGTCCTTTTCATAGCTGTTCAGAGGCAGCTGGGCTTCTTTGTGCCTTATCACTTCAGGTTTTTTTTCTCATAGATATGCTTGATCTGTAACCTTGATTTCTATATTATGTGATATGGGTTGAGCTGGGGTTCTAAGGGCATCCAGGCTGTCTGATGCAGAGCCAGGAGCCAAACCCTCATTAGAGGGCTTCAGGTTTCCAGTTCCTGGAAAGCCCCGGAGTGGTGCATCTGACCTAGAGCCATAGACCCTACAATGCTGGGGTCCCTGGCACCCTGCCAGGCAGACTTCCGACAGAATCTTGGCTGATTCAATGAAAGTTTGTTGAACTCAAGCCATTCTCATGAAACGGTTCAGGTTTGACGAACCAGCATATTCCAACAAAACTTTCATTAGAAAATTCTGCCCAACTCTACTAATGAGCAATTAAGTTTACTCTCTACAGAAAAGTGGTGAATCAATAGACCAAGACTTTCTAAAGTGGGTGCCTGAAGTTCGGCACTTTAATAAGTTGCCTGACTCAATGGGAATGGAAAGGCCTTTAATCCAATGTAAGTGATGTAATTCCCTCTGCACTTAGCACTAAGGGGGATAGTCTTCTGATTTATTTGAGTGCTAGAGTGCTAGAAAACAGGGTGGCATGGAGTTGGGAGGGCTGGTGTAGGGATAGATGATCGAGTTATAAAGAAGGGATGCAATAGTCAGGTTCCCTTTTCTTCAGCTTTAGGAAATCCTTACCTCTTGACACAAAGATCTAGATAAGTTATTTAGAGAGAATATACTAAATACAATGCACAGGCTAACTTCACCTTTTATATTATAAATTTCCTGCTGCTGCTTACCATCTGCTGTTTAATACTGAAATAATCTGGTTTACGTAAAATCTATTTTAATGTATGTTTTTTATGATGGGTGGTCTCTGTGTAAATAGGGTAAAATAAGAGCTTGAACTAGATTAGATGAAAAATCTACACCCTGCAATGTGTACCTCCCTGCCCTGGGGTGAATCTAGTCATCTACCCAAAATACCCTTGTTGATGGCCATGTGATTCAAGAGAGTTCACTCTGAGCATTTTGATGTTTTGATCATAACACATATATTACAGTCCTGCTAGTCCCCATCAGCTGAGTCAAGTGCTTGAACCCCAGTGCTTTAGGGGTCAATTTAAAGACAAGACAGAAGCTATTACAGGTTTGTGGTGTAATCTTGGATGTTCATTAACATTTTCTGGGTGCATCAGAAGGATGATGTCTGAGCAGATGTTGGGTTTAGAACTGGTCAAACCTTTTCAATGCCTTTCACTAAAACATCAAAATTTGACACAAAAAATGAAATTTAAAATATTCATTAAAACTTTATTAAATTTTTCAACCTGTACTAACTGGGTTCAGGATTCTGAGATGACTGAACTCTCTAAATGAAAGTAAAACTTGACAAGGCAGAATATTTAAAAAGAGCCACAGAGCACCTTTTGAAGCACAAACGTAGCATGTCTCAAAAAGTACCTGGAAGCAGAAATGGCAAACAGCCACACTTGTCCTGTATGTGCCTGGCCTTACATTCCTGCAGACATCCATAGGTGCTATAGATCTTGTGGTGCTGAAGTTTGATGTTAGGATTGCACTCTCCCCAAGGGTATTCTTGGATAACTGTCTTTAGATTAAAAAATAGCATTCTTTAAAATATCCTTGTCATTATTTTAAATACAGAGCTTTATCTGATATATTGTTAACTGACGCTTGAGTAAAAGTTAAGCAGAATTGCTGTCAAAAATAATCTCAAATTAGTAACAAAGTATAGTTTAAAAAATCAAACTATTTTTAAAAAATAATATAACGGTTCCTCTCTGAGGTCCTGATTCTGCTGTGCAATCTGATAGCACAAACCCCTGGAGCTGGAGCTCACGAAAGCTTATGCTCAAATAAATTTGTTAGTCTCTACGGTGCCACAAGTACTCCTTTGCTTTTGCGAATACAGACTAACAGGGCTGCTACTCTGAACTCTGGAAGATTGGGCTTCAGTAGGGCTCTACAAGGAAGAAGGGTCCACTCTGACTGGTTTCATTGCAGGATCAGGGACTTACTTCCTCTCTGAGAACTGAGTTCAAGAGTTGGTGATAATACTAGCACCTTGAAACAGTTCAGAAAGCAGAATTTCCAGGGTCAAATCCTAAATTCAGTGAGAAGAGAATTTGACTGTTGCTCTTTTTGATTTTCTAGCTATCTTGTCCACTGATGAAGGAGAAACACAAAACAGTGTTCTTGAAGAGTATTTTTGTTTTAAAATGCACATATATGCACATTTTGTGGTTTAATAGGATAGTGGTCAAAATACTTCCTCTTTAAGCAGGTCTAAAATATGTGTCTGAAATGGATGCCCTATGGGAATGTGCCTTCAAATAGCATCCCAAGAGTGAAGATAGCAGAAACACAGGGGAGTAATTTTAATCCCTGCAGAAAATCCACTACCTCCATGATCTCTGTGCGTATAGTATAGAAAATCTGCACTGTTTTCAGGCTGGTGTTTTTCAGTAAAAATTGTATGTAAATATAGTACGGTTGGGCACTATTTTTATTGTCTCTATGACTTCTAGAGCAAATTTGCTCAGTTCACAAGTAAAATTATGCTTGTTTTCTAATTGCCAATCCAGCCTAGGTTCTGAAAGTCAAGCTGCTTTTTTTTCTTCATGCATCATCCCCATTAATAAAGATACTACTGTCTCAAATTATAGTAGTACCACTGTAGCACTAGCTTTCAATGGGCTTTCAAGGTGGAACTAAAAGCAGACATACTTTGGTATGTATCATCTGCATTACTAGTGATATGGGACCAGGAAAGAATTCAGCTTTTTACTTGTAAACAAAGAAAATTTCCTCTGGAAGTCACTGAGACATAATAAATACTGAACCTTCAAAATACCAATTTTACTATCACTTTTCAGATTAGAAATGCGCTTATACATTTGCAAGATAGGGAATGATACAAATTGCTTACCTTCTGCTGGCTGATTGCAGCGTGTGCATGCATACCTACTGGTGTTGATAAGCCTAAGCCATCAAAACGTGGAGGTTCTTTAGGTGAATGGACAACATAAATTATACCAGCATCAAGAAAGCCAAAGGTAGGGTCATCAGTGAATTGTGCCTGGTAGAAAAAGAATTCCTTAGAAAAGCAATGGCTTGATATGTATTTACCCTGTGGGGCTTTAAAGCTGCACCAACCATTTTGCTTGGATTTGAATCTCCAGTGACTGGTGACAAATCACCTCTGACAATTAAAAAAAACAAGCTCAAATATAAAAGTAAATCAAATTCAATGTCCTTTGGTATCTAAGGTTCCTCCCAGTTTACAAAATTATTAATTTTTCTTCTTTCCTCTCCCCTCCTTAACTTCCAATGAGGGATAATCCAAGCTTTCTTCACAACCCTGAGAATCATCTCTTTACATGACAACTAGTCTTCATGTTCTAGCACAATTCTCATTATTCCCTCTAGAAGCTGCCACTGTTGCTCCTTACATTGCTTAAAAAGAAACACTTGGTGCTCAGGTGCTTCCCCTCCCCCTTTTTAAATCACCATAGATTTTTTAGTTTTCTTCCTTGATGTCATTTAGAAAATTTCCCTCCCCATGAATTTCCCTCCCCATACGGTTTTCTGTATTTGGCGGTGGTATCTTATGAAATCTGCCAAGAGTGATCTGAGGTAACCAATTTAGGGCCAAATCCTAATTGGTATTGAGTACCTGCAGCTCCCACTGAAGTCAACATTCCGCACCACTCAGGATTTGGCCCCAAATGACTGTCTCCTGGAGTTCTGAACAGACTTCAATGGAAAATCAAATAAGTCAGTGAATAAAGCAGAGGGCACTACCTTGAAGATATTTTAAATTAGTTTTCATTCTCACATTACTACTTCTAGTTTTTGAAGCTGTAGCAAGTCCTGCATTTGCCCTTGGATTACTAATTTCATACAAGTCAAATGTAATGCTAACCATTTGTGCAATTTACCAAGGGATGTGGTGGATATTCTGTCACTTGAATTCTTAAATCAAGATTGGATGTCTTTTTAAAACATATGATCTAGCTCACTCCAGAAGTAGTGGGCTTGATGCAAGAATTAATGGGTGTAATTTTATGGCCCTTGTTATGCAGGAGATCAGACTCGATTAACATAATGGTCCCTTCAAGCTTTCAAATTTTTGAAGCTACAAGTTAATGATGTTTAGGTATATATCTTATTTGATGTCTATACCTGTTTGATATCAAAAAGTAAACTTAAGCCTCTTCCAGAAAGACTCACTCTTCTCCTTGCTGGAAGATCCATGTGATTAAAAGTAAAGCAGTTTCCATATTCAGTAAAGACATGTTCAAAATCCTTTAAAACAATGAAAACAAACAGAAAAGTAAAAATTGAAACAAGAGAATCTAAACCTAAATTAGTGGGGTTGGGGATGTTTTATGGGCTAAATTTTCTAAATGATCTGCTTGTGATCCTGTGAAAATGGCAGTTGAGTATGTAAATCACTCATCGAAACAGTCCTACAGTATGAGATCTGTTTGACAGAAACCAGCCTATGGAGTTCTGTAGAAGGACCATCATTCTCTATGAAATCTGTGGGTTACCTAGAGTAACCTTTATAGGATCCTATTGGTTTTAACCCGGTTAAGTTTTGCAGGATTTCTCCATAAGGAAATGGGTGATCACTTCCAAGTAGTTTAATTTTCAATAGATGATGTTTAGTTCAGTAGCTGTTCCTTGTTTCAAGTGAATGGATGAAACTATAGTAAACTAGATGAGTATGGACTAGTACTTGCATATTACTCTAAAGGTATTAGGGCTGAATAGTGTGACTAAATACTATTTAGCTGTTTTGATTGTCTTTCATTGCTTTGGAGTCTTAGCTACAAGGGGCTTGTTGTTACTGCTAATATATTTTAAATTAGAGTCAACACAACCCTATCAGTAATTCTAAGCATGCTGTAGGTTCTCAAATAAAGGTTAGGTGACACTGAAAGATTGTCAATCTAATTTTGTTCTCACTTTAGTGTAAATTGGGAGTGACTCCATTGAAGTACACTGATATAAAATAGGTGTAAAGTGAGGTTAGAAATCAGGCCCTCTGTTTTGTTTTTGCTCAAAAATTCTAAAAATTTGACTTTGGCTTTCTTGAAGTATCCCTCTTATTTCTGCACGTAATTGATATGTTTTCACGGGAAGAGTAAAAAGCCCTGACTAGCACTTCGGCATGTGCTTAATTTTAAGCACATGAGTAATCCCATTGGTTAGCCATGTGCAGAAACTCCTTCTGAAATCAGTGGGAGATTTATTTTGCATATATAAGGGCTGCAGGATCAGGCCTTGTGAGGCACTTGAAAGGTGGCCTTTGAAAAATTAGACTTACCCACCACAGTGTCATTTGGTGATTCAGATTAGTTTCATTTCGTGACTGTAGATAAGACCTATAAACAGCCTATTTTTGAGACAATATCACATTTTAGTCACATTGTTACTTTTAGGATAAAAGCAAAAATATTACCTCCGGGTAACATGGCTGCCCAAAAAAATCACATTCTAGCAAAGTGCTGTTGTTGAGATAAAAGCCATTATTCCTTGTAAACTCTTTAATGCTGAAGTTTTGGTGTCCCTGAAGGAAATCCGTTAGCTCTTGAGAGAACTTGTCAATAGTAAATGCACGAAGAACTCCAGCCACAATGCTCCAAAGGAAAAAAACGATACTGAGGTTGGCTATTGCATGGGCTTGGAATCTGCAGGAAAGAGAACAGTTATAACAGTAGCCGCAGTATTTTTTCTGAAACTCTCCCCCAAACACTAATTGTCTAGTCCACTGGAATCACACCTTACTCTGCATCGCAATGAATGGATAACACACTCTTGTTTTTTATAAATCAAGTTACCCTGTGTGCCTGAAAACTAAGAATATCCCGGTGCATCACTTAGACAGTCTGGTCTGTTTACAGCAGTGTCTCAGCAGAAGAGGTTGTACCTACCTTATACATCCACAACTTCTTGGAGTAGAGGAGGTTCTAACCATCTTGCACAGCCGACATCCACTACCAGGAAGCCTGGTGGCAGGCAGTGGTATAAATCATGGGTGGCGGTGGGGATCTAACACCTAGCATCAGTTTAAAAATCCTAAAATATTATGGGGCCTAAAAACACCTTTCCCATATAAAATGTTAAATGATTTTATGGTGACATGAATTAGGGATTTGCTGAACAGCCATTGTAGATTTGAACTTATGGTGTTGAACAGAGAATAATAAGCCATTACTATGTGACTTATTCTGGGACTGCTATTTTATGCTAATACTAATATGAAAGTATCCTTATACTGCAGGATAATAAATGGATCAAATGGACCTTAATATCTAAAAATAGTGGGCTGGATGGGTAGAAAGATCTTGTTGAAACTCAACAAAATGCTATTCCTTCCTGGGTTAACTTTGGTTGTAATTTTACTTTTGAAAGCACACCACATCCATGACTGTCATTTTCTCCAAAAGTAGGACTGCTAACTAAATTCAGAAAGAAATAATAAAGATTGAAATGAACAGATGGGGGTTGAAGCACACTGACGTGTTAGTGGCCAGCTGTCACGCTCTGAATTGCTGATAAGTTACTATAACATTCTGCAGCTATAGTTACAATAACTGCATTGTATTTTTATAGTATTTCCCACCACCCACCCTCTTCATGGTGCATATGTGATTACCTTGCCTACTTAGTTTAATAATTTTGTAGTATCTTTTGCTTTCTAAATGGGATTCTAGTGGTGGCATTGCATTTTCTGCAACACAACCTGCTATGGCTTTATAGCTGGAGGGACTGAGGGCCAGGGGAGCCTCAGACATCTGAGCGTTAAACCTGTGACTCATTCTGCTGGGAGATGGGAGACAGCAAAGCTCATTTCCCCGATGGAACATTGCGGGGAAATGCTGCATGGGTTCTGAGACTGGACCTAATGGTTGCTATAGTAATGAGGTTCAATATGCTATTTTAAAAAGTATCCAGCTGAATCTGTGTGAAGTATATAAATATTATTGCACTTTAAACTGATTTGATATTTTTAAGTGTAGATTCCTGAAATGACTTCCTAAATAAAAGTTACCCAGTTTTCAGAAGTGCTGAACACCCATCAACCCACTGACATCAACGGGAGCTGCTGGGGCTCTGCACCTCTGAAAATCCAGTTTCTTCTATGTAGGATCTTAAAAAAGGATTTAGAAGCCTAGTTTTAGCCTCCCAGGCTTGCAAATTTTGGCCTATATGTTTGGTCTCTGTGATGGGATTGGCAACAGTCCCTTAGAAAAGCATCTGTCACCTAAATATACTTATGACCCTGTGGTTATATAATGTATGTACATTCTACCTGTCAGTAAAGTATGATTTCTGATGGCCCACACTGAGTCTGACACCTGACCTGAGAGATATTAAAACAATCTCTTAAGATCTCTCTCTTCTATAGTGAAATTCAGTGTCAAAAATTCCCTGATTCTCAAATGTCTTCCTCTTCAGTTAAATATTTTACCCAGAACTATGGGAAAGAGCCTGTAGAGCCAAACTCTGCTTGTCTTACTTACCTAATTTGTTCAAATAAGTCAAGAGCTGCTCACTTGAATAAACCGAATAGGATATGGCCCTTAATGCTGAACAACATACTTTGCCGGTTGTATCCTTGAACTGTGCTCTGTGAGCAGTTAGATGTATTGAGTGCAGTAAGATGTTTAAAATTTGCTCAGGAATTTCTTCTATTCAGTCAACTCCCGCTAGCAGCATGAAACTAAGTCCCTGTCCACCAGGTTGAAATTGACTGTAGGTTGTCCCAGTGTTTCGTTTTTATTTGAATAGATGTTCTGCAGAATAATTATGCCTTATAGGACATTAAAGAGATCTGTTATTGCAGCATGTATTTGATGTATCTTACCTGTTCAAGTTACAAAAAGTCACAGCAGGGAACTCAATGTTTTCCACATACTGAACTACTATTGAGGTTGTGGTTGGCCAGCTGAAATAATTGGTGAATCGATTCCAGATTTGCCAAGCGACAATGGTGATAGAGCCCAGGACCACTAACATCCACAGGACCTTTCGTATCCTGCTCCGGGTTTGGACGATATGGTGCAACCCGTGGAATGAAGTGGATGTGGCAAACTCATGGTCAAACTTCTTTCTTTCTTCCAAAGAAGGCAATGGTTTCCTTGTTAAGTATAGCCTTATCTTTTCCAGCAACCCTTAACATTGGACAAGATAAGAAGTGAGCAGTAGGTTTTTTTTTGTTAAAATTTTTAAAGGGTAGTGATTTAAATGTTACATTACACAGAAGTTCCTCACGAAACAAACTTCTAATGCCCCTCCAGAGAGGAGTTTATAACCAGCTGGTATATTGTTTCTAAAATAGAAAGCTCCCTCCTGAAGGTGTTTTAGAATTCCAAGACAGTTGTGCACGAGAAGATTAGCTCAGTCCATCCTGAACATTCACTGCAAAGAGACACTGAAAAAGCAAGAGCCCTGGCAACAGAGAACACGAAATAACATATCCTTATAGTTTAACTATAGTCCTTCAGTTTAAACTAACAGTCCCTTCAGCCTGGCATGTTATGGCAAAGGCTTAAATGGTGAGGTACTTTAATAAGGGCTGTAATCTGCAGAATGTTGCACACCTACTAGGAGATGCTGAGCAGCTGGAGCTCCTAGTAACTTCCTATTAACCATGCAGGGTCAGGCCTTGAGTCTTACAAATGAGCTAAAAGGGGAAACAATATTTTTAAATAAATTTCACTCTCTCATTATTGAATGTTTCAGGACAAAAGCTAGAAGGCTACAACCTCAAAGGTTAGAGCTAACTCTACATGAATTTTTCTTGGGTATAGTATGGTTCCAAACCTTTAAAGCAGAGAGGTTTTATCTTATTACCCCCAGCTTTTTTCCTTGGTTTTAAAATAGTTGAAGAGCTACAGAAGTGTATATAATAAAGGACTTGAAAATATAGTAGTTACACAAAATGCTAAGTGTTAAACCCTCCTTTGAGGTTTTGGAATAGAGCCTTCTACCTCACAACATCAAAAGGAGGGAATTTTAACAATGACTATGTACAACAAAGCCCTAGTAGGATCAACAGTTTGGCAAAGTGCTTTAGTTAACGGTGGTTATGCGGAGGATATTGTATGCTAGCTCGTCATGTAAAATACAGAACAATAGTAACCTAAAGACGCTTCACCTAGAAATAATATTGAGGATCTGAGAATAGGTGATTCCCTCAGCCCAATCCATAACAGCTACTAACTACCCTCCCCACCTCCCACCCCCCAAAAAACAACAAATCACCCATCCACCCACATAAACCTTATTTTAACAGGAAGTAGGTTCAGTAGTTCTGCAGCCTATTTAGGGATGGAACGTTATCCCTAATAGAGCCACAGAAAGCAACCAATGGGATGTAAGCCCCACCCCCTAATGCCTCCTGTGGCCACATTAAGGCTACCTGGGATTTGGGTGGTTCTGTGCAGAGCTCAAGGGCTACATCTTAGATGCACCCACTCCAGAGGACAAGTGGTCATGGAGGATGGAGAGGAGTGAGAAATGGATAGATTCTTGATTCTGCCATTAACCTTTTACCATTAACCTATGGTGGCCAACAAACTGGCTGGGCCAGCAGGAGGAAGCGAGCTGCACCCTTTCAGGAGTTGCAGTTAACTACTGTTACAACTTCAGAGGAAGAGTGGGGCATGGAAGGAATTGTGACCATCAATGCCTCCTAGATGTCTTTCTGAAAAGTTCAGCTGTGCATTTCCCCCTCTCCCTCCCACCACCCCCGTATTCAGGGCTGAGTACAAAAAGAAAAGTCTAGGCCTTTATCTTGGCTAAAGGCCAATATTTTAGACTGATCCTAAAAAAAAAAAAAAAAAAAAAGTCACTACTCCACATCTTTACATCTTCTGGTAGTACCCCTGGACTCTACCATACATATTCTGGCAACTGTGTGCAGGATTTGGCACTGTGGGCAGAGTTTTCATAAGCAAGCAACACTGGCCTGACTCTGATCCCATTGAAATCATTGTTAAAGATTCCATTGACTCCAACAGAAGTAGAGTTAGACCAATGCTGAGCTCTTCTGAAAATCCCAAATAAATGTTTGTTTATGTAGCACCTTTTTATTCCCAAGGCTCCTCAAATACTTTTACCAGTCTGAGCTAAATCTTGTTACAGGGCAAGGAACCCATCCTACCCTAGATCACCCCTACGCATGCAGCCAGGCAGAATCTCTCTATTGAGCTCAAGTAAGTTTCTTGGAGAGATGTCCAGCTAATAACATGGGACTTCAGACCTCACCACCACAGGTAAGTCGTGGTTTAACTTCTCCCCAAGTCACCATACGTGTATGCAGCAATTGGTATCAGTGGTAGCTGGATCTGCTCCTCTGAGCATAAGCAAAGTGAATTAATTGCATGTGTCTGCATCTGTTTCCCGCAGGTCACCATAAGCAATCCAGCCCTGGCTGAGTTCACAAAGAGTCCTTATAACAGAGACCATGTTTGCCTGTATCTCTGCTCCAACTTGCTGCACTGGCTAGGGTTGTGCTTAGTATGTATGGTATCATTCACCTGTATATCATATGACCGATATACTGTTACAAAACTCAAGCTACTTTATTCAGCAAAATAGTGTTTTATACGTCATGTGCAAATACGTAACATGCAATTCCAGTGCTGTACATAGCAACTACAATAAGCACACATAATACTGCATGTATTCATGTAGATACTTTTGTAATAATACATGATGTTACCAAGTATCTTAGAGCCTGCTCCTTCAGCCCTATCTCATCATGTGAGTAAGGGCTTCAGGACTGTCTTTATGTCACTTACAGATTTCTCATGAAAATATTATTTTAGAACACGATGGTAACTGAGCATTCTACAGCAATGTCTAAATATATTAGAGCAACCTGCCTGATCATATATTTGCAATGTGAATATTTTCATTTCCAATGTATTGAAAGGAAGTTGCAAGTATGTAATTCAGCACAGGTAAAGTGTTTTAAGATTTGTGTCTGAGTGTATGAAACAACCTAAGTGCTAATGGTATTTAACTAACAAAATAATGGAATGGCTGATATGGGGCTCAATTAATAAAGAATTAAGAGAACAATAAGAGAGCAGGAGGGTGCTACGGTATGGGACCAATGGGTTTGGAGGGCGGGAGGGGGATCAGGGATGGGGCAGGCTTTCGGGGCAATGAGGGGTGAGGGCTCTGGGGTGGGGATGGGAATGAGGTACAAGAGGGGGCTCTGGGCTGGGATTGAGGGATTCGGCGGGCAGGAGGGGTATCAGGGCTCTGGCAGGGGATTGGGGCACGGGAGAAGGGGGAGAGCTCAGGGGTGCAGGCTCCTGGCAGCGCTTACCGCAAACAGCTACCAGAAAGATGTCTTCCTCTGGCTCCAAGGCACAGCCAGGCGGCTCTACGCACTGCCCCATCTGCCAATGGGAGCTGCGGCAGCAGCGCCTGCAGATGGGGTAGCAAGCAGAGCCTGGCCACTCCTCCACGTACTGGCTGCTTCCTGGGAGCCCCCGACCCAGCTCACCTGCTGGAGCGCCCGAGCGAGGCAAATCCCGACTCCATTCCCCGGCAGAAGCTGAGGGCCGGATTAAATGGTCTGATGAGCCAGATGTGGCCCACGGGCCGTAGTTTGCCCACCCCTGTCCTAGTGCAATGCTGTGCCCAAAAGGGCTAATATGATCCTTAGATATATAAAACAGGTAACATTGATTTGCAATAGGGAAGTTATATTATCTCTGTATCTGCCAATGGTGCAACTGTTACCGGAATACCTTGTCCAGTTCTGATGCCCACACCAAGCAGGTTGTTGAAAAATTGGAGAGGGTTCAGAGAAGAGCCATGAGAATGATGGAAAACATGCCTTACAGTGATAGAGCTCCTTGAGTCTATTTAGCTTATTAAAGAGAAGAAATTATTTGCTCTCACTTATGAAGTACCTACAAAAAATCTGATAATAGAGAGCTCCTGAATTTAGCAGACAAAGGTATAAGAAGATCCAGTGGCTGGAAGTTAAAAATACACAAATTCAGACAAGAAATAAGGCACAATTTTTTAATTGTGAGGGTAATTAACCATTGGAATAACGTTTCAAAGGTTGTGGTGGAAAATTTTAAAATCAAGATTGGATGTTTTTTCTAAAGGTTACATTCTAGTTCAACTACAGATATTGGACCTAAAGCAGGAATTAATTCAGGGAAATTATGTGGCCCATGTTATGCAGGAGGTCAGATTAGATGATCACAATAGTCCCTCCCTCCTGGCCTTAAAATCTACCAATTATTAAATAATGCCACCACTTATAGGGGCCATTGTCTAGTTAAAACTGTAGTATTAAAAGATAAGTTATTACTACTTCTAAATACATATTTCCATCTGTCACACTCATTATGTTAAATTTTCATTACATCGCTTGTTTCTCTCTTCTTCTTTGTGTATTCTCACCATACATGAATAAAACTTTGGAGCAAGCTTCCAAATGAAAGGAGATTATTCCCCACTCCCATTTTGGTTGTAGATGCTAAAAACCTATTTTAAGGCAAGTAAAGGTAAAGTATAAGTTAATGCATTATAATATTTCTTGTTACATACCTCTGGCATCAAATCCAGTACATTTCCCAAACAGCTCCATTAGGCTGTTCATAGTTTCAGAAGGGAGGAACGCGTACATAAAGCTTCCTTTTCATTGTTGATCGTGGCTAGTTAATGACTTTTATAGAAAACTAAAGGGGTGGGTATATTAGATGGCACACCGCACAGGGCAATTTGCCTGCCTGTGTTGCTATGCTTCGCTTTCTAAATAACATGAGCTGCAAAGTAAAAGAAAAGATTAATTTTTATGGCAGGATCGGGTATATAATGTTAAGTACATATAATATTGGGCATGCAACAGTGGAGAGTCTGTCTTTGTGCTGAAGTACATTGCCTCAAGTGCAAATAGTTTTCTTTTTTAATAAATAATTTCAGTTAATAACAATTTGTTTCATTTGAGACTGTGCAATATAATGTTGTTGGAGTCTCCAGGAACAGAATACAGGAGTGTACAGGAACCTTTAAATAGTTTGGGAGCCCTCTAATGGGCCTCCATCTCTATAGCAGAAGCCAACAGAACCTACAGAGAAGCAGCATATATATGTAGCTAGACTTATATAT
The DNA here is from genome assembly GCF_015237465.2 of Chelonia mydas. NCBI lineage: Eukaryota > Metazoa > Chordata > Testudines > Cheloniidae > Chelonia > Chelonia mydas. Next base: position 61,993,635 of record NC_057852.1, read on the forward strand.
TTATATATAGTTAGTAATCATGTTTATTTGGAAATTAACTGTGTCTGTGTGGTTTCTTCATTATTGTTAGTATTTATTTATTTACTATTTATTGTATTATTTGAAACCTTTTACAAAGGCAAAGTTACAATAAAACATTAACATACTCCATTTTACATAAGTGAGTCAGGATCTGATTAATATTCACAGAATCTGGTTAAAGATTTTGGCTTGCTGGCTGTTGAGCCCACCTCCTTTGAGTACACTTAAAAAGGTGTTCAAGTTTCTAAATCACTATCCTCTTTTTGGCACTTCTCTTACGCGTGCATGTGGTGTGAAAGCTTTCCTGTTACAAGGATGGTCTATATCAGGGGTTCTCAAACGGGGTCTCGAGGTCATTACATGGGGAGTTGCGAGCTGTCAACCTCCATCCCAAACCCCTCTTGCCTCCAGCATTTATAATGGTGTTAAATATATTAAACAGTGTGTTTATTTATTAGGAGGGGTTGCACTCAGAGGCTTGCGATCTGAAAGGGGTCACCAGTAAAAAAGTTTGAGACCCACCAGTCTGTTTTACTATACCATAATTTTATAGAAGGAGGGGGTCACATTTTTCCAGTAATGTGTAGTACAATTTCTAGCTGCTAACAATAAAAAGCAATTAAATTGTCAGCACAACTCATACATACCAAGAGCAGACATAGTGTAGAACCTCAGAGTTATGAACACCAGAGATACGAACTGACCAGTCAACTACATACCTCATTTGAAACCTGAAGTACGCAATCAGGCAGCAGTGGAGACAAAACAAGAAGCTCAACAAAAAACACAGAACAGTTCTGTGTAAATGTAAACTACTAAAAAAATAAAGGGAAAGCAGCATTTTTCTTCTGCATAGTAAAGTTTCAAAATTGTATTAAATCAATGTTCAATTGTAAACTTTTGAAAGAACAACCGTAACATTTTGTTCAGAGTTACAAACAACCTCCATTCCTGAGGTGTTCATATCTCTGAAGTTCTAATGTATTTTAATTAAGGGGTTCATGAAAGGTAAACTTCTCACGTTTGCCAATGTATGTGCTCCCAATCGGGGTAAGTTGTTTTTTGTTTTGTTTTTTATCAGTTTTTAGGGATTTAGGAAATTTTAGGGAAGGAGATATTCTAAAGGGGAATTTTAACAAGGTGATTAATCCCACATTGTATGGATCAAATGTTCGCAGAGGGCATTCAGGAGGAGGAAGTGCAAATTTGTTGCATCACATTGAAAATGAGGATCTGGTGGATGTCTGGAGGGAGATGAACCTGGACATCAGGAACTACATGTTATTCTGCAACTCGTGGATTTTATTCCAGGACTGATATGATTTTTATTTCTAGGGGCTTGGCTACTTTGATAAAAAAAACTAATCTGGGAGTTATAACTTGGTTTGATCAACCCCCTGCACATATTAGATTGAAAGACTAGGATTCACTGCAAAAACAAAGGGCCAGGCAGTTGGATAGAGCTTTGTTGTATGTTGAATTCAAGGGCTGGAAAAACCATTCAGAAACATATAGAAGAAAATGTTCATGAAGGGGTCAATGAAAGTGTTCTCTGGGACGCTGGAAAGGCAGCAATGAACAGGATCCTTATAAATAAATAATAATAATACCTCAAAAAAAGATGAGAGTTCCTGAAGAAAAGAGTTTGGTTGAAGAACTTTATGTTTTGGAAGTCAGATGAACTACAACATCTAAAAGAGTGTAATAAGTAAATAATTGAGATAAGAGGGAAGATTAAATATAGATCCTTTACTGGAGCATTACATAATCATGTTAGGGGATTTCTAGGCAGCTGGAATTTTGTCATAGATTAATCTTTTTAATAATTTCCTCCCAAAACTATCCAATTGCTGGACACAACCACCACATGTGGAAGTATGTTCCCCCTTCCCGGCAATCCTCTGAGCACCTCTCTAGTAGTAAAAATATAATGGATCTTAATTGGAGTCAAATGCCATCTATACAGTAATTTATATAAAAAAATCCTTTATGAGCTACACAAATTGAAGACACATATCCCCTTTCACTTACAGATACACACTCATCCAGATCAATTTTTGTCCAAACTCTCTCCCATCTTTTCATCTGGGTTGTTTTCTTATCAACATCTTTTTCAGTGAAAATAGTATATATCTTAGAAATTAAACGCTTTATTCCAGCTTGCTCCTGGGACAACTCCCCCAGTGTGGTTAAAGGTCTAGATAGAACTGACATGTATCCTGATTTCACAATGAAATATTTAACTAGTAAATACTGAAAATACAGGCTTTTTAGATCATTCACATTATTACATCTCCTGGTATGATTTAAAATCAGGATCCAGGGACAGCTGTCCAAACTGAATAATCTCAGGTCTTACCCACAACAGTCACTTTGATATTTCCTGGGGATAAATGCCTGATTATAAATGAGCATAGCTAAGGGAGAGGGCCTGGGCAACAAGAATTAAAAAAAAAAAAAAAAAAAGTGTGCAGAGCTGCTCAAGTGGTGTAGATGAATAGGTGCTCATTTTTTTAATTTGTGTGACCTAAAGCTCTTTTCAACCCAACAGTTACTATGAGTAACCATACTTGGGCTCCAGTCTCGTTCAAGTGGTACCTAGTGCTTGGGTGGACTATTGTTAGCCCAGTTGATCACATGTTTTAATTGTGATAGTAAGCCAAATTAGGGAAAGCTAGTCCACTGCACTTTGTAGGCTTATACAGAACTGGAGAACTCACCCTTTGTCTTTTATGTTTCCACATGAATCTTAATAGCAAACCATGCCATACTTAATATCATGTCAGGAATGCACTGAAACAAAAACAACGACTTTGGACATTCATCTTACCAGTGCTACCCTACCTAGGCAAGAAATTTCACCAGTTTTTCCCTACTGCTGAGTGATAGTAGATGTTTGGGGCTTTCAGGTTCCCCTTCCTAGTGGAGAAGAAATCAGTGACATGGAGGCTGAAAAAAATCTAAGAATAAGCTGTTTTATTTACACACACTCACCTGTCCTGAAACAGAGGTGGTCAAACAGCATGCAGGGCAATCTCTTCTTCAAGGAATCTCAGCCCAACACCAACATCTGTTTCCAGGGGGCAAATCTCAACCAAGCACTGATTCTAATCAGAGATCAATGCAAAGGGAAAATTCTCCTTCTGCTCACATGGCTCCCTCTATGCAGAACATGCATAACCCATAATAGTAAAATGTGGATTTATTCCTTGATTCTTTTGATATGTACAGTATACAGCAATCTGATAAAAGCAAACTCTGCTAATCTGAGAGTCCTTGAAACCCATAGAAATTCTTGATTTTGCATTGGAATTACAATTTGTCACAATTAAAGGGTGAGGAAAAATAAATCACTGAAAGAAAAGACACCTACGTGCTTAACTTTAAATATAAATAATCTCATTTATTTCAATGGAATACTCACATGCCCTTTAAATATAGGGGTTAGTAGGATAGAGGTGTTAATTCTTGTTCAGACAGGGCCTTATACCCTCCTACACTCAAGTCCATATTTGTTGTAACTGATCTGTGAATGATTTCAAGTGATGTCCATGCTGCAGCTTTTCTGCTTTACAATTATGTATATGTGTCCACAAGTACCATGCTGTCTACTGTAGATCCAACTTGGTATGCGCAAACCCCAGCAGCCAAGGACAAGGAAAATGAGAGAAGCTGTGTAAAAACAGGAACAAGAAACAATCGTGTCAGCAGCAATGTCTTAGAATGTGTGGGAGGAGGATAAGCACAAAGGGAAGAAACTATCAAAGTACAGGGAGCAAACTAACAAAATGTGCTTTGTACATGTGGCAAGAGAACAAAGCATGATATGTACAGGGATTGGTCTTGAAAATAATCTAACCAGTTATAAAGTGCATGAGATAACGTACAATGGAAGACACATGCATCAGTACTGGGTACAGTACAAATAGTTGTATTCTTTGGATCTGTGGTTAGCCCTGTACTCAATCCTTACACGTGAGTCTGATCTGTGAGACTTAGCTCGGTGTAGTCTTTGTGCATGCCAATAATGAAACCTGAGCGATGAGACTGGAGTTGAATAGAGTTCTTGAGGAACTGATTGGAAGAGGTATTGGAGGAACCCACCTATGTGTGTTTATATCTGTACATTCTAGGAAAATCTGGGTGGCTAACTCATTCGGCTTCTGCAGGGCACAGCATGCCTAGATGACATGCACGCTGAGCAGCATCAGCAGCCCACGGAACAATGAACTCTAGAGAGGATTGAGAGGAAAGAAGACTGGTCAGCCAGAAAACACAGGCTTGAATAGGGGGTCCTGTCTACTCTGCACAAGAGTAATGTTCTGAACTGCTTACAGGAAGACACTCGTGGTAGGGTCACCTTCTGGCAGAGATGAAATATTAACTGAGAATTATGTGGTGTAGGTGTAGCCATGTTGGTCCCAGGATATTGGAGAGACAAGGTGGGTGCGGTAATATCTTTTGCTGTATCAGCTTCTTTTGTTGAGAGAGACAAGCTTCTGAGCCACACAGAGCTCTTCTTCAGGTCTGGGAAAGGTACTCCCAGCTTCACAGCAAAATGCAAGGTGGAACAGATGGTTTAGCATAAGTAGTTAGCACATATTGTAAAGGACCATTCAAGGTAGAGTGGCTTGTTGAAACCTCTTTAGTTATAGGACAAAGGGGTGGGGGGGGGTGGGGCTATTGGGTTACAGATTATTGTAATAAAACATAACTCCAGTGTCTTTTATTAAGACCATGATTTTTAGTGTCTAGCAGCATAATGAATTTAAGTTTCCAGGCTCATCTTTTGAAAGTGTTGTGCAGGAACCCAGGCAGACCCATCATATCTGGGCAAGGCACTCTTACTGTAGAAATAACGGGACCCATAGAAACCATCCTCAAACCACTCACCACACAAACGGCCAGCTTCCTCCAGGACACAACCAACATCCTCCACAAACTCCATAATATTAACAACCTCCCTCAGAACACCATCCTAGTTACCATAGATGTCACTTCCCTATACACCAACATCCCTCACAATGACAGCATAGTTGCCTGCCTCAGATATTTACGAGACTATGGACAATCCTCAGATATCCACCCCAAACACATTGCAAAATTCATCTTCACTCATAACAATTTTACATTCAACAACAAATACTTTGTCCAAACCATGGGAACTGTCAAGGGTAAAAGGATGGCTCCTAATATGCCAACCTCTTTATGGGCTACCTTGAAAAAGAATTTATGGACAAATGCACCACAAAACCAATGCTCAACCTGAGATACATCGATTATATTTTTATCCTCTGGACAGATAGCTTAAACTCCCTCATAGATTTCCACCACAACTTCAACAACCGGCACCCATCCATTAAACTCATTCTGGCACACTCTCAGACAAGCATCAACTCCCTGAACACCACAATCAGCTTCTACAATGGAACCCTACAGACAAGCTGTCATAAATATAAAGGGTAGGGTAAACACCTTTAAAATCCCTCCTGGCCAGAGGAAAAACCCTTTCACCCGTAAAGGGTTCAGAAGCTAGGATAACCTCGCTGGCACCTGACCACAATGACCAGTGAGGAGACAAGATACTTTCAAAGCTGGAGGGGGGGGGAAACAAAGGGTCTGGGTCTGTCTGTGTGGTGCTTTTGCCGGGGACAGAACAGGAAATGAGTCTTAGAACTTAGTAAGTAATCTAGCTAGATATGCGTTAGATTCTGTTTGTTTAAATGGCTGAGAAAATAAGCTGTGCTGAATGGAATGGATATTCCTGTCTTTGTGTCTTTTTGTAACTTAAGGTTTTGCCTAGAGGGATTCTCTATGTTTTGAATCTAATTACCCTGTAAGGTATTTACCATCCTGATTTTACAGAGGTGATTCTTTATTACTTTTTCTTCTATTAAAATTCTTCTTTTAAGAAACTGAATGCTTTTTCATTGTTCTTAAGATTCAAGGGTTTGGGTCTGTGGTCACCTATGCAAATTGGTGAGGATTTTTATCAAACCTACCCCAGGAAGGGGGGGTGCAAGGTTTTGGTGAGGATTTTGGGGGGAAAGACGTTTCCAAATGGGCTCTTTCCTAATAAAATAAAACCGGTTAGACGTTTGGTGGTGGCAGAAAAGTCCAAGGGCAAAAGGTAAAATAGTTTGTACCTTGGAGAAGTTTTAAGCTGGTATAAGTAAGCTTAGGAGGTTTTCATGCAGGTCCCCACATCTGTACCCTAGAGTTCAGAGTGGGGAAGGAACCTTGACACAAGCATATACAAGAAACCTACAGATCACCACATCATCGCTACCTTCATAGATCCAGTAATCTCCCCAAATGTACCAAGAAATCTGTTATCTACGGGAACACAGATACAACAAAAAGTGCTCCGAGCAGAAAGTTTGGGATATACACCTTAATGCACTTAAAACCACCTTCATCAAACAAGGCCACTCCATGAGAGGAGTAGATTGTATCATGGAATGGGTCACCCAAATACCCTGAGAGAACATGCTTCAATACAGAAATAAACACCCCTCTGACTGAACACCCCTAGTTGTCACCTACCACCCCACACTGGAACCCATACAGGATATCATGAAACAACTACAACCCATCCTGAAAGAAATATTTTCTGAACCCCCACTTCTGGCCTTCACATTACCCTCAACCTTTGCAGGCTTGTCATCAGAAGCAAGCTCTTCACAGACCAAGACACACCAACTCAAAGTGATGCTACATCCTGCCAGAACAACAGATGTAAAACCTACAGCCATATCTCCACAGCTACAATGATCAACACTCCCCAAAACATACCTTTCAAGATCCATGGATCCTACACAGGACTGTCACAAAATGTGGTATACTTCATCCTGTGCACTAAATGCCCCAACAACAATTAAGTGGGTGAAACCAGACAATCACTGTGCTCTCGAATGAACTTACACAGGTAAATGATAAAAGACAAAAACACCCTATTCCCTTGTGGGTGAACACTTTTTTCATAGAGCAATCACTCTGTATCTGACCTATCCATCCTTGTCCTCCAAGGAAACCTGCACAGCACTTTCAAAAAGATGAGTCTGGGAACTTAAATTCATTAGTCTTCTAGACACTAAAAATCATGCACTGAACAGAGACACTGAGAATTAGTGATGCAATATCAGTTCGCAAACCAGTTTAGAGCCAACCATTTTGGCAGCTGCTGATGGAAACAGGCTGAAGGTTGTTGTGTGAGCAAGGCCAAAGGATGTAACATGAAAAAGAAAGAACTGAGCCTCTAATACCAGCTGGTAGACAATACCAGATATTCTAGGACTGTGATGGATTTAAGGGATTTTTTTTTTTGGAAGACCACCACCATTTCCCGTCCTAGCTATGTTCTGCACAGAAACAGAACCTTAGGTTTAAATTTTTCTATGGGGGAATAGAGGGGGGAACTAGAAGCCTGATCCAATGCTACTGAAGTTAATGGGAGTCTGGGTTTTGGATGAGACCCTCACCTATTGCTCACTTATTGTGAGTTGGCTCCATTTTGTTGTGTGGCCACCAAAAACTATTTAACAGAATTAAGCTCTGTTTTTAAGCACCTCTGGTCCTTATTGTTGTTAGAGATAAAATCTATTGTTTTACAAGACTCTTTAGTAATTGCTGTAGCTCTTGTAAAGAGTACTGATTATTGGTCACAAATGAGGCCATCTGCTGGGCCAAATCTAGAACTGCATTTGTGTTCTCATCAAATTGAATACCAAACAATAAGGCTCCTCTCAGTTATGTCCAATACATTACTGGGGAGGTATTTGTTGGTCTATTCATTAGCAGTGAAATGCATTCTAATGCATAAGGCCCACACAAGGTCCACTGCATCATTTAACTCACATTAGCCCTTACTGGAGAATTTCATGGCTCCTCTGCACTGGGTTGAAACATCACTTTTTAATGCACATCTGATGAGAGAAAGCAATATGAACTGTGAGCCTCTCTAAAATTAGATATTTGCCTTGTGGTCTTAAATTAGTCTTTCTAAAAAATTTCCTTCAAGGGGATCAATGTTCTTCATATCTAAGCCCTAAAAGAAGGAGGAGTCAGTTTATTTGGTTTATTAAACTGATTATCTCTTATTTTCTCCCTATGTGTTTTACAGTTTTCTTTTTATTTACCTTCTGGAAATTCATCATGTTCTTTTAAGTAAAGTCTTAGCTTGCTCCTCCTGGTGTTTTCCTAACTATCGTGGCCAAACTATATCATTGTACTACAACAGAGACGTAGAAATAATTAGTGGAAATGTTTTATGAACTGAGCTCTTTTTTATTTTTATTTTTTTAAATTATTTTTTAAGCAAATACTTTGCAAAATGAATTTTTGGTATGTATGTTGTTCGTCTTTAAGTTTGCACAAACGGTTTTCAGGCTATGGGAAGCTAACAATTAGTTGCTTTGTCCACCCACTACTTGCATGGTGTGGCTGGTCACCTCAGGTTAGGTCTATCCTATGACCTCGGGGTGTGATTCCCAGCTCTTGTCACGCTAACTCTCATGGAGCTGGCATGGTGAAACTAGTAGCATAGTTGTGGTAGCATGGACACGGTGGAGGATTAGCCGATGGGGCCCATGCCCAGGGACCCTGGCTAATTGGGGGGCCCCAGAAAAATGGGGGCCCTGCCCCAGAAGACATCTGCCACAGGGCAGAGGAACCTGGAGCCCTAGCAGAAATGCTGGGCAGGGTGGGTGGGAGAAGCCCCAGCACCCCGGGGGGGAAGGGGCAGAAGGGTGTGGGGCTGTATGCGGAAGGGGTGGAACGGGGATGGGATCCCAGGTGGAAGGAGTGGGGAGGGGGCCCCCAGTTGCTCTGGCCCAGGCCCCATGAAACCTTAATCCACCTCTGCATGGACAAGGGCAGCAGCAGCATGGGCTTCACCCCAAATATGTACCCATGGGGTTCAAGCAGGTTTGTACTCAGGGCTGCTAGCCTGTGCTGCTTCTGCCACTGCTCAGGCTACCATGGCTACACTTCTATTTTTAGCATGCTAGCTGGATGAGAGTACATCTGTGCATGCTGGAAATCCCATCCCTAGCTCATAGTGTAGATATAGCCTAAATTACATGGTATTGTATTTGCTCCCCAATGAGTGGAACAAAAAGGGTAGAATAACCAATATCCTGTGTCTGGTATGAATTCTTGGACAAATTGCAAAATTTTGGATGAACGAAACTTTCAGGATATGCAGGCATGAAGTCAATCAGGAACAGACTGGGGACCTGCCCTCCCTGCTTCACCCCACAAAGGGATGACTTCAGGATTCACTCATCAGTCAATGCTTGTGCAATATAGTGATAGGCAATCTATCAATACTTTAGAATAGGAAGTGGAAGTCAAGATCAAGGGGCTTAAGCATATGTCTGACCAAATTATAGCATATAATTAAAATATATTGGAATTGGAAAAAGGTCAGAAAAGGGCAACAAAAATGATTAGGAGTATGGAACGGCTTCCATAGGAGGAGAGATTGATAAGACTGGGACTTTTCAGCTTGGAAAAGAGACGGCTATGGGGAGATATGATTGAGGTCTATAAAATCATGACTGGTGTAGAGAAAGTAGATCAGGAAGTGTTGTTTACTACTTCTCATAACACAAGAACGAGGGGTCACCAAATGAAATTAATAGGCAGCAGGTTTAAAACAAATAAAAGGAAGTATTTCTTCACACAACACACAGTCAGCCGGTCTGGTGGTGCAACATTATTAGAGTTCATGTCCTGAGCCCTGCCCAGTCTCTCCTCTTGGTCAGCTGTGCTGACTGTGTTACAAAACAAGCAGCATCATGTGCTCAGCCATGTTGGGAGGAATGGGAGTGCCTTATATCACTCTTCAGAGTAGCAGCCGTGTTAGTCTGTATCTGCAAAAAGAACAGGAGTACTTGTGGTACCTTAGAGACTAACAAATTTATTTGAGCATAAGCTTTCGTGGGCTACAGCCCACTTCATCAGATGCATGCCTAGTACATGAACTCTAGTTCCTTTCACATGGCTTTTGAGTGGCATCAACAGGTTTAGGAGGGAAAGGCAGCCAGCTCTCCTCAGCTGGAGAGCTAGTCACTGCAACACAAATCCTGAGCACTTATTAAGAGAAGGAAATGAGATTCCTCCTCCAAAATAATAGCTTGGCAGCGTGCTGTAAAAGTCTACAAGTTTGTGCATCAATTTAAGGTTTATCTTTGTAGGTAATGTTTTCATTGCAGTGGGGGCAAAACATCTATCTGGCTTCAAGATTAAACTTGATAAGTTTATGGAGGAGATGGTATGATGGGATAACATGATTTTGGTAATTAATTGATCTTTAAATATTCTTGGTAAATAGGCCTAATGGCCTGTGATGGGATGTTAGATGGGGTGGGATCTGAGTTACCCAAGAAAGAATTTTCCGTAGTATCTGGCTGGTGAATCTTGCCCATATGCTCAGGGTTTAGCTGATCGCTATATTTGGGGTCGGGAAGGAATTTTCCTCCAGGGCAGATTGGAAGAGACCCTGGAGGTTTTTCGCCTTCCTCTGTAGTATGGGGCCTGGGTCACTTGCTGGAGAATTCTCTGCTCCTTGAAGTCTTTAAACCACAATTTGAGGACTTTAATACCTCAGGCATAGGTAAGGTTTTTCGCAGGAGTGGGCAGGTGAGATTCTGTGGCCTGCGTTGTGCAGGAGGTCAGACTAGATGATCATAATGGTCCCTTCTGACCTTAGTATCTATGAATTGGGGGAAGAAGGGGAGTTTTGGTAACAACTGTGAGGATATCTTTCTGAATATACTTTGGAAATAATGATAGAAATATTGAGGAGAGACAACAGCCCATTGTGTTTAGAAGGCCAGTCATATGTAGCATTTGAAAAAAATCCTCTTGGTTACTACCTTTCTTCTCTATGTTTTATAAATCAGTTGTTTGGTAGTTTGCAAGACCTTGAACTTTATTTCTCCCACAAAGTACAAATGGCTGACTGGGTTATTAATGTTGTGTCAACTTTTTTCCTTATTTGTCTAACCTTGAGTTATTGAATCTTTATTTGACTTAAAACAAACTATTAATTGCAAGTGACGGTTAACTGCAAAGGGCACTACAAGCTACGGAAATTACAAAATACTCATTGAATACATGGGAACATTTGCTTCTGATGTGAATTTAATAGCACAGCAGTTTATATATTGATGTTTTGTGACAGAATTGATCTGTCAAAGTACTTTTTCCTGCCGAAACCGAGATCAAAGATTATATGTTTAAAGTCTTTGTTAGTAGAATCATTATCAAGCATTGTTATTTAATATTATCTTTCATTCACAATTTTATACATAATAAAACAAGAAGAAATGCATAAATGATTAGAGAAGCGTTTCTCAAACTGGGGTCTGCGGGCCGCATTGATCAACTCCTCCCTCTCCTTCCCAGTGCCTCCTGCATGTTGGGGAACAGCTGTTCAGTGGCGTGCAGGAGGGAGAGGGAGGAGTGGGGACAGGGCATGCTCGCGGAGGGGGTGGAATCATGTCTGGGACTGCTGGCTCCGTTGATCAACACCTCCCACTCCCTTCCAGTACCTCCTGCACGCCAGGGAACAGCTGTTCAGTGGCGGGCAGGAGGCACTGAAAGGGCAGGGGTGGAGCAGGGATTTGGCGCACTCTCGGGAGGGGGCAGAAAGAGGCAGGGTAGAGGAGGGGCAGGGGTGGAGCGGGGGCGGGAAGAGGTGGGGTCAGATCTTGGGGGAAGGGGTGGAGTGGGGGCCGGGCCTGGGGCTGAGCAGGGGACTTGGGAGTCCGCGAAAAATTTTACAACAAAATGGGGGTCCTCGGGTTGCTAAAGTTGAGAACTGCTGGATTAGAGCATGGATTATACGTTGTAATGAAAAGTTATGCTAGGCTCAATTTTCATGGAACCTGTAAGGGAAACTAGATTAAAAAATGAGGACCCATTGGTCTGTTTGTCTGTATTTGTCTATTCTCTTTTGTCTGACTCTTAGACTGTAAGATCTTTGGGGAAGGGACCATCTTTTCGTTCTGTGTTTGTACAGCACCTAGCGTGATGGAGTCCTGGTCCATGACTGGGGCTCCTAGGTGCTTTTGCAATACAGATAATTAATAATAATAATAAAGAACCGAAGACTAGAGATGGTGTGTAAGGAAACCTCCTTTAATATAATCAGCTATATAAATAGATAATGTGGTAATGTGCACGTTAAAGGGAGCAGGACTGGGCCCCTAGTAAACAAAAGTTAATGGACAATGCTGATGCATCCAACACAACTATACAAACTAAGAGGAAAAGGAAATTTATGCTTTATGTGTTTGAGGCCTCAATTCAGGAAGAGCATCCCTGTTCAGGACAGCTCTTAGGCACATGTTTACATTTAAAATTAAGCATGTGTTTAAGTGCTTATCTGAACAGGGGGCTGAGAGAGCACAGAATAATGAGGTTCTAGAAGTAATGTCATGTATAACTTGCAAATAGAATTTCTGAGAAGTGGCTGTAATGTTGCTTGCTTCTCCATTATTTACTATGCTGGAACTGTTGTGGGATCCAAAGACCAAATTCTACTTTCATTGAATTCACTGGAGTTGCATGGGTGTAACTAATGTGACAAAGTTCCTCCTCTACCTTGGTGGATCTTGTGCTTATTGGCGGATTTGCTCGCCTGGGAGCTTCACAGCAGCCTTCAGTTTGGCCATTTTCATGAACTCACAGCCCAGGTCAACTCCTCCTGCATCTGACCAGGAGTTGGGAGGTTTGGGGGGAACCCGGGCCCGCCCTCTACTCTGGGTTCCAGCCCAGGGCCCTGTGGAATGCAGCTGTCTAGAGTGCCTCCTGGAACAGCTGTGCGACAGCTACAACTCCCTGGGCTACTTCCCCATGGCCTCCTCCCAACACCTTCTTTATCCTCACCATAGGACCTTCCTCCTGCTGTCTGGTAATGCTTGTACACCTCAGTCCTCCAACAGTCCGTGTTCTCACTCTCAGCCCCTAGCGCCTCTTGCTCCCAGCTCCTTACATGTGCACCACAAACTGAAGTGAACCACAAAAACCAGCATGCTAAACCGAAAGATGCCTAAGCTAGCCAATAGAAGATGGTGAAGAGAGGGGTGCGGTCAGAAGGAAATTATAAATCTTTGTCAGTGAAGCAACAGTGGTGTTCAGAGTACTGTCTATTTTCTATTTCTGTTTGTTATGCTTCATGGGTGTTACAAAGGTGGTGGGGTTTTTCCCCCCTTAAAGCTATTTGGGGCTCATCAGACGCCTCGCCCTTTAACATATTTTAAGCATTTTGAAGATGTCAGGAGGAATTTTCTTTGTGTTGCATCCTGTCTGACCTATACATTATGTGATTGATTGATCAGCTGTTGCTGAATCAGAACAGAAAGTGTTCAAAGTACTGTAATGTTTTTTGCACTGCACCAGCAGAATGCCCCATCACTCCTCCATGGTTGCTCAGGTCACTCAATCCTCTCTTTACATGGCTAATGTGTTAAAAGCACAATTTAGCCCTTTATTTGTAAAGACTTAAAGTCACTTGATTTGGGAGCTTATATCTTCCATTACCACACACCCGGGTATGAAAATGTGTTGGTTCACAGGGGCAAGAGCAGCTGATGGCACCAGAGGGTTGTCATGGGGCATCAGAGGCAGACTCTGATGCTTAGGGGAGTGGCTGAAGTGTTTGCAATAAAACAGACCATTGATAATGTTTCTCTTGAAAATCCTGGCAACTTGGGGGCACAGAGGAGAAAGAACCATATCTCAGCTACTCCAGCATGTGTGTCCATTACTCCATTGTGGTTAAGTTGATGATTAAACAGAACTGAGTAACCATTGTCAACAAATATGCATGGGATTTTTACATGGGAATATAGTTCAAGAGTTAAGAAACCCTAGTATATTTAAACCACTGGGGAGTTGTCTGCCCTATGAGAATTTACATGGATATTTATTAATAAAATAATTGTTTTGCTTTTAATTGGAGAGACTGTGTAAGTAATCTTTTTAAAAAATATTATTTGGGAGTTAATTCCAGAAGGGGTTCAGGTCACCTTTGGGATATAGTCCATCTCTGCCCAATACAGACTTCACTCTTTTTTCATCAAAAGTGCCTTGAAATTTTGACTTTAGTGTTTAAAGATTACAATCCTGTGTCAGTAATCCATGAGATTCAATATTTAGAGCCATATTCTACCCTTGACTTATACACAGAATTCCCATTGATTTTTTTTTTTATTTGTATTAGCTTTGATCCCATACTATCTGCCTGACTGAAAAAGACCAAGGTCAAAAGAACTTTAGTGAAAGCTGCTCAAAGTATGTGACATCTGACCAACATGAGCATTGCAACTCTTCTTGTTTTGGGTGACTCAACTAACAGAACAGCCAACAAAACAAATACTTACTGAGGTTTGTGTCAGGATAGCTTCTGTAATTATTACTAAATGACAGGGATGGGCAGATGGAGTAGTAGGGGATTGGCCTGTACGCTAAGATCAGGTTACATAAAAGGCAGCTGCAGTAGGTTTGGTAATGTTCGTAGACTATATCCCTGGGGAACATTGCTCAGCGAGTTATTGGATTCTGGAGTCATGAGTGGGTGCCCATTTTGGGGGAACAAATATCAGTGAGTATATTTCTCTATTTACTGCATAATGTCAGTTAACACGATAGATACAATGTGAATGTTAAGTGTAAAATTCAAAAGGAGGCTATTCATTAACTACCAAGGGTTAAATAATTATATAGACAACACTGAATGAAGAGAGCTGGACTAAGAATTCTTTTGAGCATTGGCTATTGGGATATACTAGATATGAATGTACCTAGATACTATAGTGATGTGTGTGCTATAAAGGTTGAAGATAGATACATGCTGTTTATTTTGCTTATCATATATGTTTGCGAAACTGAGCCACCAAAGCAGATCAGTGCCTGAATTTTAGGCACAATTACTGCTCTGATATTTTTAGCTCTGTTATTTCCTTTTGTAATTTTCTTTTATTCCTAGATTTAATTTTAATAAACTGTCTTTGGAGGATGAGGAAGGAGAAGACAAGTCACAAGAAGGGCTGAATAAAGCCAGCAAAGGTGGACTTATCTATGGCGACTATCTCCATGTAAGTGTGAGGACTGGATTATGTTACTGCCCTGATGCCTGTTACAATTTGAGATGTTGACATATGGCACTGTCCTTTCCCTCCCTCTGCCAGCGAAGGTCAACAATCAAGGCAAGTCCTTCTGATCACTGTTTCACTCCCAGCTGTAAGGATGTATCCCCAGGCATCTGTATCTCTTGACATTTGAGTTAAACAAACATCTCCCACCCAAGATTCCATGACAGCTCACATACCTGTTAATGTTAATGGGACGCTTGGTTATTTTTTAACTTTTTGAGAAAACAAATTGGATTTTGTTGTTCAGACGGGAATTATTTTTAGTCCTGTAGCTAAATTGTGAATGGAGAAGGGTTGAAGTAGAGAGTTACACTGAGATGCATATAACACATCACCTTGATAAATCACAGCAAAGCAGAAGATTCATTATTTTAGCAGATGGTTACTCAGGGCAAACCTTCAGTATGCTCAGCAGGGGCTGTGCAGTTCCCATTAACCATTCTGCTTAAATTCCCTGAGCTGTAATCTGAAAAAAATACATCTAAGTGTCTGTAAAATGTCTTAAATTTAGCTCATGGACCCAGTTTTTTCATCAGTTGCACTGACGTAAACTGAAATAAATTACGTTGCTCTAGTCTTATACAGAATTTGTCCCAATAGTTATATAATTACATAATTACATTTAAAAAACAATGTCAAGCACTCAGAAGTTAGAAAATTCCAGTAATAAGATCCCTGGGCAACTTTGATTCAGCACGCTTGTGTGTCTTCATACAATACCGTCTTTAATAAGACGATCACCATAGCATTTTTTCTACAGGACTTCTGCCTCACTGAAAATGAATTTCATTCAGATATGATTTATAGACTACATTAGCTATTTTCCTTTCCTATCCCTTCCTTATCATCTTTAATAAAAAGCAAATGAAAAAGCTGTTCAAATGGCTTTTTGAACTATACTGCCTGAAAGAACACATGAGTATCTAAAAGTCATTAGATGGCTAGATTTTGTCATTTTTCTTCATGTTAGAGATTAATAGATTTTAAGACCACAGGCAACCATTGTGATCAACTAATCTGGCCTCCTGCATAACTCAGGCAATTTCCCTGAATTAATTCCTGCTTCAAGTTCAAAAGTAGTGGTTGAACTAGAGCATATCTTTTAGAAAAACAGCCTATCTTGATTTTAAAACTTCCAGTGACGGAGAATCCACCACAACCCTTGGTAATTTGTTCCAATGGTTTAATTGTCCTCCCTGTTGGAAAATTGTGCCTTATTTCTCATCTGAATTTGTTGAGCTTTAACTTCCAGCCACTGGATCTTGTTATAGTTTTGTCTGCAGGACTGAAGAACCCTCTATTATCAAAATTCTGTTCTCTGTGTAGGTATTTAGAGTGTGATCAAATCACCCCTTAACATTCTCTTTGATAAACTAAATAGACTGAGCGTCTAGACTTCCAGTATCTCTCATAATTAGGACTCTACCAAATTCTTGATCAAATCACCCCTTAACATTCTCTTTGATAAATTAAATAGACTGAGCGTCTAGACTTCCAGTTTCAGAGTAACAGCCGTGTTAGTCTGTATTCGCAAAAGGAAAAGGAGGACTTGTGGCACCTTAGAGACTAACCAATTTATTTGAGCATGAGCTTTCGTGAGCTACAGCTTCCAGTATCTCTCATAATTAGGCCTCTACCAAATTTGTGGTCAATTTTGGTCAATTTCACAGGCATAGGATTTTAAAAATCGTAAATGTCATGATTTCAGCTGTTTAAAACTGAAATTTCATGTTGTTGTAATTGTAGGGGTCCTGACCCAAAAAGGAGTGTGTCTGTGTGTGGGGGCGTTATTGTAGGGGGGATTTGCAATACTGCTACCCTTACTTCTGTGCTGCTGCTGGCAGCGACGCTGTGCCTTCAGAGCTGGGCAGCTGGAGAGCGGCAGCTGCTGGCCACGAGCCCCGCTCTGAAGGCAGAGCCACCGGCAGAAGTAAGGGTGGCATGGTATGGTATTGTCACCCTTGCTTTTGCACTGCTGCTGGCAGACTGCTGCCTTCAAAGCTGGGTGCCTGGCTAACAGGCACTGCTCTCTGGCCACCCAGCTCTGAAGACAGTGCAGAAAGAAGGGTGGCAATGCCGTGACCCCCCCTTCAATAACCTTGGAACCCCCTTTCAACTGCATTTTGGATTAGGACTCCCAATTTGAGAAACGCTGGTCTCCCCCATGAAATCTGTATAGTTTAGGGTGAAAGCACATAAAAGACCAGATTTCACGGTCCATGACGTGTTTTTCATGGCCAAGAATTTGGTAGGGCCCTTCTCATAAGGTACGTTTTCCAAATAGTACTTTATTCTGCAAATAGCCCCACTGAGGGGGCAGAATCCTATTTCTTTCATCTATTCCCAGTTGTAAACAACAGAAAAAATCAATGGATTGGCTCACTATTAAAATGCAGAATAAATAAAATGCAACTAAAGACCAGTATGTGGGGGGTTTGTTTTGTTTTGTTGTATTCACATAAATTCCCATCAGGAACATTTTGTCCAAAACCCAACAGTGGAGTTTTGAGATTATTACAAAAAATCTTTCTTTTAAAGCTGGACAAAATATTGAATGCTCAACAGCTGCAGAGTGAAAAAAAAGGAAACAAGATCCATGATGAGCATCTTTTCATTGTGACCCATCAAGGTAAGCTGCAGGACAGAAAAAGGTGGCTGTCTGGTGCAATCACACCATTTGTTTGTTTTGGTGCTAGAACATGCAGTACAGAAGCTGTTCTGATTTTGGACACAGTTATAAATTCCTTCATGAATACCAGCTTTCTCTCCCATTCCTCTGCCAACACAGTATTTGTGTGTGTGTGTGTATGTGTGTGTGTGTGTGAGAGAGAGAGAGTCCATAATCCATATTTGAAGAGTTTTAGTAGAGAATGAGAATACTCTTCAACATAATTCATTATATACATAAGAATGGAGATGGCTTAGTGACCTAAGCATCAGGTTTAGAACTCCTAGACTCCTCAGAACCATAGGTTCAATTGTGTTGGAGCAGATTCAGCCATCTGAAATAGTAAAATGAGTACTATGCTGTTTACTGTATTTGGGTCTTTTTTAGATGACATGCTAAAACTGAGGTTCCGTCTTTATCTTTTTGGACATTACACATCCCATGGTGCTTTGTGTAAGAGCACTGGTTTGTCTTGATAGCCTGGCCAGGTTTTCCCCTCTACCCAACTGTTGTTAATCTGCTATATGCCAGCCTAGAGTTCCAAAAGTGAATATACTGTGATTAGTTCTGTTAACAGTCTCAGGTGCTAAATTATTTCATGCAACAATGGTCTGAAGAAGGGAGAGATTCTTTAAACAGCAGGTACATTTGTAAATCAGTATTTCTTACACCCCAATCACATGGAAATAGAATATTAATTTTAAATGAAGTTTTAACAATAAATTCGGAAATTAACCTCCTAATCTACTTGCTTAACTTCTTTCTACATACCAGCAATGGCAATGAAATTAACACTAACAATGCCTTTCTCATTGTAGCTTATGAACTTTGGTTTAAGCAGATTCTGTGGGAACTGGACTCAGTTCGGGTGATCTTTCAGAATGGCCGTGTAAGTTATGTGCAAATATTTATCATATGAAAACCCAAGCCTCTTTCTGAAAGCTTGATTTTTACCATATCCACACATACCCCAAAAATGAGATTTAAGGCTGAAATTCAGCTCTTCAGTGACACCACTTTGCCATTATGATAGTCTGCATATTTTGATCTGTAAAATCATGCACTGTTCTGAGGACTGTATCTTCTAAAGTAACTGGCCTACACAGATCACTCTTCAGGAGCAATCGCTTTGGCCATACCAGTCACAAGCTCTGGTGATGGTTATTTGTGTGGTATTTTACTGCCAAAAAAGCATGGCTAGGGGAAAAATTATATATAATATACTAGAGGTTTTTTTCCTATTTTATTTACCAGCAGTTTATACACTGATGAATAATAAAAACAAGCATTTTGCATAAGTGAACCAGAAAATTCAGAGGTAAGGGACCCTTTCAACATAAAAATAATAATTGTAAATGATTTTTTTAAAATATAAATTATTTAAAATTTTTATTTTTATGTTGAAAGGGTCCCTTTCCTCTGAATTTTCTGGTTCGCTTATGCAAAATACTTAATGTTTTTATTATTCATCAGTGTATAAATTGCTGGTAAATAAAATAGGAAAAAAATCCTCTGGTATTTGGATGTGATTTGTTGAAACTGGAGAGGAATTATCAAATCAACAGCAGATGCTTATATGATGACACCTGGGGGAAAAAAAAGGTGAATATTTTGAGCTTTTATTAACACTGCCCCGAAGCGAAATTCTTTATACACTTATGAATTGTAATGACAAACTCTTGAGTTTCCTCTGATGTGTTGTCAATCAGAGATGGCTGGCTCTATGTGGTTTTAATAATAAACTGATAGTTGTAAATGAAAATCCAGCACTTGTGGATATTATAAAGTTATGTAACGTTGTTTGGAAGTAGACCTGGTAGTAAAATGTGGAAAAAAAATGCAAAAAGTTTCATGAAAAATTAGTTTCCCCCCCCTTTTTTTTTTTTACTGAAATTTAGTATGTTGATTATTTGTTGTTGAAATCTGATATTCAGAAAATTTTAACCATCTCTAAAATGGGATACATTTCTCCATGAAAGTAATATTTTGTTGAAATGTAATTAAAAATGTTGAAAAATTGAAATTCAGAAACCGGTGGGAGGATTATGAAAAAGATTAAAATGTAGCATTTTCATCCCTCCATTGATATTTCTTGGTCGTGCTCATTGACTGCCTCAGAAATCTCAAGAGGAATCCTGATCCCATTGAAGGCAATGGACGTGCTGACACAGAGTTGGCTTGGGAACGGCTCTGCAGTTCCTTCCCCACTCACTTCTCCTGTTTCTTCCTTTATTTCCCCCTTCTGCTTGCTAGCAAGCATCTTCTCAGCTGTGCCACACGACTTTCTTAGCCACATTACCGCTCCTGCTTCCTCTGGTCTGCTTCTCCATTGACTCTAATAGAATTACACTGTGGATGACTTTGGCCTAGACTTTCAACTCTTTCAGTAACTTTTTGAGTTAAAAATATGGGGAAAATAATTCCTTTATAACTGATCCAGTTAGAATGAGTAAGCAGCCAGACAAAAAGCCCTCACAGTTGATCTTTTAAGCATAAGCCTTAAAAGTATGATTTTAGTTATATGCAGGAGTCTACATTAAATACAAGACTTTGCTATTGATTTTTACATGGAATACACTGAGCTACTGCAGGGATAGATGAATAACACCCTAAAAGAGATTGATGGGTAGAATACAAAGGTATAAACAGTTTATCAGCTCATCATTCTCAATCTGGTCATAAGTATTTCTTTTCTACTAAGGTGAGAGATGAGAGAAACATGCTCAAGGTTGTTGCTCGAATGCACAGAATTTCAATGATCCTTAAATTACTTGTGGAGCAATTTTCAATTCTAGAAACTATGACTGCATTGGACTTCTTTGATTTCAGGTAAATATGATTTATTTTTTATTGATTAGCATCAGTGCTTATGTAACTGTCCTCACTAGAGCTAACAGTGCGGTTTGAATCCAGGACTTTCAGAGCTGAAAGCCTGAGCCTCTACCACTCAGCTGAAGAACTAAATCAATTAGGTCAGCACCATGAGTGTGTATTTGGGAGAGAAGCAGCTGTACTAGTAACCGATAAAGGTCATCAACAGTCTCTAACTTGATTGCAAGTCCAATGTATTCTGAGATTTTTAAACAGATGTTTGTCTTAATTATTGGTATGTGACTTTGCTAGCTGAGATCACCATTACAAAACTAAAATAACAGTATGTAAATAATCAAACTGTCCTGTCATTTGGTAATGCCAAGCTAAGACTTAGCAATTTCCTTACATTTCTCACAGCCACATGTTCTCTGCAACATTTTATGTCAATTCATAAACTTGTGTGGGCAAGAGAAACCCACGGCTCCACATCTAGAGCATGAGCTAGATGTTTTAACCCATTGGTTCTGGGGCTTCACACATCTAAACTTCATAAGGTTTGCAGTGGTCCTGGATCACTGAAATATAATGTTTCAAAAGCCTGTGGGAAGCAGCATGTTGCTGCCAGCTTTTTGCCACCAACCCTCCATCTCTCTTCACTTCCCCCTTTCCCACCAGGAATTTTTCCTCTCCATCTACCAATAGAAGCAGACAGTGGGGCCTGGAAGCCTGTATACCTCTTTCTGGCTGCTGGCCTGGCTTCTGGGACCCATCTGCCTGTCTCGCTTCCAGGAAAGAACTCCTAATTCTTTCACTCCCAAGCTCCATTGTTGCTGCATGCACCCCCATTCCTAGCTTTCCTGTGGTTTCCACTTGGGTCACCTGTGGCCATGTCATCCAACTCCCAGCCCTTCCTGGATCCTTTTGACAACCTATATATTTGTTTCAGAGTAACAGCCATGTTAGTCTGTATTTGCAAAAAGAAAAGGAGGACTTGTGGCACCTTAGAGACTAACCAATTTATTTGAGCATAAGCTTTCGTGAGCTACAGCTCACTTCTAATTCGCCCTATTACCACTTCATAATACCCCACAAAACATCATTCATGGCCCTTAAAGGTTGCCAGAATCCTTTTCTCCCATTTTTAAACTTAAAAAGAAAAGGGGGAGAGAGAGAAATAAGTGGATTAACCATCTATTTTGAGAGATCTTCAATTGCAATTTTCAGAAATGTATTATTGTATAATAAGCAATTATACAACCAAATCAATGACTTTCAATTCCATTATTATAACCATCTTATCCTTTATTTTTGAACCACTAAAACTGCCAGGGAATGGGAATCACGGCTATTCTTATTAATTAGTTCTTCCAACTTGCCAACATAGTTTAATTTTACATCAGTCCCACATAACAAAAAACTAGCCATGGTGACACCGCCACCTTATCCTTTTGTCCAGAAAAAACCCCAAACAAAAAATTGTTCAGATCTATGGAATAATTTAAACACCAATAAACATATTATAGTTTGTTTATTTTAATTTTAATGACTTAAGGCACCTTTCTTAATACCTGTTTGGCTGTGTATGTTTAGAAATAAATTAATATTCATATTAAATTTCCTCCTGAATGTGTTTTTTTAAATATTGATTTCAATGTATAATTTGTTGTTATTTACTTAAAAATAAAGAAATCAGATTTTCATTGTGATACCTGGGTTGCAACAAAGGAAATGTCAATGTTGTGGTATATCAGAGAGTCTTATTTGAAATGCTTTTCATGTTAGAAATGTCTATGTAGGTTTTTTTAGTTTTGGATAGGAAAACCACAAAATACCCTTATTATTGAAATAATATGTAATTACTCTATCTTCTTCCATACCCAAAGAGATTACTTGAGCCCAGCATCAGGTTTTCAGAGCCTGCAGTTCCGCCTATTAGAGAATAAGATTGGTGTCCCGCAGAGTCTGAGAGTTCCTTATAACAGAAGGCATTACCGTGATAACTTCAAGGGACATGAGAATGAACTGCTGCTTAAATCAGAGCAGGAGCCAACACTTCTGCAATTAGTGGAGGTAAGTGTTTAAGTATAGACCTGCCCTATTTTAAATTAGTATTCTTACCCTATTTATGGAAGGAGAAATTGACTGACAGAGAAATTCCCAGTTTCTCAAAGATATTTAGGCATTTTATTGAAATCAATGGGAGTGAGGTGCCTAAACACTTTTTGGGCTGAAGTAACTTGTCCAGGTCTACAGAGGGAGTCAATGTTAGATAGGATTAGAAGTGGGGAGTTTGCCTCCCAACTCTGGGGTCATTTAAGAGAAACTCATGATCTGTATCACCTATTTGTTTTATGTTGTTTTGTTTTTAAGGCATGGCTGGAAAGAACACCAGGACTAGAACCAGAAGGATTTAATTTCTGGGGAAAATTTGAAGTGAATGTGTTAAAAGGTCTAGAAAAGGAACTGGCAATAGTTCAGGTAAATTATGTATCCTTAGTCTATCAACAAGCATAAGATATGTGATAAAAGAAGATCCTGCCATTTTAGTTAACATTTTAACCCAATCACTGTTCCTTTCCCTTGGTTCATTCAGTCTTAAACAAACTTTGTTTTTAAGGAGCAATGGAACTATGCGCTTCTTTCAGGTATTTATGGGCCAGTTTATTATTTGACTTCAGAAATGTGTGCTATTTGAGTGATTTTTTTGATTGCAAAAAACAGGGTTGAAATCCTGGCTCCAGTGAAGTCAATAAGAGGTTTGCCATTGACTTCACTAGGGTCAGAATTTCACCCCCAGGCACTTGAGTCTGAAGATCAAAGTGCAACTCTTCTAAGAACAAGCCCATGGGAATCCATATGGAAGGAAATGCTTGCATACACCATTGCGAGGTGGAACTGTGCTGTTTCACATAGCTTTACTAAATGGTACACATGGGTTTGACAAGAAGGGACTTCTACATACTGATATTGAACTTATTGAACTGTATATGAATATTACCATGAGAAGAATGTTTTGCTTTTAAAAACAAATCATTTAGTTGCTCAAGAGGACAAAAAATATCTAGACGTGAGTGATTATGTATCTAACAAAATGCTCTCGTGGTATTTTGAGGATTCATTTTTGGAAGTGAATTTCTTTAGGTCAAATCACATTTTTAATGAAAAAAAAATCCTATATTCAAAATCTGGGAAACTTTGACCAGTTCTAAGATTAATATCTTTCTAATTGTTGGGTTTCTTTTTCTTTCTTCATTCAAATGAAGAAACTATAAAATCAGATGTCTAAGAACTTAAGGACAGATTTTTAAAAAAATAACTAATTATGTAATTGTGTCCCCATCTTGTGCATGCATTGATCTTGACTGGGTATGAAAACTGGCTAACTAATGTAGAGATTTAGGTACATTTGTGCATGCACTGATTGTAATATTTTTTTGTTTTGCATAGGCAGTGGTACATCTAACTTGTCTGAAAATATGGTCCTTACACTAAATGTGTAAATTCATAGAAGTATGATTCTGAAAATTGCAACTGTATAATAAATAATTCAAAAACTGTAGGCCTCTTCTAAAAATAACCATTTTGTTTTATATTTTAAAGGCCAAACAAGAGTCAGAGGAAAAAGAGGACCTACTGGCTGAACTTCAAAAACAAAAAGAGATTCTTATTTCATTATTTGATGAAAAACGCCATGAACATCTTCTTAGTAAAGGTAGGTTACGTTCACATCTGGAAAAAGATAGTTTAATAACAGTAACTGGACCCTTTGTGAAAAGAAGTTTAAAAATACAAGGAAGAAAGTTGTCTTAGAAAGTTACTTGTGATTCGCTTTTTTTTTTTAAATCTTGAGTTTTATGATTTGGCAACTTTCGAGGTAATGGTGGCATTCAGTATACAGCTACTTTTGAAGCAACTCTGATAGCTAAACACTATAATATATACTTTTTTCCTACCATATATTTTTGTATCCTTAGTTTATAGTATAGTGGACTCTGGACATTTGCAGGAAAATTAACACAAAAACTAATAAAATCTGTAATTTTGCAGGAGAAAGACGACTCTCTTATAACGCATTGAAAGGCGCTTTAATGATCTACTTCTACAGGTACAGTAAGGCGATATTGCTGCAAGATTTAGTGGGAATTCTGACAGAAGGAAGTCAAGGGTAGATGACGTATTATGCACCACAAATTGTGTATGTACACAATTTGCGATCCACTTATTATTGCAATTAATTGTTGTAAAGCTATTCTAAATCATATACTGTACTTTAGCAGGGTCCTTAAATTCTCCTAAGGATAAATTGCTATATACATGGAACAAAATGCAACTCCCATTTTAAGAGGGTGAAAGCACCTATTAGAATACTGATTTTTGTATTGGTAGAAGAAATTGAGGGGGAAAAATTACCAAAGTCAATGCTATGCACACTTGAAGTGGTACTTTGACAAACATGACATAAGAAAATATCAATAAGGTAATAAGAACTATCTTTGTGTCTTGTCTTTCATTTTTCAAGAGAGGAGCCTCGCTTTCAGGTTCCCTTTCAGCTTCTTACTTCTCTCATGGATATTGATGTACTCATGACCAAATGGAGATGTAAGTTTCCCCTTCTTTTTTGTGGTAGTATCTCTTCTAGGTACAAGATTGTTTTTCCCTTTATTACTATAGTTGTAACTAAGGTGTGTTCAATTAGAATTCAAAAGACCTCTTTCCCCTTCTTATTCGAAGGACAATTGCTTTTGCTTTGATCTGGAGGGTAGGTGTGACACCTCCTTAACTGTTGATGCATGTATATGGAACAGCCATTGCCTTCCTTTTGAAACTAAACCTATCCCCTCCATGCTGCGCCTAAAATTGGGGCAACGTCTTTTTATCTGAGGGAACTACTGTATATTTCCCAGTTTCTCCCCACACCTCATGACTCTTCTCTACCCATTCTTTGCACTCTCTTACCCCCCATCTACAAAACAGGGTGAAATATGTTGCAATCTCTGGGATGATAGTCAACAGTACTCCTTTGTCAGTATGCAACATGCTGAAGAGTGACGAGTTTCCCTGGTGACCTAGTGGGTCACCCTCTCTGACCTTTATCTCTGATGTCCCAGGAAAATGGTCATAAGCATTCCCCTGAACCTGAGTACCTCACATATAACTATGATACAATACAACTTGCTATATGGCCAGCTTTAACTGGCATTTCAATGGTCAACACCATTGTAACCAAACCCTTGTTTGTATCCTAAAGCAGCAACTTAATATAAAAAGTAAGTTAGAAATGCCAAATTCTATTTATTTCTGTTGCTTAGACAACCATGTCTGCATGGTGCACAGAATGATTGGCAGCAAAGCTGGCACTGGAGGATCATCAGGCTATCAGTATCTGCGCTCAACAGTGAGGTAAGCATGAAGAAAAATTATTTAAACTTCATAATATTATTCGTTACCACTCCATAATCTGCATACAGTACATTACTTAATATGAATAATACTTTTCATTCAGTCATATCCAGGTAAAAAGTACTTTAGTATTAGTGAAAGGTTCCAGAAAAAAGAGCATAGGTCCAAAATTACTGAAAATAAGCACTTAGCATTACATAACCAGTGTCTACCGACACTTTGAACGTTGGCGTCTTTATATAAATAGCTGTGTTTAAATAGCAGGAAGATAGTGACCTTTTATCTTAAAAAAGTTAAACTATTCTTTGAATTTAGGGACTGAACACTTGAATGTATGCTGGTAAAAGCTATTTGCTTTACTGTTTATAGCCTTTCAGTTCCTTTTTGTGGTTTGTCAGTCAACTTGTGAGAGAGAATTTTTTTCCAAGTGACAGGAGGGGATAGTCCATAAAAGTCAATGCAGTTATGAAGATTGATTTATTAAAATAATTGAGAGCGGGGGGCGGGGAGTGTCTAATTAATCAGTTACAGTTGTCGTCCTTCAGAATTGTTGGTCTTCCCTGCTGTGCAAGGAACAGATGATCATGGATGTTGGCTCCATGTCTCACTGACCAATTCTCCAGCGCAGCACTTCAGATGGAAAAATGGCTTCCTGCCTGTTGCGTCCATCATCATGGCAACTAAATTGGGCTGGAAGCTTCAGCCTCAACTAGCTCTTTCTCATTCCTGAATATGCACAGTTTCAGTCATTTAATATTTTCTTACATTCAGTCAGTTAGTCCACCTTAAAGCTTATATTTGTACCTACACCTTGACAGTTGAGTTTTGTGCCTGGAGAGCAAAATGCAAAAAACACTTTGGATTGTTTGAAGCACACATGAAAACATCTCTTCGTCCAGCTGGAATCTTTTAGTTTTGTTTCAGGTAGAAGGTATTATGCAACTAGTGGTTTCAAACACTCTCTGGCTTTTGGCAACTGCTCTAATATTGATTTAGCCCACTCCCCTGACATGATGTTTGAGATAAGATTTGTCTGTAATTTTCATCAAACAGTCAAAGTAGAAATGCACCAGGTTTGGGGTTTTAGTACAAATGTAACTTGGGGTAGGGTTACAAAAGGGCCTCAGGCTTTTCGGTGAACCTAAATTTCAAGCCTAAATCAGCTAATGACTGTGAGTAGAAACGATGAAAAAACATGGTTTTGACGTGATGGCAGTTTTGGTTGAGTTTCACTTTGTGGCTCATTTAAGAATGAAAAATCATGGAGATTGAAACCACATGAACCCAAATCAATCTTGTGTCATTCAGCTCTAGCCTGAATTGCCACACTTGATGGAAAGAATCTGAAATCATTACTAGTAGATGTTTTCCATTAAAAGATCATGGGGGTTAGCTTGTGTAGTATATCATTCAAACACATTGGGAGTTCCCAGGGCCCTTTGTAATGTAATTTGATAATCTGAACCAAGATTAGGCTTTGTAGAGGCCAATTATGGCCTCTCCAGGCTACCATATTAAAGTTAATGCATCTGATTTTCTTTTTTCAGTGACAGGTACAAGGTGTTCGTAGATTTGTTCAACCTCTCAACATATTTGGTGCCAAGACACTGGATACCAAAGATGAACCCAACTATTCATAAATTCCTTTACACAGCGGAATATTGTGACAGCTCCTACTTTAGTAGTGATGATTCAGATTAAAGAACCTGCCATGGTGATCCATTTTAAAGAACTTTGAACTGTCATATGAACTGGTTCTGACCTTTTGTGAGGTCCCTTAAATTTATTAAATGTTACAAAGCATGTATATATATTTATGCAAGCCAGACTGTAAGATTTAAAACATGTGATGAAATTCTGGACACAAATAGTATGATTTAGAGATGATACTAACTACTAAATATTCAAATTGAAGTATTTTTAGAACATTACAGAAATAAGAAGGCACAGTTTGCTGAAGGAAACAGTATATAGAGATATTAATGACACTTAGCAATACTGGGTCAGTTGAAATTCTGTTGTTAATGCTAGGGATTCATTTTGCTCAGTATCTTTAAAGAAATATTTCTTTCAGAGTAGCAGCCATGTTAGTCTGTATCCGCAAAAAGAAAGGAGTACTTGTGGCACCTTAGAGACTAACAAATTTATTTGAGCATAAGCTCACTTTGTTTTTTTAGAAATCTCTGTGATTTTTGGTAACAAATGATTTCTAAAATTTCTTTTAAATCATCCAGTTTACTTTTCTATATTTATGCTTATTTTTGCATTTCTGGCAGCTTGGACAATAAAAGTGGACTAATCAGTTTTACTTTTGTTTAGTTCATTTCTCGTCAATTTTCAGGTTTTCATGCACTAAAAAATGCTTTAGGATGATGAGGATTTACTTTTAAAATATGTCCCTCCTTAAATTTTAAAAAGACATTTTTATTGTACTGAGATTTTTATACCGCTAAAAAGTCTAAATATTGAGCCAAACTGGACCTGTCAGTGTCCCAAAATAATTTATATGAAAAGAGAAAAATCTTGATTCTTATGTGTCATAATAAAAATGTGTCATAATGCATAACTGTAAAAGAGTAACAAAATAAATATCTGATATTCTGTTAAATACTTAGTCTCCATACTTCATTTTTTCACTTCAAATAAATGGCTGTTAAAAACTTAAAGCTCTTTATTTCTTACTATTTATTCTTTTTTTTAAAAGGAATTTAGTTGTATAAAATGGTTCCAGAATGAAGGCATTAGAAAGAGAAGTCCTTTTTATTTATCCAAAGTACTAGTATTGCAAGGGTAGCAGTAATACAAAGTTCCATCAAACCGTTCTGCCAATTTGCCTCAAATCAGGACTAAAACATATTACCTTATAGGATGTGGAGAAAGTAGGTATTCTTGTCCATTAAATCTTTGTATTTGAACACTACAACCTGTTGAGATTGAGGCACAAATTATCAGGTGAAGTTTTTAATACTCTTCATGCTGGGTCACTGAGAAATAGACTATCAATAGCAGTTAGATGGAAACAACTTTTAAACGTGAGACCCAAACACAAAAAAATCATTATTGCTCGTATCAGACCTCAGCTAGAACTTGTACTGATGCTATTCTTCCAATAAGTAATAAATGCTACTGCTTAATTGTCCTCACCAGTCTTTCATATCCAAGGAAAACTTCTCTTACAGGAAAGGGGCTTCATTAGAAAGCACAACAAATCCTGCATCTTGGCAGGGGGTTAGACTAGATGACCCTCGTGGTCCCTTCTAACCTCTGGTTCTATAATTCTATGCAAAAATAGAAAACTGTTCCAAATGGAAGCATCGCACTTGCCTCCTTTGTGTTTTAGTTTCTAAAGTCTGCCTTTCAGAAACTGGATGCCATAGTAACTGCCTGTAGTTAGAACCGTTTTTGGTATCTCCACTGAGTGGCCTTACCTCACTGGTTTACAAAAGTGAAGTTGCAACCTCCCTCTTGCTAGCCTAGATACGTGCATTGCTACCAACTCAGTTTTGCTAGCAGAACAAGTTACCAGCAAGACAACTTAAAGGAACAGTACTTTTGCACTCAGGAATTTTCCCTCCTATATTTTGGTAATCCAAGATCTGATTAATAGATTCTAAGGCCACAATTGACCATTATGATTATCTAAGCTTACCTCCTGAGTAACACAGGCCTTAGACCGTCCCCAAAATAATTCCGAGAGCATATCTTTTAGAAAAGCATCCAATATTGATTTTAAAATGGTCAGAGAGAGATAATCCACCATTACTCTCAGTAAGTAGTTCTAATGAATAATTACTCATCGTTAAAAAATTATGCCTTATTTCCTGTCAGAATTTGCCTAGCTTTAACGTCTAGCCATTGGATCATGTGATACCTTTCTCTGCTAGGTTGAACAGCCAATTATTAAATATTTGTTCCTCTTATAAGTAAAGTAGATACTTATAGACTGTAGTCAAGTCACTCCTTAACCTTTTCTTTGCTAAGCCAGAATGACAAATGGAGCATAGCACTAACACAAACAGCAAATATTGTAAGACACAGGATAAACTCGGGAGAGTTAGCAAAACTGTAAGTAAACAGAAACAGCAGCCATTACTGGAACTTCATTACGCTTTTCTTATCCCTTTAGCATATTTCGAATATAAGAATAGGATATAAGTGAATGTTCAAAATTCTTTATTTAGAAAGAATATTGTTAAAACACATATTCAACACTGTAATTAGCAAACCTGTTCAAAGTGAACATAGTGCAAAATATTTGTAAAAATCTCTTCACAATTCAACTAAAAGTTACAGATCTGTTTTTATAAAAAGTGTAACTATTGATTCACAATTATTTCTGCACAGCAAAAACAGACTACCACAGACAAGAAAAACAAAAATTCACAAAAGTTACTAAATAAATATATGATACTGGAATGCTTTAAAATTCAGAAATGACATTGCTTTCTACTCTTATGTTCTGCATATCAAAAAGTTCAACGCCTTTATAATCACGTTGCAGAGATTTCCTCCGACCAACACATGGGAGAAGGGCAGAAATAAATGGGTCTTGTACAGAAATGAATCCAGCAATCTGTAGCTAGTGGGATGATCTCTGTGATAAGTCAGTTAAAGGTGCTGGTTGGGGAAATACAGAGAGAAAATGAGATATCTCAGTAGCTGTTCTTCATTCTCCTGCTAATAACTAGCGACAACTGATGATTAGCCCTGGAAGAGGATGGACTGTTGGAAGACAGATATTAATATGTAAAACACAAATTTAGTGAATTATAGGCATATTTTAGCTATGACAATCATAGTCTGACTTTCCCTTTTGCTTTGGCAGAAGTGTAATTAATGGAGGTAGAGAGAGAAGACTGAAGCAGGTGCTACTCCAACACTTTTTAAAGAATGAAATGGCCCATTTGCAACCTTACATGCAAAGAGAGGGTACAGCAGATATGCTTTTGTATCTCAGGTTGGTTATTGCAGTACCCCTAATTGGCTAAGCGCTCTCTGAACTAACAGGTAATCAAGTACATGGGAAGACAAGAACTATTAATCCATTCTGAATTCTCCAAAATGCCCTGGCACTTCCCCCCCCCGCCCAAAATGTCCTGCCTTGAAGAGCACAAAAACTAGATTTAATAAGACATGAAAGATGAGGGTCAAACACACTCAAAGGGAGAGGGTGAGCAGAGATGAAGTTGCATGGTTACACAAGAAGGCATATATACATTTTGATGGTTCCATCACTATTTGGTATGCTCTCTTTCCTTCCCCCTGCTTCTTTTAGCCTTCATAATACAAGTGAGCTGTTCAGAGAGATTATAATGTGGTTGCAACCTGCTTGTTTAGGTATATAATGCAGAGTGGCCCGTAAGAGGAGAGGCAGAGAAAGCAGAAGAAAGAGAGAAAGTCCATGCTGGTGCAAACAGCACCTGCTATCAAACAAAGTTACAAGAAAAGCCAATTCAGGCACTTCAGAAAGTACAGGAGTGATAAAGAATTGTCATTTCACACAAGGTTTTTGAAAATAAAAGAGGAGGAAACGGATAGACACATCATGTTTCTCCTCATATTAAAGTGCCTTCAGACTGCACCCTGTCATACTGCTAGATTTCTGGATTGAAAACCTCCAGCAAACAACATTATCTTCTGTCATTTCTTCCCTTGTTCCATTTCATTCTGAACCAATTGTGACATTAGTGACATTCTAGGACTCACTGCCAGGATTTGTCAGTGGGTATTATTTGGGACCGAGAAACTTCCATTGCTTCATGTCTTCCATCTAGGGTTCCCATTTCAAATATTTCAGTAGGCGTTGCGTAAAGCTCAAACTTCCAAACTGACCACCACAGTGTGACCCTTGTTTCATCTTTCTTTCTTTCTTTCTCAGAACAGAGGGTCAAGTGTATGGTATTCTGCAGAGTTGTCTGTGCAGCCCCACTCAGATTTAGGGGCACAGACTCTGGAAGCTGAAGCATCTTCCTGAATTCCGGATGTGCCATGTCTGTAATGCCCAGCAGACCAACCCCTCATACAAAAATCATTTTTTAAAATTTTGAAGTAAAATATCTTCATATTGAAGAAGTGTAAATTTACAGAATCCTGTTATCTGCCAAATGACTACTAGCAGGGTGCTTTTTTGTTCGGCCAGTCAGTGTCAAACAAACACAGATGAAACTGTGTCTGCTATACCTAGAAGAAGTAAAACACAAACTAAATGTTGAATAAGTATTAAGAACGCATTTATTTCAAACTAAACTTGCTGTCCCAAATAACCCACTGAAACTTAACCCCCCAAAGTCCTACTTCATAAGCCAGGATAGGTGAAATGCAAAGAAAAAGGAAACAAAACTAAATTGTTTTCCCTTTTACTCCTTTATATTGTAGGAAAACAGCTACAGATCTCACCTCCCCAAACAAAATAAAAGGGTTCTCCTTTATTTTCACATTAGAGATCTTCGGTTCTTTTCTTTATGCAACTCTGGTGAACTTACAATGTGTTAGCACAACTGGATGTTGAAATGTGAGCTGTAGTTTTCCTAGTCTAAGACTCAAAATCCTTTCCCTTTTCCCCTAAGGACTGGAAAAACTGCTGGTAAAATTTTACCATTCGGATGTGCTGCCATGTTTTAGGTCCTCCACAGATTACACAAGGTCCATCTAGAGAAATTTGTGGCCCCTGTATAGCATGTTTTCTGGAGCCCCACCCTCCCATTTTACCCCCATTTCATCCCAGTTACAGATGTTTGGGGGGCCCTACTACAATTGTCCCTCCTTTTCTACTCTCTTATTAGTGCTCCTAAATGTCTCCAGGAAAAAGGTAGTGGACAGATAGGGTGAGTTAAACAGCCCTGTGTAGTGAGTGGTGGGCATGCCACGTTTTCACCACCAAAAGCTCCAGGAAAGAAAGCGACTCAACAATCCTTCCTGATGATGCCCAGGGTGCAGAAGTCCACACCCCTGTTCACACTCATTTCAACCCTCTTTGAGTAGCTGTACTTCTCCCAAAGGTGCACCAAAGAACAGTCCCTGTGTTCTACCTGACTGCAATTGTGACAGGCTCTTGTCCAAAATGAGGAGGGTAGGAGATGGAAGGGAAAGCTTCTGCATCAATTGAAGGGCCTATCACAATCTAGTCCTAAATCAGGAAGAACTGTCTAGTTCAAAAACGAGAAATTAAGAACAGAGAAAAACTAAGATTAATAGAGTCATAGAATTTCTACTGCTCCTCTATGTTGAATTTAGGGCACAGGCAATTTGGTTTTGTTTCTTTGCTGAGAAAGATGAAGAGACAAGTGGGTTAATGTGAGAATTATTGAATTAGTGAGCTTTAATTTTACTGATTGTTCTTTTGGTCCACCTCTACAGTTGGCTTGCTTTAGTTATCAAGACTCAAATCAACAGTGTTATCAGGTAGCTAGTTCATACAATAATAAATGGATATTATCAAATTTAAACAGCTAAATAAGGGCCCAATTTTCCTTCCAAGTGGGACTTGGTCCTAGGGCCTGATTCGTGTTGCCTTGACCTTTATGTAATCACATCAGTGCAAAGTGGGTGCAAAATGTTATTCAGGCTGATTTGATACTATTTTATACTCACTTTGCACTACTGTAATTGACTACCCAAAATACTGAACAATCATGAATCAGGCCCTGTATGTGTAAAATATGGTAGGTTAAGTCCAAAAAACTGACACACCTAACCTGAGACAGATTAACAAACTCAACATTGCATTAGTTGCTGTTAGGATTCCTGTACAAAAGGTAGTCAGACTAACTACTAGTCCAATTATTGTAATCAGATGTGAGACCCTCATTTGGGAATAAGGGTCTGATCTCGTGAGCTGCTGACGAGACTTCATCCCCTCACAGAATCAGACCCTAAAAAAGTTCAAAATAAAAATGGCAGATGGTCTTTGTCAGCAGACTTGGTGATGGGTAATTTAGGGACTATTGAAGGAAAACCTGCAGGTAAGAACCCTGCAATCTTTGCAGAATCACCGGGCTGCGCACAGGTATAAGAGTACATGGTTGCAGATTTGCTTGCAGGACTGAATCCTTGCATAATAAGGTTCTCCATGCCCATGTAATTTAACTAAACTAACATGTACTTTAACTTGTTATGCCTTAGAGCTTTAAATTTCCAAGGAGCTTTATGAATATTAACTAATTATTTAAATGTATGAAGTAGTGCCACTAGCAAAGATTTTGTTTTATTTAGGTGTTGTTTTTCACCTGCACTCATCTCGTCCTCTTTTTATAAATAAAGTGATTTTGTGTTTTTACAATCTGAACTTCTAGCTGAAGTGTTTTCACATATATGGAAAAATATTGCCCAGTATGTGCCTTTACTGTTCAAACCAACTGTTTGTTTGACTTACCACAGACATTACTACCTATTTTAATATGGGCATAACCATCTATTCCCCATGTGTGTCCCCACGAGTTGCGTACAATCCAGTAAGGGATGCTACCTGTAAAAGGAGAGACGTTTTCATAAATAATTACAGAAAATAGCAAATTTCGCAAACCTGATAAGTTAGACAATGCATTAAGAGTTTTATCAGTCATTATAATTTTTCAGGTCATGCTGACTGGATGTAATGGTAGTGGAATCTACTATTAACAGTATAGCCAACAAGCAGATGTCATACTCCTGCTGGTATAGCATAGCCTCGTTCTTGAGGAACTAATATGGAAACACTATACTTACATCATATACTAGATTGACAGAATTTGTGCTAACCTGTATTCTTATTGCTATGTTGTCAGTGGGACTCTGCAAGGGTGCACAGGGGATGTGGGAGGGGGTCCGTCTGCATGGATCACATTGCAAGTACAGAGCCTATATGGGCTCAACGTTTAACTATTTTTAAGATAGATAGCTTAAATATACTAATTTCTAACCACCTTTTTTTTTTTTATAAAAGATAAAATTATTCAGTGAAGCAGAATAAATATAAAAGCCACAGTTTTGTGACTCTAACTAATGAAATTTTACCTGTTCTATCAAAACCAGTGATAAGAACAGCATGATTTGCTTTTCCACTGGAGCAGTGATACTGTATGATCCCACCCAGATAATCCTGCCAGCTAACTGCATCTACTGTCACTGCCAACGGTCCACAGTTAACAAGCTTCTTTAACATTTCATCTTCCTGGCCACTACGAAAAAGAGAAGAGTCATAATCCAAAACTGTTAGACTTTAATGTGTCAAAACAACCTCCATGTCACTCAGCTGATTCTGTCCAATTTAATATTCAAATAACCAAGCTGTTTCCTGTCAAAGTTAAATATCACAGGTTTACATGTCAAGATGAAAACAGGATAAGGTAGGTGATACAAAGCAAAAAATTTGTTTGTATTAAAGAAATGATAATTAAGTAGATTTTGGGTACAATTGCAGGGGAACAGTAGGTACTATGTAACTGTGATTCTCCTCCTCCTCACTTAGAATGGGTTTTGACAATCCATAAAATATGTTAATACACTACAAAGAAAACTTTAATGAGTCTTTAATACGTTTTTTGAAGCTCAAAGTGACTGCACCACAACTAAAGTGGGGCAAATCCAAGGAAGGGCAGCTCTGTGGGTTTTTTTTTTTTTTTTTTTTGGGGGGGGGGGGGCAGGGGAAGGAAGGAAGGAGGTCAGAAACTGCTGTAAAAAAGGTGCTTTGTAGCAGTGACTCACACCCTGCCCCCTGGCCCGGAATGTGTATAAAGGTACCAAACCCGGGTGGGGACAGTCTCTTTGCTCCATGTGGCAAGGGAGCCAGCACCCACCCTCCCTTCCATAGTGGAGGCGAATGGCAGGCTGGGCTGGGCTGGCTCTGGGCTTTACACTAGTTGCCCCTTTTAAAGGGGAGCTTGGAAGGAATTTTTCCTCAAACCACTACAATTGGCTTCGACAGAGTAGTTTTTTCACCTTCCCCACAACGGGTGTGAGAGAGGACCTTTTCTGGTGAGAAGAAAAGGTGGTAGGCCATATGTCAGAACCTATTCTGTAAGGTTGGGCAGATGTTCAATGCAGGTATTCCATAGGGAGGGCAGCCAGTGACCAGATAAATAGCCTGGTAAAGGACTTAAAAGGAGATACTGGATAATAGAACAGAATGTGGGAGGGGGTTGGGGACTCCTATGACTGGTACAGCTGGGAGCCAACCCCCCACCCCATTCTCATAGCCCTCCTTAACCCTCTTACGAGGGTGGTGGGTGGTAAGGTCCAAGCCATAGGTCAGCTGGGGGACCTGGACGGAAACAAATGGGGGCTGGTGGAAGACACAGAGAATTGATTTGAATAAGCATGGATTTGCCTGCATTGTACACTTTATCTTCCGGGTAGTCCCAGACATCTATATAATAAAGTTGCAGCCTGATTAAAACCCACAACAAGTCTCCTGTCCTTCTTGCGGTATACCCAGACAACAGCTTTTCCCCCAAAGTGTAGGCTTTGGACAATTGGTCACCAAAGCTGTATTAGAATATGTATTAAATATTACATTTTAGCTAACAAAACTGCAATTCTAATGAAATATAACTAAATGTTTTAGTGAAAAAAGGTATGCTGTACAACGAATGTGTTGGGTAACATCACTAGTCAATCATTAATAAGAATTTCTAAATTAGTTTGTCCACTTACACTTTTCTGTAGTTATTTTAAATGTATTGCTCTCAGAACAAAAGCAGTTAAATCAAGTGATTAAGACCCTCTCACATTTCTTTTTTTACTGGAGTTATGCAATGGCCCTGAAATATTCTCAGCCACTCTAAGTATGATTAGTTTGGTTATTACCAAAATTATTCAACAATAAAGCTACAGAATTACTTATTTTTAGCTTTCAGAGTGGTAGCCATGTTAGTCTGTATCACCAAAAGCAACGAGGAGTCCTTGTGGCACCTTAGAGACTAACAAATTTATTTGAGCACAAAAGCTTATGCCCCTATAACTTTGTTAGTCTCTAAGGTGCCACAAGGACTCCTTGTTTTTTATTTTTACCTGTTTGTGTCTGATTGTCATCCTCCTGCTACTGGAATGATTTTTCATATGGTGTTTCTGAAAGCAAATTGTATTCTACTGACAATAATTGAAAAAAAAATTAGAAAGTCAACCTAGTGCAAAATTAAAAAGAAAACAAGTTGTCTTTACCAATTTCAGTCAATAGCAGTGTTTGCTCAAGTCACAGGCTGGAGAGTGAGGGATGTTTGCAGGGAAAAGGAATGCAAATATATATGGACTGAAGTAATCAAATGCTTGCTGATTTTTTTTTTCCGTGAAGTTTGATGACAGCACTAGAATCAACATGCATCCGACGAAGTGGGTATTCACCCACGAAAGCTTATGCTCCAATACGTCTGTTAGTCTATAAGGCGCCACAGGACTCTTTGCCGCTTTTACAGGTCCAGACTAACACGGTTACCCCTCTGATACTTAGCACTAGGATCAGTTGTTCATGAGGCATAGGTGACTTAACATTCAAAAAGTACTTGCATAAAATTGAAACCAAAGAGAGAGTGCACTTTGACTTTTTAGGAGCTGAAAATTATTTTTACTATGATCCAGACCTGAAAAGAGCTCTGTGTTACTCAAAAGCTTGCTTCTCTCACCAACAGATGTTGGTCCAGTAACACATATTACCTCACCCACCTTGTCTCTCTAATATCCTGGAACCAACATGGCTACAACAACTGCATTTTACTCTTACTGCTATTTAAAGGATCTGGACTACAAATGCCCAAATGAGTATGATTTTATATACGGCGGCAAGATTAACATATACCTGCATGACTGACTAATGCCATAAGTAAAAATAACCTTTGGCTTCCCAATGCAGTGAAGGCTCTTGCTTCACTTCATAGCCCATGGACACAGGGAAAAGGTACAGCAAATAAAAAGAATCAATAGTGGTTACCTGAAGTCATACGCAGCATAATCTGTGATTGAAACTCCAAAATCAGAGGGCTGGAAATAATGGCACAGTCCAGTTTGAGCTTTAAAAGTGTATTCAGAATCTTTCACCAATTTTACTTGTGTCTGCAAGAAGATTTATTAATGAATGTTTGGTGCTAAAGAGGGTATAAAAGCTGGTCTCTTGAGTAATCTCCTGGAATTGAAGAATTCCAAGTCATGTGGAGCCTGTGCATTCATGCACACTAACCCCCTACAGAAGTTTTAAGAACCGCTGACACCTCATGAGTACCTCTGTAAAATACTGTATTCACAAACAATTCATCTTATATGGCCAAAACCTTAAGCCAGCATCTGAACAGCTGGGGCTGGGCTGGCAGGGGAGAACTCAGGGAGGAATCCTTCTTCTCCAGCCACAGTGCAGCTGTGAACCTTCTACACAGGCTACTTCCACCTACTGGCTAATGAAACACCCTCTGTATGCCTTGTATGCCTTTGGTGGAGAGAGAGGACCTATGCAGCAATGTCTCTACCCATTTCAGCTTCCTGAGCTGCCATGCAAGGAGCCCTGCAAGAATGGGGATGTGCACCGCATATAACAAAAAATTAAATTTGTCATCTGGAGCTGTTACTATCCTGACTCACATCCACCTTGTTCCTCAGGATGGGAGAGCTCTTTAAATAGAATACTTTGGCATGTAAATCCATATTATGACAGTTAAATAAATGGCTTATTTTACAGTGGCACGGAGTGCCTGCCCCTTCTGTTTGTCTGAATGGGAGCTTAGGTTCTTAACACCACTGAAAATCAGGCCCTAAAATTCATGGTGAATTGAAATTAAGATGCTGTTGAATTCCAGATGCTGTTTTGCTCATAGTGGATCCCTGAGGGCTGATCTGTTGCATTCATAAGCAATGAATTTAAATCTTCCAACTTATACACAGTTCAAACTTTGGGTACTCTGCATTCCATGTGGAACTAACTAGGTCCCAATAACTTAGACATGCTGTAATCCATGCACATTTTGTGCTGCTGTTTTTTATTTGTTTTTTTATAAAATACATTAGTATGGAAATCTCTAAGGAACAGTTTAAGATTTATGAAAAGACTCAGACCTGATTCAGCCAGCTGAGAGCACCAACAGTAGAGCCACCATGGCAGCCGTAATTGTTGTATGAACAGTCAATGACCTGTTGTACACTGAGTTCTTCCAGATTATTCCCTTTGATTGCATAGGCAGATTCTATTCCACCCACAATGCTGAAAGCCCAGCAGCCTCCACACTGGGGGGGAAAAAATCCAATATTTGTCATTGAACAGTTTTCTGCCTACAACTGCTAAACAAAACAAAAAAAGAAAAGGAAGTAGTTTAAATAGAGTATGTTTCTTCTTATTGTTTTAATTATTGCAGCATCAGACAAAAATCACAGTAAACAGGGTCTTCTTGTATCCAGTATCATGTTTTAAAATTAACTTAGCCTTTTTACTATTTCTTACAGAACAGTGAATTTTCTTCTGTACTCCTCCATGATTTAGCATTCCTAATTTCCTATTCTAAGAACTCTTTCTATACTCCTCTCCAATTTATCCTTACTAACACTAAAACGATTTCTTCAGTATACAGACCCTAAACCACTCTCTGTCCTGTGAATAATATTCTCCTAATCTGGGTTTTGACTCTTTTGTTATACTGGAACTATTTTTTTTTAACCAATAATAACCATATAATTTTGTTTTGTTTAGAACTAGATGGAATTTTTTAAAATTAACATGATGTAATTAATAAGGATATATCTAGTCTATTTTCAACAGTTATGTTTAAATAATGCTTGCTACAGAAAGTTGATATGTCTAATTTATATTTTGAAAAGCAACAATTAGGTGAAAGAATGAAACGACAACACATAAAGGGTGAGGCACAAGGCATAAATGATTGGAGGAGCATGATTTAGGGTATGTCTGCATCACAATAAAACACGCATTGCTGGTCCAGATCAGCTGACTTAGGCTCACGGGGCTTGGGGGCTCTAAAATTGCAGAGTAGATGTCCAGGCTTGGACTGGAGCCTGGGCTGTGAGACCTTCCCCAAGCATGGGTTCCCAGAGCCCACACTCCAGCCCAAGCCCGGACATCTATACTGCAGTTTTATAGCTCCGCAGCCCAAGACCCGAGAGCCTGAGTCAGCTGACCTGAGTCAGCTACAGGTGTTTTATTGCAGTGCAGACATACCCAGAGGGACTATTATACTATGAAGAATCAAAAGAGAGAATAATACTGGGCCAGGTTCTCAGCTTTATACAAGTTACAGTTAATGCAGCAGTGAACGAGGGGCATCAGAGAATGAATAATGACTCCCTGATTCTCCTCCTGGTCTTCGGTGCAGGTTAGAGCAGCCTAGTGTTTGCTTCAGCAGGCTCCGGTAACTAGGTGGAGATAGCTGGAACCAACTTTGCTATGGCTACCCTTCTGCCTGCCACTGATATGTCCCTGCCTGCTCCCAACAGACTACCTGTAGGGTTTGTGGAAAGGGAGGCACTGGAATTGAATTCTACATCCATTGGAGACTTCCCCACACTGAGGGAATTCCTAGCAGAGGGTCTGTTTAGCTATAGTTAACTAGTTAACATAGCAATAGCTTCTCACTTTTGAGCTACTAATAGAAACAAATAACAAGGCTGGGTAGTAAATTTGTCTCATTCTGTTTAGAAAAATACAAAGGCTTCAGTATGTAAATCTGGTGGTATAAATAGTTTTAGTCAATCAGACTGGAGATTTAAAAACCATAGATGTATCAAGTGTATACTATTATATAACTCTATAGCTTATAGACATTTTAACTGACCTCTACACAGGTAAAGGTACTCAATTATAATGTATATGGGAATAATTCCTTTCCTTATACTGGTGTAATTTAAAAATCAGTACACAAGCAAACCATATACTATATAAAGGTATTTTTGTTCTGATCAGACATTAAAAAGTAATGTTTGTTGCCTATAATCAAAGGAGTTTAGAAGTCCTTTATATATTCCAAGAAACTTCATTATGCTGTAAAATCTAGCTAATTAGAGCTGTGTCTTATCAATCATAGAATCATAGAATATCCGGGTTGGAAGGGACCTCAGGAGATCATCTAGTCCAACGCCCTGCTCAAAGCAGGACCTTTTACATACCTTTTTCAATACTTTTATATCAGTTGGATTTCTTCTTTTTAATGAATTTAGACATTTATTGGGTTTATGGTGTTATTTTTTTCAGACAAGCCCTCCCATGCACTTGTGAAAACAAACTGTTTAAATCTCAAGAGGCTTTCCTGTTGCATGTCAGCACTGCATTCAAAGAACTGCTCTTGAGTCAGTAACACACAAAGTGTATAGTAGAACTGATCTCAAAATCAGAATTTCCATCCCAATTTGGGACAAAAGTCAAAATATCGACATTTTTCAGAGAACAGAGAGTTCTGAAAAATTTGGATTCAGAAGCATTTAAGTGTTTTGTTTTGATACTTTTTATTGAAACAAAATATTCCAACACTCCCAAATCAAAACATTTAATTTCAGTTTTTCACAGCAAATCAAAACATTTCATTTTAACTGAGTTCATCACTGAGCTGTGTCCATCTGAGCTACAGGAGCATGTCAGGGTTAGGGTACCTCATGACCCAACTGCTCTTTGTGGGATGGACTCCCTGGTCATGTTTTGATTTAGGATGACCAACTTGAAATAAAATATTTTGTTTAGATTTTCTCAAAGGAAAATAAAAAATGTTGGCAACATTAACATTTTCTCCACAGAAAATTTTGGTTTTGCAGAAGCCACATTTTTCTACGACAAACCATTAGACAGAAAATTTCCAATTAGCTCTAGTATATAGATACATGGTAGTCACATTATTTAATACAATTAAGGCAGCTCCAGATATTCATTGTCATTGTTTTGGGAAATGATCCCTGTCATTTATATATCTGTATATCCCCTTCTGATCTCTGTGATCATAATGCCCTTTTAAATGACATTTTAAGCTTAATAGTGCCTTTCATCTAGAAGGATCCTAAAATAGAGTACATAAAAATGATAACATCCACCACTGAAATGCAGCCATCTCTGAGGACGAATAAACTGATTTTTTAGCAGAGCACAGCAACATTAGTGTACAGCAAATAAACAGACAGTACGTGTGAGTTTTAGGTAGGCAAAATATAATCTCTATAATCTGAATTTGAATGGGACCCTTAGATTAAGCCTTCCTCCAGTGAATGCCACTCTACAAATTAATCAGACAATGATGTATGCTGAAATGCATCATATGCCATGTAGAACTCCTTTTCAAGCCTGAGCATGCCACCAGGAGCAGTCCAGATAGGAGACATTTATTAATCATAGTCCATAATATGTGCAACAATAAAATACTGAATGTTAGGAAGAAAAGAAAATCCAGAGCTTACTGTTTGCTGATTTCTCACTTGGGTGACAACATTCTTGTCCCTCCAGTCAAACTTTGTTGGTAACAGTGTTTCCTTTCTCTTCAGCACTTCTGTGTACCTGGGAACTCTGTAAGGTGTGCTTCTTAAATAAATAGCTAAACACAGACATATAAACAATTTTTAAGCTGTAATAGTTTGTGTAACATTACAGAAAGAACACTAGAAAGTTATTAAAATCTGTTTGTGAGCTTTAGTTTTGAGTACCATACAGCATTTTAAATTCTTTTCAAATATATAAAGATAAAATTCAAGTAATCCAAAACAATTACTATATTCTAGATCTATTTTAAAATAAACTGTATTCCTAGCAAAAGGGATACCTCTGGAATTTGAGTGTGGGCCTATCTATTAGGGGGTTCTATTAGAGCTGGTCAAAAAATTGGACAAAAATTGATTTTTGGAAAACAACCTGAATTTTTTCACTTTTAAATTTTTCACAAAATTTGTTATTTTTCATTTTGGTGGAAAAAATCCCATGCATTCTTAATTTTTCCCTTCGCTCCCCCCTACCCACTGGAAAAAGGAGGGAGGGAATAAAAACAATCAATAAGCACTGAAAAACAAATGCCTGTCAAATGAAAGATTTCGTTAAAATGTTCATTGCAATTGAAACCTCATTTTTCAGCAAAAATATTTTTGATCTGTTCTAGATCTTACTAGCCTGTGCCAGTGTCTATTTCACTCATCATTTCAGTCTAGGCCATCGTTTTTCCTTCCAAAAGGCTGATGGGTTGAAAAACAGCCCACAAATTTCAATAGATAAACCCACCAATATTTTGGCCACCACAGATATCTAATTGCAAACAAGTACAGCTGTGGCAGGCAAAGTTTTTTCCAGTTTAGATGATGCACAGTTTTCAGTTCCATAAAGTGATGAAGAATAGCTTCATAGGGGAAGGATTTAACCCCAAAAGTGTATAACATATACATTTATGAATGCAATAGGCAATAGCCACCTAAGCCACACATTTATCCAGGCTTAGTGGACTGGGACCCAGGAGATGTGGGTTCTATTCCGGGCTGCGCCACTGGCCTGCTGGGTGACATTTGACAAATCACCTTGCCGCTCTGTGCCTCAGTTTCCCCATCTGAAAAATGGGGATAATGACAGCTAATGATTAAAAGTACTGCAGAAGAGCTAGGCCTTATTACTGTGCTATAAACAGATAACAGTCAAGAAAGTTTAAGATTTAGGGCAAAAGAAGACTGATTTTTTTAAAAAGTCATGGGCGTTAATTTTACTTTTTTGTATCAGATTTTGTAAAATTGCTTCTTTGTATGTCTGTACATAAAACCATACTCTACGACCCTCCACTTGAAGTATAGTTTTATTTGTGTGGTGGTGCTTGACAGAGGTTTGGTGGGTTGGCAATGGACCTTTCGTCCAAACCTCTTTCACGGATTGGCAATTCCATTGTGTCACCAGT
The DNA here is from genome assembly GCF_015237465.2 of Chelonia mydas. Lineage (NCBI taxonomy): Eukaryota > Metazoa > Chordata > Testudines > Cheloniidae > Chelonia > Chelonia mydas. Next base: position 62,037,509 of record NC_057852.1, read on the forward strand.
GTGGTCAGATCCAAAGCCCATTGATGTCAGTGGTAGTCTTTCCCTTTACTTCAGTGAGCTTTGGATCAGGCACTGAATTGGAAAGTCAGTCCTACAAAGCCTAAAAATGATTTAACACAGCTAGACCAACATATATAGCAAACGTGTGTGTTTCCTTAAGGACCATCACAATGCAGAAGTATTTTCAGTCAATCTTTGAGAACACCTAGATGTTTTCTCACACAGCATAAAAGCGGTTCAGCACACTTCTTTTAATACTTCGTGTGTAACAGATCAGCCTTTCAACTTGATGGCTGTAGCTAAAGGACCTTCTCAACACCAACAGAAAGAAACAGACAACAGTTTGGTTTCTGAATCAGGTTCAAGTTCTGTGGCAATCCAACCTTGTGAACCCAAGCGAGCACTGCTGTAGCATTCAGAAATACTTACAGAGACTTTAATCAGCACTAAATATAGTTAACTGTTTGCTAATTTGAAACAATTTGTTAATATGACAAGAAGAGGGGAGGGCAAGAATTACAGAGCAAAATAATAAAAATATGAGATTAGCAGCATGTTAGTTCTTTACCTTTAAAATCTTCAGGAAACAAGTGAGAAAACTGATTTATTCCATAAAAAGCAGTCATGTTGTCACCTGATGATAAAGAATTCAAACGCCTAATTCTTTTAATACTTTCCTAGAAAAGAAAGTTACAAATTCCTGAATTTCTATTCATTTAAGAAATTCAACCATCTTTGCAGGGCTTGTAGCATTTACCCAACATCTACATGTCTGAGTACTAAGCATATTAACCAAGGTGAAAACCACAAGTGCTTGCAGAATTTAGGGACAAAAACTTTGTGTCATCTTTATTATATGTTGTATTTAGTTGTAACATTCTCTATCAACTTTCTGTGTTTTAAACCGTCTCTTACTTTTGTTGTGGCTTCTTTCCATTCTTGGCTTCACTTTACCTTTTCTTTCCTCTATAGAGCACAGTATATCTTTTCCTCTGCTGTCTTTGGTGTCTCATTTCTTCTTTTCCTTCTCTCTACCTAAAACCCTTACATCTTTTTTTCCTTCTCTATACCACATACCACTTTCTCTTTTATTTTCTCCTCCCATATATATTTTTTCTCTTCTTCCACTACCCCTTCCCTCTCTCTAAATATAGGTTCACAAATAGATATTTAGAATACTTTGCAAACTTTATTTTGGGTCAAGCAAATATGGCCATTTTGAAAAACAGAAGATGTAAGTTATCTGGTACTGGGGTTGCTGATGTTCTTTGTTTTGTTTATGTTTAGTGGTTGTATGCCTTTGTTTGGAGTTTAGATATTATACTCTATACATGATTTGGCTCAATTTATTCAGCTATGGGCTATTGGAAATGCATTTTCCAATATTATGATGGGCAATTGTTTTTGAAGTTGTAATTTTTTTCTTGTTTCTAACACATTTTATGTACTGATTTTATCTCTCTCTCATACACACAAACACACTCACTCTCTCTCTCTCTCTCTCTCTCTTCTAAGAGGTTTCAGAGTAGCAGCTGTGTTAGTCTGTATCCGCAAAAAGCAAAGGAGTACTTGTGGCACCTTAGAGACTAACAAATATATTTGAGCATAAGCTTTTGTGAGCTACAGCTCACTTCATCGGATGCATGCTTCTTCTAACTTATCCCATCAATTCCTCATCTCTCCCCTGCCCACTCCCACTTACACATCCAACCACCAAAAACGCCACCATCATCATCTGACAGAGAACTGGGCAAACTCAGGGTTTTTTGTTAGATCAAGGCTGACACCTTATGGGGGAAATGAAAAGTACAGATACTAGTTTGGGGAAATCTTTCCTCCAAACAGAGCCAGGTTTTGTGGCCCAGGAAATCCATTGCTATGCCTCTACTCTTATTTTGAAAGAAGATTTCAGTTTTCATTTTCTTTAAAATGTCAATGCAAACTTTAGTACACAGTGGTGAGTGAGGCCCAAAGTGTTTTCAATCCTCTGACTAAATATCCTTTTCTTCCTGAATTGATCCATTTGTAATCACTTGTCACTTGCAATGTTACAGTTCCACTCATTCTCAGTCATTCATAAAATTCCTGGGGGAAAAACAAGGTAGACGACAAGATAGGTCTGATTCTCCACTATGTTTTCCCTGGTGTTATCTATTTATATCCGTGCAAAGAATGCAGAAGCCATAACCATTCTGATTTGCTGATATTTCACACCCACTTAACACGTTTGTAAATCATTACGCAAGGTGCAAGATGGTGGAGAATAAGGCATATATTTAATGTGAAAATCCAGGCATCAATTTAAAACAAATCTTAATTCTTTCTTTAATAGATCTAAAAGCAAAAAACCACAATTCCCTCCTTTTCCATATTACCTTTAAAAGATGTGTGAGGCACATAAGACTTGTTCCCATTTCACCACATACTACATAATCCCCCCACCACACAACACTGACTGAATTTTACATATACTGCTTCCTGTCAGCTATAGGATCAAGAATGGCCATATATTCACGATGGTGGGGGAAAGTTTTAGCAGCAGTTTATGACCATGCAAAGAGACAGCTTTGGGAGCTGAGGTGGGGAGAGGGCAGTAGGTGGCAGATATGGAGGCTGAGCAGCAGGCAGGAGGGCTGGGTGGCGTGTATGGAGGCTGAGCAGCCAAAAAGCAGGGTGGGTGGTGAGTATGGAGGCTGAGTGATTGGCAGGCAAGAGATCTAGATGGCACGTATGGAGGCTGAGTGGCAGGCTGGGGAGTACTATGGAGACTGGGTGGCTGGCAGGCTGGAGGGATGGGTGACTGGGTGGCAGGAGTGGAGGCTGAGTGGCAGGCCGGGGAGTAGCAGCTATGAGGACGTGGTGGCTGGCAGGCAGGTGTGCAGGGTTAGCGGCCAGCCAGAGGGGTGGGTGACGGGAGTGGAAGCTGGGCAGTCGGCTGGCAGGAGGGGTGGATCATGGATGGCAGGTGTGGAGGCTGTGCAGCGGGCAGGACTGGTGGTGGGTATGGAGGCAAAGGGGGCTGGCCGGCCGGCAGGAAGGGTTGATGGTGAGTATGGGGGAAGAGCTGCCAGCCACGTGTGGGTGGGTGGCACATAGTGGGCCCTCTTCCTGACCCGTTCTGCCACGCAGAGGCAGCGGGTGAGAGGCCCCGGGCAGGGTAGGGGGGCAGGGCAGGGCGGCTGGCTCTGGGGAGGTACACGGGCAGGGTGGGTGGGTTGCAGGCAGGGAGGCGCCGGCGGTGGCAGGGTGCAGGACGGGGAGCTGCCGGCAGAGACGGGGCGGGCCTGCGGCCGGAGAGGCAGGAGCCGACCTAACCCCCATCCTTAGCCCCCCCCGGGGGAGCGCAGGAGCAGACGGTACCTACCCGCAGGGCGGCCTCCTCCCGCCCATCCCCGCCGCCCCAGCGAGCCCGGGTGAGGTTCCGGAAACCGGGCAACTCCGTGCGGCCGCCGCTGCTCCGCTCTGGCTGGGTCCCCGCGGGGCGCGGGGAGGAGCCGCCCCCGCCGGGGAGCAGGCGGCACAAGAGCCAGAGCCCCAGCAGCTTCATGGAGCCCGGGGCTGCTCCCCGCGCCAGCACCCGGGGGTCTAGTTTCCCTTTCACTTTCCGGGCTCCGGCGGCTCCGCCTCCTCCTGTCCCGGCGGCGGCAGTGTGTGCAGCACGGCGCTGGGAGCGCGCCTCACTGGAGCCACCCCCCCGGCTTTAGTCTGACTGATACTTTCACCAGGTGTCTGCAGCCTCCCACTCCCTGCTGTAGGAAGGGACAACTAACGTCATGCTTCGGGCCTTAATCCAGCCGCTAACTCCTAGGGGTGAGACTCTCCCGTGGGCAGATTATCACACATCTTCCTATTGTGCGGTTTTTACAGCTTTTCCCAAGGTCTGGAAAAGGTCTGGTTTTTACAGCTTTTCCCAAGGTCTGGAAAAGGTCTGGTTTTTACAGCTTTTCCCAAGGCCATTGTTGGAGACAAGATACTGAGCAAGTTGCTGCACTATGGGGCTGAGCCAGTCTGGCAAGTCCTGTGTTCCTAAATAGGCCCTCATCTTTCCTGACTACTTTAAAATAGCTTTAGGATTTCCAGCACAATTGGGTTTGACCCTTGTACGATTTTGTCTTGTCTAAACAACTTTTTCTGTTTGTTTGGGTTTTTGTTTTTCCTGGTTATCTTGGGTTGTCACTTAATCCTGCAAACAGTTATAGGCATGTTTAACATTAAGGACTTCAGTCCCATTAAGTTCAATGAGACTAGTCAGGAGTTTAAAGTTAAGCATGTGGGTATGTGTTTGCAGGAGTGGTGCCTATGAATGTTTACACTCTGAGTGTATGTGAAAAGGACAAAAATCCTTTTGTAAATTTCTATCACTTAAGCTCTAGTAAGTGAACGTTTTAGATACCTCAGGTTTTATTTATAAATAAGTAATACATTTACATGATTACATTTATTGCATTGCTTTCCAACTGGTTTGATTTCTTAAACATTTCTGCTCCTTCCCTCATGTATTTGTTAAAGCATAATAAAAATGTGGAAAGGCATTCTCTTTCACTGGCCATAATACAACTAGCCAATCTTGTGATTCTGTGGATAGGAAGTAGGGTTGTTATACTGACTCTGAAGGTAAATGGTCTGAACCATGAAGCTGATTACCTTTGCTTGTACACTATAATATAATTATAAACTTTGTGTCATAGTATCTGCCTTTAAAAATCAAGCTACAGTGTTAGTGCTGATGACCATTTGTGACATTCAGTGCTTCTGCTGACAATATAAACATAAATGAAAAAAAATGCCATCTAAATGAAATGTAAGACCTGTAAATTTCAGTTTTGGACTACTATATAAAAAGTGTCTCACTTACAATCATTTGTTCAGGCATCAAAAGAAGTTACTTGTCATAATAGCAAAAATAGCTGCCATTCCCTCTCCTTTCTGCCGCCAAACAAAGGAGAATTAGGGTAACTGAGAAAACTGCCAGAAAAAAAATAATGAAAAGGGTCAGTCAATGATACAGGGCATAGTTCTATTACCACTGATTAGAAGGAAGGGTTGGGGAATACTTTGGTGTATTGGATGGGGTAAGAGGTACTGGAAAGGGATGTTATCCCTGTGGGGGCAGAGTTAAGGTTGTGGTTGGTGGACTGTGGTGTACACCAGTTGTGGTAGTGGTAAGCTATGTGTCTGTGTGGAAAACAGCGGCGAGTATGCTCATTTATATCCTTTCAACGGCCACATTCTTACTCTCCTCAGTGCTAACTCTGGTCTGACTTGCCATTTGCCAGCTAATGCTTGATGATTTGCTGACTGTGGAACTGTAGAGGGAGTTGGTATTGTAATTGTACTGCTCACTGAAGTGCAGGTATCTGTTTTGTAGGGATAGGCAGATGAGGAGCCTGGTAGCTGCAACTCTGTGGGGAGTTCAACTACCAGCTGGTCTGTCTTTAGCTAGTGCATGTCCTTTGGCTTGCCAGTTCCCATTATTAATATGATAAGTGTCATCATTACAACGGGATCAACCAAATTAGCCTACCTCCCATAGAGCTACTGTAACAGATTTAAGACCGATGAACTATGCATTAATCTCCTAAACTTTGAGGAAAAGCTTAAAAATCATTTACCCAATCATGCTGTGAAGACCCCAGTTCATGCTGGAACATCGTTTGAACTTTGCTTCAAGAAATGGACATTTGTTGTTATGTTGAAGGGCTGCTAAGGCACACATATTTTGAGTTTGTTCAAGGTTTCCTTAATCTGATTTAAGATTGTTTGGACTACAAGGATTATTGGAAATGCTAGTCAAGCTGCTGTAAATAATGTTGATGCTTTCCATGGAGTGTGTAGCATAAAACCCAGAACAACCCAAAAGTGGGCAAGGGCTTATTTCATCTATGTTTTTACTTTCGTTGGGTTGTGTTTTGTGTCTGTCCTTTTTTGCTTGTCTTTATTTTCTGATCCATATTATAAATATCAAGCCTATTCAATGTCAAGCCAGCATGTTTTTCGGGTTTTATCAATGTACAGTCCAAGATTTGGTTTTGTCTGTTTCTCAGACACTGTCTCTGTGAGTTCCTACCATTGAGAGAGAGTGAGAGAGAGAAATTTTATCTAGCAGTGTGACTACACCTCTGAATCAGCCTTTCCAATCTGATATTAGTTGGTTTAGAGATCCTGGTTACTTGGGGGAAAAAGCCACCGCTCCAGCCTGTGTTGTGCTATACAAAGCACACGGGATCTTTTATAAGAGAGAAGGCAAATACACCATATTTATTGAAAATACAACAGTTAGCATATGCTTTTCAGCTACACACACATACACATCATGCACACAGTCCTGCCAGTTGATGTTTTTTATAGTTACCAGTCTGGATCAATCTAGTGGCCAGCCAGAATGGTCGCAGAGGGGAGCTGGGCTTTGTTGGATGCTCCGGGAGTAGTGGCAAGACGAACCCAAAATCCCATGGCAAAGCACCCTATTCTCATAGTTCCTTTTCTCTGTTGAAGTCTATGGATTTTGCTGTGTCAGTTTGTGACAGGTTACTTCTTAATTGGTGTTATCTTCTGATGTAAACATTCCAATTCACCTCGGAGAGGGTTATCCTGTCCTGGTTCTGATTTAATCAATTGTCCTCTTTAGCTGTGCCAGCCTTCACCTCAGGGTCATCAATTTGCCCTTCCTTCATTATGGATGTGCATTGATGATTTTCTGGTGTCTTTAAGTCTCTTTACTCCTTTTTCCTTGACCATCTGGCTATAACAATGGCCTTCACACCTTATCTTTTCCTGATGTATACATTCCTCATTCGCACGAACAGTCTTTTTACAGAGACCTTTGAGAATACAAACAGTATCAGTTTATTTTGAATCTCCTTAACATAGACATAGTACAAGATCCTGTCTTTTTACTTATTAAACCTTAAAACAAAACTCTATATTTAACTAGAGTGCCTAATTTGTAGTACATATAGTAGACATTATAACTTATCCTAAAACAAAAGGGTGACCATAATCAGTCATAAGGATTGTTCTGGTCTGTCCCTGCTGTAACATCAGTACAGACACTGGCAGTCTGTCAGATGCATTCCTACCAATGTCCCAGAGGGTCATTCCTTTCTGCTATTCAAAAAGGGTGGCTGGTAAAATGAAATCAAGACATACACTTGTACCTCTATTCTTATAGTACAATTATAAGATCCTGCTCCTACACCTGCAGCTGACAAGGGTTGCCAGCTAACTCCTACCAGACTGCCAAAGAAGCATCTGTTCTTTTTTTCCTTTCCTTTTCTCCTCTTTTTCTGATCTCTGTGTTTGTTTGTGTTTGGTTAAAGAAACTTACCTGACAAAACCAACTTTCTAACTAAGTTGAGCACATTTTGGTTGTAAAATTAGTAATATTCCGCCATCTCAGAAGAAAGTTGAGAAACAAAGTTGGTTTTGTAGTTTGCAATTTTTTCTACATACTTGGGCCAATAGAGAAGAAGATTAACATACTATTTGCAATTGAAAAGTAAGGCTGAGACAGTTGAAAAGAACCCGAATATTAGACCTGAAATGCAGAGTTACATGTATATACCTCAGAATAAACCAGTAATCACAATAGAAGCCACAGAAGTTCTTGTCATAGATAAGTCTCCCAGCACTGTAAAGCCATCATATCTGGCTTTATGGCCCCTTTCCTAACCCCCCACATAAGTAGCGTTCAGGAGTGGGCCAGGGTTGTGACCATGGGTAGGAAACTGTAAGACTAGAGTTCACCAAACTCAGGTGATTCTGGCCCAGCGGAACACCTGTCAGGGGACCATTCCAGCTGCTTAAGTTAGAGCAGTGCTGTTTTTGGAAGTGTAATTCTCTTTGGCTAGAATATCTTGAGGCACATGCAAGAGCTTGGAGAGTTTGAGCCGTTTAGATTCTGATAAAAAGAAAAGGAGTACTTGTGGCACCTTAGAGACTAACCAATTTATTTGAGCATAAGCTTTCGTGAGCTACAGCTCACTTCATCGGATGCATACTGTGGAAAGTGTAGAAGATATTTTTATATACACACAAAGCATGAAAAAATACCTCCTCCCACCCCACTCTCCTGCTGGTAATAGCTTATCTAAAGTGATCACTCTCCTTACAATGTGTATGATAATCAAGTTGGGCCATTTCCAGCACAAATCCAGGTTTTCTCCCCCCCCTCCTCCCCCCACAAACTCACTCTCCTGCTGGTAATAGCTTATCTAAAGTGACCACTCTCCTTACAATGTGTATGATAATCAAGGTGGGCCATTTCCAGCACAAATCCAGGGTTTAACAAAAACGTCTGAGGAGGTGGGGGGGGTAGGAAAAAACAAGGGGAAATAGGTTACCTTGCATAATGACTTAGCCACTCCCAGTCTCTATTCAAGCCTAAGTTAATTGTATCAAATTTGCAAATGAATTCCAATTCAACAGTTTCTCGCTGGAGTCTGGATTTGAAGTTTTTTTGTTGTAATATCACAACTTTCATGTCTGTAATCGCGTGACCAGAGAGATTGAAGTGTTCTCCGACTGGTTTATGAATGTTATAATTCTTGACATCTGATTTGTGTCCATTTATTCTTTTACATAGAGACTGTCCAGTTTGACCAATGTACATGGCAGAGGGGCATTGCTGGCACATGATGGCATATATCACATTGGTGGATGTGCAGGTGAATGAGCCTCTGATAGTGTGGCTGATGTTATTAGGCCCTGTGATGGTGTCCCCTGAATAGATATGTGGGCACAGTTGGCAACGGGCTTTGTTGCAATTCATTTGCAAATTTGATACAATTAACTTAGGCTTGAATAGAGACTGGGAGTGGCTAAGTCATTATGCAAGGTAACCTATTTCCCCTTGTTTTTTCCTACCCCCCCCCCACCTCCTCAGACATTCTTGTTAAACCCTGGATTTGTGCTGGAAATGGCCCACCTTGATTATCATACACATTGTAAGGAGAGTGGTCACTTTAGATAAGCTATTAGCAGAAGGAGAGTGGGGTGGGAGGAGGTATTTTTTCATGCTTTGTGTGTATATAAAAAGATCTTCTACACTTTCCACAGTATGCATCCGATGAAGTGAGCTGTAGCTCACGAAAGCTTATGCTCAAATAAATTGGTTAGTCTCTAAGGTGCCACAAGTACTCCTTTTCTTTTTGCGAATACAGACTAACACGGCTGTTACTCTGAAACCTTAGATTCTGATAGTTGTTTCCCTGATGTAAATCCAGAATTGATTTAAGTGAAGTTACCACTGACTTTACAGTGGGGTAATGGAGACCAGAATGTGGACCATAATAGAGGATTAGAATGGGAACCGGATATCAGGAATAGCATCAGTGATAGCAAATGTACAGATGCAAAGGTTAAACAGATGAACAGTCAATTATTGCACGCCACAGTCTCTGCTTTTAGAAATACTATTGGAAGATGTTCCAAGAGCTCAATTGTTGTTCCTCTGACATCATTTAGACAACTTGATGTGTTCTGATCTGCCATTAAGCCTGTCTGATATTCCAGGTGTATAAGTGTAGTGATATTTTTCTAATTCAACCAGTAGATATTTTGCACTGGGCAGAAAAAATGCCTGATCCATATGTCCTAGTAGATAGCTGGATTTGAATGTAGACAATTGTACAAGATTTTATGATGGAAGGTGTCCTGGCTCATAAGCTAGTTGTCTACTTTCTGGTCAGGAACACACACACAAAAAAAATGCTTGAAGAGAATCAACATTTTTCCAGATCAGAGATAATTTAGCATAATGTGATTCTTGATCTTGGCCCAAAGAGCAGACTGAATGTGATAACCACATACAAGATCAATGAAATTATTAATCAAATGATTACAAGGCAGTTGGACTGAAAAGATGCATCTTTAGCACATTCAACTTATTGCAGTTCCCTGAGCAATTGGTTGTATCTAGCTAGTAAGCAAGTAGATACATACAAGTTTTTTTCTTCTTCATCTTTGGTTCCTAGGGTGTAATGATCTGGATAGCCCGATACCATCAAGTTCCAATTCGTGCATTCATTGTTGCTGCCTCACAGGTTGCATAAATTACAATATTTTTTAGTCCATTTGATGGGACACATTAGTAGAAATGACAAGAAAGGAATGTCCATAGTCAGGGAGAAGGAGCTGGAGGAATGGCCCTCACCCTGAATGTAGAGAGTGGAGATATTGAACCTTAATAACCAAAGTCTATAACCATGATTTTAATCAGACAGGATCCTCTGCGTTAGGGGACTTACCAATCATTTTGTCCTCTCTGTGGGAGTTTAGGGCAGCCCTGCCTCTCTAATGAAATAACCATGAAGAAACTGTGCACATAAAACTCAAGGAGTTTCCTGCCTCCTTTGTGGGTTTCTTCCCAACATAGGGGAGAATCTGGCTCTCTGTATATTTTCCCCTCTACAGTTCCACAGTAGAATGAATTGAATTCAAGCTCACAATGCAGAAGCCATTTGGAACGTTTGGTTTAAGTGCAATGCAATTTTATTTAAAAATATAAAATCACTTGCATTTATCAATTCTAAGTATTTTAAAAATAGAGGACATAATGCTATATTTGCTCAAGCAGATCATAGTGTTCTTAAAATAACTGAAGAGTAGATAGGTGCACTGCTGCATATGTCCAAATGAATCTTCAGAAAAGTTATTTTCTTCTTCCTTTCTCTTTCTGATAAGTCATTTTCAGTATTTAAGACTATATAGAAATAATGAGGACTTTTAAAAAGTCCAAGTTTGGTTTTATTTATCATTAAAAATGCCCACTGGATATATTTAATTGCAATTTATATTTTAGCCATGGAACCTGATACATGATTTACAGTCCATACAAATATATATACAAAATATTCATTTGAAAATTTTCATGTCATGTCATTTCATTTCAATAAGAGTATTGTACGGTTTATAATTATCGTGAAATTTCTGCAAGAAAACAGTGGGTTAACATTTCCATTATTCAGCATCAAAATATAACAAGCAATACATATCTTCAGCATTACCCCACATATGTCCGGTTAAACTATCTCCACAGAGTTAATCAATATTTATAAAATCAGCCTTTCCTGATTATTATGTCACATGACCCAACGTTACTTGGTAGTGTAATTATAACGGTCAGAGATAAGGCTTCTGTGAGAATCTTGATTTTTGAATTTCCTGACTAGTGGGTTTAAAATCTCAGATTTAAAATAGCATTCACATCATTTTTGCACTGAATAATATAATTGCACATGACAGTTCATTTTGCCAGTCACTTCAGAAACAGCACAAAGATGTACGCATTTAAATATAACATTGAAATTAATTCTAATGGAAACTTTTATAGTTGTTCCAATATGTCTTGAATACTGTGGGCCAAATTCTCTTCTAGCCTAACACTATTGACTTCAATGAAGTTTTGCCAGCAGAGCATTTGGCGTTATACCAGTATAACTGGGAATCTATTGTTTGCAAATGATGCTTACAAATTTAACTATATTTGCTTAATTTTAATATATAATTTTTGCACCCTAAAATAGGCAATTTGGCTCTACCTGATGACTACACACAATTGTTCTTAATATATGCCTCAGTTGTCCTGCTGAGGAAAGATATTTTACTAACTCATGCACAGCCAATCTCAAGATTCAGTGTGAAGGAAATATTTTACTAAACACATGAGGGCAGCAAAGGACTTTTGAAAACATTTGTAGAAGGCGCTGTTATAAAACTCGCCTTTATAGGAAAAGTACATGTATCCCAGGCTAATTTACAATAAAAATTCTGTGTGGCAGATCAGGAGGAAACTGTGTTTCTGTTGGGTTTGCCCTCTGTGTGTGCTAAACAGGTGTGTCAGTTTATCTTGCTCATGGGGACAGAGAGACAGTGTTAATAATAATGCTTGTGCCCTTCTCCGATGACTCTCAGTATTATCTGGGAGAATGGAAGAACAATAAATAACAGTAGGGGACTGACTGACAAAGCAAAGTATTGGTTTGTTGTTCTGTTTCACAAGGCTATCTTTTTGCAGTCTGTTTTCCTTATAGATATAGATGGATACAGATATAACACCTAATTGTGTACTGAGTTACTCCAGTGTAAATCTGGATTTACTCCATTGAAATTAAAAGAATTTCATTAGTATAAGTAAGATCAGAATCAAACCCATAAAGAGGGATACATAATGGTCTTCTTTACATGAGTTTGTATAGACTGTATTACACAGGAAAGCCATGAATTAATTACACAGATAATCCCAAACAAGCACCATTAAAACCTTTTTACTGTACCATCTATTGTGTATTTTATGTCACAATATTTTACAGAAAAACTAGTTTAAGAAATATGTAAAATTATATTTGGTTGGTTTCAGCATTTAATTTATCTTATTGGTGTTTTTCCATATCCTTTTACCTTCCTGGAAAGCCATGTCCTTTTCACTTCAGGGGTCCAGCTTCATATTACATTTTAGGAACATGTAAAGCTGATTATTATTTTTATTATTATTATTATTATTTTTAAGGCTAATACCTTGCTATGAGCGAAGCACTGTGTCTGATTACAAAGGGAAACGCCCAACTTCTTGATAATATAAAGTACCCACTTCTGTCTTGTCATGAACCTCAGAACAATGTTATTGTGGGTGGGGGGAGAAGGGGGAAGAGGAGCAATTCCACAAGAGCAGAGGGCAAAAAATAAATATTTTGTAGCCTATTGTCTTTTAAAATGCTGCTGTTTAGAAGATGCCCAGAGTTTTAAATAGTTTCAGCTAAGATTTGTTAATGGCCCGAGTGTGAGGAGGTCAAAGATAAGAATTATATACAGTTTTTACTTTATCATAGCAAATGACAGAGAAAGGTAGATTTACAAATTTAATTCAGTAAGTTATGTCTGAGATGACGAGATATGTTGTTAGAAGGTGTTAAACCCATAGGCAATAATGAGCTGTGTTAAATAGCGACTGGTTAAGGCACTTGGTGAGATAATTCAATTCTGATAGGGAGTTAAGCAGCAGTAACCAGGTCTATTAACTTTTATGAACAGCATTCCCATGGAAATAAGATGTTAAAATAATGTGCAAAATTTGCCAAATAGCTTCTTTTTATACTGTACTGTTGATAGCCTTTCAGAAAGAGACATTTTATGTCCACCTGCAAACTCTCAAATGACATACCTGGAGGCAAACTGTGGCTTGGTCTACACTAGCAACTTATGTCAGTATGAGTGCGTCGCTCAGGGGTATGGACAGTTATAATGACCTAATCCCCAGTGTAGACAGCGCTATGTTGACAGGAGGGGTTCTCCCTTCAGCATAGCTACTGCTGGCTGGGGAGGTGTAGAACCTATGCTGATGGGAGGAGCTCTCCCGTCAGCATAGGTGCTAACGTCTTCACTAACTGCTACAGTGGCGCAGCTGCACTGTTGCAGCTGTCTAAGTGTAGGCAAGCCCTGAGCAATTTGTCCTAAGAAGATTTGTTGCAATGAGTTAGTAAGTGTAAGGGCTTGTCTACACTACAAAATTAAGTCGACCTAAGTTAGGTCGACATATAGCCACCGCAGTAATTAAAGTGGCGGTTCACAACCACACTATGCTCCTTCTGTGGGTGGTGCACGTCCTCACCAAAAACGCTTCCACCACGTGAGGTGAGGCATTGTGGGACATTGGCAGCCCTGAGACTGACAGCCTCCGCTGTCAGCTCTGTTCTCAGCTGGGACCCCCACCCCCCGCCCCTGTGCTGACAGCCCAAGGTGTCAGCTGGGTCCTGGGCTCACAGCTGCTCCCTCCCCGCCCCAAGTTGGGCTGTCAGCACCAGGGCGGGATGGGAGCAGCTGTGAACCCCGTGCGGAGCTGACAGCCAACTGGCAATGTACGTAATGCGGTGTCTACACAGACACTGCGTTGCTCTAAATACATCGACCTAAGTACTACGCCTCTTGCGCAGCTGGAGTTATAAAGTCGACATAGTGGGCAACTTACTTTGGCAGGAGTACCATTGTAATGTAGACATTTACAGGTGGACATAAGTTGTCTTACATTTACCTAACTCTGTAATGTAAACCACGCCTAATGCCTTGCATTGTTTTGAGAATATGCCCTATGCCAGTTACCAATGTAGTTGCACTGATATAAATCCTGAGTGTAGACAAGGTAAACCACATTTGCACTCCTGGGGTTAAATCCTGGGCTTACTGAAGTCAGTGGGAGTTTTGCCATTGACTTAGATGTGGTCAGAATTTGATCCAGGACACTTACCCAATATCAAGCTGCCATGTACATTGGTCAAACTGGATAGTCTCTACGTAAAAGAATAAATGGACACAAATCAGATGTCAAGAATTATAACATTTATAAACCAGTCGGAGAACACTTCAATCTCTCTGATCACGCGATTACAGACATGAAAGTTGCGATATTACAACAAAAAAACTTCAAATCCAGACTCCAGCGAGAAACTGTTGAACTGGAATTCATTTGCAAATTGGATACAATTAACTTAGGTTACCTTGCATAATGACTTAGCCACTCCCAGTCTCTATTCAAGCCTATTTCCCCTTGTTTTTTCCTACCCCCCCCCCCTCAGATGTTCTTGTTAAACCCTGGATTTGTGCTGGAAATGGCCCACCTTGATTATCATACACATTGTAAGGAGAGTGATCACTTTAGATAAGCTATTACCAGCAGGAGAGTGGGGTGGGGGGAGTATTTTTTCACGATTTGTGCGTATAAAAAGATCTTCTACACTTTCCACAGTATGCATCCGATGAAGTGAGCTGTAGCTCACGAAAGCTTATGCTCAAATAAATTGGTTAGTCTCTAAGGTGCCACAAGTACTCCTTTTCTTTTTGCGAATACAGACTAACACGGCTGTTACTCTGAAAGCTCCATGATGTGAATCATGATTGAAGGCTGAGACTGGGACGTATTCTCAGTGTAGACAAGACTAATAGGTATGTCTACACAGCAAAAAAAGACCTGGGGCAGCGAGTCTCAGAGTTTCAGGTCAGCTGATTCGGAGTAGGGGCACACACATTGCAGGGCTAAAAATAGTAGTGTAGAAGTCCTTGCTCGGGCTGGATCCTGGGTAGGGTGACTAGGTGTCCAGTTTTAAACCAGAACACCTGGTCGAAAACAGACCCTGGCGGCTCTGGTCAGCGCTGCTGACCGGGCCATTAAAAGTCCGGTCGGCGGTGCTTTGGAGCTAAGGCAGGCTAGTCCCTACCTGTCCTGGCTCTGTCCTGTCCGGGCCCCGAAAGTGGCCAGCAGCAGCTCCTAGGCAGGGTTGGGGGTGGGCCCAGAGCTCTATGTGCTACCCCCACCCCGAACACCAGCTCTGCACTCCCATTGGTCAGGAACCACGGCCAATGAGATCTGCGGGGGCGGTCTCTGAGGGTGAGAGAAGCGCGCAGAGCTGCCTGCCATGCCTCCGCCTAGGAGCCAGGCTAAGAAGCCTGCCTTAGCCCCCCGCTATGCTGCTGACTGGGAGACGTGGAGGTAAGCCCACAACCCAACCCCGAGCCCCAACCCCATGTCCCAGCCCTGAGCCCCCTCCCCTCCCTCTGCTCCACCCCCCAGCCTGGAGCCCCTTCCTGCATCCCAAACCCTTCATCCCCGGACCCACCCCAGAGCCTGCACCCCCAGATGGAGCCCTCACCCCCTCCCGCACCCCAACCCCCTGCCCCACCCTAGAGCCCCGTCCCATACCCTGGACTCCCCTGCCCCACCCCCCAGCCTGGAGCTCCCTCCTGCACCCCAAACCCCTCATCCTTGACCCCACCCCAGAGCCTCCAGACAGATCCCTCACCCCCCCACCCTCTCCCCAGCCCAAAGCCTGAAGCCCCATCCCAGAGCCCGCCCTCCCGCCCCCCAAACCCCTAAGGGAGGGGTGGGGCTAGGCTGTTTGGTTTTGTGAGATTAGAAAGTTGGCAACCCTGATTCCGGGTTCTGAAACCTGGTTGGTGGGGGGGAAGCATCTCAAAAACTCTGGGCTCCAGCCTAAGCCTGAATGTCTATTACGCTATTTTTAGCCCCACAGCTCAAGACTTGAGAGACTGAGTCTGTTGACCTGGACTCCGACTTGCTGCTGCAAGGTTGTTGGGGTTTTTTTTTTGCTCTACTTAAGTTCTACATTGTGTATGGTAATTGCAGTTGAACAACTATATTAGACATGTTTCTTCTAACTGTTCTTGAGCAAGAAATTACTGGTTTCAGTGAGCGTTTCTTGTAGTGTGTCTAATTAAACACAATTATAAAAAACGAACACTAGACATCTGACTTAAATGTAGGAAATTCTTAGTTAAGGCTTCTTATTCCAAACTTAACTCATACCATTGTGCTTGGGTAGCACTGTGCTTTGAGAATAAGTTGAGAACAAACATGCCATCCATGCACTAATACTGTACTGTATTTTAACGTAGGGTGGATTTTTTGTTTGTTTTGTGTGTTTTAATATCTTTCAGGGTTAGCCAGAGTAAATGGATCTGGGATAAAATTAAAGCTGTAACTGAAAGGATGTTAGGGTGACCTCTGTGGATCTAGTAATGTTTAGCTCTTGCTATAGATTCACACCCCTGAGAGCCACAGCTATGCCAACCTCACCCTGGTGTATACACACTTAGAACAAAAAAAGAATTATTCTGTTAGCCTAGCTATTGCCACTTGGATAGGTGGATTACCTACAACAACAGAAAACCCCCTCTCATTGCTGTAGGAAGCATCTACATTATGGCACTACAGCCACAGCAACTATTAAAAAAAACTATTGAAAATTGCTTATTGAATACTGTACTTTCCCCAACAATTCATTTCCAGCTATAGTACCCTGCTGAGAGGTGAGGAAATAAATTTAGAGAGGTCCCTTCTGTTATTCAATGATTATGCTTTCTGTTGAATACCATCTTTATTTTGGGCTATTTGTGACTCAAATGTTGCTATTTGGAAAAAACAAGTAATACAAATGCACCTCATACAAAGAGCTCAGAGTTATTACACTGATTAAAAATTGGGAGCCAAAATTAAAGGGAAATATTTGTTTACTATACTGAAAGGCAGAATGCCCAGGGGCTGAGATAGGTTTTCCTTCACTGAAATGAGTGCAATCATTTTATGAATAAGAATTTGAGCATATTTGCAACTCAGAAGGAAGTACCAAAAATGAACTAAGTTCATATAAATTTTAGCAGCATGAAAATCACTCAGCCAAAACAATTGTGGTGTTATTTATTTGTTGCATATGTTTGGATTTAAACAATATTCAAAATTATTTCAAATGAAACATTGACTATGTTGTAAAATTGATGCATTTTCCAGCGCTGTAAACAAATATGTGTTCTCACAATTATTTTGTGGGCCTCATTCTGAATTTACATGGATGTAAAACAAAAATAACTCCATTGATGTCAATGAAATTTCCCTGGTGTAAAATCAGTGTCCGACCTAGAGAGTAGAATCAGGTCTTATGTATCTATTCAGTTATGGACCTTGGCTTGCAGCTTTAGTTGTTGGGGGAAGGGTAAAATCTTTTTACAGCCTCTAGTCTTTCTCTTACAAAACAACAATTTCAGCTTTCAGCAGAATTCCCTAAATGGTAGTGCAAGTGAAGTTTCCCAGAAGATTAAATTACATTGTTTTGAAAAAATTAGATGATGTCAGAAACCATTCCACAAAGAAACAAAGTTCCATTAATTACTCAGGAATATTTACTCTATTTGGGATTATTTTAAACATTTTAAGAATTTATTCCACCCTTCCTATGTTACTGGGTCTTAAAATCCCAATTTTAAAGGAATACTGTCAAATCTATCAAGCTTCAACTTAGATCCATCAGCATTGTTCTGGTTCCTGAATATATCGCATTGCCCTTTGGCTTTGCCCGTAGAGTAGGGGCTCTGAAAGTCACACTTTCAAAAGAGCTCTGTTACCATTTAGATTCCTAAGTGATGTAGCCAGATTTTCAAAAGATCTCAGCACCAATCAGCTCATGTTATTTGCTGTTTTGATGTGTAACTGAACAGATGGCAAATTGGAAGAGCAACTGGCTCTGCACATGCCTCTCATGATCGAGAAGAAATCTATTACTTCAGGTTTGTTGTAATTTGGTCCTCTAGCTGAGTGGCCGGGAGTTTATTAAAGTTGCAACCTTCTGTCTTGAGGGAGACTTAGGAGAACATTAAAAAGGTCATTCATAAAAAAAGGCTTTTAAGAAATATATCCAGCTTAATAGAGAAATAATTTGATATTTTCATTTTTTGTCTCAGTTTTTTTTGTATGTTTTAATTACCAAACAAAGTATAAAACAAGAGTTTACTCTATTCAGTCCATCTTATCTTATTGGATGCTTCAGGGCAGTAATAAAATAATTTGGCATTTGAAACATCACATTTGTT
Source organism: Chelonia mydas (assembly GCF_015237465.2). NCBI lineage: Eukaryota > Metazoa > Chordata > Testudines > Cheloniidae > Chelonia > Chelonia mydas. Next base: position 62,055,878 of record NC_057852.1, read on the forward strand.
TCCACAGCATCGCTGATGCTAGGTTTTGAGGGAAAAAATCCTTAATATTAGAGGTGGTCAGAAATGTTTGAAATTTCAATTAAAAATAAGAAATCCTTTTTGTCAATACATGTTTTCTGTTTTCCAGACAGCTCTAGTTAATACAGGTATACCTGAAGGAGTATATTGCTTTTGGAAATATGTTTGTATTGAGTGTTCTTTGTTTGTCAAGCGTAAGCTAATATAAAAGTCAGTTTTTAAGTTGTTGGGGCTATCCACCTTGACAATAGCTCTGTAAGCTGTTTATGTGGCACTAGCTTGTAATAATGCTGGTGACAATGTCCTGTTGTATTAATTATGATATTTGCCTTTGCACAGTAATCTATGGGGCTACAGAAATGAAATTCACAGACAGGTGTTAATGTGTAATTATGATCAGAATACATTCCTGCTTGTCTATTTAAGATAAAACATTCTGTTTATTTTTCATGGCATGTGGCCATCTGGCCTGGACTCAGCCACTGCTCTGCTTGTTGACAGGTTACCATTTAGAGATACAGTTTCTTTTTCATTTCTGGTGTTAGATTTCTAATTGTATAATTCAATGTAACCTGAATTTCTCTTAGTTATGGTTGAAGAGGAGAGTGTTGTATATACATCCTAACCCCCTTTCCTGAAACAATGTAGAACACTTCAACCTCTCTGGCCACTGGGTAAAAGATTTAAGGGTGGCAATTTTGCAAAAGAAAAGCTTCAAAAACAGACTCCAATGAGAAACTGCTAAGCTTGAATTAATATGCAAACTAGATACCATTAACTTGGGGTTGAATAGAGACTGGGAGTGGCTGGGTCATTACACATATTGAATCTATTTCCTTAAGTATCCTCACACCTTCTTGTCAACTGTCTAAATAAGCCATCTTGATTATCACTACAAAAGTTTTTTTCTCCTGCTGATAATATCTCATCTTAACTAATTAACCTCTTGCAGTTTGTATGGCAACTTCCAACTTATCTGTGTATATATCTCTCTATCTATCTTCTTACTATATGTTCCAGTCTATGCATCCGATGAAGAGAGCTGTAGCCCACAAAAGCTTAAAATGCTCTAATAAATTTGTTAGTCTCTAAGGTGCCACAAGTACTCCTGTTCTTTTTGAGGATACAGACTAACACGGCTGCTACTCTGAAACCACTCCTTAGCTCAGGTGACAGCAGGAGGTGCAACAACAATTTTGATACTTCCTATCCCTGAAATAATGCATCAGCTCTGGGATTGCTCAGAAGTCATCAGTTCAAGGCCTCTAAGAACTGAGGAGCTGGGCCCACCTTATTGTTCAATCCTCTGCAGCTATGTCTGATATGACTTGCTCTAATAAATGTCTTTAGTGTAGTAGTAGTATTTAAGTTTGATGCTATACTATCATTTTGCTATACCTTCAATATTTGATTAAATATTAAGAGGCTGATTTTCTACTACCAGGTACTTTGTGTCATAATTTACCCCATGTAAAGTGAATGCAAAGTGGGTGTAAAATGCTTCCAAATCAGATTTTTTACACCCACCTCATATAGATTTAAGGGACTACACTAGATGCTAGGCAGTGGAATTTATTTGAGTACAATTTAAATGTACTTTGAGTAATTTATTACCATTATGTCAAAGGAATAATGTCAACATGAATCAGCAAATGTTGATGTAATTAACTATCCCCATTTTCCTGTTCGCAGGATAATTCCTAAAATACAGAATACATTCTCTTCAGCATTAAAAGCTCAGACTGACTGGCCCCAACAGTTAAATAATTGAGAAGTTCTTAGCCTTAACAGTGCATTGGAATTTGGAGCTGATTCTATCCTGAAGCATGTGGAATGAAAGACTGTTGGGGTCAGTCCAGAAGAAAAATAACTGCTCTAGTAAGAGATACTTAATTAATCCCAACTCTGAGAATAGAGAATATTTTTAAGGTGCGTTATAAGCAGATCTGATTAAGGTTGCCATAAGATTTTTTTTCTTCCACTTAAAACTCCCAGATCACAACACTGCCCTCTGTAACTCCATATGAGCAGTTACTAGCACAAATTCCTGCAGAAACCAACTTTTAAATTCACTTGATCTGAACATTTGAGCATGTAAGCTTAAAATTTGTTTTCCATGTTCATTTGTGGTAGCCAAAGTCATTTGCACAAATGTTTATGAAAAACAATCACAAATAGGGCACCAACATGTCTGAAGTAAAAACAAAACCTCTTTAGAAGATTTGAACAAATATTTGTGGGAAACATTTTTCAATATTTGTTCAAATATACATAAAACTAATGTATTTGTCTCAAACTGGACTTTAACTCCATTTCAGCCAGAGTTTTAAAAATCACTGCCATTTCAGACCACTGATATGTTCAGATTTTCCTAATAACTTTCACTCTTTCAAAAGGGTTGGTTTGTTTTGTTATGTGTTTTAGGAGTGTGATGTTTCTAATTATGCTTAACTCAATCCTTTACTTTTGAAAGGTTTCAGAGTAACAGCCGTGTTAGTCTGTATTCGCAAAAAGAAAAGGAGTACTTGTGGCACCTTAGAGACTAACCAATTTATTTGAGCATAAGCTTTCGTGAGCTACAGCTCACTTCATCGGATGCATACTGTGGAAAATACAGAAGATGTTTTTATACACAGAAACCATGAAAAAATGGGTGTTTATCACCACAAAAGGTTTTCTCTCCCCCACCCCACTCTCCTGCTGGTAATAGCTTGGAGAGTGGAGTGCGGGGAGAGAAAACCTTTTGTAGTGATAAACACCCATTTTTTCATGGTTTGTGTGTATAAAAACATCTTCTGTATTTTCCACAGTATGCATCCGATGAAGTGAGCTGTAGCTCACGGAAGCTTATGCTCAAATCAATTGGCTAGTCTCTAAGGTGCCACAAGTACTCCTTTTCTTTTTACTTTTGAAACTAATCTTTGTTGCAAGCTAACTGCAAACTCTGCATGTAGTGCAATAGGACTTTCTACAGCACTAATTAAAAGGATCTATCATCACTAATACTATTTTTGATTGATTAACTTTTCTGGTTGTCTTAGATTCATAGATATTTAGATCAGAAGGGACCATTATGATCATCTAGTCTGACCTCCTGCACAACGCAGGCCACAGAATTTCACCCACCATTCCTGCGAAAAACCTCTAACCTATGTCTGAGCTATTGAAGTCCTCAAATCGTGGTTTAAAGACTTCAAGGAGCAGAGAATCCTCCAGGAAGTGACCCATGCCCCTTGCTACAGAGGAAGGCGAAAAACCTCCAGGGCCTCTTCCAATCTGCCCTGGAGGAAAATTCCTTCCCGACCTCAAATAGATGAGATGAGGAGATAATTCTTCAATCTCTAATGCAGGTCAAAATATGCAATAGATTAACACTTTTTGAAGGACTAATCTATTTGTAATCTCAGTGTTTAACTGAAAAGACAAGCTTTAAACATACACTGGTCTGTAAATCATTGGTAAGTTACATATATCTCAACTTTGCCTGTTTAGCTTTCCTAAAGTACATTAAGAATGTCTTCAGTGGGTTTTGGCCTATAATCATTCTGTGTGGGAATGGCCCTTTTGTTATTAAAACACCACCTTTGTGCACTAGAAAGGGGAATCTGATGAGACCATAAAAATCTAATATGCGCACACTGCTTGATACATGGAGCATCTTTTATGAATGTGTCAACAATTCATTGAAGTGTTAGGCCTCAGGCTGTGAAATGGTCTTCAGTAATTGTAAGGAAGAAAATAGAGTGATTCAAATGCAAGTTTAGCCCCAGAAAACTGATTAGTTGCAAGTGATTTGTTCTTAGGGAGATTACATGTTTTTGATATCCCTTTCCAGTGCAGCTGGTCTTTGCATCCTTTCTAGAGTCTGAGGATGCAGCAGCATCACCATGAGTCTCAGCATAGTAGTAGTGTAAACTTATATCTGCTGAATGTGTCCTGCATACTGCTAAAATCTTTGCCCATATATCACTCACTGAAATACAATAACTATTCAGTTCCTGTTTCCTGAAATAGTACTGGGCATATTTTTGTCTTCTGATCTCTCATAAATTCTTGTTCAAAAGAAGCTGAAGATAAATCATTTACAAATCAGCAACAGTGTTTCTAAATCCGGTCCCAGCGAGACTCCATCATTTATTGAAGGGCTGTCCGAAAATGCATTACCAGCTTTAATTTGATGTTTTACTTTTAGGTAAGTACAATCTAAGCCAGTACTGTGCCATCACAGTTTGTCAAGTTAACTTATTTATAAGGAAGTGTTTTTCCTGTACCCGCCCAGTGATTTACTAAACATGAAATGAATAAAATGTTTAAAATTTTGGAGCCTGACTTTAAAATCAGGAATAATTTCACTGAAGTCAACTGGTATGAGTTGTCAGGAGCTGCTCAGGTCGGAGGTCATCTTGCAGTGTGTCTCACAACATGAGCAAGAGCACAGTCAGGTCCTCTGTGTACAGCTCTGTGTACAGTTGGAAATAATGACAACAAAAACATAGAAGAGTTTAGCAGGATAAATGATCAAAATCACGTATGGCAGTGGGAAATTTTTATCCTTAGTGTTTTATATGTGAGCTTAATGACTAGTATTCAGTACATTTTCTTTAAGCTTTATCATGCTGGATGCTCCACTCAGGAAACAGTGGGGGTCAAAATGCCATACTGCTCTCACCTACTATATATACATGCATACATACAGCATAGCTTCTTACATGCACAAATATCTGTGTATCTACTATATCAATATAAACATCAGTGAATTATTGTTTATATGTAAATAAAATTTAGTAGCAGGGTTTTCTAACTCATATTTTGCAACATTTTGTCTTGCATTATAAACCAAAGCAGTAAGATAAACTTCAAAGTAATAAAAAGGAATAGCGAAGTTCTGTTTAAAATGATGTTCAAGCGGGTTGCTATGGAAACTCCTGAGAAAAGGTTACGCTATTCTTATACCATTCTGTGTTAGTTTTTCTGAAAACTGTTACATAACTGGAGTTTTAAAACAGCCAGAACATTTGAGTGTTATATAAGTCTTTTCACATTTAACTCTATCCACATTCAAACTAGAGTACATTTTAAGATCAATAATAGTTAAATAATGAAGAAGTCTATGTTGTGGATTTTAAACAGGGCTGGAAAACAAACTATTAACCCTTTGCAGCTGAAATGGTTAGTACTAAGGTCATAAGCTTTTTAGAGAGAACGTTAAAAATTGACAATTCTGAAGGTACACATCTAGGAACAAAAAAGTAGGCCATACTTGCAGGATTGGGGACTCTATCCTGGGAAGCAGTGTCTCTGAAAAAATTTTGGGGCCATAGTGGAAAATCAGACGGGAATCTTGAGTAGGAGCAGAGAGATTATTTTACCTCTGAATTTGGCACTGATGTGACTGCTGCTGGACTACTGTGTCCTGTTGTGGTGCCCACAATTCAAGAAGGATATTGATAAATTGGAAACGGGTCAGAAAAAGAGCCACAAGTTGCTTAAATGATTAGAAAACATTCCTTATGGTGATAGACTCCAGGAGCTCAATCGGTTTAGTGTAACAAGGAGAAGGCTAAAGGGTGACTTGATTACAGACTATAAGTCCCTACATGGGGAATAAATATTTAATAATGGGCTTTCCAATTAGGAGAGAAAGGAATAACATGATCCAATGTCTCGAAGTTAAAGCTATACAAATTCAGACTGGCACTAAGGTGAACATTTTTAATGGTGAGATTAATTAAACACTGGAACAATTTATCCAGGGTTGGGGTGGATTCTCCATCACTGACCATTTTAAAATCAAGATTGGATGGTTTTCTAAAAGATATGCTTGAGGGATGATTTTGGGGTAGTTCTATGACCTGTGCTATACAGGAAATCAGACTAGATGATCACAATGGTCTCTTCTGGCCTTAGAATCCATGACTCACTGGGTTTGACTTTTTGTCTTTCAATACTCTGCCTCCATGGACAAAACACTTGCTTTTGAATGAGTTCTTTATTTTAAAGATCTTGCTTGATCAATCAGCACAAACAACCTGTAGGTTTTGATTTAAATTCTGATCTCAGATGTGCTGCTGAGCATTACAATAGCTGATTTTACAATATATGCCTCTCTGTTTGGTCTGTGTGATCAGAACTGAGCTTTCTAGAAATGTTTCTAATACATACCAGGCTTAATATCTTATATGAATTGCAGACATAAATAAAATTGACTTGTTTGTTCTTTTCTGAGGTCTATATTATACCCTCCTGAGGGAAAATTCATGAAAGAGGGATAGGGGGAACAGGAAATTCAGCAAGGAGTAGAGGTTTCCTCCTAACCTCAGCGGAGGGGCAAATCTGCAGAGCCCAAGAACCCCAAAGGATCACTGCTTCCAACCCACTGGGTCTCTGAGCCTCTGCAGGTGGGAACTGATTCTCTTAGATGCTTTGTCAATCACATCATATCCTCTGGTTTCAGAGTAGCAGCCGTGTTAGTCTGTATCTGCAAAAAGAAAAGAAGTACTTGTGGCACCTTAGAGACTAACAAATTTATTTGAGCAACAGGGCTTCATCAGGTGCTGTGCCCCCAGGCACAATGCAGTGTGGCTTCTCTCCAGTTCCTCCTCATTCTATCCTGGTCATGTTCCTTTCTGACTCTCAGAACCTTGATTTTACACAATTAGAATGAAGGGGCTTCTGTGTACGCAGCAAGTAAGGGATCACACTGCAGAGTCTTATGCTCAACCTGCTTCCACACCTGTTCCACTTCATCTACCTGATCTAGTTCCCCTTCTCTCCTAATACTGGTGAGAAGAATAAGGCCATGATTTTGTGCCACCATAAGAGCAATGCTGGCAGCACTGCAATACCTGCACAGATGCATTTATTACATTTTCTTGGGCCTCTTTTTAATCTTAACATGAATTCATTTTATTAAGTCAACATATGAAAATGACAGTGTTTTAAACACTGCCATAATCTCATCAAATCTCTCCTGGTGAACTAAAAATGTACAGACTATTCTGAGATGTATAAACAAGTGCATAAAAGATTAAAGCAATTGAGACAGTCATAGAGGATGTGATGCTTTAATTTCCTTTAAGGGTTGTTATCCCTAGGGGAATACATTAGCGAAGGCAGATAGTGAAAGTAAGGAGTGTTCTATGTTCTTTATGAAGGATGACTGAATTTCAGATAGTAGATTATACACCACAGCTGACATTAATAAATTGATAATTTGTGAGAAGAAGACAATCTCTCTGTTCATACCATCGACATGCCAGTTTGAACATACTCGTGAATTTTCTCCCTGGAGTCTACTCTCCTCTCCAGCCTGGGTGTATATCATAGATCCCCATAGACACTGGAAATATTTGATGCAGAGATGGTCTTATAGACAGCCTGCCTTCCTGCTTGTGATTCCATGGCAGTCTATGGCTACTACAGCAATTGCTTCCCTGGAAAAATAACATTAGGAAACTTTAATCTATTTTTCAGCTTTTTAAAATGCAATATAGCAAGAGGAAATAATAAGGAGGAGTCATGATTTGCCAACTCTCTGTGGACCACTCGTGATCCTCAGATCACAGTTTGATAACCCCTGCCCTAATAGGACAGTATAGTAGCTCTTCATACTAGATGGTTCCAGTCTCCAGTAGCTATACACAGCAAGTCATATTTTAGCATCAGAAAACTGCAGTCAAGATTAACTGCTGGAAAGCATTCATTTAATGGATGGAACCCCAGACTCAGATGCTCCTCTGATTTGCACTTTGTATAGTGATTTATACCTTTGTGCATTATTAATACTATTTTATACAAGCATAGAAATATTTGTATTAAAGTAAGAGAATGGGACAAATTCTTAGGTGTTTACATAAGTCTATACTGCTGTAACTTACATCTTTTACAAACCCCTTTAAATGAGTATGTTACCAGAGCTTTGATTCCCTCTACACCTCCTTAGACTTATCTTGATTCCCCATGTCTGACTTACTTTGATTTTCTCCCACTTACCAGCATGTAATTAAATGTCCCTCTTCCATTACATCTCTGAATGTGGCTCCCTGAGCCTAACAAGTGTAAGGGAATCTAGGTTTCTGTAAATCACATGTCAAGGGACCAGAATAGTGGAGGGAGGAAGAAAAGTAAATAACAGGAGAGCGTAAGAAAATGTTAGTTTCTTATGCTGGGCTGCTATCGGGAGCAGTGTAACTTAGACACCTGCTTGGCTACCGAAGGTTATGCCTAAACTATGAGCTAGGGGTTACCCATATTGTGTACACATACTCGTGCGAGTTCTCATCAGTCTGGCGTGAGTATAAATAGCAGTGCAGCTGTGGTAGCATGAGTAGTGGTAGTGGAGGTACCGCTGAGCTGGGACGAGAACATACGTACCAGTTTCAGGCGGGTTTGTACTCAACGTGGCTCAGTCGTGCCTTTGCTACCACTGTCTATGCTACTGTGGCCTCATAGCTATTTAAACTCATGATAGCTCAATGATATATACATGATGTTATATGTTTGCTTTACAGAAGGGAAGTCAAACAAATATGTCTTGCACTGGGAGTAGTAGACAGTGGTACTTAGTTCCTCTAGGAGCTTGCTCCACAGTCTCAGACTGGCCCCTGAGAAAGCTCTGTCTCCTGTACATAGGAGCTGTAACCTGATGGTAGAAAGTTCCCCTATCTGAGGAGCAGAGTTGTCAGTCAGGGTCTTCATCCTGGTTCTTTAAGATGACCCTTTAGATATGCCTGGCCCTAACCATTGAGTTCCTTGAAGATAAAAACCAAGACCTTGAATTTGACTCAATGTTTTATGGGAAGCCAGTGTAGAGAATGGAGGACAGATGTGAGGTGCTCACAATAGTGTGCATTGCTGAAGAGACTAGCTGCAGGGTTTTGTACTAGTTGGAGTTTCCTAAAAGCTAATGGCATCATTCCCAGGTATATTGCACTGATGTAGTCAACACTGGAAGTGACAAAGGCATGTAAAACTAAGACCAAGTAATTATCTGCAAGAATAAACAGTATCCTAGCCAGCCAGAGGTGGTAGAAACTTTACTCATGGATGCTAACCAGAGGTTACCATCAAAGAGGAATCCGGGAGCTCTCTGACATGCTCACGCAGAACCCCAGGCTCACCCCAAATTAAGTTTGGTCTGTGTTCCTCTTCAGAACTTGATCACCCCAAATTCTGGAAACCTGGACTGATGAAATTTGGACAACATTCTCCCACCCTATCTGTCCCCTTTCTTCTCAGGTTCACTCCTACCTCTCCCAGCCCCAGGGTTTCCTTATAAACATTAGATACATTCAGAAGGACTAAGAGGCTTTTCTATGGATCTTCATCATACTGTGGGGTACCAACTCACTCTTTTGCAAATTTTCAGAAGGTCACCAAGCAAGGCTGAATTCTCCTCACAGTCCTACCATGAGAGTAAATATGTAAACAGATAGGTAAATACTATAAAATTAGCATATGCCGGCATTTCTTTGGTGCCTATCTGCATAGTGTCTGAGTACCTCCAGTGTGTCTTGGCTACTCCATTGGACTTATGTGACTCATATTAACTGTTATGAATGTTTCAGTCCTTTAACATATTAAAATGTGACATGCTGTAACTCCCATGAAACACATATGACCTTTGCGTAGTAAGGGTTTTTTGGAAGTGGCCTTGCCCTTGAGCAGGGCAATGGAAAATCAGGTCTGGCTTTGTGAGCAATCCCTGCATAATTGACTGAGTCAGATAGAATAGTTCTTCACACTGGCAGTGAAAGCCCTTAACCTCTAGCTTCTGGCTGTTATGGAACTCCCTACACCCAGCTGTTCTGACAACTGGCTGGTCAAACGCTCAGTGATTGGCAAGAGGAGCAGAGCTGTTTTCCAGCTCACACCTTTCTAGTAGGTCTATGGGCCCCTTGAAGTCCCTTTCTATGATTGGAGTTGGGTGTGAGGATCATAACTTCTCCAGCCAAATAATATTTTTTGTTGCTCTTCTCTGTATTTCCTCTTTTTTTGATAATGAGGTTGCAATGACTTTTTACACGAATCTTATGAAAAGTGATCCTTTTTTGGATTAGAATTCGAGTTTGCATTTTAATATATGAACTGTTCGTTTTGTTCAGAATTGAAGAGGATAGCAAGCACAGTTATATTTTTCTGTAAGTCAGTTCAGTTATTTAATACAATGGGAGATAAATGACAAAATAATATTAATTTTACAGATATGTTTGGGCTCTATCATATAATGGCCAAACGAAAAGCAAGTACTGTGCAACTGGTCACCATCTTTCAACTCATCCCAAACCCTCCCCCACTCTGTTTTTTTTCCTTTCCCTTCACAGAAAGGGTAACTGTCATTTTCAACTGTTGGTTCCTTGACATAGACAATCTTTAAGTTCCTCAAAACGGAGTTAAAAAATGTATATGCTCCCACTTCATGAAACAATGAGCTTCCCACACACAAAATCTATTTGCTGGTTTATAATGCTGATCTTCCGAAAGATAACCGTACACTTTGAATTTGATTATAATAAATAGTAATTTAAAACATTGTTCGCAAATGCAGGTTATAAAGGTTAAGTTATTAAATTTCTTGGTCACAAGACATCTTGGATGTCTTTTAATGTATTTTTTCACCAGTTTAAAGAGAGAGAGACAGGATAGCTAAAAGAAAAGGAAAGATGACATTTGTTTACATTTTTCCAGTTATTAGATTACATGATTTCCTGGGGCAAATGAAAGAACAGGCTGCTTGTGATTAATGGGGGAAAAGAGGATATCAATGTCATTTGTGCTTGTGGTGGGATATATGATAAAGATGAAGAAAAGTGAATGAATAAAAAGACAATATTCACCCATTTATCATAGCAGAGCAATCAAGCCTGCTACTAGCAAACAGGTCATCACACTGTCAATTGATGTAATGGAGACTCTATCTTGTAACAGAGATGGATACTAATAGTAAGTTCCCGTCAGCATGTACACATAGACAGAGAAAGATAAGAGAATCTACTGTAACTGTAAAGGGATCTTTCAACTTTAACAACTTGAACACTGTCTGGTTAGTTTCATATGAAATGTTTGCCTGTGGGTTAATTAGATTTTTTGCTGTCCTATTGTGCATTTGTGACATTGGTCTCTTTCAAGGGGCGAGATGAATGCTAAAAGCATTGGTCTCTTTCAAGGGGCGAGATGAATGCTAAAAGCCTTATATAGGTGTCTGAATGTCTGACAGAATGTACATATATACTTATTTTTCTGTGTGAGTGGTGTCAATGTTTTACATGGTCAAAACCACTATCACAACTAGCAGAATTCTGCTTTGTGGGCGTGGAGGAGAAAAACCCTCCTAAAATAAGTCTGTCCTTTCTCCATCCACGAGTTGTCTGTAAGATAAAACCTACCTCTCTAATGTTCCTCTTCCCAGTTGCCCTGGTTAGGATCATTATTTTATTCAGCCTCCCTTTCTAATATATTAATAAGGGAACATTTCACCTTGTTCACATTTAAGTCTCGGAATAGTTTATTGAAACTTTCCATCTTTCAACTCTCTATCTTTTAACTCTCCACCTTCCTCTTTGTGATGGTTTTTATCTCAACAGACCGTGTGGCAGAATCTCAAATGACTTTCCCTATTTAAGGCTTTACCTCTTTCTGAAAAGTATTCTAACTTTGGAGCATTCTGTTCTATTCAGAGAACCTGAGCACCATGTTTCTCTATATATCTAGGACTGACATTTTCTTCTGTAAGAAACTTAAAAATGGGATTTAAAATGGTTCCTGAAAACATGGATTGAACACTGTTATTCTGGTCAGTTTGAATAGAGACCTGTGATAGGGTGTTCACCCACACCAAAGAGCAACAGGTTAATGGAGGCCTCATGGGCCTGCCACACCCTGTCTCAGAGAGGAGCAGTGAGTCCTCCAAAACAGCCTAGTGAGGCTGCATGGGAAGCAGCCAATTGGAGGGAAGCTGCATGGAGCAGCCAAGCAGAGCCCAGTGGGCTCGCATAATAGGGAGTTGCAGGGTAGAGCAGGTCAGTGGCTGCTGGGTGCTCAGGGAGTGAGGACTGTGTCCCTGAGAGAATAGGATAGTATCTTGGATAGAGCAGCTGCTAGCAGGGACTGGGGGAGCAAGAGGGAGCTTCTGACTGGCTGCAGGGACTAGCTGACTCAAGGCCTTGAGGAGAGTGAAAAGAAGGTGCTGGGGCCTCAGGCAAATGGCCCAGATAAATGAAGCAACAGAGACAGAAGTTAAAGAGGTGCAGCAGGAGGTTGCTATCCACAGGTTCCCTGTGCTGGGATCCGGAGTAGTGGGTGGGCCTGGGGATGTGGCAGGATTGGACTGAGATACCTACCCCTAGAAGGGGAGAAACAAAAAGATGGTGACATGGCTGGAGGGCCAAGTCATGAACAGGATGCTGTGGTGCATAGACTGAGGTGGGTCTGCAGGTGGAGAAGAGATAGGAGAGGCACCAGCTGGAGAGGGTGCACAAGCTGGAAGAACTAATCCTCATGACAGCCAGTAGGAGGTGCTGCTCTAGTGAGTGAACCTCATCACAGGACCATTTTTAAAATCTTTGACTTCTATTTTTGAACTATTCAGAGAAATTGTTTTAACAGTTTATACTGTGTTTGTATCACAGTGTCACATTATGTCTGGAAGGTGGTGCTTCAGTGGGTTCCAGATCAAGTCCTCAGCCCCCCTGCTCCTAAATTACTGAAAGTCCCTAACAAACACATATCTTGCTCACTCCTCATTTAACTGTTCTCTGGGTAGTTCATTAAGATAGTTCCTTTCACGGGATTTCAGTCTCCTTTATTCTTACAATTTTTTTTAATTAAAGAAAATTGGTTGGGAAAGATCACATCATTTGACTCATCATCCAATGTATTGGTTTATTTTGAAATTTAAAATCATATGACCAATATCTGAAACATGCCTGTGTTTACTTGCTAATGTTATAAACAAGATGAGCCAAATTCATACTGGTGTAACTCCATTGACATTAATATAGGCACACTAGGGATTAATTTGACATTTTATTTGTTCTTCTTCAAGTGATTGCTGGTATTAATTCCAGTTAGGTGTGTGTGTGCCTCGTGTACAGTCATTGGGAAGTTTTTCCCCTAGCAGAACTCATCAGGTCGGCTGTGGAGCCTGCTGGAGTGGCACCTCCATGCCACTCAATATATGACCCTGCCGACCTGGCGCCGCCTCAGTTCCTTCTTATCGCCAGTGAAGGTCGTTGGAACTGTGGTGACTTGCTTAGCAAGCTCTCCTCATTTTCCCTAGTCTTTCAGTTTAGTGTAGTAATACAGTTTTCTCTAGCCCAGTTCAGTTTAGTTAATTCGTTTCCGGTAGGCAACAGATAGGTGTTGGGAGTGGGGGTTTCCCTCCACCCCGACCGCATTCTCCCTTTGGGGACTCAGGGTATGCCTAAGTCCCAGGGGTTCAAATCCTGCAAGTCCTGCAATAAGCCCATGCCAATGTGCGACCCCCGACAAAGCTTGTGTAAAGTGCCAGGGGGAAGCACACCAAGCAGACGAGTGCAGGATTTGGAAAGGGTTTTTCCCCCAAAACAAAAAAGGATTGGGACTTCTTCCCAGAGCAGTTCCTTATGGAGGCAGCACTTATACCGCAACCCGCATTGGCGCAGCAAGACCTGGAACCAAGCTCATCGGTGCGCAGTGCCCCACAGCAGTGGCATAAGCAGCACCATGGAAGGACTCCGCAAGAGATCCATGGCACCACCACTGCCCGGCACCGAAACCAGTGGGAACAGCCCAGCACCGTCCCATTCCCCAGCGCAAAAGCGAGGAGTGGATCTCTGACTCTGGAACCCACCCCTTCGGAGCCAGCCAATGGGGCGCGTTCCAGGGAGGAACACCCAGTCCCGAGAATTTTGGAGCTGGCACCGTCAATTTTGGCCCTGCAAGGGGGACCATCAAACCCGGTCCAGTTGGGTCATGTGAAGTGGTGGAATTGCCTCTGGTGCCACATGGTGCGATATTGTCTCCAGGCAAACCAGTGATGCTTCGTCCTTCAGCACTGCCAGCAGAGGTAAGATACCACTCTGAGTCCCGGCACTGCTCAATGTCCTGGTGTCACTCAGAGTCTTGGCAGCCCTCGCAGTTGCGGCACCAGTCAGACTCACAGCACTGGTCAGACTTGCAGCATCACTCCAGGTCGTGCCAGTGCTCCCAGTCACGATGCTGATCCTCATGCTGATCCCTACTGCGCAGCAGGTCCCACTCACAGCAATTGTCTTCTCGGCACCAGTCCATGTCTCCGCACAGACCTCGCTCATGGCACCGCTCCCTAGCCTCGCGGCACCGCTCCCCAGCCCAGCTCCACTCGGCACCATCTTCAGACTTGGAGGTAGGGTCTAGATACTTGGACCAGGGCGGCACCGGTCGGCCCAGGGAAGGCCTGACATACGTGCAGGGCCATGGCTTGCACAGTGGCAGGCACCAGTGCAGTGGCCATTTTGGACCCCATGAGCATACTGCCAGGCCCTGGGCACCCAATCCAAGGGTACCCATTCGGCGGTGTCCAAACCAAGGGTGCTGGAGGCATCGGCCAGTTGCCCCACCCCTAGGGGTGCTGAGGAGGTACTGGCCACACTACGTCCAGTGAAACAGAGCCCCATCCCCAAGCCATATCCTGGGGTGGTTGGCCCTGAAATAGAGGCAGGGCAGGAGGCTCCTTGGGACCAAGAAGGTCAGGAGGACCCCATTCCCCCATTAGCCGCCTCCTCATCCTCCCTGGATGAGGTGGTTGTGGGCACCTCCACCTCTGGACCACCCCCCATAGACAGCCATGCCTACCAGGACCTCCTCAGAGGGTAGCATGGAATATGGGTGAGGTGGTATAGTCAGAGGACCCAATGGTCTTGGCTCCGGAAGGCCCATCGAGGTTGGCTCTGCACCTTATCAAAACTATCCAGGCCAACTCAAAGACCATTTGGCAGACTCTGGCCTTAATCCCTCCCACCGCGAAGGGTGTGGAGAGAAAGTATTTCATCCCCTCTAAGGGGTACAAATACCTCTTCACACGCCTGCAACCCTGCTCATTGGTGGTGGCTGCGGTAAAAGAGAGGGCGAGGCAGGGACAACAAGCCCCAGTACCTAAGTCAAAGGACACCAAGTGCCTGGATTTGTTCAGGCGCAAAGTGTACTCCACTGGGGATTTACAACTCAGGATTGCCAACCATCGGGAAATCCTGAGTAGATACAGCTTCAAATCCTGGAACTTGATGCTGAAATTTAAGGAGCTGGTGCCATCAGAGTCCAGGGAGGAGTTTGGAGCTATCATGGAGGAGGGCAAGGCAGTGGCATGGACCTCTTTACAGACCTCACTGGACGCTGCAGACTCGGTGGCACATCCTTGTCCTCTGGAATCGCCATGAGGCATAGTTCATGACTGCAGGCCTCAGGGCTTCCACCTGAGGACCATGCATGACCTGCCTTTTGGTTCGGCAGGCCTGTTTATGGAGCAGACGGACTTGGCTGTATAGCCAAAAAGGCTCCCAGGCTACAGTGAAATTGTTGGGTATGTACACCCCTGCAAACCAATGTAAACATTTTAAGCCGCAGCAACAGCAGCAACACTCCTATCCTCCTCGGCCGAGGCAGGAGTCCTTTAGGAGAAGGGGCAGGAACAGCAGGCGTAAGCCTTCCCACCCCCTGTCCGGGCAGGACCAAACCCCGACCAAACCGTAGTCCAGCTCAAAGCAGGCCTTTTGAAGGTGTGCCTGAGGATGGCACACCAGCCACGATTCCAGATCCTTCCCCTTCTTTCTTGAATTGTCTGTCCCACTTCTACTGTGCTTAGTCCCAAATAACATCGGACTGCTGGGTTCTTCGCACAGTAGAAGTGGGATATTCTCTCCAGTTCTGCTCCTCTACTCCCTACCGCCCACTCCCTTCCCCGTCCCTCTTCAGGGACCCTTCTCAGGAGCAACTCCTTATCCAGGAGCTGCGGGCGCTCCTCACTATCGAAGTGGTGGAGGAGGTTCCCCATGATCTATAGGGCAAGGGATTCTATTCCCG
Organism: Chelonia mydas; assembly: GCF_015237465.2. Taxonomy (NCBI): domain Eukaryota; kingdom Metazoa; phylum Chordata; order Testudines; family Cheloniidae; genus Chelonia; species Chelonia mydas. Next base: position 62,071,931 of record NC_057852.1, read on the forward strand.
ATACTATGTAATACCCAAAGCCAAGGGGGTCTCAGACCCATTCTAGACCTGCGAGGACTCAACAAATTCATGTTAAAGTTGAAGCTCTGCGTGGTCTCCGTCAGTACGATTATCCCTTCTCTGGATCTGGGAGACTGGTACGCCGCCCTCGACATGAAAGACGCGTACTTTCACATAACTATTCAGCCTGCACACAGACGATTCCTATGGTATGTGGTCAACCACAAACATTATTAGTTCATGGTCCTCCCCTTTGGACTATCAACTGCCCCCCAAGTATTCACCAAGTGCATATCGGTCGTAGCAGCCTTCCTCTGAAGGAGGCAGGTGCAGGTATACCCCTACCTCGATGACTGGCTGCTCAGAGGGCACACAAGGGAGCAGGTTGAGTCTCAAGTCCGATTAGTCAGATCCACTTTTGAGAGACTGTGTCTCCTCCTCAACATGAACAAGTCAACCTTGTCACCGACCCAAAGAATATAGTTTATTTGGGCGGTGTTGAATTCAGTACAGGGAAGAGCGTTTTTGCTGGAGACCCAATTCCAAGCCATGATGGACATTATTCAAGGCCTCAGGTGGTACCTGAGAAAGGAGCTGCCTGAGTCTCCTTTGCCAGATGACAGCCTGCACTTATGTGATCTGGCATGTCAGACTAAGGCTTAGGCCGCTCTAGGTGTGGCTCGCTTCAGCCTATCGCCCAAGCCTATCCAGGCTTGACAGCCTGGACTCAGTGGTCACAGTGCCAGAGTAAGTACTCGAGTCCCTCCAGTGGTGGCTCGACCGTCAGTCGGTGTGCAAAGGAGTCCCCTTCAATAGCTCCCAGCCCTTCTTGTCCCTGGTAACAGACGCGTCAGCTGTAGGATGGGGCATGCATTTGGGAGACCTCCAAATGCAGGGCTTGTCGCAGGACGAGCACTCCCTACATATCAATATCAAGGAGCTGAGGGCAGTGCAACTATCATGCCAAACCTTTCAGGCCCAGCTACAAGGCCAGTGCATGGCAGTTATGACGGACAACTCCACCGCCAAGTTTTACATCAACAAGCCGGATAGGGCCCGTTCCTCTCTCCTATGCTGGGAAGCCCTCTGGCTCTGGGAGTTCTGCATAACCCTCTCCATTCATTTGGAAGCATCCTAACTACCAGAAGTTCAGAATGCACTGGCGGTCCACCTCAGCAGATCCTTCCGCAATCACGAGTAGTCCATCCAACTGGATGTCGTACACTCCATCTTCCAAAGATGGGCATTTCCCCAGGTCGATCTGTTTGCCACCCAGAGCAACAGAAAGTGCCCAATGTTCTGCTCCTTCCAGAACCACAGCCCAGGCTCAATCATGGATGCATTCCTGCTACTTTGGGGAGGCCTCCTGTTCTACGCCTTTCCCCTGATCCCTCTCATAAACAAGGTCCTACTCAAGATCTGCAGGGATGGGGCGGAGATAACTGTGGTGGCACCAGCATGGCCTTGACAACACTGGTACACCATGCTCCTGGAGCTGTCGGTGGATGCCCTGATCATGTTGCTGCTCCTCCCCGACCTGATCACTCAGGACCATGGTTATCTTCATCACCCCAACGTCCAGTACCTCCACCTCACAGCCTGGAAGCTTCATGGCTGAACCCCATGGAGCTTCTGTGTTCAGAACAGGTAAGGGAGGTCTTACTCGGCAGCAGGAAACCCTCCACTAGGGCCACATATCTGGCAAAGTGGAAAAGGTTTACTTGCTGGTGTGACCAGCATCATACACCCCCACTTATGGCACCTATACCCCTCATCCTAGAGTACCTTCTGCACCTGAAACAGCAAGGCCTGGCATCATCATCCATAAAAGTACACCTCGCTGCTATCTCGGCTTTCCACCCGGGAGTATCTGGATGCTCCGTCTTCACCAACCCCATGGTTGGTTGGTTCCTCAAGGGTCTGGAATGGCTACATCCTCAGATTAGACAGCCTGTTCCTGTGTGGGACCTTAATTTTATCCGAAATTTAGCCTCTTCCAGTCTGCCCTGGAGGAAAATTCCTTCCTGACTCCAAATATGGCGATTAGCTAAACCCTGAGCATATGGGCAAGATTCACCAGCCAGATACTACAGAAAATTCTTTCCTGGGTAATTCAGATCCCACCCCATCTAACATCCCATCACAGGCCATTAGGCCTATTTACCATGAATATTTAAAGATCAGTTAATTACCAAAATCATGTTGTTATCCCATCATACCATCTCTTCCATAAACTTATCGAGTTTAATCTTAAAGCCAGATAGATCTTTTGCCCCCACTGCTTCCCTTGGAAGGCTATTCCAAAACTTCAAAACAGTGCATACCTCCAGAATCCCTTGGAGGTATGCACTGAACCCAATAGATCCTGAGCTCTCAAATCATCTAACTCCCATTTGGGGTCCTGGGTCTCATGCATGCCCTGTAGAGTGCAATGAAGAGGAACTACAGATCCCATCCTCTTGCCCCAAATGTTAGAAGGAACCTAGGAAGCTTAACTGTGGATTTGTGGAGGCAATATATTTAAATAGTTCCAAAGACACATAATTCAATCAAAAACAGAACATGGCTTGCCTACTTCCAAAATAAATTTGGTAACAAACGTAAGGAATCTGGCTATTTTGCAGGTGGTTCACCCCAACATCTTGTTTAAATCTCTCCTTCTCCATTTCATCTTCCCTGCTAAATACACTTCTGAACGAAGAGGGAAGGAACTGAGAGTCAAGTACAAAAAAGGATGCACAAACAAGGGCTGGTGAATGGCTCCCTGTGCTCAGCAGCAGAAGGCTCTTAAGAAGTTAGAACAGATTTATGTCCATACTCTTATTTATTTTTCATTTCATGAATTTGTTATTAATGTTTATGTAGGTTACCTTTTAGCATATATTTTACATCTTGTCAGCTTCCAGTGAGGATTATCTCATAACATCACATTGCTTTGCATAGCACAGCTTAGTGCAAGAGATACTGTGGCATCAGAGCACAGTTAGAGGATTAAAATGAAATGGTGTGCCAGTAAACATTTTCTAGTTGAAATGTGTTTTAAAAAAAACACCTAAACCCAGTGAAGAATATCATCTTGCATGTTGATTCTAACTTTTCCACAGGCAGGAAAGGAATAAAGGTGAGAAAATAATGGACCACATGCTACACTTCTGTGGATAAACCCACAGGAGGATAAAATATGCACCCAACACTCCATGAGTTAGCACTCCTGACATTTAAGTGACCTCTCCCTTTCAATGAGGAGGTTAAGTTTTGTCTTGCATGGAAGAAGTGTGACCTGGCAATGGAGTGAATCTAAGCTGATCCCACAGATTTTGCTGAACTCACAATCCTGCCAATCCTGGACCATATCTGACAAGCACCATTCAGTTGTTCTTCAGTCCTGGCAGCACATAGCCCTGTAAGATCCATGTAGCCATTAACAGTCACTTCATGCCTGCCTGGTAATCCCTTTCCCAGGAGTAGAAATCAGAGGGGTCTATAAACACTTAAGTGGATTTCTGCCAATTCCAAAAGGGCATGAGGGCAGTTTACCCCGCTCTTGGTCCCTTCCCACCTCCAAAAACTCCTTCCCCCAAACCATTGACCCTGTGTTGTGGGCACCTGGAGTGTGCATTGCATATGAGTGTGTGTTAATCTGCAGTGAATCAGTTGCTCTCCTCCATCAGTTTGATTTTGCTCTGCTCTTCAGCACTTGGTGAACCGAACATGTAGCCCAAAATTCTTGACTTAAGTGCATGTTGGCCTTCTAGATTTCTTGCTTGGCATAGTTTAATAATTGCTGAATTTCTTTCTGCTCCAGTTTTCTGCTTCCATGAACAGCAGTTTAAGATTAATTCATACTGTCCCTGCACAATTATTATCTATAAACCAGCAAATATAAAAAGTCTAAACTCAACTAAAATGTCTCATTATTTTGTAAAGGCCCTAATTTGTTACAATCAGAAGTAGTGCAACATTTTCCAAAGTGATTTTGTCATATAAACTTCCAAATAATAAATTAAAGGAAGTTTTCCAGAGATGGTGAAGATTAGTGACACAGCCATTCAAATAATGACTGCAATGCAAAAATATATTTTTTTACTGTGGTGCTATTTTATATCTAACGCTACAGTGCACCAGAGTAGGCAAATTAATACAAAGCAGCTACATTGTCTTAATTGTAAATAAAAGTAGTTATATCAAAATAGGAGGGTGAAGCAGAGCACAATCTGATATTATTTAACAGGATGTAGGAAAATGTTACGTTATTGTATGTAGTGAGTCCCCACACTTGTTGTCTTAGGTCCCAATTCAGCAATCACTTATGACTTATGACCATCCCTATTCACACCAGCATTTAAGCAGATGCTTGAATCCCTGTAAAGTAAATAGGACTTATTCATGCACACACTTAAGTACAGGCCTAAGAATGGATCTGTGGGTGAAGAGAGCATTCTGGAAGGCTGGGTTGCTAGGACAGCAGCACATTGGTGCTCTTTGTGATGGCTGTAGCTTTTTTCACAGTGGAAAAAGATCTGATTTTATTAATTTTTTTAAATGAAGTCTTAATTTGAATAACGGTATAATATACACGAAACTGAGGAGCAATCATAAAAGCACATCATCCACAGTGGCATAGCCAGGTGAAGAAAACAGGGGGAGCGGAGATAAAAAAAAGGCACCACCCGCTTGTACTCACCCGAAGTGCCACTGAAGACCCGGAGCACCGCCTGTCCCTCCCCCAAAGACCCAGAGCACCGCCGGGTGAGTAAAAATTAAAAAGGCGCCACTTCTGCTCGGAGGGAGAGCGGCCGCTGCTCCGCTCCCCCCCAGCTACGCTACTGATCATCCATGGTATATTTTTCACACATTTTCTTCTGTTAAGGCACTTCTTGAAGGATGTTGATATGCTTTTTAATTAAACAGTGCTCCCTCACACTTATTGTCTCCACATCAGCACGAGAGCCATAGACCCTGGCTCTGTCCCTCAGGAATAAGGGCCACAGCTGTGCCTGCCCAATTGTCAGACAGCCAATGAGCACTGCTGGGCCTCAGCAGAACCACCTGATTGGCTACGGCAGCCAGGTGGCTTGATCTGAAGCCCAGCTGCTGCAGAGGATCAGTTGCTAATGTATGAGTGAGGATGATGTGCTGCAGGTGCAAGTTGAGTGGAGGGCTGTGGCTTGCCTTGGCCCCCAGCTGAAACAAGGTTGAACACTGAAATTGACAATGCCAGCCATGGGGATGGGAGAGAAAATTTCCTTGGACTATAGGAGAAGCCACAGGGAATAAGGAATGGTCTCAGAGCAGGAAAGGTGGCGGGGGGAGGGGGAAAACTAGCTGTATCAGGATTTGAACAAGAATGAATGCATAAAAATTAAAAACAAAAATGTCAAATCAGTGACAGTGATGTGAAAATAGGAGATGTTAACCCCCTGAAAAATGGCAGAATGGATAAAGCAAAGTGTTTGTGCCATAGAAAGAGCTAAAAGAATGCAGCGTGGAGATCTATTGATAGAATGTACACATAAGGAGCAAGCTGAAAAATGTCTTAAAACTGAAACCTGAGGGAAAATGGAAGTTACTTTTCAACTGCCTAAATTCCTGATGGAAGCAAGAGGGGGTTATATAAGGAGTGTCACTAGGATTATCTGAGGATGATATCAAAAAAGAGTATAGGTGAAGATTTAGTTTAGGTGAAGTATTGTTTTTTAAATGGCTGCTTAGAAGGAGAGAGGGAGAAAACTGGGCATCTATGCCTGTACACATAATGCTTAAAGGTGGGACACTTCTGGATAGGATCCAAATGGAGTATCAGTCTTTCTAGTTTACACCATATATTTCTCCCCACATTCCTATGAGGTGCTATAATTGTCAATCTTGTCAACTTCAGCTGGTGTGCCATCTGACCATGCTACATCCTGTGTACCTCTGACCCTGTGTACATCCTCACACACACTGAGAATGACCTTCAGTCCATACTGGATTTTCTTGCAGAAGCTTACCGAAGCCTAGGACTCTCACTCAATATTGGGAAGACTAAAGTGCTCTATCAACCTGCTTCAGGCCTTGCACATGACCCACCACAAATCACCATCAAAGGTCAGACTTTGGAGACAGTTGAGCACTTTTGCTACCTTGGTAGCCAACTTTCTTAAAATGCAAAAATCAACAGTGAGATCCACTCAGGATCCAGTGCGCAAGTGCTTCCTTTGGGAAATTGCTCCAACATGTTTTCATGGACTGTGACCTATGGCAGGACACCAAGATCCAGGTCTATAAGACAATTCAAAATTGAAGTAATTAACTGAACCTTGCAGATGAGGGAAAAAATGAAAGGATTAAAATCATAACAAAACCAGCAGAAAAATATCTAAAGATAGACAACCTCTCAATAGATCGCATCATGTTATTTTAAATAAGGCAAAATGCAGCTTGTGTAACATGTTCTTAACAACCCTTAGTTGGAATGCATGAAGTTTAATAATGCATGGACAGGAATTTTAGAAAGCCATCTTTGAAATGGGGGATAAAAGCCTGATGTCATATGTATGCAAAAAATGTAGCTAATAAGTAAACGTGTGTTCAATCTACCAAAATACAGTATAGTCTGAAGGGGTTGAGCAGGTACCAGAAGAGAAGGGTAGGGGTGGGGGAGTCTGTATATTTTTAGAAGAGGCACTTAGTTAGATTGAAATAGATGTGCAAAAACTAGGTTTTGAATATAATTCTATTGAGATTCATGCAGAACAAAAATACTTATATACAGATTTATAATGTTTAAAATACATGTAAACATTAGTTATTCCAGAATTAGAAAAACTAACTAATAACTCCAAAACCCATTAATAATTTGTGGCGATTTTAATAGTCATAATGAGTTAAGGGCAATTAAGAAAACTGACCTAAATGGTAAATACCCAGCACAATTTATTGATAGGCATTACTTGGTAATATTGAATACAGGAGCATCTACAAGATTTGAAACAGTGGATGAATCATTTTCTGGTTTGGATTTGGGAACTGCAACAAATAATATAACTAGTAAATGCAGCTGAGAAATTCCTAAAGAAGATGGAATGGGAAAGTGATCACTCTTATTGAGCATCAAGGCCAAGGAAAAGTGGAAAATGTAAAGATTCCTAGCTGGAATTTTCAAAAAGCTGATTGTGGCCTTTCCAAGATTAAATGTGTTAGATATTTATGTAGTGACTGTACAAGTGACAACCTAACAGAATTCTATAACAGCACAATAAAAGGAATGATAGCAGCAGCTGATCTGGCCAGCTACAAATCATCGTATTTCCCCCAGACTTAGAAATTTGTTTCCCTGATGGAATGAAGATTGCAAATTAGCAATCAAGCAAACAAATAAGGCATATGAGCATGCCAAACACACATTGAATAGTAAAGTCTTAATGAATTCTAAAATATGTAAGGTGGTGATGCAAGGATTATCAAAAAGCCAAAAAAAAATTGGAGAAATTTCTGTGGGATATTGAACAAGGATTCAAAGCTTTCAAAAATATATAAGCAAATTCAAAGAATGAATGGAATTTTAAGTAAAAATCAGTGTAAACCTGATCTTATTGTAAACTTAGCAAAGACAGGCATTTCAGCAAAAGAATTCCAAAAGGTCAATAGTGATTTGAATTAAAGCAATGAGTTTCATGAAAAAAAAAAAAAAGGGGATTTACTGAGTAAAACTTTAAATTGATAAGTGACTTCAGAGAATATACTGATGTGTTAAACAAAAATTTTAGTATGCAGGAGCTTATTGCAGGCATTACAAAAAGGAAAAATACAGCCCCAGATAAAGATAATACAAATAACAAAATGCTTCAACTCTTGTCAGAAGGGAGTCTAAAGATTCTATTGTAGTTATATAATGATATATTGGGGCGGGGGGTGAGGGGAAGGAATGCTGTTGATAGAATGGAAATAAGCATTGGTGATACCAATTAGGAAACCAGGCAAGGTACATACAAAACCTGATGCCTATAGACCTCATACCATGTGTGGGGAAAATCATGGAAAAATGATAAATGTAAGACAAATGGAATCCCTGGAGAAAAATGATATTATAACTGGGCTATAAAGTGGTTTCAGAAAAGGAAGATGCACAGTTGACCATATAGGGAGATTAGAAATGGCACAACAAAAAAGCATAAGGACTAAGAGCTTTATAAGTCTTCCTGGACATTGAAATAGCATCTGACATGCTATGAAGGGAAGGCCTCCTGTATAAACTAGCCAAAGTTGGAATGAAAGGAAGAATGTTTTGGTGGATATGGGACTTTTAAAGTGATAGAACTCTACAAGTCAAAGTGGGAACAGCATTATCAAAACCCAACAAGCTTACAAATGGAACGCCACAAGGGAATATTATTAGCCCTACTTTGTTTTCCATTATGATAAATGACCTCCTGGAAAGTGTGTAGACAGGAATAAATATTTCCTTTTTCGTAGGCGACTGTGCTATATGGACAAAGCATAAAAGACTTAAAGTAGCCGTGGAAAAGACAAATGAGTCACTCCAGAGAATTTCCAAGTGGGGAAATGATTGGGGATTTAAATTCTCACTTACAAAAACTATGGGGATGCTTTTAACCATGAAGAAAATTAGGGAAGACTGGGACTTATTTCTTTATGGTGAAAATATTCAGACAGTTCAAAAGTTTAAGTTCCTAGGAGTAGTGTTTGATAATAAATTAACTTGGAAAGGTCACATAGATAATATCAGACAAAAGTATAAAAGTAGGATGAACTTATTTAAAAGTGTAACTGGAAACAAATGGGGGTGCCAATAAGGTATTGATGATGATGTATAGAACATTAATAAGATCAGTGTTGACTACAGATGCCAAGCTTTTGGTTTAGCATCAAACAGTTCTTTAGAAAATTGGAACTGCTCCAGGCCCAAGCTCTATGACTGGCATGTGGTGCAATGATAACACCAGTGTGTGTGCTGCAAATAGCCACTGGAGAAGCACCTATAAATCTGAGGATGAAACTACTAGATCTAACTTTGCCACGTTTATTCAGATGGATCAAAAGATGACAGTTCCGGTAGAGTGGGAACAGCCTTTTGTGTTCCTGATCCTGGAATACAGAAATCTGAAAGGCTATCAAATTATGTGACTGTTTTGATGGCTGAACTAATGGGGATAACATTGGCACTAACCTGGATAAGGGATGTACAACTGGCTGCAGCTGTAATTTATCTGATTTTCTTGTTCGGCATTATGACAATCAGAACAAGGACTCTGAAAATCAAAAATGGCATAAGTGAAATAATGTCCCTAACAACAGAAATAGCACATGCAAGTGTCTGTAACAATAGCATATTGGACTATCTGGAAATGAAATGGCTGACAAAGCAGCAAAACAAGCTCTAAAAAGATGAAGAGGTGAATATTAAGATACCTTTGAGTAGATAAGAATTTAAAAGTGTAGTCACATAGGAGTTTTCAAAGGAGTGGCAAGAACTATGAACTAAGGAAACAAAAGCACAAAGTTGCATAAGAGAAACTGAAGATTTCCTGGACAGACTTCAGGATATGCTTCTACGGGCACAATGTTCTGAAGATTCAGAGCAGGCTGCGCAGCGGTGACAGGAGGATGGTGAAGAAATTTGGCAGCATGTGACCTCCAGAAGAAGAAAGGAGAGCGTCCATGTACCAGCAGTGCAGATAAAGGTAAGCAACCGTTTTCATGTTCTCTCCACAGGTACTAATGCGGAGAGTGGACTAGATGATACATCTGAGGGAAGGGAACAGAAGGAGACTCCGCCGATTGGAAGGCATGAGATGCACTGTCCTAGGGATGGGGGTTCCATGACCACCGCTCCAAAGAGGAGGAGGCGGGTGGTGGTGGTCGGGGACTCTCTCCTCAGGGGGACTGAGTCATCTATCTGCCGCCCCGACCGGGAAAACTGAGAAGTCTGCTGCTTGCCAGGAGCTAGGATTCACGATGTAACGGAGAGCTTGCTGAGACTCATCAAGCCCTTGGATCGCTACCCCTTCCTGCTTCTCCACGTTGGCACCAGTGATACTGCTAAGAATGACCTTGAGCGGATCACTGCAGACTACGTGTCTCTGGGAAGAAGGATAAAGGAGTTTGAGGTGCAAGTGGTGTTTTCGTCCATCCTCCCCATAGAAGAAAAAGGCCTGGGTAGAGACCGTCGAATTGTGGAAGTCAACGAATGGCTACACAGGTGGTGTCGGAGAGAAGGCTTTGGATTCTATGACCATGGGATGGTGTTCCAAGAAGGAGGAGTGCTAGGCAGAGACGGGCTCCACCTAACGAAGAGAGGGAAAAGCATCTTCAGAAGCAGGCTGGCTAACCTAGTGAGGAGGGCTTTAAACTAGGTTCACCGGGGGAAGGAGACCAAAGCCCTGAGGTAAGTGGGAAAGCGGGATACCGGGAGGAAGCACATGCAGGAATGTCTGTGAGGGGAGGGCTCCTGCCTCATACTGGGAATGAGGGGCGATCAACAGGTTATCTCAAGTGCTTATATACAAATGCACAAAGCCTTGGAAACAAGCAGGAAGAACTGGAGGTCCTAGTGATGTCAAGGAACTATGACGTGATTGGAATAACAGAGACTTGGTGGGATAACTCACATGACTGGAGTACAGTCATGGATGGTTATAAACTGTTCAGGAAGGACAGGCAGGGCAGAAAAGGTGGGGGAGTAGCACTGTATGTAAGGGAGCAGTATGACTGCTCAGAGCTCCGGTACGAAACTGTGGAAAAACCTGAGTGTCTCTGGATTAAGTTTAGAAGTGTGTGCAACAAGAGTGATGTAGTGGTGGGAGTCTGCTATAGACCACCGGACCAGGGGGATGAGGTGGATGAGGCTTTCTTCCGGCAACTCACGGAAGCTACTAGATCGCATGCCCTGATTCTCATGGGTGACTTTAATTTTCCTGATATCTGCTGGGAGAGCAATACAGCGGTGCATAGACAATCCAGGAAGTTTTTGGAAAGCGTAGGGGACAGTTTCCTGGCGCAAGTGCTAGGGGAGCCAACTAGGGGGGGCGCTTTTCTTGACCTGCTGCTCACAAACCGGGTAGAATTAGTGGGGGAAGCAAAAGTGGATGGGAATCTGGGAGGCAGTGACCATGAGTTGGTTGAGTTCAGGATCCTGACGCAGGGAAGAAAGGTAAGCAGCAGGATACGGACCCTGGACTTCAGGAAAGCAGACTTCGACTCCCTCAGGGAACAGATGGCCAGGATCCCCTGGGGGACTAACATGAAGGGGAAGGGAGTCCAGGAGAGCTGGCTGTATTTCAAGGAATCCCTGTTGAGGTTACAGGGACAAACCATCCCGATGAGTCGAAAGAATAGTAAATATGGCAGGCGACCAGCTTGGCTTAATGGTGAAATCCTAGCGGATCTTAAACATAAAAAAGAAGCTTACAAGAAGTGGAAGGTTGGACATATGACCAGGGAAGAGTATAAAAATATTGCTCGGGCATGTAGGAAAGATATCAGGAGGGCCAAATCGCACCTGGAGCTGCAGCTAGCAAGAGATGTCAAGAGTAACAAGAAGGGTTTCTTCAGGTATGTTGGCAACAAGAAGAAAGCCAAGGAAAGTGTGGGACCCTTACTGAATGAGGGAGGCAACCTAGTGACAGAGGATGTGGAAAAAGCTAATGTACTCAATGCTTTTTTTGCCTCTGTTTTCACTAACAAGGTCAGCTCCCAGACTGCTGCGCTGGGCATCACAGAATGGGGAAGAGATGGCCAGCCCTCTGTGGAGATAGAGGTGGTTAGGAACTATTTAGAAAAGCTGGACGTGCACAAGTCCATGGGGCCGGACGAGTTGCATCCGAGAGTGCTGAAGGAATTGGCGGCTGTGATTGCAGAGCCCTTGGCCATTATCTTTGAAAACTCGTGGCGAACGGGGGAAGTCCCGGACGACTGGAAAAAGGCTAATGTAGTGCCAATCTTTAAAAAAGGGAAGAAGGAGGATCCTGGGAACTACAGGCCAGTCAGCCTCACCTCAGTCCCTGGAAAAATCATGGAGCAGGTCCTCAAAGAATCAATCCTGAAGCACTTACATGAGAGGAAAGTGATCAGGAACAGTCAGCATGGATTCACCAAGGGAAGGTCATGCCTGACTAATCTAATCGCCTTTTATGATGAGATTACTGGTTGTGTGGATGAAGGGAAAGCAGTGGATGTATTGTTTCTTGACTTTAGCAAAGCTTTTCACACGGTCTCCCACAGCATTCTTGTCAGCAAGTTAAGGAAGTATGGGCTGGATGAATGCACTATAAGGTGGGTAGAAAGCTGGCTAGATTGTCGGGCTCAACGGGTAGTGATCAATGGCTCCATGTCTAGTTGGCAGCCGGTGTCAAGTGGAGTGCCCCAGGGGTCGGTCCTGGGGCCGGTTTTGTTCAATATCTTCATAAATGATCTGGAGGATGGTGTGGATTGCACTCTCAGCAAATTTGCGGATGATACTAAACTGGGAGGAGTGGTAGATACGCTGGAGGGGAGGGATAGGATACAGAAGGACCTAGACAAATTGGAGGTTTGGGCCAAAAGAAATCTGATGAGGTTCAATAAGGATAAGTGCAGGGTCCTAAACTTAGGATGGAAGAATCCAATGCACCGCTACAGACTAGGGACCGAATGGCTAGGCAGCAGTTCTGCGGAAAAGAACCTAGGGGTGACAGTGGACGAGAAGCTGGATATGAGTCAGCAGTGTGCCCTTGTTGCCAAGAAGGCCAATGGCATTTTGGGATGTATAAGTAGGGGCATAGCGAGCAGATCGAGGGACGTGATCGTTCCCCTCTATTCGACACTGGTGAGGCCTCATCTGGAATACTGTGTCCAGTTTTGGGCCCCACACTACAAGAAGGATGTGGATAAATTGGAGAGAGTCCAGCGAAGGGCAACAAAAATGATTAGGGGTCTAGAGCACATGACTTATGAGGAGAGGCTGAGGGAGCTGGGTTTGTTTAGTCTGCAGAAGAGAAGGATGAGGGGGGATTTGATAGCTGCTTTCAACTACCTGAAAGGGGGTTCCAAAGAGAATGGCTCTAGACTGTTCTCAGTGGTAGCAGATGACAGAACGAGGAGTAATGGTCTCAAGTTGCAATGGGGGAGGTTTAGATTGGATATTAGGAAAAACTTTTTCACTAAGAGGGTGGTGAAACACTGGAATGCGTTACCTAGGGAGGTGGTAGAATCTCCTTCCTTAGAGGTTTTTAAGGTCAGGCTTGACAAAGCCCTGGCTGGGATGATTTAACTGGGAATTGGTCCTGCTTCGAGCAGGGGGTTGGACTAGATGACCTTCTGGGGTCCCTTCCAACCCTGATATTCTATGATTCTATGATTCTAAGCCCTGAGGTAAGTGGGGACGTGGGATACCGGGAGGAAGCACGAGCAGGAAAACGCGAAAGGGGAGGGCTCCTGCCTCATACTAAGAAAGCAGGACAAACAGCAAGTTATCTCAAGTGCCTATACACAAATGCAAGAAGCCTGGGAAACAAGCAGGGAGAACTGGAAGTTCTGGCACAGTCAAGGAATTATAATGTGATTGGAATAACAGAGACTTCATGGGATAACTCACGTGACTGGAGTACTGTCATGGATGGATATAAACTGTTCAGGAAGAACAGGCAGGGCAGAAAAGGCGGGGGAGTTGCATTGTATGTAAGAGAGAAGTATGACTGCTCAGAGCTCTGGTATGAAACTGCAGAAAAACCTGAGTGTCTCTGGATTAAGTTTAGAAGCGTGAGCACCAAGGATGATGTCATGGTAGGAGTCTGCTATAGACCACCGGATCAGGGGGATGAGGTGAACGAGGCTTTCTTCTGGCAACTAACAGAAGTTACTAGATCGCAGGCCCTGGTTCTTATGGGAGACTTCAATCACCCTGATATCTGCTGGGAGAGCAATACAGCGGTGCACAGACAATCCAGGAAGTTTTTGGAAAGTGTAGGGGACAATTTCCTGGTGCAAGTGCTGGAGGAACCAACTAGGGGCAGAGCTCTTCTTGACCTGCTGCTCACAAAACAGGAAGAATTAGTAGAGGAAGCAAAAGTGGATGGGAACCTGGGAGGCAGTGACCATGAGATAGTCGAGTTCAGGATCCTGACACAGGGAAGAAAGGAAAGCAGCAGAATACGGACCCTGGACTTCAGAAAAGCAGACTTTGACAACCTCAGGGAACTGATGGGCAGGATCCCCGTGAGAATAACATGAAGGGGAAAGGAGTCCAGGAGAGCTGGCTGTATTTTAAAGAATCCTTATTGAGGTTACAGAGACAAACCATCCCGATGCGTAGAAAGAATAGTAAATATGGCAGGCGACCAGCTTGGCTTAACAGTGAAATCCTTGCTGATCTTAAACACAAAAAAAGAAGCTTACAAGAAGTGGAAGATTGGACAAATGACCAGGGAAGAGTATAAAAATATTGCTCGGGCATGCAGAAGTGAAATAAGGAAGGCCAAATCACACCTGGAGTTGCAGCTAGCAAGAGATGTTAAGAGTAACAAGAAGGGTTTCTTCAGGTATGTTAGCAACAAGAAGAAAGTCAAGGAAAGCGTGGGCCCCTTATTGAATGAGGGAGGCAACCTAGTGACAGAGGATGTGGAAAAAGCTAATGTACTCAATGCTTTTTTTGCCTCTGTCTTCACGAACAAGGTCAGCTCCCAGATTACTGCATGGGGAGGAGGTGACCAGCCCTCTGTGGAGAAAGAAGTGGTTCGGGACTATTTAGAAAAGCTGGACAAGCACAAGTCCATGGGGTCGGATGCGCTGCATCCGAGAGTGCTAAAGGAGTTGGCGAATGTGATTGCAGAGCCATTGGCCATTATCTTTGAAAACTCATGGTGATCGGGGGAGGTCCTGGACGACTGGAAAAAGACTAATGTAGTGCCCAACTTTAAAAAAGGGAAGAAGGAGGATCCTGGGAACTACAGGCCAGTCAGCCTCACCTCAGTCCCTGGAAAAATCATGGAGCAGGTCCTCAAGGAATCAATTCTGAAGCACTTAGAGGAGAGGAAAGTGATCAGGAACAGTCAGCATGGATTCACCAAGGGCAAGTCATGCCTGACTAATCTAATTGCCTTCTATGATGAGATAACTGGCTCTGTGGATGAGGGGAAAGACGTGTTGTTCCTTGACTTTAGCAAAGCTTTTGACACGGTCTCCTACAGTATTCTTGCCAGTAAGTTAAAGAAGTATGGGCTGGATGAATGGACGATAAGGTGGATAGAAAGCTGGCTAGATTGTCGGGCTCAACGGGAAGTGATCAATGGCTCCATGTCTAGTTGGCAGCCGGTATCAAGTGGAGTGCCCCAAGGGTCGGTCCTGGGGTCGGTTTAGTTCAATATCTTCATAAATGACCTGGAGGATGGTGTGGATTGCACCCTCAGCAAGTTTGCAGATGACACTAAACTGGGAGGAGAGGTAGATACGTTGGAGGGTAGGGATAGGATACAGAGGGCCCTAGACAAATTAGAGGATTGGGCCAAAAGAAATCTGATGGGGTTCAACAAGGACAAGTGCAGAGTCCTGCACTTAGGACGGAAGAATCCCATGCACCGCTACAGATTAGGGACCGAATGGGTAGGCAGCAATTCTGCAGAAAAGGACCTAGGGGGTTACAGTGGACAAGAAGCTGGATATGAGTCAACAGTGTGCCCTTGTTGCCAAGAAGGCTAATGGAATTTTGGGATGTATAAGTAGGGGCATTGCCAGCAGATCGAGGGACGTGATCGTTCCCCTCTATTTGACATTGGTGAGGCCTCATCTGGAGTACTGTGTCCAGTTTTGGGCCCCACACTACAAGAAGAATGTAGAAAAATTGGAAAGAGTCCAGCAGAGGGCAACAAAAATGATTAGGGGGCTGGAACACATGACTTATGAGGAGAGGCTGAGGGAACTGGGATTGTTTAGTCTGCGGAAGAGAAGAATGAGGGGGTATTTGATAGCTGCTTTCAACTACCTGAAAGGGGGTTCCAAAGAGGATGGATCTAGACTGTTCTCAGTGGTAGCAGATGACAGAACGAGGAGTAATGGTCAAGTTGCAGTGGGGGAGGTTTAGGTTGGATATTAGGAAAAACTTTTTCACTAGGAGGGTGGTGAAACACTGGAATGCGTTACCTAGGAAGGTGGTGGAATCTCCTTCCTTAGGTATTTTTAAGGTCAGGCTTGACAAAGCCCTGGCTGGGATGATTTAGTTGGGGATTGGTCCTGCTTTGAGCAGGGGGTGGACTAGATGACCTCCCGAGGTCCCTTCCAACCCTGATATTCTATGATTCTATGAAAGGTTTTATGATGCATGCTCAAAAATCAAAGAGAGTACTACAATCCAGGCATGATAGAAAAAGTGAAGTAGTCATTTTTAGAGCTAGCAGGACATTGTGCATTAAATGATATGTTAAACTCATTAAAAAGACACACAGGTGGGCTGTTCAATATGTATCAAACCAAAGAAACTGTTGATCATATTTTATGGCATTGTGGGCAATATTCTATGGAAAGAATGTTTCTTCATGAAAAATTGAGTAAGCTTGGAATCAAAGATTTTTCCCTAGAAAAACTAGTGAGAATGTCAGGAAAATGGACTAGTGCAAAAAAAGCCTTGTTGCATTTCTTTAAAGATACTAAACAAAGAGGATGTATATCTTTAAAAAACTCCACGCTAACAAGGAATGAAGAAGTGGCGGTCGTAGCCTCGTACGATGGGACTGCTGCACCAAAACCAACAAAGACAAAAGATCAGCAGCTGCCAAATGCACATGTCTGTGGATTCTCTGCCTCCCTGTGCTTGCCTCACTTCAAGCCCTGCACGCAGCTTTGCTCCAGCCTAGACCCTCCCTTGTTCCAGTCCTTTCCCAGCCCTGCTTCTACCTTCCCTGATTCCAGGTAATTCAGTTCTGACTCTCAGCTCTGATTTCTGGCTCTGACTCTGTTTTTGACCCTTGGCTTTGGAATTTGGACTCTGACTTTGGTTCTGACCTGCTCTGACCACTAGGCCAGGCAGGCAGACTGTGCAATAACGTCACAAAGAGAAGAGGTTTCATTAAGCTCTGTTGAAGGTCTTTTTTCTCCCTTGGTAGAGGATTAGAGAGAGATTAAACCACACCTGACAGATGTTAGTTGTGTCACTAAATGGATTACTAGGAGGTGTTCTGGTACTCTACTGATGAAGGTGGTATAAGAAATTGAATAGAATTTGTACAGAAATCTTAGCAAGGGGTCAGGGAGCATGCTCAGAAGTGGTTTCAGTAGTTTAACTATTTTACTTTTATTTTCCCCCCACCCTCAAGCCAAAGCTAAGCATGTATATGTTCCTTAAAAGTACCTAAGCCCTGATCCTGCACTCACAGAAGTAAAATACAAACTTGTATTTCCTTCAGAGGGTGGAGGATTCTGCCTTACATCCATGCCAAGTTTGAAATTCCAATCAATTTTGCTATAGCTCTGTTCAGAAAATTGCTGTTGAAACTTTGTTCCACAAGGAGAGAAATATATTTGAATATTCACTAATGTATATTAATATTCAAAACTAAAAAATGACTCTGACTTAATAGCTATTGCTCAAATTGTATATACATGTGTGCATGAACACAAATATCACCTTCTTTTTCAGAGAGCATATACAGAAAACTTCAGCCTAAAAAGATGCAAGTTTTGGAAAGTTAGCAAGGTATATTAAAAAAAGGGAGTTATAATGGAAAGTATTTTGAAACAGCAATCCCTCCCAGCAACCATTAAAATAATCATTGCTTTGATGGAAAAAACCTGAATGATGTTAGAAATGGCTCTTTCTGGTATGTTGGATAACTTTGCAGAGCTGTTTGCTTCAAAACCTTTTATGGTTTCAGGATTGTTATATATAGATAGATAGAGGCTTCTTGATTATATGAATATTAAACTATGTAATTATTGTCACCAACAAAATGCCACGACTTCTGAAAAAGCAAGTGGATGACATAAAACACCAAGCTTCTTTATTCATGTTTAGCCTAATAATAAACATTCAGAGACCAGGTAAATATATTCAACCAAAAAAAATTTAAAGAAAAAAAAGATATCATTTTGAAGAAAGAAACCTATTCACAGGCTACAAAGTAAACTTATTGCACTCTTAGTATTAGGTAACAGCTGTCAAAAGGAAAGAAGTTGAAGATAAGGATGGTACTGTGTTTAACCTCTTACTATATTCATAAACAAATTAAGATTAGGAGATATACTAAGAATATTTAACATGCTTTAAATATATGCCTTAAACTTGTCACAAAAATCTTCAAATAAGAGATTATGGGCTTAGATCTCCCAGTTTTACTCAGTGGAGTTGTATTTTACTCCATGAGTAATTCCATACATACATAGCTGCATCTATATTTATGTAGGTAAACATATTAAGCTAGACAACTGATTATTTTATACAACTCATTATCAAATTGCACACAAAGCAGGACATTTCAAATCACATTTTCCTTTCATTTTTAACAAAATAATTCACTGTGTTAACCTAAAATACAACATGGAGATTTTCCTTTTAAGGTTAACACAATTATGTGTTGTGAAAATCACATATAGTATGCTTTCCATTGCTGCTTACTGTATAACAAAAGAACAACAAATTTCCAATGGTCATTCTTAAGTGGGGCTGCAATATTTGACAATGTATCTGTTTGCAAGCCCCATATTTTTGAATTGAAACAGGCAACTGTAAGTACAGCTGGCAGATACCTGATTTGAATGCACAGAATAGCAGCTTGTAAATGTAAACAAGGGGCAAGAAGTTGCAGTTTAGAAAGCCTATTAACAATTCAGCTAAAAGTGACTGCTTCTCCTAACAGTATCTCTAAATTGATAAGGTGTTGGCAAATCCTAATTGAGAAGTTATAAACAATTCTTTAATTACAAGTAAGAAAGATAGTGGGTGGGTGGCGAGTACTGCTGGTGATTTGATTTTTTTTCCCCCGTTGGGTCACAGTCCATGTGATAGAAAAACGGAGGAATTCTGACACTTTGCAGAGACTCTTAGTTTAGTTGAGAGGGGTCTTGCTGAAGTTGACTGCACCACAATTAAAGGGGGGCAGAATTTGTCTGGGCTTACCCAAAGAAGGGCAGCTCTGCTTTGTGGTTGGGTGGGGGGCAGAGGAAGAAGGTCAGAAAGTGCTGGAAAAGGTGCTCGGTGGTCAGCTTTGCAGCAACAACCCCCTCAACACCAGGAATGTGCATAAAGGTACAAAACCTGGGTGGAGCAAGTCTCTATGTCCAAGCAGCGAGGAAGCCAGCGCCCACCTTCCCTCCCATAGTGGAGGTGAATGGCAGGCTGGGTTCTGGACCTGCTTTGGGTACTACACTAGTCGCCCCTTTTAAAGGGGGGCTGGGAAGGAATTTTTCCCGCACCACCGGAATTGGCTTCGGTGGAGTGGGTTTTTTTGCCTTCCTCACAGTGGGTGTGAAGATGGACCTTTTCTGGTGAATAGAAAAGGTGGTAGGCCATATGTCGCAACTTATTTTGTAATATTGGGCGGATGTTCAGTGCAGATACTCCATCGGGAGGGCAGCCAGTGACCAGATAAATGGCCTGGTAAAGGACTTAAAAGGAGGTACTGGATAAAGGAACAGAACGGGAGAGGGGGTTCGGGGACTCCTATAATTGGTATGGCAGGGAGCCAACACACCCTCCACCCTCCCCGTTCTCAGAGCCCTCCTTAACCCACTGATGAGGCTGGTGGACGGTAAGGTCCAAGCCATGGGTCGGCTGGCGGACCTGGATGGAAACAAATGGGGGCTGGTGAAAGCCCCAGAGAATTGATTTGAATAAGCATGGATTTGCCTGCACTGTACACTTTTTCTGCAGGGTAGTTCCAGACATCTATATAATAAAGGTACGGCCTGATTAAAACCCATAACAAGTCTCCTGTCCTTCTTGCATATACCCAGACAACAAACAGTTTTGTTGTGGAGATCAGGCAATGAAGATGTTCATTTGACATTTTTCCATAGCCCAACCCAATTTTCACCCATAGAGAATGTCATAAATATAAAGGGAAGGGTAAACACCTTTAAAATCCCTCCTGGCCAGAGGAAAAACCCTTTCACCTGTAAAGGGTTAAGAAGCTAGGATAACCTTGCTGGCACCTGACCAAAATGACCAATGAGGAGACAAGATACTTTCAAAGCTGGAGTGGGGGGAGAAACAAAGGTTCTCTGTCTGTGTGTTGTTTTTGCCAGGAACAGAAAAGGAATGGAGTCTTAGAACTTAGTAAGTAATCTAGCTAGATATGCCTTAGATTCTGTTTTGTGTAAATGGCTAATAAAATAAGCTGTGCTGAATGGAATGTATATTCCTGTTTGTGTGTCTTTTTGTAACTTAATGTTTTGTCTAGAGGGATTCTCTATGTTTTGAATCTGATTACCCTGTAAGGTATTTACCATCCTGATTTTACAGTGGTGATTCTTTTACTTTTTTTCTTCAATTAAAATTTTTCTTTTAAGAACCTGATTGCTTTTTCATTGTTCTTAAGATCCAAGGGTTTGGGTCTGTGTTCACCTATGAAAATTGGTGAGGATTTTTCTCAAGTCTTCCCCAGGAAAGGGAGTGTAGGGTTTGGGGAGGATTTTGGGGGGGAAAGACATTTCCAAGTGGGCTCTTTCCTGGTTATATATCTGTTAGATGCTTGGTGGTGGCAGTAATAAAGGCCAAGGGCAAAAGGTAAAATAGTTTGTACCTTGGGGAAGTTTTAACCTAAGCTGGTAAAAATAAGCTTAGTGGGTTTTCATGCAGGTCCCCAAATCTGTACCCTAGAGTTCAGAGTGGGGAAGGAAACTTGACAGAGAATATTAAGGTCTTCATGCTATTTTGCCTACCCCACTTTCTGAAATCTGAGAAGTTCCTTCCTCATGGAACAAGGGCAGGCGCAAGTTGATGGAACAGAGAGCAAGCAAGGTATTAGACCGAGTGCATCTCCTTCTTCACTTTCCTACCATGCATAGGGTCCCCCCAGAGTGTAAATGGAGGTGGCAGCCCAGCCCTCTATATTGAGGCTACATTCCCCTCTACTGTAACACTTTTCTTTTTTTACCTGCACTGCGTCTCCACTATGTGCATACAACTGCATTTTATTAATCACAATAAAATCCTTGTGGTCCTAGTCTTAAACTCCTTATGCCGGCAAAACACCGACTGGTTTCAATACTTTTGCGTGAGGAAGAACTTCCATTTTAGGCTGTATGTAAAAAAAATTGGTAAATCATAACTGCACAACATTTCATTTTTTCAGGAGTTCTGAGTTTATATTACATATTTAAGTATATTTCACCCTTTAAAGTCATTGCATGAATAATCTGAATCTATTTGTAGTTTTGCATTTGAGCACCTAAAAAGGTAATGGTATGGTCTAAAGTATCCAGGCTTTACAAAGTTGATATCCCTAACAAATATAGAGCCAGATCCTGTAAATGGGAATAGCTCCACTGACTTCTAAATTGCTACACCAATTTACATAGGCTGAAGATCTAACCCATTATACTTAAATTGTTTCAAACAAATTTCTTATGAATTCAGGTTCTCGAGTCACTTTTTGGAGATAATGTAGGGGAAACTCTGAAGACATAATGCTGAAAATCTATAAACATTCATTATAAAACCATCTTAGGAACTACTTATAGAGCAGTATGAAGAATTCTTCAAGCTTTTATTTCATTATAGCAAAAAGCCCTACTGCCTCTCACAAAAGTATCCTAAGTAGAAATGAGGAAACAACGTATCTTTGAAAAGACTTAAATTAATGTAAAGGTTTGCACTGAACAACAAAATAAACATTTTATAAACTTTATATAGTTTTTATTTCCAAAATCACTTTTCTGTCCAAGAGTACTTTGTTACAGACTCAGAAGCTTTGATAAAACTCCTTTTGCTTTCATGCCAGTAACATTTCTGCTATGGCCTACAGGCTGAAATGTTCCAAATCGTGAAATGGCTGGAGAATGGAATTACCCTGTTCATCTTTCAAATTGTTTTTGTCATATTTGTAATTAATCTCTTATTGTAAAATCGTACATGGCTTCTTAGTGCTGGCTAACAGAAAATTTTGAAAACATTTCAGTCACTCTAAAAGGTGATTGGAAAAGCAACATAAATTGCATTTTTTTCCCCAAAAATTGTTGAAACTTCAAATATTTGGAACCCGCCCTTCTGACTAACTTCAGATTTGATCCTGGAAGGTGCTGAATGCTCTTGTCCTTATTCAGCGAAATATTTAAGTATGTGCTGAACTTTCAGGAAATGATTTCAATGGGACTGTATATGTGCTTTACTGGATTATGGCAACGGTGCTCAGTAGACAAAAGCCAAGAATTCCATTTTGTTAATTTTTTTGAGGCTTTGGTATTTGTTTTTATCCCTGTGTAGAGTGCAAATGAGAAGGTGGGTGGCTGGCTCTTATAACTGAAGTATGTCCAGCACCCTATGCCAGAACAGGTGCTCCCAGTTGGATCAATTAATTGGGTGGGTCTTCACCTGAGGCTGTAAAGGATCAGAGAGGCAGCCACTATATCAGAACTAGTTGTATGCATATAGAAGCAAGACTTCTAGAGGCCCCTGGGAGGTAGCAAGATCCTGAGATGTGAAAGGTGAGTTGTGGAGCTGCTTGTTTGTCTAAGTTTAGATAATAAAACTACCTGGAAGAGACTGTGGGCATGGTAGTGAGTCCTTGGGAAGCTGAGGGGAAGTCCTGCCTAATGAGAGACGTTTTGAAATTTTTAGTCAGGGTTTTTTTTTTTTTTGGTTTTTTTTTTTTAGGGTATGTACCTGGGATGTGGCAGACCCAGCAAGTCCTGTCTGATTCAGACCACCACCAAATTATACTGTCAGTCTCTCTACTCTTGGAGCTTTTCCACTTTGTATAAAGAATTAAATGCTCACTGGGGTAGAGAGGGATTCCATAATCTAGAAGTTAGGGCAATGTAGCGTGTGTGTGTGTTTCTCTCTACCCCAGTGAATATTTAATTATTTATAGAAAGTGGAACAGCTCCAAGAGGAGACTGACGTTGTAAGTTGGTGGTGGTCTGAATCAGTCGTCTATTGAATAGGTTGGTCTCACTTTCTCATAGGTTGGATGTGAGAAACCTTCTTGATGAATCATCATTTGGTAATGGAAAACATGGTTTGTTGAAAAGCTCCTGAGCAGCTCTCGTGCTCAGCATTTTCCAGGATTAAGACCCCAGTGATGTTTAAGAACAAATCCTGGCCTGCTTCTCCTTGCAGGTGTGGTGGGCCCTGAATACAAGAGAATGAGTACAGGTCACACACCCTTGTTTGTGGGATGGGAACAGAGAGAATTAGTACTATTTTCACTGTAGGCCTTGGTACTTGGGTACCAAGGTGATAGGCATCTTAGAAACACCTTAGGCAGTTAGGCTAGGGACAGCCCACACAAGCGGCTTGTATAAGGAGAAGGTGGGGGCCAATGGATCCACTACTATTCAAATCCCAACACTGAACTCTCATTCAGTAGAGTCTGGGCACTAATAACTCAGCACTAAAATGGAGGTGATTGCTCATATTGCTAATGTATTCATGCTGATGGTGCCCCCCCCAACATCTTTATACATTCCATTGTTTGAAATTACAAGTATAATATTCAAAAGAGCTTTAAATGCTGGATATAGTGTATTTTGCAATTTATTTATTAGCCATGTCACTAATACCTTTTATTTTCTAAATGGTGAGCCTAACATTATGCCTTTACTTCTGAGATGGCATTCTTCTACCTAGCTGTTCAGTTACCCTCAGCCACCTCCTCCCTTGGTGAGTCGTTACTTTTCATGGGCATTTACCCTTTGAAAATCACTCCATGGACCTATCAGCTGAATTATCCCTAAAAATAGTAGAGTAAAATTCTATAGTCCCTTCGGGAGACTTTCAAGGGGGTCAGATCAATCTACTGGCTCTAAGGCGTGGTCTACATTAAATTTTTTTTGCTGGAATAGCTATGTTTAAGGGTGTGATTACCTCCTCCCCCTCCCCCCCCCATATTTACTATGCTGGGAAATGCCCTAGTATAAATACAGTTACACCAGCAAAAAGTAGTATATATCTTGCCAGGAATAGCTTATTTTGCTACAGGAACTGGTATAAGCTACAATGGCAAAAGGACACTTTTGACAATAGAAACTGTCAACACGAATAGTTTGCCGTTAACAAATCTTTCGTGTGTAGACTAGGCCTAATTTTGAAATCCTGAGGGGTGGCGCATATGCATGCTGCCAAATTGGCAGGACTGCCCACAATTTCCTATCTTTCTGAATAAAAGAGAAGTCTGAGGTTTAATTCTTTGCACTTTAAATTTCACTTTTCATCATTAATGTTGTAGGTTACTTTAATATGGAAACTATTTTTGTTATACTGTATGTTTCAAAGCAAGCTACTGTTCATTTTGAATTACAGCTTGTGTGGTGGTGATTCATCACTTCCAGACTGGTTATCAACAACTAGTAACATGTCATTCAGGAGACTTTTCCGCTCCTGTGAAAATGCTAAACCTAATGGGTTTCATACAATACGTTGTTCAGCTTGCCTATCGATTAAATGGAGTCATTAAGGAGAAGAAGCTGACTTTTCCAAAAACGGGGGTTTGAAGCAGGAGAGCCATTTGTTTTAAAGAGAGATCATTAATCATATAGTTAAACCACCAATTAAAAACTTTTTTCTTTGATTTGCCTCATTTTGCTTAAATACATTAAATACCAGACTGTAGTGGGGGTGACAGGATCTGATTAAAGGTTTGTGACTGTTTATTACCAAGAAATTAACATCTTTTGCCATTCAATTTTGGTGGTATATGTCACCTACCAGAGAAACCACCTTTCAAATTTTAGCATGCAGTTACCCAAAAAAGCATGTGGGTCAGCTTCATGCTGCTTTGCGGCAGGTAGTCAAATTCATTTTACTTCTTAGGTGGTTCTTCTTCTTGGAAGAATGGACTGACTCAGAGCAGTAAGCTTTTTCTTTACTCTCTAATGGTGATTGGAATGAGGGAAATAAAACACGATTCACAAAATACTGTGGAATTATAAAAGAAGGATGGGAGAAAAGCGTTACCATGCATCTGTGGTGGTATTTTTAGACCCCTTTTATGCCACTCAGAATCTCGCTCTCGGTGCACAAGTGCTTGACTTAATCATCATTCAGTGCAAAGAGTTATGTCTGGTGACAGACTTTACTTGTGCCTACTCTCAGCCTTATTTTACTGATGCTGGATTAAAATAACATGGTACTGCTTGAGAGATTTTCAGGGTCATGACTTGTGCATATCCATCAATGTATGGATATATAACATACTCATCGTTTTTTAAAAAAAATTCTTCTCCCTCCCTTCCTGTCTGGATCTACAAAATTAAAATGGTTAAGATGGCCACTCTCCTGTTTACCATTCTAGATGTAAACAAAAAAATCGTGATCCTGTTCAACTTCATCTCTACTCCCGCTCTCACCTTCCATCCCCATTTGAGAGCAAGGTTCTGCTTTTGTAAGTTCTAATGAAACTGATATTTTTCTTGACGCTCAAGGGGCTCAGAAGCACGCAACCGTTCCAGTGAGAACTCAATGACATCATGCCATATATTTGGATTTTACAACTGTAAAGTAGACTACGGCTTAAACTTCCACAGCTGTGCTGATGGTATTAAATACTCATTTTATCTCTTAATCTGTTGGGGAGAAAAAATATCCTGTTTTAAGGAGTAACTTTTCTGCATTTTTAAAAAAAATAAATTTGAACTCTAATGGGACTGTGGTGCAGAAGTCCAAACCCCACATTAAAATTTAAATGTAAACTAACACTTCATGGGTAGTAAATTGTGAAAGGGTCCTTTTGTTACTTTCCTCCATGCACCTCTTTGAAATGTTACCTCAAGGTCAGGTTAGAAAAGTACAGCACGTGAATAGCAGTAAGGAGTCTCGGTTAATCAGCATAAATTTAAAACCTAGCCCTGACTCAATTAAATGCTTTCAGTTTATTGACAAGGTTGCTAATATCACTTTCTAAGAGCTCCCAATAAACAGAATATGCCATTGCTAACACTTCAGGCTACAGGAACCCAAGGGAGGATAGGAAATAAAAAACTTGTTGAAAGAGGAAAACAGACTTCAGTGCAAAACTATATGCATAATATATACTGATACAGTATCAGTCAAGAGGTTGCAGGTGTTAATGCTCCATTCTGTAGTGACTCTTTTCTATATGAAACAGAGACCAATTAACAGTGAATGCAGATATCCTAGGAGGGATTTTGGAGTTGTGGGTTGTTTTTAATTCCTTCCATATCCTTGGGATTTTTTAAAAATACTTTTACGTGTTAGATCTGACACTGACATACATGACTCACCTGGCTACATTAGCATTCCAGGGGCCGTAGTCTGAATTCTATTTTGTCAAGCTGAGATTCAGACAGCAGTAAAAGTGTTGTTTGAGTCAAACAATCAGTACATGCTTTTCACACTTTAACCTTACCTTGGAAGGATAGCTGGTTTTCACATTCATTTTTAACCCTAACATTTTAGATGAAGGCTGTATTTGAAAAGTTGGTAGCAGCATTATCTCACTTAATTGGAAGGGCCAAAAAGAAAATGCAGGATTTTTAAAATTTATTTTCTATTTTTTGGCAAGGATTTTTGCTCTACTCTTGCAACAAATTGAGGTGGTCATTCACATGTTGGCATAAGTAATTATGCTCATGCATTCAGCAGCTAGGGCTACAGAGAACCTCCTATCAGCTAGAAAAGTAAAAGACCTATATTTAGGACTAGCCTTACTCTTTTACTACTGGGATTGGATTTTCAAAAGTGCTCAGTCTTGCCCTAACTCTGATATCACTTAAGCCAATAGATGAGCTCCTCACCCTTGCTTTGGATCCTTTTTATGCCAGGTAAAAAGGTCAGTGTTATAAAGAGGTTCTAAAAGCCCCAGATATGGCCAGAGGAGAATTCATCAGAGGCAAGAACTGAGAAGCCATAAAGCTGTTCCTCTTCCCTCCACCCCAAGGACCCCCTTTCAAGCCTTGGCATATGGGGCTTTGCCACATGCTTGGGGCATCGTGGCATGCCTGGGCAAGGCCATGGACCACAGAGATCTTGAGCACTGCTGCTGTCCCTTGGCCATGTGAAGAGCTTGCTAAATTACACCAAGAGCTATTCCTACCCCTCTGAATTTATAGCCACCTTAGCCTCCATCCTCTGCATGTAGGTACAAGTTCTATGCTGAGCTTCTTGGAGGTACCGCACAGAATCTCACTGAATGTCTTTTTGCAAGGTTGGATTTACAGGTGTTAGCTCACTTGAATGGCTACACCTGTTAGTGAAACATCCAGAAATCTAAAATCACCTAAAATGAAGTCTTAGGTTCTGTAGTTTAATAGTAAATATTGCACCCTCCTTCCCCCCCACCCCAAATAAAACCCTCAATGGAAATACAAGTCCCTGTTTGGCGTTATTTGCTGTGTTTCACTGCCTCAGGTCACTGGTCAAGGCCCTTCCACTCCCCTCTCTGGAAATATTTGTGTTTAAAAAATAGCCAGCTCTGATATCGTGGTATGATAGAGAAATGATCCCTTCCCATAAAAGTGCCTTTCTTTGTACGTGTCTGGTTTCTGCTAAGCAATTCCCATGTAATATTATGACCTAATACAAACTCTTTCCCAGCACCCCTTTTGAGGACTGGCCCTTTAAATTTAGCAGAGACAAGTGGCCATTTTGCATCTGGCTTCCGCTTGTTGCCTTTCCAGCTAGTAAGAGGAACTAGCAATACTTCTGTTTCCCCTTTTTATTACTGAAGCAATTATACATTTCTCATATTAACTGTTACCATGGAATTGGGTCATACTTCAGAACTTTCCTCCATACCAAGGAGCCCTTGAGCTCTCACAGTGGTAACAAAGGCAGGATCTTTTCAGAGAATGTTCAGTCTCACAGCAGAAATGGTATTATTTATGTACAATACACTTAAGTCATGCCTTTCTTTGATAGATCTCAAAGCACTTATCCCCAGCTCCTAAATGAGGTATAGGAAGTTTGTTGCTCTCAGGTAAAGAACCCGGGTCTCTTGACTTAGCTCACTAGTTCACAGCTACCTCAACAGGAGGGCGCCTCCTTCTGACGGAGCACTCTAAGAGAATACTTCCTGTGAAATAATACTGGGAGATCTTACTGGACTTGATGAGACTTTGCAACTTTGGTGACTTCCTTCCCTGTGGTACCCTTTGAATCAATAGAAAACACTCCTTTAAAGAACACTACACTGGACTGAACAATATCATTGTTTCTTAGAGGAAGGAGGCACGCAGGGCAGTAGGCTGCACCTGCTGCCATCTTATTAAAATGCTATAGGCATGAGAAATCTCATGGTGTCCCTCTGTGGAATGAATGTTGCACAAGAAAAATGTTTCTTTGCCTGGTGTTACATTGAGATGCTGGATGGTGTCTTCCACAAAAATGTTACCAGACTGATTATTATTGCAAAAAGCATGTGTGGTGTTTGAGCTCCTTCAGTATGCTTGAAAGTGAATGTGGTGTGTGGGTGTGTAATTTTATTTGTAATGGTAGGTTTGTAAATTGGGTAGGTTTAAGAAGTCATTTAAGCAACAGATTTCTGCATCTATTATCCTCCCAAATTTCCTTGCCAAGTTGAGGAATAAGAGGACCTATTTAGGGTATCCATACAGAAGTACATTCAGAGCTGCCTTACCCTGCTGTCCTAGACTTCCTATACATTTAGAATTGTGTGTGGTTTTTCAGAGCCAGTGGTTTTATCTGATTCACCTTCTCTTGTATTGTAGAGCCCAAGCTCTCAAGGGCTTCTGTGAGGTTGTGGAAAGGGGAGTGATTCAGAGGGATGACATTACCCTATTCCACATGTGCAGTCTGGGGATCTGGCAGGTTTTCATTCCTCTGCCTCCAACTTGAAGTTGGTGATATAGCTTTTTTAAGGCTCCAACAGGAGAAGAAATATATATTCAGAGGATGAAAAAATTGGTTTGAATGCTAATACTTTGGTTTTATCTTCACTCCCTCCTTCAAGTGAAAATTTCCTTTTCTCAAATAAAATATTTAGCCAGTATAAATTGTGTGCAAGTTAGGGAAATAACGATATCCAAGAATAATATTATCCACGGGTGTGTTTCCCTTCCTGAGCACAACAGTACAGTTCTGTCTGCTTTTTGAAAGAACAGGGATTTTCACCAGTGGCCAATCCTTTCTCTCTTTCTGGTGGTGTGTATCAGCTGTCTATTTAAGTGCCAATCTCCAACTCCAGAATTGGCTACAATTGAGCTGTATTTGCTATGTAAAGTGAACTCAGTTAATTCTTTGTACTGGTACTAGACCCAGTAACATTTTATATACTGGCACAAAAGTCCCTTCCTAAACAGTACACACATACCAGGTAAGACAAACTTTTTGACTAATGGTTGTACTTTACAAGCATACCAAAAAACCAACTGGGGGAGTGTAGAGTGGAAATTTTTATATCTTTATTCTGGGAATGCACCCTCACAGAAGATCTGAAAAAATGATTATAGTGACTGACAGAAACCTCATAAATCCAATGGTCTCCACATTCCACCTGAGCAACCACCCAACACACAAGTCCCCGAATTTCACCTTCTGCAACATCAAACTTAGATATGAGGATTTCCTGAAATATCTTGGAGTGGTTCTGGATTGCAAATCAGAATGCTGCATATGGCCAACACCTGAAGACCACTGCCAAGATTAAGTCTTGGAACAATATAATCCACAAACTAGCTGGGACTAGTTGGAGAGGACAGGCTCAGACCTTAACGTCAGCTACCTTGGCCCTTGTCGTCTCAGCAGCTGAATATTATGTGCCAGTATGGGGAGGTATCTTAGTTAGAAAACTTGTCAATGTCCAGTTGAAAACTGCCATGAGAATTGTCACAGGAGTACAGAAGTCAATGCCTATAGTCTGGCTTCCTGTCCTTGGGAAGTCTAGGTTCATTATCATGAAGATGTGTTCTTGTATTATTGCTGCTTCTCTTCAGCAGGATGGTGGTAGGATATACACATCTGTCTTACTTCCTCCCTCATTTCTCCACCCCCAAGATGCCACCTTTAAATCCAGGAACCCCTTCTGATTAGCAGCCTAAATCTTGGGACTGTTCACAGAGGATGTGTGAAAATAGTGGGGTCAAGAATTAAGACATGATTACAGATCCTAAAGACAAACCACCTGGCTTCACCATGCTACATATGGATCACAGAAAACTATATCAGAACCTCACAGGTACTGCAATTATCTACTATACAAATGGAAAAATGATGGACAGTCCAATATGTAAATGTAGAGAAAACATCTAAACCATGGAACATATAATGAACTGCTGCTTCCTATGACTTTTCTACAGAGTGGCAGTCTTGATTCATTCCACATCACCAGAAACCACACAGTAGATGGAAAAACTTGGATGTTGACCTTCAGTGTTGCTTTTCAAGTTGCAATATGAAAGATGATGATTTTGGGTCTCTAATAAATGTATAGACGTGTGACCCTGGAAGCCTTTTGTAATGGGAGTCGTGGACGGTCATTCCAGGACAAGGCCTAGCAGTCAGCTAGCATGAACCTCACATTGGTGCAAGAACCCCTCCTCCCCCGGCCCCCGCACCCTGTGTCAATTGAGATCAATCACTATTACCAATATGTTAATCATGCTCCTAATAGGAAAAAGAAAAGGAGGACTTGTGGCACCTTAGAGACTAACCAATTTATTTGAGCATGAGCTTTCGTGAGCTACAGCTCACTTCATCGGATGCATGCTGTGGAAATCGCACAAGACATTTTATACACAGACACCATGAAACAATGCCTCCTCCCACCCCACTCTCCTGCTGGTAATAGCTTATCTAAAGTGATCATCAAGTTGGGCCATTTCCAGCACAAATCCAGGTTTTCTCACCCTCCGCCCTCCCACAAACAAACTCACTCTCTTGCTGGTAATAGCCCATCCAAAGTGACCACTGTCTTCACAATGCATATGATAATCAATGTGGGCCATTTCCTGCAGAAATCCAGGTTCTCTCACCCCCCTCCAAAAACCACACACACAAACTCACTCTCCTGCTGGTAATAGCCTATCCAAAGTGACCACTCTCCCTACAACCTGCATGAAAATCAAAGTGGGCCATTTCCAGCACAAATCCAGGTTTTCTCACTCCCCCACCCCCATACTCACACAAACTCACTCTCCTGCTGGTAATAGCTCATCCGAAGTGACCATTCCCCCTACAATGTGCATGATAATCAAGGTGGGCCATTTCCCATGTGCTGGATTGATCATGCTCAAATAAATTGGTTAGTCTCTAAGGTGCCACAAGTCCTCCTTTTCTTTTTGCGAATACAGACTAACACGGCTGTTACTCTGCTCCTAATAGGGTAATCTTCCACAGTCCAAATGGCTGGAAGTGATGGTCAGAATATAGACTCGTAATACTCCATTAATGTAGGAGTAAGTTCCATGATTCTAGGAGCAAGTTCCATGATGGGCTGAAATTTGTCCCATTATTTAATGAAGTACTTTGGGATTCAGCTGGGAAAGCGATGTCTATATATTATGGGGTAAGTCTTTTTTGGGGGGGCGGTGGGTAGTTGACAGGTATAAACTACAGATTAAACTGTTATAGTGATTTAAGAATACTCTGATTTTCCTAAGGTCTTTAACCGTCTTAGGATGGCTGTTACCTGAAAGGTAGACTTTCAGAAAAATCATTATTGCTCGTGGACCAGAGAGTTGCTAATATTTTATAAGCCAGTGACAATTATATTGTGTCTAGAAGAGTGAAATTTCTTTGATAATACCAAATAACTTTTTCATAAATCCCTGTATGCAGTCTTGTAGCTGTCAGTTCCAGGATATTAGAGAGACAGGGTGTGTGAGGTAATATCTTTTTATTGGGCCAATTTCTGTTGGTGAGAGAGACCAACTTTCGAGCTGCACAGAGCTCTTCCTTAGGTCTGGGAAAGGCATTGATTAACTATGATGCTCAATGTCAAACAGCGTTTACTGGCTATACAGTCCCTGAAATCAAACCAGCAGACAAAGTGGGTGTCATTGTGGTCCTCAACCATGATTATTACGTGAATGAGGCCAACTGACAACTCTGACACCACCTACTATAAAGAAATCAAAGAAGACCCCCACATCATGATTTGCCCAGGAATTTAATCATATCATCAAAGTCTTCCCCAAAGAGACTCCTACAAACTCATCCACACATCCACCACAGAGTTCTTCCACATGCTTCCCAAGACACACAAACAAGGGAACCCAGGTAGACCCATCATATCTGGACATGACATTCTTAGTTTCTATGAGTCCCAATATTCCTTGAGTATCTTCAAACCACTCATCACACAAAGGGCCAGATTCCTCCCTGACATAACCTACGTCCTCCACAAACTCTGCAACATTAACATCCTTCCTCAGAACACATCATTGTCATCATGGATGTCATTTCCCTATACACCAACATCGCTCACAATGGAGGCATAGCTGCCTGATTCAAGTATTTACAGGATGATGGACAACCTTCAATATCTAGCTCAAACACATTGCCAGATGTATCCATTTCATCCTTACCCATAATAATTTAGTATTCTACAGTTTGCCTAAACTATGGGAACAGCCGTGGGTACTAAGATGGCTCCCCAATATGCCAACCTCTTCATGAGACACCTTGAGAAATTTCTGGACAAATGCACCACAAAACCAGTGATCTACCCAAGACACATCCTCTGGGAAGGTGACCTAAACTCAGGATGTGAGCCTGAGGCTGAAGAGGATCCTAATGGGAGCGGGAAAGAATCCACTGATTGTCCTTCATGTGGGAACAAATGATATGGCTAGATTCTCGCTGGAACCCATCAATGGAGACTATGCCAGGCTGGGGAAGATGCTTAAGGAAATCGAGGCTCAGGTGATCTTCAGTAGGATTCTGCCTGTTCCTAGAGAAAGGCAACAAAGGTGTGACAAGATTATGATCAACAGATGGCTAAGGCAGTGGTGCTATAAGAAGGGCTTTGGGATGTATGGCCACTGGGAAGCATTCATGGAGAGAGGACTGTTCTCTCGGGATGGACTTCAGCTGAGTAGGGAGGGAAATAGACTTCTAGGATGGAGGCTGGCACAACTGATTAAGAGAGCTTTAAACTAGGAATCTGGGGGAGATGGCTGGAAGATGTCCAGGTAATCTCCACGCTGGATTTTAACATTGAGAGGGAAGAAAACGAAGTAAGAAAGGATACAGCCCGGTAGGAAAATGGACATAAGGAGGAAGGGTAGTGTATATACCAGTCTAATAGGTGATACTGGTGGTAGAATGTCTGTGCGTACTCGGGTAAAGAATGTGAGAGAAGCCAAACAGCAAAAATTAAGACGTTTGTACGCTAATGCAAGGAGCCTAGGTAACAAAATGGAGGAACTAGAGCTATTGGTGCAGGAAGTGAAACCAGATATTATAGGGATAACAGAAACATGGTGGAATGTTAGTCATGACTGGAGTACAGGTATTGAAGGGTATGTGCTGTTTAGGAAAGACAAGAAATAAAGGCAAAGGTGGTGGAGTAGCATTGTATATCAATGATGAGGTGGACTGTAAAGAAATAAGAAGTGCTGGAATGGATAAGACAGTCTGTCTGGGCAAAAATCACATGGGGGAAAAAAGCTACTAGAGTCTCCCCTGGGATAGTGCTTGGGGTGTGCTATAGACCACCGGGATCCGATTTGGATATGGATAGAATCCTCTTTAATGTTTTTAATTAAGTAAATACTAGTGGGAATTGTGTGATCATGGGAGACTTTAACTTTCCAGATATAGACTGG
This sequence comes from Chelonia mydas, assembly GCF_015237465.2. NCBI lineage: Eukaryota > Metazoa > Chordata > Testudines > Cheloniidae > Chelonia > Chelonia mydas. The sequence continues at coordinate 62,105,798 of NC_057852.1, forward strand.
AGGACAAGTCCTAGTAATAATATCAGGGCTCAGATTTTACTCAATGTGATAATTGATGGATTCCTTCACCAAGTAGTTGCTGAACCAACAAGAGGGGATGCCATTTTAGATTTGGTTTTGGTGAGTAGTGAGGACCTCATAAAAGAAATGGTTGTAGGGCACAACCTTGGTTCAAGCAATCATGATGCTAATTCAGTTCAAACTAAATGGAAGGATAAACAAAAATAGATCTGTGACTAGGGTTTTTTAAATCAAAAACCCTAAACTTTAAAAAATTAAGGAAATTAGGGAAGTGGATTGGACTGAAGAACTTGTGGATCTAAAGGCGGAGGAGGCCTGGAATTACTTCAAGTCTAGGTTGCAGAAACTATCAGAAGCCTGCATCCCAAGAAAGGGGGAAAAACTCATAGGCAGGAGTTGTAGACCAAGCTGGATGAGCAAGTATCTCAGAGAGGTGATTAAGAAAAAGCAGAAAGCCTACAAGGAGTGGAAGATGGGAGGGATCAGCCAGGAAAGCTACCTTATTGAGTTCAGAACATGTAGGGATAAAGTGAGAAAGGCCAAAAGCCATGTAGAGTTGGACCTTGCAAAGGGAATTAAAACCAATAGTAAAAGGTTCTGTATCCAGATAAATAAGAAGAAAACAAAGAAAGAAGTGGGACCACTAAACACTGAGGATGGAGTGGAGGTTAAGGATAATCTAGGCATGACCCAATATCTAAACAAATACTTGCCCTCAGTCTTTAATGAGGAGCTTAAGGATAATGGTGGAATGACAAATGGGAATGAGGATATGGAGGTAGATATTACCACAGCCGAGGTAGAAGCCAAACTCGAACGGCTTAATGGGACTAAATCAGGGGGCCCAGATAATCTTCATCCAAGAATATTAAAGGAACTGGCACATGAAATTGCAAGCCGATTAGCAAGAATTTTTAATGAATCTGTAAACTCAGGGGTTGTACCCTATGACTGGAGAATTGCTAACATAGTTCCTATTTTTAAGAAAGGGGGGAAAAACGTGATTCGGATAACTAAAAGCTTGTTAGTTTGACATCTGTAGTATGCAAGGTCTTGGAAAAATTTTTGAAAGAGAAAGTAGTTAAGGACATTGAGGTCAATGGTAATTGGGACAAAATGCAACATGGTTTTACAAAAGGTAGATCGTGCCAAACCAACCTGATCTCCTTCTTTGAAAAGGTAACAGATTTTTTTAGACAAAGGAAGTGCAGTGGATCTAATTTACCTTGATTTCAGTAAGGCATTTGATATGGTTCCACATGGGGAATTATTAGCTAAGTTGGAAAAGATAGGGATCAATATGAAAATTGAAAGGTGGATAAGGAACTGGTTGAAGGGGAGACTACAATGGGTCATAATGAAAGGTTAACTGGAAGAAGGTTACTAGTGGAGTTCCTCAGGGATTGGTTTTGGGACCAATCTTATTTAATCTTTTTATTACTGACCTTGGAACAAAAAATGGGAATGTGCTAATAAAGTTTGCGGATGACATGAAGCTGGGAGGTATTGCCAATACAGAGAGGGACCATGATATCATACAGGAAGATCTGGATGACCTTCTGGAATAATAGTAATAGGATGAAATTTAATAGTGAAAAGTGAAAAGTCATGCATTTAGGGATTAATAACAAGAATTTTTGTTATAAACTGGGGACACATCACTTGGAAGTAACAGAGGAGGAGAAGGACCTCGGAGTATTGGTTGACCACAGGATGACTATGAGCCGCCAATGTGATATGGCTGTGAAAAAAGCTAATGCAGACTTGGGATGCATCAGAAGAGGTATTTCCAGTAGAGATAAGGAGGTGTTAGTACTGTTACACAAGGCACTGGTGAGACCTCATCTGGAATATTGTGTACTGTTCTGGTCTCCCATGTTTAAGAAGGATGAATTCAAAGTGGAACAGGTACAGAGAAGGGCTACTAGGATGATCCGAGGAATGAAAAACCTGTCTTATGAAAGGAGACTCAAAGAGCTTGGCTTGTTTAGCCTAACTAAAAGAAGGCTGAGGGGGAGATATGATTCCTCTCTATAAATACATCAGAGGGATAAATACCAGGGAGGGAGAGGAATTATTTAAGCTCAGTACCAATGTGGACACAAGAACAAATAGGTATAAACTGGCCATCAGGAACTTTAGACTTGAAATTAGATGAGGGTTTCTAACTGTCAGAGGAGTGAAGTTCTGGAATAGCCTTCCAAAGAGAGCAGTGGGGGCAAAAGACCTATCTGGCTTCAAGATTAAGCTTTATAAGTTTATGGAGGGCATGGTATGATGGGATAGCCTAATTTTGGCAATTAATTGATCTTTGACTATTAGCGGTATATATGCCAAATGGCCTGTGATGAGACACTAGATAGGGTGGGATCTGAGTTACTACAGAGAATTCTTCCTGAGTGTCTGGCTGGCGAGTCTTGCCCACATTCTCAGAGTTTAGCTGATCGCCATATTTGGGGTCGGGAAGGAATTTTCCTCCAGGGGAGATTGGCAGAGGCCGTGGGTTGTGTTTTTGTTGTTTTTTTTTCCTTTCCTCTTCAGTGTGGAGCATGGGTCACTTGCTGGAGGATTCTCTGCGCCTTGAAGTTTTTAAACCGTGATTTGAGGACTTCAATAGCTCAGACATAGGTCAGGGGTTTGTTACAGGAGAGGGTGGGTGAGGTTCTGTGGCCTGCATTGTGCAGAAGGTCAGATTAGATGATCATAATGGTCCCTTCTGACCTTAAAGTCTATGATTCTATCGCTCCTCAATATGCCAACCTCTTCATGAGCCAGCTTGAGAAATTTCTGGACAAATGTACCACAAAACCAGTGATCTACCCAAGACACATCCTCTGGCCAAATGACCTAAACTCTTTCAGATTTTCATCAGGACTATAACAAACATCACCCTCCCATAAAGCTCTCTGGAACCCTCCCACACCAGCATCAACTTCCTGGACAGCACAATCAGCTTCTACAATGGACAACTATATACAATAAATCCCCAGATCACCACTCCTAAGTTCATTGATCAGTAACCATCCAAAACACACCAAGAAATCTGTTATCGACTGCCAGGCACTTAGATAGCATAGAATGTGCTCTGAGGAAAAAGTCCAGGATATACATCTTAACACACTCAAAATTACTTTCCCAAAATAAGGACACTCCACCAGAGAAGCAGATCACATCATGAAATGGGCCACCCAAATACCCTGAGAGAACCTGCTTCAATATAAAAATAGTACCTCCTCTGACTACACACCCCTAGTTGTCACGTACCACTCCACACTGAAACCCATACAGGGGATCATCAAACTATAACACATACTCGATGCGTATCCCAATCTGAAAGAAATCTTTCTTGAACTCCCTTTGTCTGGCTTTCAGACAACTCACAATCTCTACAAGCTCATCAGAAGCAAGCTCCCCATGGACCCGGACACACCAATTCAAAGCAGCACCAGACCCTGCCAGAACAACAGATGCAAATATGCAGACATATCTCCATTGCTACAATGATCAACACACTTGTCAAGATTCATGGGTCCTATCAACATGTGGTGTACCTCATTCAGTGCACTAAATGCTCTAGTAACAACTGTGGGTGAAACCAGACAATCACTATGCTCTCAAATGAACCCACAAAACAATGATAAAAATAAGACCAAAACACAACCACCTGTGGATGAACACTTTTCACAAAGTTAAGTCTATATCTGATACCCCCGCCTTCCACCCCCCCCTTCCCCCCACACCGTTCTCATCCTCCAAGGAAACCAACTTTCATCAAGAGATGAGACTGGGAAATTAAATTCATAAGTTTTGCTAGATACTAAAAATCATGGCCTTAATAAAGGCACTGGATTTACGGCTTATCACAACAAACTGTAACCAAGTAACTCCCTCCTCCCCGTTTGTGTCCTAACAAGGGTGTTAATGGGCCACTTCACCTTGAACTGTCTTTTTAGAATTTGTGCTAACTACTTATGCTAAACTTTGACCTTTATATTTAGCTGTGACATTGATTATATTTTCCAGACCCGAAGAAGAGCTCTGTGTAAGTTTAAAAGCTTCTCTCACTGACAGAAGTTGGTCCAATAAAAGATAGTACCTTGCCCACCTTGTCTTTCATAAATCCCTGGTGTAAAATAATACCAAATAGATAGGCAACACTTGTTTAGCTTTCAATCCCATAAATAGTGATACAGTAAGGGAATCCTTACCATATATTAAATATTTACGGATACCAGCAAACAATTACCTGGGGACAATGAGCTCCTCATGTGACTAAAGTTACTCACATGCATATGTGCTTGCAGGATGGGGCCCATAGATTCTAAATAGAAGCTTACTGTGCTTAAGAAAGAGACTTTTTTTTTTTTAGTTCAAAATACATTTGGTTAATATGTGATGTGCAGCACTGTCTAATTTGAAATACAATTTTGCATAACTACAGAAAATTATATTTCCTAATAACAGAAATCTGTGTGACTGAACAGGTTATTCTGAATGCAATGAATCAAAGCTGTGAAAGGCCTGAGAGTGAGTCAAGATAAATATAACTCATTTTATTTAATGTGCAAACTGTTAAAAAAGGAAAAATGTATGTTCCCTTCTGAGGGCTGTATTATAAGTTAGGAAGCTGCCATAATTGAAAGTGAAAATATTTTCAGATAACATTTTTGGAAAATTATGTATGAAATACCTTATAGTTCTTTTTGGTGAAACAAGTTCAGGACTTGAAGATGCTAACTTCCAGGTAAGAAATTGGCATAACTTCTGCCTATGTAAAATAAACATTAGGAGTAAAAGCTGATTTAAAACCATTTAGCAGATAATGACCTCCATTTAGATAAGCTCTTACTAGAAGAATATAATGAGATGTTTTGTTTCCCATTCATTGACAACATGAAAATGGTGGCTAGTTTTATCTGCAAATGTCTTGAGGAGTGGCGGTGGTTTTTAATTGCTATGTAGTGGCTGTTCCTTGTATCTGAAGATTGCTGAGCTGGACAGTATTTTTCAAATTGTTTTTCTTTTTTTTTCTTTTCTTAAACAAATACTTATGTACTCAGGCAAATGCCAGTTCACCACATGCTTCATCTTAATCATTCTTTAACAAGAAGCTGGATGCTGAGAAAGTTTTAGTGTTGGTTCATTGCTAAAGAAGAGGGGGTAGAATGGAAGTATGATCTGATGCTAGACAATCAAATCCTGTAATCCTTACATGAGGCACAGTCTCTTATTCACAAATGGGGGGGGGGGGGGACAGGAGGCGAGCTCAATAAATTTCTACCCAGTTTCCATCATGTTATTCTGTGGTGTGTGAGACACAGTTGCCCCACACCACTTCATATAATCTTATAGAGGATTGTTCCCCGAAACTCAAGATCGAAGGAGGCCGGAATTTAGCCTGTTAATTTCAGTCTTTGATTAACATGTAATTCCCACTTAACTGATAGTTTATGGGATTCTAAAATAGCAGACTAAGAGAGTATAAATGTATTTCAAAGAGTCCATTGGTATAAGGAACATCAGTGCTCTGGAGTGCACAATAAAGTAAAATTCAATGTATCATAATGCAATCTTCTGACCAAAATGACACTAAATAATCAAAGTACTTCTTACACTGTGTTAAGATTATGAAGTAGTATTGCTGTTTGGTTTTGTTTGTTTGTATGTTAGCAAGATACAGTCACAAACATCTGATGGGTTAATCTCCCGATGTACAGTCTAGCAACAGCTAATCTAGATCAGGTCCAGAAGAGTCCATAACATTTACTAGAGATTATCTGTCTTGTTTCTTACAACTTTCTTCTCTTGGCATAATCACAGACTGCCACCTTTTGCCTCTCTCCTAGCCATGATCTCCAATTTTTCTGCAGCTGATGTTTGGGCTTAAGTATTGTTATAGACTTTTACCTGGATACATTGCAGATTGCATAGAAGGAGAAAATACTGAATATTTCAAGCTAGGAATACTGTTGCTTCTCCTTATTGATGTGTTGTACTGTGCTGAGCTGCTTCAGTGTAGCATAATTGTGCTTAAGCAGAACTGCAGCAGGCACTATAGCCAAAAGATTAAACTGTGGATAAACGGCAAAGAGTCCTGTGGCACCTTATAGACTAACAGACGTGTTGGAGCATGAGCTTTTGTGGGTGAATACCCACTTCATCGGATGCTTGACGAAGTGGGTATTCACCCACAAAAGCTCATGCTCCAATACGTCTATTAGTCTATAAGGTGCCACAGGACTCTTTGCTGCTTTTACAGATCCAGACTAACATGGCTACCCCTCTGAAGCTTGAAACTGTGGATAGGGACCTGGAGTGGGACTTGGGAGAATAAGGTTCAAGTCCTGGTTCTGCCACAGGTTTGCTGGGTGACCCTGGCCAAGTTGCTTTCCCTGTATCTGGGTGTGTAAAATGGGGATAATGATAGGAAGTGCTTTGAGATCTGTGTGAGAAGTCCTATATAAGGAGAGGTGTAATTTAAATTGTAGGGGGATATATTTCTCTATTTTTTTAAAAATCTTGCTATGCTTATGAACTAATACTGGCTTATAAACCTGCATATGAAACAATAAGGGGGTGAAAATTATGAAAAACTACAAAGAAAACCCTGTTGCTTCTAAAACTGGGTGAAGCGAGCTTTATAACAGCGCTGGTTCTTTACTCTAGCCCAGAAGAATGAATGGCTAGTTAGATGTAATTATGCACTATAAATATGCCTGATTGTATTACTACAAAGTTAAATAGCCACAAGAAAACCTAAATATTAGCACAAAGGTAAAAATTACTCATGGAACGCTGCAATTTGCTCATGCTATGAGCAGTCAAGAGTCATGCATAGTTTAACTCTGCAACTACTAAGAACAGGTTCACACAAGCTCATTTGTTTTATGAGCATAAGGAACTGATCTCTGAAGAAGTCTCTCTTGGGAGGTTAGACTTGGCCATAACAGTAGCCTGAGAAAGTGTTCTCTTGTTCCCCTTACATCTGGCAAATATTAAGATGGATCAGAATAAAGACTTGTTTACATTGTGTAACCTCTATTTTCACTTTGAAGGTAAGATGCAAATATATATACATGCACAATCTCTAACTATAAAATAGGTTGCAGAATGAATACTGACCTAATGCCCTCCTACAATATGTGTTCTTATTTACCCATTCATCTTATGCATTGAAAGAAAATCTGGCAGAGTAGCTATGCCTCTATCCAAATGCAAAGAGAGAACATATGAGCCATCAAGGCAGTAAAAAGCCATTGTAAAATACCACCTTTTAAATTTAAAATATGTTGTCATAAACCATGTGCACTAATAATTCCTTCAAACAAACTGCTTTGGCAAAACTAGTTTGGTTGTAGGGTTACTTACACGTCTCATGTATGGCTCTCTCTCACATACCAGTGCGCATTGGTCACCCTACAAATGTTTGTCAGTTTCCTAAGATAACTAAATAATGTTAGCTCAGTATTTACTGCATTCCTAAGGTATTAAGTGAACCGAACATGACAATAATGAAGGAGCCCATGTATTTAAGGGTGGCTTGTGGTCTGTATATGTGCAATCTTGATTTGATTTGTTTAATAATGCTGCTATTTAGTATGATTGTTATAGCTGAGTGACAATGGTATACTCGGTGTTCTTCAAAACTTGCAGAAGAAAGATGATAACTCCATGGGACAGGTAACTATCCAAGGCTCCAATTCAGCAAAGTACTAACGCACATGCTTTAACTTTCAGAATGTGAGAAATCATAGAATCATAGATTTTAAGGTCAGAAGGGACCATTATGATCATCTTGTCTGACCTCCTGCACAGCGCAGGCCACAGAATCTCACCCATCAACTCCTGTAACAAACCCCTAACTTATGTCTGAGTTATTGAAGTCCTCAAATTGTGGTTTAAAGACTTCAGGGTGCAGAGAATCCTCCAGCAAGTGACCCGTGCCCCACGCTGCAGAGGAAGGCAAAAAGCCGCCAGGGCCTCTGTCAATCTGCCCTGGAGGAAAATTCCTTCCTGACCCCAAATATGGCCATTAGCTCTGTGACTCACCAGCCACACACCCAGGAAAGAATTCTCTATAGTAACTCAGATCCCACCCCATCTAACATCCCATTGCAGGCCACTGAGTATATCTACCGCTATTAGTCGAAGATCAATTAATTGCCAAAATTAGGCTATCCCATCATATCATCTCCTCCATAAACTTATCAAGCTTAGTCTTGAAGCCAGATATGTCTTTTGCCCCCACTGCTTCCCTTGGAAGGTTGTTCCAGAACTTCACTCCTTTGATGGTTAGAAACCTTTGTCTAATTTCAAGTCTAAACTTCCTGATGGCCAGTTTATATCCATTTGTTCTTGTGTCCACATTGGTACCGAGCTTAAATAATTCTTCTCCCTCCATGGTATTTATCCCCCTGATACATTTATAGATAGCAATCATATCTCCTCTCATCCTTCTTTTGGTTAGGCTAAACAAGCCAAGCTCTTTGAGTCTCCTTTCATAAGACAGGTTTTCCATTCCTCGGATCATCCTACTAGCCCTTCTCTGTACCTGTTCCAGTTTGAATTCATCTTTCTTAAACATGAGAGACCAGAACTACACACAGTATTCCAGATGAGGTCTCACCAGTGCCTTGTATAACGGTACTAACACCTCCTCATCTCTACTGGAAATACCTTGCCTGATGCATCCCAAGACCGCATTAGCTTTTTTCACGGCCATATCACATTGGCGGCTCATAGTCATCCTGTGATCAACCAAAACTCCGAGGTCCTTCTCCTCCTCTGTTACTTCCAACTGAAGCGTCCCCAGCTTATAACAAAAATTCTTGTTATTAATCCCTAAATGCATGACCTTGCACTTTTCACTATTAAATTTTATCCTATTACTATTACTCCAGTTTACAAGGTCACCCAGATCTTCCTGTATGATATTCCTGTCCTTCTCTGTATTGGCAATACCTCCCAGATTTGTATCATCCGCGAACTTTATTAGCACATTCCCGCTTTTTTGTGCCAAGGTCAGTAATAAAAAGGTTAAATAAGATTGGTCTCAAAACGTATCCTTGAGGAACTCCTCTAGTAACCTCCTTCCAGCCTGACAGTTCACCTTTCAGTGTGACCCGCTGTAGTCTCCCCTTTAACCAGTTTCTTATCCACCTTTCAATTTTCATATTGATCCTCATCTTTTCCAATTTAGCTAATAATTCTCCATGTGGAACTGTATCAAACGCCTTACTGAAATTGAGGTAAATTAGATCCACTGCATTCCCTTTGTCTATAAAATCTGTTACCTTCTTAAAGAAGGAGATCAGGTTGGTTTGACACGATCTACCTTTTGTAAAGCCATGTTGCATTTTGTCCCAATTATCATTGACCTCAATGTCCTTAACTACTTTCTCCTTCAAAAATTTTTCCAAGACCTTGCATACTACAGATGGCAAACTAACAGGCCTGTAGTTACCCGGATCGCTTTTTTTACCTTTCTTAAAAATAGGAACTATGTTAACAATTCTCCAGTCATACGGTACAACCCTGGAGTTTACAGATTCATTAAAAATTCTTGCTAATGGGCTTGCAATTTCATGTGCCAGTTCCTTTAATATTCTTGGATGAAGATTATCCGGGCCCCCCCAATTTAGTCCGATAAAGCTGTTCGAGTTTGGCTTCCACGTCAGATGTGGTAATATCTACCTCCATATCCTCATTCCTATTTGTCATCCTACCATTATCTCTGAGCTCCTCATTAAAGACTGAGGCAAAGTATTTGTTTAGATATTGGGCCATGCCTAGATTATCCTTAACCTCCACTCCATCCTCAGTGTTAAGCGGTCCCACTTCTTCTTTCTTTGTTTTCTTCTTATTTATATGGCTATAGAACCTTTTATTATTGCTTTTAATTCCCTTTGCAGGGTCCAACTCTACATGGCTTTTGGCCCTTCTCACTTTATCCCTACATGTTCTGACCTCAGGAAGGTAGCTTTCCTTGCTAATCCCTCCCATTTTTCACTCCCTGTATGCTTTCTGCTTTTGCTTATTTTTCTGAAGAGGTGCCTAAGGTCTCATTGACTGACTGAATCACTCAAGCATGTACTGTACTTCAAGCATCTGAGTAGTCCCATCCATTTCCATAGGTCTTTAAGCACATGCTTAAAGTTAGGAAAGTACCTAAGTGCATACCTAATTTGGGGCCTAAATGAGCAGGCATCATTCTGACACATGATATACAGTATCTAGAAATCAGACAAAGGAATTATCACAAAGCAATGCAGAATGTATTTTACTCTCTGTAAACAAGGGTGACAGTACTTCGTTGCTTGGCATATTGGCAATGGTAGGCTTCATGGGAGATGTGTATTAAGGCGGGATATGCTTGTGACACATTCAGTTACTAGCATAAAGTCCTCTCTTATTTTGTGTATACAGACATTTGTAACTAGAGTGCAATTTACTTGTATGATAGGAAGGGAAACTATTATACTCTTTATGTTGTAACAAAGGAGTACGAGGTTTTTAAAGGTTTTATTGGCTACCGGGGGCGCGGGGGGGGGGGGGCCCGGCGGCAGTATTTAAAGCTAAAAAAAGCATTCCTTCAAATTGTTCCATAGTCCATATTCACACTCCTTGCTGTAATTTTAGTGTAGATTAAAGGCAAAGATTTTTTTCTTCCTAGGTTTGTTTCTGTTTTTTTTTAACATTTCTTTACGTTACTTGTAATTTTGAATGGAAACAGGTCTGCTTTTAGACCTAAGGGAATGAGTTAAAGGGGTAGTGAATGGTAATGGACTGATATTTCCAGCAGACATAAAGTGAGAACATATGCATTTACTTTCAGTAACAAGAGCCTTTTATTAAAACAAAATGCTGCAGCAGTAACACCATAAGCAATGTACCTTGCAAGGTTAACTACTTAACATACAGAATGTCAACAAAATATCCCATGAGCCCATTTACAAGAGGGAAAGATCCATTTTCAGTCCTAATTTAAAATCAAACTAAGCAACTAGAAACAATACTGGAAAACACTACATTTGGAGCAATAAAGTTTCATTTCTTAACCCTTTGGTACCACTTCAGTAAATTATATATTCAGAAATGTTCCTTGCCCATTTGTATTCTGCTGAATATCTACCTTGATTCTTTTGATAAGTCTGGTGGATTTTAACATTCTTGATCATGATTTCCTGTTGGATCACCTTGAATACAGTGTTTGAATTAAAGTGCCTTTTTAAAAGAGCACTATTCCCAATCCACCAGTAATTAACAGCTGGTGAAATTTAAATAGCACTCAACTGTAGTATCGCTTCTAATGAAGCTCTGTTCTTGGGGAAACCTTTTTAATAGTTACAGCTTTGGGTTCTGTAATTCACTAGGAAAGAATGAGTGTCCACCCACACAGTTTGTTTTACATTTTATTAGGGAATTCATATACATTGTCCTATTTTTAGGAATTTGTATATAGAATGGATTCTGTATACTTATCGCTTGATGATAGCAACATTAAGGGCCAAAGTGTGTAACCTTTACTCACACTGTGAACACTCCTGAGTAGTCCCACTGACAATATTAGTGATGTGGAAAGCAGGGCTTCACTTGCATTCAAAATGATTACAATAAGGCTACTTGTTTGAGTAAGAGTTCACCAATATATGAATTGCACTCATGGATCTTGAATTTTGTTTCATTTTGACTGCATCTTTTGTATCTCAAATTCCCAGTGATTTTGTTGTTCAGTTTCCAGCAGCACCACTGCTATTACTTGTCACTTGTACTTCATTACTTGTATAAGGAGAAAGACAGGTCCCTCTGAAGTTGGAGGGAGGAGCACAGCAGGTTACAGAAGGGGAGAATTTGGATGAGGCACTAAGAACTCAATTTGTACATGCACATGGATTGAATGCTAGCTGCAGTTGCAGCACCTTTATAAATGGTTCTCTTAATAAAGAATCAGTTTAGTTTTACAAGCATGGAGTCCTTTCATGTTTCATGTACCACGTTCTGAGTAACATAAAGGCACCGTACTGTCAATAAGAATAAGGCTTTGCATTTAATGATGCTGAGATCTTGATATAAATCATATACATTTCGCACCAAACATTCTAATTTTCCTACATTTGATTATTAACAAACTCCAAGTGGTTTATCCAGAATTCTTTTTGCTATGGCTCTGTGCCAGCCTGAACATTCAAGGTTTATTTATCATGGACTAGATGCATTTTACCATTCCAAAGTGAAATAGAGCCAAGATTTTAGTCTTATCTATATTAGGGTTTCTAACTGAATTCTATTATTCCCTCAGGATGCATGATAAGGAAACTAAAAATGTTTATTTTGTTTAGTTTTCAGAGAAACACTACACTAAAATGGAGCTACAGTAGAGTATTTCTCTGGGGGTGGGGGGAATTACAGGGATGTTGTAAATATCCCTAAAATAAGCATAATAAACCCAGGAAATTAAGAATTGAGGTAAGATTAAAATGTCCAAAGATGCTAGTGTAGAGATGTATAATTAAATACCCTCACAACCTTAACTCAGACCTCTAGTGATGCCACGCAATAACCATTTATGAATAATGCATATGGTAATCTGTTTAAATTAAAAAGAGGGTTTTTTTAGGACACATACATTTTTCCCATAGTGTCACAAGTACAAAAGTGTTCACTTTTAAATTGTCAGCATTGTTTCTCATTTTATTGTACTTGCAATAACTGTAGCAGCAATATCACTGACCTGATTCTACCTCCTTGCTGGCATCCATTCTGGGCTGGTGTTTACTTTCATCCATGGCAAACTTTAGCAAAATACTTTCACCTGTTGTTAAAGCAATTTCTACTTATTAAGGGTTTTTTATTTTTCTTAAAAAAGGCATGAACACCTCAAAGACTTTGATAAAACAACTTGACAAAAAAATCCCATGCTGGGATGCCTTTTACATACTGTCATTCAAACTTGAAGGGAGGTCTGAATAAGAAAACACATACATTAATAGGTATATAGAATATTCTAAGTATGCAATAGCTTATTTTGCTTAAGTTCATAGTGAGTGAGCACTATCCTAATGAGAAAACAGATGGAATATAAAGTTAAGTCCTCTAAAGTAATTGGAAAGGCTTCCACTGTTGTTTTTTTCCCCTCCTCCCCCGTCAATGTTAATGGCAATTAAGCATCCAAATAGCATATGGCAACTTTGATATCTCAGCCTACTTATGAAATTAAATACAAAAAAAACCTGTTAAGGTTGCAAAGTCTAGCGCTCAGAAGTTAGGAAATGCTAGAATTAATGTTGCCTGGACAATCTAAACTTGACTTCCCTTGTGAGTATGCATTATGATAGTCTTCAATTACACGATCACATTATTTTTCCCCTGCATCATTCAGCACACAGGATGGATGCTGCTCACAGAATAAGTAGTTATTCAATATTTCTCTTTATACTCATTCCATCTCTGGCCCCTCTCTTTAATTACAGAACCCTATTCAAAACCTGCTCTGAATATAGAACTATCAATTTCTTCATGGTGCTTTTATCACAGTATGAATATTTCACTTAATGTATGAATTTATCTTAATACCTCTGTAAGGTGAGGCAGTATTATCCCTTTTGTACAGACAGAGATAGGCCCTAGGTGTCTCAAGTTGAGCACACAAAATTAGTGGACACTGACAATTTTATCTAACTTTTTCAGAGTGCTTAGCATTTTTATAGCACTTCCTATGTTCAAAACTGGGTCCCAATCGACTTCAGTTTATAGCTATAACAGCTCAGTCCTTAGGCAACTAGAAGCCAAAATTTGCTGAACTTGAGACACCTGAAGTCAGGAACGCAATTAAACAGGTGAAAGTTGGTTCAAATGACTTGCCTAAGTTGCCTAGCATCGCATAGGACTTCTGTAGCGGAGGCAGTGATAGAATCCAGTTTTCCTGGGTGGCACTCAACAGCCTTAACCACAAAATCATCCTTCTCTACGTTCAGTCTCTTTACTTATTCACTACACACTTTCCGTCTTCTCCCGTAAACCAGGAAGGGTCCCTACAGGCAACAGACTCATTCACTACAAAATTCTGAGTTGGCACTTTTCATCCTGTGCCCTGAATGAAGCAGGAATCCTGTGGAATATATGTATGTGCTCATGTAATGAAACAATGTATTGAAATGTATACACATAAGAAGGCCACGTTAAGGTTACATAAACTTAATTATTTCATTTCTTAACTTTTGAGTATTTGACTTTGTGACTTTAATGTTCTTTTAATGTAGATTTTTGTGTAAAATTTTCTACTGTTTTAAAAGGTTTAAAAAAAAACCCCACACCAGTTTTGTGGACCAAATTGACCCTCTCACATGGGTCATCAGCAGGATTGGCACTTTAAAGTCCATAGCATCAACTACTGCCACTTGAGTTAGCAGAATAGCTGGTGGCAGTGTGAGGCCATCCTCATCTATGGATCAGGCATGCAAGGAGGCTGAGGCATGTGCAGTTAACAGATGTTTGAGAGCAGAGGAATGTTGACTTAAGACTCCTAGGTTCAATTCCAGGTTTTGGAGGGGATTGTTTTCTAATAGCTATAAACCAGTGGTGGGCAACCTGCAGCCCGTGTAGCCTGTCAGGGTAATCTGCTGGCAGGCTGCAAGACTGTTTGTTTGTTTACACGACTGTCCGCAGGCATGGCCGCCCCACAGCTGTCAGTGACTGTGGGTTCATGGCTGAATATTCTGAGCTGAGATAGGCAGCTCCCTCTGGCCCAGGCTCAGCTGCCTAACTCCCTGAGAGAGACAGGACTAAGGCCAAACCCCTCTCCTTGACATTTCTTATTGGCTAGCGGTAACAGAGCTAATGGGGGTATGGGGGTGACCCCTCCCGCACCCCCTTCCAGCATCTCTTAGGTATAGATGTGGATCCATTTCACATGGGGCTGGAGAACAGTGAGCATGCCCTGCACTCACTTGGCAGTAGTGGCTCCTGTTCCACAAGTCTGGGCCCAGCTCCTGGTGTTGTGACATGGCACACAATGGAGGGACAGGTGGGGCAAATCTCAGTGGAACTGGGACAGAGTGTTGCAACATCCAGAGTAGGGAGCTAGACCCAGCCTGCAGGATGGGAGCTGCCACACCCAGGTGAGTGTGGGGTGGAGTCAGTCTCCAGCCCCCACCACCAATTACCCATTGGCCCCCATGGTTGCAAATCCTGGCTCAACCACTGTTGGCTAGCTTAGATGGCTCCCTGCTGACCATGCTGGTTTTTGTAGATCCCATTCTTAGAGGCCTAAACTCTCTCCATGCCTTGCATAGGGGAGCCTGAGTCCCTAACTTGGGGATGTGGATTCTATTGGGTGCGAAGGTATCTAAAATTAAGTATTCCAACACTGACCATTGCAATGCCTGAATGCCTTTGTTGATCTAGTCCAAGAACCCTATTTAACAAGAGTGAGGTTTTTTTAATGAGCAAGAATGACTTGTCTATAAAAACCTATATCCTTTTCTAACTTCAAAAGTTCTTTACTTTTTTCCTCTAACATAAATGTACAGATTATCAACAACTATGTGGTTTTATGTGGTCTATCATGACCTAAAATCAGCTCATGTCAGCTATCAATTGTGCATCATTTCTACCACACTGAATTTTCTTTTAGCTGCATTATGCATACCAGTACTCAAGGTTCATTTGGCACCCTGATATATCTGATTCCAAGCAAAACTACTGGTGATACGAATTATCACCTGAACACATCTAGAAGTAGCAAACTAACTCAAGTAAACAACCTAGGGATAATTAAGATGGAATAATTCTCTAGAGAAATTTTTAATTTACTCAGATTACTACCAGAACTTGATGTCTGCATGTATGGAAAAACACCAGACTGGGATTTGTGGTCTTTCCTCTTTAACATCTATCTATGTTTAGAGTCTCTGTGGAGTATATCTCAGTTCAGCATATGGCTCAATAAGGCCTCTCTGGGGGAAAAGAGTAGAATGGCTTAATATAATTCCTGTTTGGCTTCTTTGCCAACATGTCATGTTGTTCCATATTCCTTTTAGTTTTATGACATGGCTCAATACGATATGACTAGACACAAGTATAGTGGGGCAGCTGCCCAATTCCAGAAAGCAGGGGCTAAAAGCAGCCCTGGAGAGGGCTGTGACTGGGAAAAGCTAGGCTGATTGGGGAAGCAGCCACAGCCATCGGGCAACAAATGGCTCTAGAAAAGGGCTGTGAGCCAGGAGTTGAGTCAGTCTCTCTCTCTCTAGCTCTGGAGAGAGAAGAACCTGGTTGCCTGGGAGAGATGGATACCTGAGGTAGAGTAGTGCTGGAGAAAGGCAAGAGGAGCTGGGGAGCTCCAGCCTGGTAACTCCCCAGGCTGAAGGCCTTGTTGAAAGCCTATCAAACGTACTGGGGCTGCAGAGATACAGCCTGGGAATAGGCAAAGGCAGCAGGTCCTAACCTCTTGCTAGTGATGAGTGTTTACAGACTGGAGTCTGCCCCAGTGAGCAGGGGGGCTAGATGATGACTGGCAGTAGCCACTGAGGCAGTGTGGGGCTACAGGGTTGGGGGTTCCCTTGGGTGGGGAGACCCAGATTGTGGGATACTGCTGGGGGCAGAACCCTGAGGTAAAGAGGCCCCGGGGTCCGGGAGGGGCTAGCAGCAGGTGAGACACCGGCCAGGAGGAGGCCCTCTATATGCTGGAGAGCTAATTCCCAAGATGACCAGCAGGAGGTGCTATGCCAGTGAGCCTTAGCTTTGCTCCACCAAGGTTTCAACGGAAAGGAAAGTTTGTACATTCTAGCCCAGGCTGTAGGCAAGTCCTCAAAATAAAAAGAAACAAGCAGTATGAATGGAGACCTATTTTAAAGACTGGTTGTTGGATATGTGGCCCTTGACCTGATCTGGTGCATGATTTAATTGAATAGGGCTGAGGAAGGAATTAATACAACCACTCTAGTCCCCTATAATGCCAGTTAGGTACTGGATTCTGATTCCTATACAAAGAAAGTAGAAAGAACTATTGTGGAAGAAATGGTCTGTGGCAATTGAGGGGGTTCAGCACTTCACATGACTGAATCTTCCTAAATTGTTTAAACTGGAGCTACTGTATAGCCAGATAAATTACTGGAAATCATAGAATATCAGCGTTGGAAGGGACCTCAGGAGGTCATCTAGTCCAACCCCCTGCTCAAAGCAGGACCAATCCCCAATTTTTGCCCCCAGATCCCTAAATGGCCCCCTCAAGGATTGAACTCACAAACCTGGGTTTAGCAGGCCAATGCTTAAACCATTGAGCTATCCCTGCCCCTATGACCCTATCGAATGACCTTGATGTTTTATTTATTTTTTCTTCTGATATTTGGATACCATAGTGATGGGTGTGCATAGAAAGCTAAATGTACAAAACTGAGAGACTTGCAGGGACAGCACTCTCCAGTTAGTGGGAAGTTGAGCATGATGGAATAGAATAGGGATAGCCTGTGAAAGTGGTGAATGTGTAGTACCTCTTTCTTAGAGTTCTAATTGGTCATCCTGTCACCCAAGTTTAGTAGCTCACTTGGGTGTATGGAAGAGATGCGCACAGAGAAAACTATAAGGAGTGTTGCTAACTTGGTTTTTAATCATGAGTCTCATGACATTTGATGCTTTACGTAAATCCCCATGCCAAGTGACCATACGAAAATATCTGCTTTTATTAAATAAAACCCCAAAGTTTTAACTCTATTTATTTTGAAAATGCGTCCCACATGCATCCTGAAAGCTCAGAAAGTAAATAAAAAGAACCCAAAACTTACTGTTTTGGTTCAATCTCATGATTTTTGGGGGGCTTGTTTCATAAGTTTTCAACTCTTGACGTTGGCAATATTGTAAAAGTAGCATCAGCCATGGGGGGCAGTCACTGACACGGAAACATGTTGCCTTTAAGGCCAGTTGCTGAGTGCCACATGATCTATATTGGATACAGTAATATTCTGGACCACCAGTCTGCAGCTCCTGTTCGCTTCAGCTTATGTGACCTTGTTAGATCATAAGTAATAACAGACCATCCTCCTCAGTTCAGTGTTGTACTTGCTCATGTGTGTTCTCTTCTCAATTGCAGGACTAAAAACAATTTTAGGTGTTTCAAAATAAAATTTAAAAACTATAAATGGACCCAGTGATGATGATGGGCTCATTATTATAAATCAGTAAATATCTCTTTGAATCAGTTTGTAAGTAAAGACATGATTTTCCTAATTACCAGCACTGCATGTCAAACTTTTATGTGAAGCTCAGG
Organism: Chelonia mydas; assembly: GCF_015237465.2. Classification (NCBI taxonomy): domain Eukaryota; kingdom Metazoa; phylum Chordata; order Testudines; family Cheloniidae; genus Chelonia; species Chelonia mydas. The sequence continues at coordinate 62,124,078 of NC_057852.1, forward strand.
CTGTTTCTTCTACTTAACATAAGAATGGCCATATTGGGTCAGACCAATGGTCCATCTAGCCCAGTATCCTGTCTTCTGACAATGGCCAATGCCATGTGCTTCAGAGGGAATGAACAGACCAGACAATCCTCAAGTGATCCATCCCCTTGTGGTCCACTCCCAGCTTCTGCCATCAGAGCCTAGGGACACCGAGAGCATGGGGTTGCATCCCTGAGCATCTTGGCTAAAAGCCGTTAATGATCCTATTCTCCATGAACCTATCTATACCAGGGTTAAAAAAATAGTTTTAGTCTTCACAACATCCCCTGGCAATGAATTCCACAGATTGACTGCCTGTTTGTTTTAAACATGCTACCTATTTTATTGGATGACCCCTGCTTCTTGTGTTATGTAAAGGAGTAAATATTACTTCCCTATTCACTTTCTTCACACCAATCACGATTTTATAGACCTCTATCATCTCTCTCTCTCTCTCTCTCTCTCCCTCCCTCCCCCTCCCCCTTAGTCATCTCTTTTGTAAGATCAAAAGTCCCAGGCTTTTTTTTTAATCTCTCCTCATAGGGAAGCTGTTCTATACCCTTAATCATTTCTGTTGCCCTTCTCTGTACCTTTTCTCATTCAAATATCTTTTTGGAGATTCAGCAACCAGAACTGCACACGGTATTCAAGGTATGGGTATATCATAGATTTATATAGTGCTTCCTAACTTTTTTTTGTTAGCTTTTTTGACTGCTGCTGCACATTGAGTGGATGTTTTTCAGAGAACTATCCACAATGACTCCAAGATCACTTTTTTGAGTGCTAACAGCTAATTTAGACCCCATCATTTTCTATGTATACTTGGGATTGTGTTTTCCAATATGCATTACCGTGTATTAATCAACATTGAATTTCATCTGCCATTTTGTTGCCTCATACCCCGGTTTTGTGAGATCCCTTTGCAACACTTTGCAGTCTGCTTTGGACTTAACTATATTGAGTAATTTTCTGGCATTTTCAACTTTCCCCACCTCACTGTTTACCTCCTTTTTCCAGATCATTTATCCAGCTGTTTACTCCTCTCCACTGTGAAAACTGACCATTTATTCCTACCCTTTTTTCCTGTCTTTTAAGCAGTTACTGATCCATAAGAGGACCTTCCGTCTTATCCCATGACTGCTTACTTTGCTTAAGAGCCTTTGGTGAGGGACCTTGTCAAAGGCTTTCAGAAAGTCCCAAGTACACTATATTTACTGGATCACCCTTGTCCACATATTTGTTTGACCATGTAGGGGGGCAGTTACTCTGCTCCTGTGAAAGGCTAGGCTGATTGGGGAAGCAGCCACAGCTGGGGCCACCCCCAATCAGGCCACAGCTGGCCCTATAAAAGGGCTGTGAGCCAGGAGCTAGGTCAGTCTCTCTTCCACCTTGGAGGGAGATGGACCTGGCTGCCTGGGAGCTCAGGGTACAGAGAATGGAGCAGTGCTGGGGAGCTCAGGCCTGGCAACTTCCTTGTCAGCGGCCTAATAGAAAGGCCAAAGCAGGTACTGGGCTGCAGGGAAAGGCAGCAGGTCCAAACCCCCCTTGTCAGTGATGAGTGGATTAGACTGCAGTCTGCCCCAGTGAGTGGGGGGACTAGATGATGATTGGCAGTAGCCACTGAGGCAAGGTGGGGATAGAGGGTTGGGGGTTCCCTGGGAAGGGGAGACCCAGAGACGGCAGGGGTACTGCAGAGGGCAGAACCCTGGGATAAAGGGCACCAGGGTCCGGGAGGGACACAGGGGGCCAGCGGCAGGCGAGACACTGGCCTGCAGAGGGTGCTCTGGGCTGGAAGAGCTAATTCCCAGGACAGCCAGCAGGAGGAGCCATGCTGGTGTGTCGTCGCTTCGCCTCAGACCCCCTCAGAGAATTCTAATCGGTGAGGCATGAATTACATTTACAAAAGCTGTGTTGACTTTTCTCCCAACAAATTGTTAATCTGTGTCTGATAATTCTTTTCTTTACTGGGGTGCTGGAACAATTTGTATAGTGGGGGCGCTGGTTCATTGAACCACACTATAAACCCTGTATATGGTGGAAACCTCTGATGTTTCATTCCATATTTTTTATGGAAATATGCTTATGATATGAATATCCCATAACTGAGATACCTTACATGAGCCATCTTGCATCAAGTGCATCATTGGAAAGGTTATGATTTACTGAATGTGTTTATCCAATTTGTATGCATGTATCATTTTTATATCTGAAGCTGGGAATATTGACCATGTCTCTGTATTTCAGATGTGCAATGTTGGATGAAGCCAAACAATGTTAGTGGCTTATTGAAGAAATGCACACAAACATTACCCCAGGAACTGTGTGCAAGAGAAACCTCTGAGATAGCTCTATACAATGGGAACTGTTTGACCCAGGTCACAGCAAAAGAGTTTTTTTACAAATACGGGGAAGATATAGAAGATGTACAGTGACAACATGAGGGGTCCTCACTCTCCCTATAGAACTCCTGAGGAACAAAGACTGAACTGTGAGAAGTGATGGTCCAGGGCTAATATCTTTAGCCTGTGTAAGAAAACCTGGGAAAGCCAAGGCAACTTGTGCCTTAAGAATCTGCCAGCTTGTTTATCACTCAGGGTGAGAATTTGTTAATTTGTATCCTGCCTATCTAGTGTGTTAAGCTCACTCTTCAGTTTTTGTTTATTTACTAATGTAATTTGCTTTGTTCTGTTTGCTATTCCCTTAATCATTTAAAATTCACCTTTTTGTAGTTGATGATATCCACTTTATGTAATTTCTAACAGGGTGGGGGGAGAAGTCATGCACATCTCTCTTTGCATTAAGGAAGAGGGTAGATTTTTCCATACAGCGCAAGACAGTATTATTTTGGGTTTATCTCCCAAAATGGGTGTGCATGTGAGTGCTGGGGGAGTCCTCTCACATAGAGCTGACTTCAGTCTGTGACTTATGTTGTTCCTTGACTTTAGCAAAGCTTTTGACACAGTCTCCCAGAGTATTCTTGTCAGCAAGTTAAAGTAGTATGGGCTGGATGAATGGACTATAAGGTGGATAGAAAGCTGGCTAGATTGTCGGGCTCAAAGGGTAGTGATCGATGGCTCCATGTCTAGTTGGCAGCCGGTATCAAGTGGAGTGCCCCAATGGTCGGTCCTCGGGCCGGTTTTGTTCAATATCTTCATAAATGATCTGAGGATGGTGTGGATTGTACCCTCTGCAAGTTTGCAGGTGACACTAAACTGGGAGGAGAGGTAGATACACTGGAGGGTAGGGATAGGATACAGAGGGCCCTAGACAAATTGGAGGATTGGGCCAAAAGAAATCTGATGAGGTTCAACAAGGACAAGTGCAGAGTCCTGCACTTAGGACGGAAGAATCCCATGCACCGCTACAGACTAGGGACCGAATGGCTCAGCAGCAGTTCTGCAGAAAAGGACCTAGGAGTTACAGTGGACGAGAAGCTGGATATGAGTCAACAGTGTGCCGTTGTTGCCAAGAAGGCCAATGGCATTTTGGGATGTATAAGTAGGGGCATTGCCAGCAGATCGAGGGACGTGATTGTTCCCCTCTATTTGACACTGGTGAGGCCTCATCTGGAGTACTGTGTCCAGTTTTGGGGCCCCACACTACAAGAAGGATGTGGAAAAATTGGAAAGAGTCCAGTGGAGGGCAACAAAAATGATTAGGGGAATGGAACACATGACTTATGAGGAGAGGTTGAGGGAACTGGGGATGTTTAGTCTGCGGAAGAGACGAATGAGGGGGTATTTGATAGCTGCTGTCAACTACCTGAAAGGGAGTTCCAAAGAGGATGGATCTAGACTGTTCTCAGTGGTAGCTGATGACAGAACAAGGAGTAATGGTCTCAAGTTGCAGTGGGGGAGGTTTAGGTTGGGTATTAGGAAAAACTTTTTCACTAGGAGGGTGGTGAAACACTGGAATGCGTTACCTAGGGAGGTGGTGGAATCTCCTTCCTTAGAAGTTTTTAAGGTCAGGCTTGACAAAGCCCTGGCTGGGATGATTTAGTTGGGGATTGGTCTGCTTTGAGCAGGGGGTTGGACTAGATGACTTCCTGAGGTCCCTTCCAACCCTGATATTCTATGATTCCAGTGGGGTGTGGCCCTACGTGTGTGTGTGTGCGCGCGCACACGTGATACAAGAGGCCGAAGAGCCTAATTCAGCAAAGCAGGGAAAGGGAACACAGGCTGGCTGAGCAAGAGAGGCTCATGAAATCCCAGTACAGGGGGTCCAAACCATCACAACCTCTTCAAGCCAGGGGATGTGGCAGCACACCCCACACCCCTAGTTCTAGCACCTATGTTCTTCACTATAGTTTTCAACCAATTTGTCTGGTACTGAAGTTAAGGTTATTATCCTGTAATTACCAGGATCACCTCTGGAGCATTTCTAAAATAGGCATTTCATTAGATACCCTCCAGTCCTCTGATACAGAGGCTGATTTAAGTGCTAAATTACATACCATACTTAGTTGTTCTGAAGGCAATCAGATATGAAATTGCAGAACTCTTGGGTGAATACCTGCTGGTCCTGGTGACTTAATACTGTTTAACTTATCGGTTTTTTTTTTTTTTTTTTTTTTGTTCCAAAATCTCCTCTATTGACACCTCAATCTGGACAGTTCCTCAGATTTGTCAATTACTACATATATAATCAAATGTCACCTCAACGTGTTTTCTGTCTAAATAGGCAAGCCAGATAGTAACCCTTCCTTGTGCCATCTCCCTTTTACTCTCCATGCCTCAGTTCCCATCTGTAAGTGATTTATTCAGGTGTTGTTGGAACTCTGAAGCAGAGCTAGGAAGTGAACCTAGATCTTTCTCTGAGTCAGTAGCAGCTGTGGTAAGCTTGTCTCAGTTGGGAGCCGCTCTCTGTGAGCAATGCAGGGAAGTCATAATGATTTCACCAATGTACTTGTTTACATCCAAACCCAGATTTATGACTTAATCAGATGATCACTCAATCTTGAATCTTAAACTCTGCTAATATTAACCTGACACGATTTGCTCCTCCTTCACTGGTTTAAAATGGGGATCAGCCCCCTTAAGTGTTTCCATGTTCAGAAATGATGGGGTCAGATTGCACCTTCATGAGAGAGACCCATATAAGAAACTCCTTTTTTTTTTTTTTTGTTGACTAGATTTTTCTATCTGTCCTCCCCTCCCCTCCCCGCAGTTTCTGGAAATCAGCTTCGGAAAACAGCTATCCATGTGAAGGCTCAATGCTCTAGTCTTCCTTGTGAACCCTCCAGCCTTCCCTGGTCCCTTGGCAACTGCCAGGGGCTGGTCCACTGGTTAACGTTCCTGCATTCTTTCTGGGGTAGAAAGGGAGTAGGACA